>NW_025422047.1:6622500-7222500 GCF_011764305.1 Mustela putorius furo
GTCCTCTGCCCCCAGGGGGTGCTGCAGAATGTGAGGTTTGTCTTCGGAACCACACCAGAAGCCATCCTCAGGAACAAAGGCTGTTCCAGCTGTGAGTACACCCTTCTATATTCTGGGGGGCATTTGAGGACATTCAGGGGGTTCCACCCAAAACAAGCTGAGAAACTTAGGGAATGGTGGCCGTGCATAAATTGCCCCGGGTAACTTAGTTAAGAGGTGTATAAAAGTGACTTCAAAGGGGGATCCACATATATGGATCCCCCGCCCCCGCCCCATGTCCTTCACCCCAGGTTTAAGGTCTTTCCAAATAGGATCTCCAGTGGCTGGCCGGTGAGAGCAGCTATGTGAAGATCTTCCATTACTTTTCTCATGGCATTCCGTTCTTTCTTGGCAGCCACCAATGTCCTTCTGACCCTCGACAACAATGTGGTTAACGGCTCCAGCCCTGCCATCCGCACTAACTACATTGGCCACAAGACGAAGGATCTGCAAGCCATCTGCGGCATCTCCTGTGATGAGCTGTCCAGCATGGTCCTGGAGTTGAGGGGACTGCGCACCATCGTCACCACACTCCAGGACAGCATCCGCAAAGTGGTCAGTGGCCTCCACTCACAGCCCCTAAGCACAAGCTCCTGAAAGTGTAGCACGGATGACACCCCCTTCTGCTTAAAATGACACTAATGACTTTTCTCCCCCTTCTAGACTGAAGAGAACAAAGAGTTGGCCATTGAGCTGAGGCGGCCTCCCCTCTGCTACCACAATGGAGTTCAGTACAGGAATAACGAGGAATGGACCGTGGATAGCTGTACGGAATGTCGCTGTCAGGTGAGGGATCATTCCAGAATGAAATAAAGGGTGGTGTGTTTGAAGCCAGTCTCTAGGGAAATACCCAGGTGGCCACACAAGCTCTTTCTACACTCCATTGTCTGAGACTGAAGTGGGTTTGTTTTTTTCCCCCCAAGATGCAGTTGTGACCTCCCTAAAATCTTGAAACTCCCAGAAAGTTTTTCAAAGTCTTTATACCCCAGGCTCAGTATCTAAAAGAACAAATCTGCTAGGACATTTGAGTAATTTCCCTGCTTTTGTTCAAAGGCTAAGTGTTGAATGTCTGGTAAATAAAACCTGGTCGGAACATTCCTTTTATTTTCCCAACCCTGACTTTGTATTCAGCAATGACACTGAGATTCCCTTAATACAGTACTGATTGTTCAAGTCGCTCAGGCCGACACTGTGAAGACGTAACTGTCTACTTAGCTCAAATGGCACTGTGGGCAGTGTGCATATCGGTGACTCTCCCCAAAACCAGTGCCGGGCAATGTGGGACAATTCGCCTGATGTGCTGAGCAAAGTCTGCTTCAATTAAAAAAAAAAAAACCTGGGTTGCTAGATTTAGGAGCTCCCTTGATTTTCATTCTTCTCAATATAAAATCAGATCTACACATGAAGGTAGAAAATGCTCACTGATCTTGATTGACTCTATAAAGAGAAAAATTTCAAGTTTAAAAGTCCTGGCTGGGTTTGGAGTTCATTGTCAGACACCCATTAAAAGGTTAGAGTCAAGCTCTTTGGTGGTTCTGTTTGGAAAAGTTCTACATGCTGTCCCTTCCCCCACTTAGTATCAATTAAAAAAGAACTCTCTGAGGTACTAAAACTGTCTTCAAAATACAGTGACTGCAAATAAGACAGATCTATTAAACTCCTTCCACTGGAGCATTTACAGCCCTGACCACGTTTCGTCTTATAATTATAATGTTACAGTACATGAACTTCTGCTTCCAATATGCCCCATAACCCATGTCTCCCTCTTGCCCTGCAGAACTCCGTTACCATCTGCAAGAAAGTGTCCTGCCCCATCATGCCTTGCTCCAATGCCACAGTCCCTGATGGAGAATGCTGCCCACGGTGCTGGCGTAAGTTTGTAAAACCACATAACCGTTCTTGAGTGACAAGGCCTATTCTCCGTATCCACGGGGCCCTGGAACCCCGCCCCCATTTCCACTGTGTGTTTCAACTCCCTGTTTCCTGCTGCGGCGTCTGGTTAACTGATGGCCTGGCTGCTCTCTAGGAAGTAATGATCTCGGCCCAGCTTACTAATTTCAACCTGATGCGTGGAGGAAAGGGGAGACGAATGTGTAGCGGCACTAGCTCTAAACAGACTGCTTCTAGAATCTGACACTGTGGCCCACAGTGAAGAAAAATGTGCTCACCAGATAAAATGGCCGGTCTGTGGTGCAAACACTGAACTTAATTGGGGCCTGAAGTTTTACCCATTTTATCTGCTGGAGTAGGAGGCCTAAGAATAATAGCAGTTCTAGTTTCCGGCCACGGGCATAAATAAGGCCCTAGATTGTTCCGTAGCACCCTATCCCCTGGTTGGTGTTGCCAGTGTAAAGTAATCACTCTGCTCAGACAATATTGAGTATAGTACGGACAAGTCATAAAGTGATTCAGCACAATAAAGACAAGACCTGAAGCAGGAACATAGCACTCCCCATACACCTCCACATAGCCCCACCCCTGCCCACAGCTGGTCACAGCTCAGAATAAGCAGTCTCATCCAGCAACCATGTTCGTGCGACTGGCTGTGATGATCACGGGCACAGCTGCTTCTGTTCAGCTATCCCCTTTAGGTGTGGGCTGGGGGGAGCAAAGACAGCTGGAGAGCAGTAGAGTCCTGACCTTGAATCCGGGATTGCTAGGAAAACTTCTAGCTGCCGGCAAGAGCAACAAGTTCTCTGCCTTGTGTCTGATACAGCGACATGTGACTGTATCCTGGGGCCTGGGTGGATGGTCTACAAGCCCATTCTCTGGTGAAAATACATGCAGAGAAGGCCCCACATGCTAGGGTAAGAGGAGCTGTGCAGTGATTTATTTAACTTCATGACTGAGTAGGAGGCAGAGCCAACAGCGGAAAAGCTGCCTTCAAGTTCATCTGCCAAACACATGGTCTATGGCTCCCCTGACAATCCAAATGGACTCCTGTGAGCCTACACATCTAGTACTCTTGGAAATGCAAATCAAGATCTCCACATCAGGAAAGGGAAATGCACTTAAGAATGCTGAGAAAGGAGGCCCCATGGGTAGACTAACATGTGCTGGGAGAAGGTGGGGCAGTGCTGAGCCTTCCCTTACCCCAGTGCTATACATGTAATGACAGGGGATAGACCCTCTGGCTGTTGGCCTAAGAAATATTGGCTTTTTGCCTTCTGGCAAAGGAAAAAGGTCCCAAAGAGTGTGAGCTACAGACTAGCACGTCCTTGGTGATCACGTACCAAATGACCCTGCTTCCTCTGCAGCCAGCGACTCTGCGGATGACGGCTGGTCCCCGTGGTCTGAGTGGACCTCCTGCTCGGCGACCTGTGGCAATGGAATCCAGCAGCGCGGTCGCTCTTGTGACAGTCTCAACAACCGGTGCGAGGGTTCCTCCGTCCAGACGCGGACCTGTCACATTCAGGAGTGCGATAAGAGATGTGAGCATCTTGGCCACTTGACAGTGAAGAGCACAGGGTTGGCATAAAGGTTAAGGGTACAGTTCCTCAACTGTCTGCATCCCAACCCCAATTCTGCTCACCTTTGCACCCTTGAGCACAACCTCCCTCTCTGAGGCTCTTTCCCCAAATGCAAACTGGGGGGGAATCATAGCTCTTGATGGGTTATTGTGGAGTTATTGAAAGGATTTCATTTAGGTAATGAATTCAAAGCAGTTAGCGTGGAGCTTGACACCCGATGGGCACCCTATAACCATCAGCTGTGTATTTTAGTTAAACAGGATGGTGGCTGGAGCCACTGGTCTCCGTGGTCATCTTGTTCCGTGACCTGTGGTGATGGTGTGATCACAAGAATTCGACTCTGCAATTCTCCGAGCCCCCAGATGAACGGGAAACCATGTGAAGGCGAAGCCCGGGAGACCAAAGCCTGCAAAAAAGATGCCTGCCCCAGTAAGTGCGTGTGTGTGCTGTGCAGCTGAGGGCTGAGCGCTGGCTCAGTGCGGCGGGATGCCTGGCATCTGTGGCCTCCAGTTCTGTGGGTCACGGGGGGGGGGGGGAGGTAAAGGTTACTCCCTAGGGAACAAGTAGAAGCAAAGTCCTGCATGCTCAGCAGCTTCTTTTAATAAGAAACAGAAAACCATTTCAAACTCTCTTCCCGAACATTCTGTCCATGTATCAGAGGAGCAGAAGTTCACTTGAACAAATGATAGGTGAGGTATTTGGAAATTGACCTTAACTTGGGCCTGTGGTTCCCTTCCCTTCTTTGCAGTCAATGGAGGCTGGGGTCCCTGGTCACTGTGGGACATCTGTTCTGTCACCTGTGGAGGAGGGGTACAGAAACGTAGCCGGCTCTGCAACAGCCCCACACCCCAGTTTGGAGGCAAGGACTGTGTTGGGGATGCAACGGAAAAGCAGATCTGCAACAAGCAGGACTGTCCAATTGGTGAGTCATGCAGCCCAGGATGAGAGCACCCTTGGGAGTTTGGGTTTCTTTGTTGTTGTTTCACTGAAATCCATGGTCAGCATTTGGGTTGGCGGGTAGTTTGGCTTTGAATGGTCCTGCGTGTTCGGACCGTACTGTCCATCAGGCATTTCCGCGTGAATGGTTATGTATACCCCATGATATTTATGACCCTCTGATCTTGTGAGGAGCATGCCAATGACAGCTGCTCAGACTGACCATTGGCCTGTCTCCCTGATCTCAGACGGATGCCTGTCCAATCCCTGCTTTGCTGGGGTCAAGTGTACGAGTTACCCCGATGGCAGCTGGAAATGCGGTGCCTGCCCCCCGGGCTATGGTGGAAATGGTGTCCAGTGCCAAGATGTCGATGAGGTAAGGACCATGCTGGTGGTGTTACTGGGTCCCAGGGTAACGGTTCAACTTGTCCCAGCCCCTTCCCAGGGTGGCACTCCTGACCCAGGAGGCACACTGTTGTTTCTCCCACAGTGCAAAGAAGTACCTGACGCCTGCTTCCACCACAACGGTGAGCACCGGTGTGAGAACACGGACCCCGGCTACAACTGCCTGCCCTGCCCGCCGCGCTTCACAGGCCCGCAGCCCTTCGGCCGGGGTGTGGAGCACGCCACCGCCAACAAACAGGTAGATGGGACTGGGACTCCCCAATTGGAGTGGGCAGGCAGGGGGAGCCAGCAAAGGGAGGCTGTCCTTTCACAGCCTTCCCAAAAACTGGGAGAGGGTTGAACATACAGCCTTGGGGCAAGGGACAGTCCACTGAAAACCCAGCAGGGGAAAAACAGCCTCTCACAATAGAAAAATGCTGCTCTGGACTCCGTGGTGAGCCAATGGGCACGTACATCTCCGGGGGGGCGGGGGTGGAGGAGGAGTACCCCACACTCCTTCTCCTCATGGAGCCTCTATCTCTGGGGAGACCAGAAGGATGCGGGGTCTCACGAAGGCTCTGCATTCACTTGGGGACACTGTGCCCACAGGTGTGCAAGCCGCGCAACCCCTGCACAGATGGGACGCATGACTGCAACAAGAACGCCAAGTGCAGCTACCTGGGCCACTACAGCGACCCCATGTACCGCTGTGAGTGCAAGCCCGGCTACGCGGGCAACGGCATCATCTGCGGGGAAGACACGGACCTGGACGGATGGCCCAACGAAGACCTGGTGTGCGTGGCCAATGCCACCTACCACTGCAAAAAGGTAGCGCCCACTTTCCCGCGTGCTCACAAAAGCAAGCATGTCATCCTGACCCAGGGAGGAGGCTGAACAATCTTTAATGCTTAAAGTTTGAACATGAAAGTGAAAGATGAAATCACACAAAGGCAGAATGGCATAAAGTGTTCACATTAAATCCCCTGGTGCCATGAATATGAAGAGGGTGGGCCCTTTTGGCTGGTGCAGTCCAGAGTGGATTCTTTTCTCCAGAAAAATGTTCACGACTCTCCCAAACACCAGCAGGGCAGGGCTGGTGCTCCCAGCATGGATTAAGCACGGGGCACTTAGACAAATGACATACCCCCAAGAAAATGCTTAGATGATCTTCCCATTAGAGACAACAAGATGGCATCAGGGAGCACAGCAGATCTGGTCCGTGTGAGGGTTCTGGGGGCCCTGCCCCGGGCTCAGGCTGAGTGAAGGACACATGGACCAAGCCCTCATGTGAGTCTTCTCTTTCCAGGATAACTGCCCCAACCTGCCCAACTCCGGGCAGGAGGACTATGACAAGGATGGAATCGGTGACGCCTGTGATGACGATGATGACAATGATAAAATCCCAGATGACAGGGTAAGGATGTGGCCCAGGCCTCCTCCATCCCCCTTCTCCACATAGTAGCAGCCTCTGGGACTCCCATGCAGAGTCACTTGGGGGCACTCCGAACACCTAGATGTTGCCAAGAGAAGATTTAAAATGAGGGGTTTGGTTTTTCATCATCACCTTCCCCCTGCCCCACCTCCAGTTTGAGCAAGACAGACACTAAGACCATGGCTCTCTGGACTGAGATTATAAATGACAGTCAGTTGCCCAGATCTGTTTCACATTCTTACCTAAATGACATTAAGATTTCTATCTGATGTACTGGGAACTGGGGTGGTGTCCTTAGATTTACATTTTACTGACTTGTAACCCACAGCGATCCATTTTCCATTCATCAGGCCCTGCCTTTTAACCTCCTAGGGAAGGAGTAAATAGAAAATGTCCCACGTGGTTGCAGTTTGATGTAACAGACCACCGCGGGATTGGCCTTGTTGCGTGAACAGTGTCGTAAAATGCTCCATTCTTTTGCAGGACAATTGCCCATTCCACTACAACCCAGCCCAGTATGACTATGACCGAGATGATGTGGGAGACCGCTGTGACAACTGCCCCTACAACCACAACCCAGACCAGGCCGACACAGACAACAACGGGGAGGGAGACGCCTGTGCTGCAGACATTGATGGGGACGGTAAGGCACTCCCTGATGGCAGCAGGTCTGTAGGCAGTGGGGACCACTCTCACCTGAGTTCTCTCCAGCCTTGGCTCTGGGTGGGCAGTTGGTTGAACCCCGGCAGCTGGACACTCCAGCCCTGACCGATTCCCTGTGCTCTGCAGGTATCCTCAATGAACGAGACAACTGCCAATACGTCTACAACGTGGACCAGAGGGACACCGATATGGATGGGGTCGGAGATCAGTGTGACAACTGCCCTCTGGAACACAATCCAGATCAGGTAGGTGGGCTCCGTGGGGGACCCTCCAGTAGAGTATACTGGAATAGCTTTAGCTAGGCCCTTACTTTAAAAAAAAAAAAAAAGTTAGAGTTCAAACCTTTCCATGACCATGGCTCTCAGAGGTCTCAAAGCCAACTGGCACATTTGCACGACAGCACCTGTAGATCCTTAGTGTGACCATCTGATAATTTCACTCTTCTCTATCAGGCCTTACCTACTCTGCATGTCTAACAAATTATAAAAGGAAGAAATCTAGTAACTCTACTTATATTAATCATTTCTAACACTATAATGATATAATCTGACTGTAAGAAAACCTCAAGCTAAAAACACTTCCAGAAGCTAGAGAAATTCCTGTTTCTAAATTGGCATTGCAAACAGATTATTCTCTACTTGTGTGAAGGAGTGCTACAGGTAGATCTTAGCCAGAGCAGGTTCCATGTCTGCAAGTATTTCTTTTTACGTGTAACTGGCCATCATATTCTAGCAATGTAAGTTAAGGCCAGTCTTTTTTTTCTTTTTTTTTTTTTTTAATGCTTCGCTATAGAAATTTGGAAACCAGCTGAGCTAATGGCCTCTGTTTTGAGTTTGAGTCTTACCATAAACTCCTTTCATATCATTTAATCTCCCTGGAAGAGTTTTTTGTTCCTCAGATTGTAATATTTATAAACATTCAGGCATTATGGAAATCTTACTCACAAGAAAAATTCCAGTCTCTGTGTCCCTTAGCATCCTATATATCCTGAAGAATATAAAAACGTACTGAGAAATATAGTTTCAGAGAAACTTACAAGTTTATCTTTACCTGAATCAACAAATAAACTTTATAGATCTATAAAACCAAATACAAAAAAAAAAAATTTTAAATAAAAAGTCTTAATCCCTACCAGGCACATTACCCAGTACACACAAAAAGCTGTGCCCTGTTCCCATGATTTAATGACCTGAGTAGAAGCATGTCAACAACTTTAATTGAAATCTTCAATGGAAAATAAGAGTGACCCAAAGAATTTCATCTAATGTTGAGAAATAAGCAGTTAACAGACTGAAATCTTAATGTTTTAGTCCAATAAAGTGAGGTACCTTAGTAATTTTACTTAGAAAGCTTTATATTTAAAAACTCTGAATAGCTCTTAAAATTCATATGAAAACAAGGATCAAGAAAATTAAGATTTTATTTTTTCTGAGTGAGGTGGCAGAGGGGGCAGAAGGAAGAAGGAGAGGAAAAGGGAAAGAATCCCACACAGACTCCACACTGAGCGTGGAGCCCAACACAGGCTCAGTCCCAGGACCCAGAGATCATGACCAGATGCTGGTCATGGCCCACTAAGCCCCCCAGGCACCCCAAGGATCAAGAAAATTTTACTACTACTATGTTTTGGCAATAGTTTATAGACTTGAAAACCCACTGGCCATATCAAACATGGGAGAATCTTCCATTAAGTGCTCTTTAACGTTAATGACCAACACTTCAACTTCCCTTCCCTTTCTGTCTCTTTCAGCTCGACTCTGACTCAGACCGCATTGGAGATACCTGTGACAACAATCAGGATATTGATGAAGATGGCCACCAGAACAACCTGGACAACTGTCCCTATGTGCCCAATGCCAACCAGGCTGACCACGACAAAGATGGCAAGGGAGATGCCTGTGACCATGACGATGACAATGATGGCATTCCTGATGATAGGGACAACTGCAGACTCGTGCCTAATCCTGACCAGAAGGATTCAGACGGTGAGACAGCAGAGCCCCTTTTTAAGAGACTAACACCATGGCTCTCTGGATTGAGAACATAAAAGCAAAATTAAGTGCATTTGAGAGGAAGAACAAATGAGATGCCAATTTAGATAAGATACTGAATCTCTGAGACTAGTCCTATTTTAGAATTTCACTGAACTCTTGCCTTTTTTACCTTAGGTGATGGTCGAGGTGATGCTTGCAAAGATGATTTTGACCATGACAGTGTGCCAGACATTGATGACATCTGTCCTGAAAACATTGACATCAGTGAGACTGATTTCCGCCGATTCCAGATGATTCCTCTAGATCCCAAAGGGACATCCCAGAATGACCCGAACTGGGTTGTACGCCATCAGGGTAAAGAACTGGTCCAGACCGTCAACTGTGATCCTGGACTTGCTGTAGGTGAGTAGTGAGTTCTCCATACAAAAAGCTAGCATGCATACGGCAAAGAAGCAAATCTAAAACATAGTGCTTACATGTATCCCTGAGGATATTTGGGAATATAACAGAAGCTTCTGAAGGCTGCAGCTTTTCACCTGGGTCTGACCTCCTTTTCCTAGGTTATGATGAGTTTAATGCTGTGGACTTCAGTGGCACCTTCTTCATCAACACGGAAAGGGATGATGACTACGCTGGGTTTGTGTTCGGCTATCAGTCTAGCAGTCGCTTTTATGTTGTGATGTGGAAGCAAGTCACCCAGTCCTACTGGGACACCAACCCCACTAGGGCTCAGGGATACTCAGGCCTTTCCGTGAAAGTTGTTAACTCTACCACCGGGCCGGGCGAGCACCTGCGGAACGCCCTGTGGCACACGGGAAACACCCCGGGCCAGGTAAGAACAAGGCCCTGAAGAAGGGAGAGTGGATGGGCGCTTGACTAGCACTCGGGATGCTGTGCTTGGGCCAACACTCTCAATGTGGGGGCTAGGGGGGTTCTTGGATAGCAAGTTCCCAGCACCACCAACTACCGCATTAAGTTCTGCTTAGTAAAAACCTAATAGCATCTGAGAAGGGAGCTCACTCTAACTAGGATTTGTCTTCAAATCCAAACACCTTTTCATCCCCTTCAAACAAAACTTTCCTTCTCTTTCTGCTTTACACAGACATTCAAGGGCACATATCAAATGAAAGCCCTTGGAAAAAATCAACATTGCAGCCCTCTAATTTAGGTCCACTTGGTACCTTTCACATATTTCTTCTAGAACAAAATCTGTATCTCGGTGGAGCCGTGTTTCAACCTTTTCTTTTCCTTCAGGTGCGTACTCTGTGGCATGACCCTCGTCACATAGGCTGGAAAGATTTCACTGCCTACAGATGGCGTCTCAGCCACCGGCCCAAGACGGGTTTCATTAGGTAAAGATGGCACTGACGATATTCTATCCAGTCACACCAATGGGGAAGGAGGAGGTGTCACTCAAGAGCTTTTCTTTTTCTTTCAGAGTGGTGATGTATGAAGGGAAGAAAATCATGGCTGACTCGGGACCCATCTATGACAAAACATATGCTGGTGGTAGGCTAGGGTTGTTTGTCTTCTCTCAAGAAATGGTGTTCTTCTCTGACCTGAAATATGAATGCAGAGGTAGGAGCAACATTACTGTGAATGTAATTCATTCATTAATAATAATAATAATAATAATAATAATGTAATTGAATTAGAGATGCAACTGACATAGTTAATTCAGACTAAGATTGAGAGTGCCAATTATGGAAGCATCCGTTTTAGAAGACAGTTTTAGAGAAGGGCTATGGATACTTTGCTGTGGAAGACCATGATAAGACCAAGGCCTTAACTGTGGCCAATCCTAAATTATGCTTTGGTTACTATAAAAGTAGAGCTCTACTAAGGCTAATTTATTAACTGACAAAGCTAGTACCTTCATGAATTAATTGGGTTATGTATTTGTTTACTTAACAGATTCTTAATCATCAAACTGTTGATCAAAAGACTCATCCTAACTAATGCTGGTGTTGCACCTTCTGGAATCACGGGCTTAAGAAAAACCCCCAGGATCCCTCCTCCCTGCCTATTCTCTGCTTGCTTATCATTGTGGACTCCTAAAATATGGGACCTGCCTCGAGAAGATGCCATTTTCCCAATCAGACTCAGCATGCAGCCTCTGAATGCGAAGAGAGAATCGTCCAAGAACATACACAGTTATTGGTCTGCTTTTCACAAAGCAAACGCACCCCCACATGCTTCAGCTGGCAGGTGGCCACTCCCCTCATCTTCTGTCAGAGTAGAGTACTATCGGGAAACCAGCTCGGAGCAGTGGACTCCAAAGCACTTCCAGGCAATGTGAGAGGAGGGAGGACTCACTAGAATTGGCCAACCACCAGGTTTGACAGACTCTCTTGGAACTAGGGGGATCAGGGGCCAAAGCCCTAATGGGAGGGCGCATTCCCCGAGAGATGATTGTATGAAGACAAGATGGAGGAGCAGTTACATGTTCGGTACTAAGTCATCTTCAGGGGATTGGAAGACTCTTGCTGGATTTCATGATGCTGACCAGCGTTAGCTGATTAACCCACGTATGCAGGCACTTAAGAGAAGCAGGGAAGGGTGGGAAAGACTGGCCTCTGGACTTCCCTCCCACCCCTGTGATCCCCACCCCTCACCTCTCACCCATAGTCACCATAATAGGGAGCGAGAATTAAGCCGGTGGAAGGCTCTGCCAGCTGCCCCCGCCTGCTTACCATGAAAATGTTGGTTTTATTCCACACGTAGCTTGTGCAGATGCAGCAGGAAAATCAGAAAACCTACCATCTCAGTGAGTACCAGGCTGCCTCCAAAGGGATGGGCAGCCGTGCTCGTATTTTTATGGTTAGAAAGGCACAAAATTATCAACTAAAACATTCCTTGTCTTTCTTTTTCCTAAATCTCATGGAGTTTTCCAACTCTTTTAGACTGTAGTTTTTGGTTTTTTTGTTTTTGTTTTTGTTTTTTTACAAACACTTTACAATGTAAGATATTTATTTTTTACTTGCTCTGGAGGATCTGTCTGAAAGACTATTCATGGAACAGGAAGAAGCGTAAGGACTATCCATATCAGCTTTGTTAGGAGTCTTCATGACTGTAAGATTGTAAATACAGATTATTTATTAACTCTGTTCTACCTGGAATCTAGGTTTCGTATGGAAAGTGTCTGACAGCAGGTAGTGGAGACTTATCAGCAAATCTCTCAAGAACGGCACAAGGAACATCAGAGCTAGCGGCTTTTCACTTTGTGCTCAGAGTGAATGATTTGGGATCTTTTTTTGTCTTTTCAAGTGGAATTAGTTGTCCATTTGCTAGTGTCTTTAAATTTCAAAGAAAAGCCAGGAGGCCTTTCAAACTGTCTGTACCCCATCCCTTGTGCCTATTTCCAGGGAGAAGAAAAGCATCTACACTTTTTTCGTTTTTTTTTTCAAAAGAGAGAAAAAAAAATAACAAAGGTGAAACTTTTATACAAATATTACCTCATTTGTTGTGTGACTGAGTAAAGAATTTTTGGATCAAGCAGAAAGAGTTTAAGTGTCTTACAAACTTAAAGCTACTGTAGTACCTTTAAAAAAAAAAGTCAATGTTGTACATAGTATAAAAATTCTTTGCAGAAAAGTATTCCCAATAAGGAAATAGCATGGAAATGTTAAATACATTTCTGAAAGTTATGGGTTTTTTTTCTATCTTATATACCATTGCTTTATTTTTATAAATTATTTTCTCATTGCCCTTGGAATAGATCTCAGATTGTGTAGATATGCTATTTAAATAATTTATCAGGAAATACTGCCTGTAGAGTTAGTATTTCTATTTTTATAAAACGTTTGCACACTGAATTGAAGAATTGTTGGGGTTTTTGTTTTGTTTTTGATTTGTTTTTTGCTTGTTACCCCGCCTCCCAGTTTTGACTATTTGCCAATACCTTTTTCTAGGAATGTGCTTTTTTTGTACACATTTTTATCCATTTTACATTCTACAGCAGTGTAAGTTGTATATTACTGTTTCTTATGTACAAGGAACAACAATAAATCATACAGAAATTTATATTTATACTTACTGTATCCATGTTTATTTGTTCTCTGCTGGCTTTGTTAGGAGGTGGGGGTAAATTCCATTCCTAAAGCAATACAGCATACAGAAGAACACATTACACTAATCAGTAACATTCCCAGTTCCTGTATAATTGAAGAAGAAAGATTTGCTCAAGAAACACATTTGCTGGATTTGTAGAATAAGAACAAAACATGAGCTTACCATAGCAAACAAAGGCAAGATGGGACACTGGAGTGGCTCGGTAGGCGAAGCATCCGACTTGATCTTGACTCTGGTCTTGATCTCAGGGTCCTGGGTTAAAGCCCCATGTTGGGTTCCACACTGGGTGTGGTGCCTACTTACAAAAAAATCTTGGAAAGCAAGGACTCAAGATAGGGCCCCCTACAGGGCATAATTTTATATTTTACTAAGGTAATAAATATCCCCTTTTAAATCCTTCTGCAAGTACAGTCCTGTCTTTATGAAGAACCATGAAAATGGGAAAAACAAGTGAAGGGCACACAATTCTCACAGCTCCATTTTCGGGCCCATGAATGACAGCATTAGGTGGGCTACGCAACTGCATGTTGTGGAGAAGCATTAGATGAGCTACTAGAAGCATTAGTAAATGCTACAAAAGGCTGACCTCCAAGATCTATAAAGAACTTCCCAAACTCGAAACCCAAAGAACAATCATGTCAAAAAATGGGCAGAAGACATGAACAGACACTTCTCCAATAAAGACGTACAAATGGCAAACAGACACATGAAAAAGTGTTCATCATCATTAGCCATCAGGGAGATTCAAATCAAAACCACATTGAGATACCACCTTACACCAGTCAAAATAGCAAAAATTAACAAGGCAAGAAACAACAAATGTTGGAGAGGACGTGGAGATGGGAACCCTCTTACACTGTTGGTGGGAATGCAAGTTGGTGCAGCCACTTTGGAAAACTGTGGACGTTCCTCAAAAATTAAAAATAGAGCTACCCTATAACCATGCAATTGCATTACTGGGTATTTACCCCAAAGATACAGATGTAGTGAAAGGAAGGGCCCTATGTACCCCAGTGTTCATAGCAGCAATGGCCACAATAGTCAAACTGTGGAAAGAGCCGAGATGCCCTTCAACAGATGAATGGATAAAGAAGATGTGGTCCATATATACAATGGAATATTACTCAGCCAACAGAAAGGTGAATACCCAACTTTTGCATCAATATGGATGGGACTGGAGATTATGCTGAGTGAAAGAACTCAAGCAGAGAAAGTCAATTATCACATGGTGTCACTTACTTGTGGAACACAAGGTATAACATGGATGTTAGGGAGAAGAAAAAAGAAAAACTGAAGGGGTGGGGGTGGGGGGGGGAATTGGAAGGGAAGACAAACCATGAGAGACTGTGAACTCCAGGAAAAACTGAGGATTTTATATGGAAGGGGGTAGAGGGGATAGTGGAGCCTAGTGGTGGGTATTAAGGAAGGCACGTATTGCATGGAGCACTGGGGTGTTATACGCAAACAGTGAATCTTGGAACACTGCATCAAAAACTAATGATGTATTTTATGGTAAGTAACATAACACAATTAAAAAAAGAAGAAGAAGAAGTAGTAGTAGTAGTAGTAGTAGTAGTAGTAGTAGTAGTAAGTACTACTGAAGGAAGAGCCATCCTTACAAAGTTGGGCCAGGGATGCCTGGGTGGCTCAGTGGGTTAAAGCCTCTGCCTTTGGCTCGGGTCATGATCCCAGGATCCTGGGATTGTGCCCCGCATCGGGCTCTCTGCTCAGCAGGGAGCCTGCTTCCTCCTCTCTCTCTGCCTGCCTCTCTGCCTACTTTGTGATCTCTGTCTGTCCAATAAATAAATAAAATCTTTAAAAAAAAAAAAAAAGTTGGGCCAAACTCTACAGATGTCACCTTTTAGAGAATGAATTCACCTTTCGTCAAAAACAGCACTAAAAAAGAACTTAGAAGAAATCCTACATATACATACAAAGTATAAGATTAGGGTTTTTTTTTAATTTTTTATTTTTTATAAACATATATTTTTATCCTCAGGGGTACAGGTCTGTGAATTGCCAGGTTTACACACTTCACAGTACTCACCAAAGCACATACCCTCCCCAATGTCCATAACCCCATCCCCCTTCTCCCAACCCCCCTCCCCCCAGCAACCCTCAGTTTGTTTTGTGAGATTAAGAGTCACTTATGGTTTGTCTCCCTCCCAATCCCATCTTGTTTCATTGATTCTTCTCCTACCCACTTAAGCCCCCAAGTTGCATCACCACTTCCTCGTATCAGGGAGATCATATGATAGTTGTCTTTCTCTGCTTGACTTATTTCGCTAAGCATGATATGCTCTAGTTCCATCCATGTTGTCGCAAATGGCAAGATTTCATTTCTTTTGATGGCTGCATAGTATTCCATTGTGTATATATACCACATCTTCTTTACCCACTCTTCTGTTGATGGACATCTAGGTTCTTTCCATAGTTTGGCTATTGTGGACATTGCTGCTATAAACATTCGGGTGCACGTGCCCCTTTGGATCACTACATTTGTATCTTTAGGGTAAATACCCAGTAGTGCAATTGCTGGGTCATAGGGCAGTTCTATTTTCAACATTTTGAGGAACCTCCATGCTGTTTTCCAGAGTGGTTGCACCAGCTTGCATTCCCACCAACAGTGTAGGAGGGTTCCCCTTTCTCCGCATCCTCGCCAGCATCTGTCATTTCCTGACTTGTTGATTTTAGCCATTCTGACTGGTGTGAGGTGATATCTCATTGTGGTTTTGATTTGTATTTCCCTGATGCCGAGTGATATGGAGCACTTTTTCATGTGTCTGTTGGCCATCTGGATGTCTTCTATGCAGAAATGTCTGTTCATGTCCTCTGCCCATTTCTTGATTGGATTATTTGTTCTTTGGGTGTTGAGTTTGCTAAGTTCTTTATAGATTTTGGACACTAGTCCTTTATCTGATATGTCGTTTGCAAATATCTTCTCCCATTCTGTCAGTTGTCTTTTGATTTTGTTAACTCTTTCCTTTGCTGTGCAAAAGCTTTTGATCTTGATGAAATCCCAATAGTTCATTTTTGCCCTTGCTTCCCTTGCCTTTGGCGATGTTCCTAGGAAGATGTTGCTGCAGCTGAGGTCGAAGAGGTTGCTGCCTGTGTTCTCCTCAAGGATTTTGATGGATTCCTTTCACACATTGAGGTCCTTCATCCATTTTGAGTCTATTTTCGTGTGTGGTGTAAGGAAATGGTCCAATTTCATTTTTCTGCATGTGGCTGTCCAATTTTCCCAACACCATTTATTGAAGAGGCTGTCTTTTTTCCATTGGACATTCTTTCCTGCTTTGTCGAAGATGAGTTGACCATAGAGTTGAGGGTCTATTTCTGGGCTATCTATTCTGTTCCATTGATCTATGTGTCTGTTTTTGTGCCAGTACCATGCTGTCTTGATGATGACAGCTTTGTAATAGAGCTTGAAGTCCGGAATTGTGATGCCACCAACTTTGGCTTTCTTTTTCAATATCCCTTTGGCTATTTGAGGTTTTTTCTGGTTCCATATAAATTTTAGAATTATTTGTTCCATTTCTTTGAAAAAGATGGATGGTACTTTGATAAGAATTGCATTAAATGTGTAGATTGCTTTAGGTAGCATAGACATTTTCACAATATTTATTCTTCCAATCCAGGAGCATGGAACATTTTTCCATTTCTTTGTGTCTTCCTCAATTTCTTTCATGAGTACTTTATAGTTTTCTGAGTATAGATTCTGTGCCTCTTTGGTTAGGTTTATTCCTAGGTATCTTATGGTTTGGGGTATAATTGTAAATGGGATTGACTCCTTAATTTCTCTTTCTTCTGTCTTGTTGTTGGTGTAGAGAAATGCAACTGATTTCTGTGCATTGATTTTATATCCTGACACTTTACTGAATTCCTGTACAAGTTCTAGCAGTTTTGGAGTGGAGTCTTTTGGGTTTTCCACATATAGTATCATATCATCTGCGAAGAGTGATAATTTGACTTCTTCTTTGCCGATTTGGATGCCTTTAATTTCTTTTTGTTGTCTGATTGCTGAGGCTAGGACTTCTAGTACTATGTTGAATAGCAGTGGTGATAATGGACATCCTGCCGTGTTCCTGACCTTAGCTGAAAAGCTTTCAGTTTTTCTCCATTGAGAATGATATTTGCGGTGGGTTTTTCATAGATGGCTTTGATGATATTGAGGTATGTGCCCTCTATCCCTACACTTTGAAGAGTTTTGATCAGGAAGGGATGCTGTACTTTGTCAAATGCTTTTTCAGCATAAGATTAGTTTTTGAAGAGAAGGCCAAAGCATTACATTAAGCAGACCTTGAGTTCTGGGTGAGCTAACAATGAATGTAGAATACCGGCCAATTAATTTCCATTTTTAATAAGAACAGGTCGAATCAAAAATCTTAGGAATAGGCTAAAGGTCTGGCTTTGGAGTCCAGTGAACTCTAGAAATGACTGACAGACTGAGATACACTCTTATTGACTTCTGTCTCATTCTAAAAACACTTCTCCTTTGAAGGCAGCATAATCATATCGAAGCATAAACTGCCAAATCATTTCATGGTGCCCAGGTAAAGAATCAATCACTAGAAGGTATGGAAAGGGTCACAGAGTTTGGAAAACTGATTTGAAAGATAATTCTTTCAAAAAGGACAGCATTCCTTCTGAGAGGAGCACAAACATGGCAAGTCTTGGAAGAGAATTCTAATTCACTTTTAAGTAGCAAGCCTACAGTCACTGAAAATATCCTAATAGGACAGTGAAAACAAGGGGCACATGTACCCCCAATGTTCATAGCTGCAATGCCCACAACAGCCAAAGAGGTCCTTCAACAGATGACTAGATAAAGATGCGGTCCATATATACAATGGAATTACTCAGCCATCAGGAAGGCTGAATACTCACCATTTGCATCAACATGGATGGAACTGGAGGGGACTGTGCTAACTGAAGTAAGTCAAACAGAGAAAGACAAGTATCATATGGTTTCACTCATATGTGGAACATAAGCAATGGTATAGAGGACAATAGGGAATGAAGGGAAAACAATGAGAAGAAATCAGAGAGGGAGACAAACCACAAGAGACTATGGACTCCAGGAAACAAACTGAGGGTTTCAGAGGGGAGGGGAGTGAGGGGAGGAGGTAACCAGGTGATGGGTATTAAGGAGGGCATGTGTGGTGATGAGAACTGGGTGTTATACACAATTAATGAATCCCTGAACACTACATCAAAAACTAATGATGAACTCTATGTTGGCTAATTGAATATAATTTTTTTAAAAATTCTGATAGGACAGAAAAAGTGTATAGGAACAGGAGCTTTTTCCCAGACATGTTCCATGTTTACTCTGAGACTCACCTTCGAATCAGTAGGTTACATGGAAACAAAGGGCTTGTAAGAATTAAAATTACGCCATCAGGGTGATACCTTTTTCCTGCTACGAGAGTTTATGGTCCTGTGTTCCAGAGAGAGTTGACAGGCCATAAACTTCGGGTCCTTCAGGAATTTACAATAAAGGTGGTGCCAGTTGTTTTCTTGAGAAGTCATAAGCAGAAAAAGCTCAAATTTTAAGATCCTGAAGATTCTCTTTCCTGCTTTTCTTCTCTATCTTATTCTGGGGCAAGGCAAAGACTGAGGTCTAGAAGGAACCTTAAAATAAAAACTGATTTTTTTTGTGTGTGCATGAAGTTATTCCTATACTTTGTGTCATTATTACATTTTTTTATCTTTACTTTTTTATTGTTATGTTAATCATCACACATCATTAGTTTTTAATATAGTGCTCCAAGATTCATTGTTTGCCTATAAAAACCAGTGCTCCATGCAATATGTGACCTCCTTAATACTCACCACCAGGCTGACCCATCCTCCCAACCCCCCTCTCCTCTAAAACCCTCAGTTTATGTTTCTAGGAGTCCACAGTCTCTCATGGTTCATCTCCCCCTCTGATTTCTCTAAATTCACTTTTCCTTTCCTTCTCCTAATGTCCTCCATGTTATTCCTTATGCTTCACAAGTAAGTAAAACCATATGATAATTGACTTTCTCTGCTTGACTTATTTCACTCAGCATAATCTCCTCCAGTCCCAACCATGTTGATGCAAAAGTTGGGTATTCACCTTTCTGTTGGCTGAGTAATATTCCTTTGTATATATGGACCACATCTTCTTTATCCATTCATCTGTTGAAGGGCATCTAGGCTCTTCCTACAGTTTGGCAATTGTGGACATTGTGGCTATGAATATTGGGGTGCATATGGCCCTTCTTTTCACTACATCTGTATCTTGGGGAAAGCACTGATTTTTAATAAGAACATTTTCTCCCTTACAGGATAATATTTAGAACAAAACAAAACCTGGAGTCTTCATGTTGCATTACATTATACCCTTGATTGCACCTGGTCTCATCTGAATTATAGTCTATATTCAGCTTACCAGTCCCTGTTAGAGGTCCCTTCAGTTGATGTGCTATGGAATGAATGGTGTCAGCTCTTTCAATGGCAAAATCCATTATTTAAGATCATTCCATCTTACTTCTCTTCTCTTAAACTTCTATAACATAAAGGCTCATTATACCCCAAATACCATTTGCGGAAACACATTAGGAAGGCATAAGCTCTCAACCCCCCTACACACACACACACACTCAAATACCAGAAGCACAGGTTTAGAAAGCTGAGCTCCTCAAAAAGGGTATTGGGCCATAATGGCTCCTCTCTGTCACCACTCCAAATTCCCACCCATGTCACCTCTCCCCTGACTTAAACCTTACAACACACATCATTGCTAGGAGAGTCTAAAAGCATGACTTCAATTCTGCTGGTACCCCCCAACAAAATCCTTCACATCAAGATGAATTACACTGTCACACATTGACATCAACAAGAACCGTTGTTATTTTCATGTCAACTGAAAGAGGCAGCTCAAAAAAGAAATTGCCTATCGATTCCTCTGAAAATAGTAGCACAGAATTCATTTTTTAAAGTCATCGTTAACATCATCCACTAACAGGTGATGAAACAGGTAAGCAAAAAATAGTCGTGCGACATACTTATCCCTCCAAACTTCATTAAAGGCAGCACGATTACCTGCTCATTTCTTTTTCATCAGAAATAAACTGGACTTGTAGAGCCAATTCATTGTCAAAAAGTGTGGACATAAATTGCTCTCATGAATCCAAGTGACTAACCTGTAACTAGACAAACCTCTCTTAAAATAGAGCCACACAACTTTTCTTAAGTAGCTGATCTTTGCTGCTTTCTAATTTCTTTTAGTGCACTCTAGAGAAAAAATTCTGAGTGTCTTCCCTTTTCCCTCTCTATATGGTATTTATAGCATTTTGATTAATACCCATGTTTCAAGAATATCACCCATCCATTTCCAGTATAACATAAGACTAACCAAAAAGAAGATTTAGAAGACCTCTTTATGTGGTCTTTTTATAAGAGGTGTGTATCAAATTACTATCTAGAAAGTGGATGTCTCTTTCTATGACATCTGTCAGTTTAGCATGGAGAGCATCAACACATTATTTAATATTTTAACAATTATTTATTATTTAACCCCCCCATCTTCAATCTATTTAAAATTAGAGCATTTACCATAGCATTCTCATTGGGAAACAGTGTGGATTTATGTGACTATGTCTTGCTACTGCTTACTTTTTACTACTGTCCATAATTTCTACATGTTACTCCAGGCAGATTAACCCAGCTCCTATCTAGAAAAAGCAAGCATGAATCCCTGACTACACCAATTATCACAGCCCATCCCCTGGCCACAGAATTTGCTTCAGAGATGAGAAGATGATTAAATTGGTTCAATCAAAGAAAGGCATAGAACCTCTGCTCAAAATTCTGACATAAATACACTCTCCAACAGGATGATATAGTTGCTGCATTCTGAAAGATGATAACTGATAATAAAAATCAAGTAATTCAGGGACTCCTGAGTGGCTCAGTCAGTTAAGTGACAGCCTTTGGCTCAGATCCCCGAGTCCTAGGATCAAGTCCTGCATCAGATTCCTTATTCAGCAGGGAGCCTACTTCTCCCTCTCCTGCTGCTTGCCTCTCTACCTGCTTGTGCTCACTTAGTCTCTCACTCTCACTCTCTCTCTTGCTTTCAAATAATTTTTTTTTAAATCAAGTAATTCAGTCAAACTCCTATTTAAGCAAAGTATCACTGTTAATAAGAAAGCAAAGTCTATGCTAACATTGCTTTGTTGAGAAAAAAAAAATTTTTCCCCCTTTGGCAAGTTATACTTACCACCAGACATCAGAGAGGAGGAAATCTGGAAAATCAGGGCCCAAGTAAGAATTCACAGTGATTAAATCTGTCTGAATCCCAATGAAGTTGTAACACATAAAATCAAACACAAAGTCATCATAGCACTTGAGCTAGTTTTAAGGTAACTCACACATACATAAAATGTTGGTTTCTATAATGTATCCCTGATGTTACAAGTTTGGCAATAAAATACAATTTTACAAGAAATTTCAATGAAAAAAAACCCCACTGACCAATTGTACCTCAAGTCTCAAAAATATCAAAGAAATATAATCCAGGTAGAGAAAATCCAAATATTAACATCATTATTTGAGGAATGGTCCCTATAAATGCAGTCATTGAATATAAGAATTCGGAAAAAAATTATGTAATTGAATTTACCCAACTTTCTCAGAACACGCCCAGCAAGTCTTTGCTTAAGATTCTTTACATTCTTCTATCATATCTTCAGTCTCCTGTTCATCTGTGCATTGAAAACAATAACCAAACTGGTTAGGTTATCAGAAGTTGTGCATAATTAGGAAAAATTATTCAATCTACACAACAGTTAGTCATTTTACACATGAGACAATAGCCATTCTCATTTAATACTTAATTGAACACTCATCACAAGCTGCATACAAAGTTTACAAGAAAACACAAAAGAGAAGGTACTTGCCTTCATTTAGCTTATAGCCAAGAGAAAAACTTTCTAGGTTTTAAGAACTAAAATGGTTATGGATCTGGAGATGGCATCAACTTCCATTGTTGCTTGCTTTGCATTATTTCTGGGAAGCAGGGTGAAATCAAAAGAAAATGTGACATTCAGAGTGGATAAGAATTGACCACCTGCCATTTCTTCACTGTGAGGAAAAGACATGTGACACTAACAAAAATGGTATGGAAATATTCTCCCAACCTAGTGAGAAGATTACCAGAGAAGGCAGAAGTGATAAGAGAATCAACTAAAAGATGAAGATAAAATTGAATCCAGAAACGAGAAAAACCAAAGCCCTCATCCACCACTGGTGGGAATGTAAAATGGTGCACCCACTTTGGAAAAGTCCAGCAAATCCCCAAAAAGTTACCACAGACCCAGTAACTCTACTCCTACATATATGCCAAAGGGAAATGAAAACATACATCCACGCCAAAATCGGTAGGCCAGTTGCTTTTTTTTTTTTTTTTTTTTAAGATTTTATTCATTTGGCACTTCTGGATGCCTCAGTTGCTTAAGCCTCTGCCTTCAGCTCAGGTCATGGTCTCAGGGTCCTGGGATAGAGTCCTGCATTGGACCCCCTGCTCGGCGGGGAGCCTGCTTTTCCCTGTGTGCTGTTCCCTCTTCTTGTGTGCTCTCTCTCCCTCTCTTTCTGTGTTAAATAAATGAATAAAATCTTTTTTAATTCTAATTTTTAAAAAAAGATTTATTTGTCATAGAGAGTATGAGTGCACAAGCAGGGGGAACAGGAAGTGAGGGAAGCTCAGCAGGGAGTCTGATGCGGGACTCAGTACCAGGACTCCAAGATAGTGACCTGAGCTGAAGGCAGATGCTTAACAGACTGAGCCACCAAGGTGCCCTGTAGGCTAGTTTTCATAGCAGAATTACATACAACAGCTAAGAAGTAAAAGCAACCCAAATGTCCACCCACTGATGAATGGATTAAAAAAAACTCAGTATAGTCATACAAGAGATCAGCATTCAACATAAAAAGAATGGAGGATGGATACCTGCTACAACGTGGATGAAACTTAAAAAAACATTTGCAAAGTGTAAGAAGCCAGACCAAGAAGGCCACATATTTTTATGATTTTGTTTATATGAAATGTCCAAACTAGGCAAATTCACAGAGACAGAGAGCAGATTAGTGGTTGCCTAGGGCTGGGGGCATTGGGAGAAAATGGGGAATGACTATTCATGGGGATAGCATTTGTCTGAGGGGTGAGGAAAATGTCAGATTGAGAGTGGTGATGGATGCAAAACTTTGTGACTATAAAAACCACTGCATAGTAAAAGTACTATTGAATGGTGGCCAAAAAATGTTATGTCCACATTCTAATCACTCAAACCTGCGAAAATTTCCTTCCTTGGGAAAAGGGTCTTCGCAGATCTGTTAAGGATCTTGAGATGAAACTGGATTCATCCAGGTGGTCCATAGGTTCAGTAACAAACATCCTTACAAGAGAAAAGCAGAGGCAGACTGGAGAGACACACAGAGAGAAAGGCAATGTGAAAAAGAAGTGGAGATTGGCAGGAGGAGGCCACAAAGCAAGAAAACCAAAAAACATTAAAAGCCTGAGAACCTGGAAAAGCAAGGGGGCATTTTTCCCTAGAGCCTCCAGGCAGAGTATGGCCTTGCTGACTCTGATTTCAGACCGCAGGCCTCTAGATCTTCAAGAGATCTAGGTTTCTGTTGTGGTCATTTGTTGTGACAACCACAGGAAATGAATCCAGGTATATAAAATATAGGTCGATAATGCTGTCATTTTTTTTAAAGATTTTATTTATTTGACAGACAGAGATCACAAGTAAGCAGAGAGGCAGGCAGAGAGAAAGAGAGAGGAAGAAGCAGGCTCCCCGCTGAGCAGAGAGCCCGATGTGGGGCTCGATCCCAGGACCCTGAGATCATGACCTGAGCTGAAGGCAGAGGCTTAATCCACTGAGCCACCCAGGTGCCCCAATGCTGTCATTTTTAAAAATCAGCCTAATCATTAAGGGCAAAATGACTCTCTCTTCAGAGATTCAAATGAGAAATGTAGTGGTGTTGCCAACACACAGACGAAAAATAAGCAAGGAGAAAGGTGGGATAGAGGAGACGCAAACCTCAATATCCCACACATGAGAGGAGGAATGGTAAGAGTGGCCCGGGCCTTCCCAGATACTATTTCTTCTATCTGGAGTGTTGTCCTTCTTGACCACCCAGTAAATGACCATCATCCTTGGAGGCTCAACTTGAACATCACTTCCCCATCTCCCCAGTGTTCATTCCCTCTGTAGTGTGCCCGTGGACTTTGTCCCAAAGCTCTTACTACTCTTGTCTTGCCCCTGCTGTGATTTCCTGCCTAAGTGGCTACCTTCATCAACAGACGATGAAATAATTCAGAGATGGGGTTGTGTCCTATTCCGTATATCCTAGAACAATGTCCTTAATGAATGAATACTGATGTCCAGATCCAACCCCTAGAAATAGATTTAATTCACCTGGGATGGAACCAAGGCGTTGGTCTGCTTTAAATCTCATCAAGCGATTCTAATATGTTGCCAATGTAAGAGGCATTGCTGAAGGGATGGACTTGGTATAGCTTAAAATGCCAGACAGAGCTGAGGCAGATGCCAAATATACAGAGGACAAATGATCCCACTCCAGTTATATGTGTCTCCAAATAAATTATTAACCATGA
Source organism: Mustela putorius furo (assembly GCF_011764305.1). Classification (NCBI taxonomy): domain Eukaryota; kingdom Metazoa; phylum Chordata; class Mammalia; order Carnivora; family Mustelidae; genus Mustela; species Mustela putorius. Next base: position 6,647,134 of record NW_025422047.1, read on the forward strand.
AGGAGTTGAGAACTCAAGCTAGGACATGCTTGCTTTTGGTGGTTCAAGGGAAGGTTACCCAAAAGCAAAACGGGAGGTATGCTTAGAGCAATAAGACAATCTGGAGAAGGCAGGATCTTCATTAAAATGAAATTTAAGAAGAAAAAGGAGGGATTGAGCAGATGGAAAAGAAGGTACTTTCTGACATTATTTTCACCACTAGTAGGACTAGTCAACAATCTAGTCCAGAGCTTCTCCCACTTTAACAAGTGCACAGATCACCTGCTGGACAACTTGTTACAATGCAGACTCTGAGACAGTAGGTCTGGAGCAGGCCCTGGGACCCTGCATTTCTAACAAGCTCCCAGGACTGCTGGTGCACAGATCTAGTCCACAGGATCTTAACTTTTTCATTTTACCCAATTTGAATGAAGAACTGGAATCACAAGCTCTTATTAACTGATAAAAGAATAACACATCACAATTAAGTACCAAACCTCTCCAAAATGCCATTGTTAAGACTACTAAACAAAAGGATAAATGATATTTTATGAGATGAAGAAAATAATTGGTGGCACATATTTGCAGGAAAAGCCTACCTCAAATCAAGAATGAAAAAAGCATGAAAGAAAATTAGTTGAAAGTGACTTAAGATAAATTCATTGAATATAACTAAAGTGTTACATCAAAAGGTAATGAACTGTGGAAATCTCTCATAGCAACTCTGATATTTTGATCCAATAAATTTGGGGGAGTTAAATTACTAAGTGCATCTGAAAGGCAATGAGTTCTCTTGAAAAAAGAATTTAACAAATAATAACTAGGAGGCCTGAGGGCACACACAGTTTGAGAGAAACAGAACCCCATCAAAGCAACGATGAGTTAAGAATTTCCCTAAGAGCAAGCCAACATATTTTTCAACGGGAAAAAAAAAAAAAAAGTTAGCTAGTAGTGTTACTATTTTAGAATCTCAGTGCTCCACTACAAACCAGAAAGCCTATATTCCAACAACAAAAAAAAACTTTCTCAAAACTATCTAGTGCCTAGGAAACCGTTCAGGTGGTCAGAGTAAGGACATACAGTAACACATGTACCCTTCACCACTGCAGCGTCCTTCACAAAAACCAATCCAACTACAGCCACCCCGAGTTCTGTTCCAAACTTACAATCAGTGATGACTCCCTATATTGTATGCCTGAGACTAATTTAACACGGCATGTGAATTATACTGGGACTAAAATAAAAATTGATGGTAAATGAGGAGGAAGTTACAACCAGACAAATCTTCTGATGGGCAATTTTTCAACATGGAGTATCAGACTGCACAGTTGTAGTGGTTGGTCAACTTGTTCTGAGGACCCCAATGGAATAACGTAATTAGCTTTCTGAAATCTATACTGAAATCCATATTTCTCAAATTCTTATAGTAGTTATAGAATATATAACCTTGTATATAGCTTGTATGTATAAGCTTATACTATGTCTTGTATAGTAGCTATGTAATATATAATCTTGTAGCTTGCATTAATTTGACAAACTGAATGCCCCATACCAGGGACTCTGACTTCTGGAAGTCGGGCTAGGGCCTTGGACACAGGTATAAAACAAGAAGCAAAATCCTGCCCAAGGATCCTGATGCTCTGTGCTTTGTAACAGTGCTTCTCAAACCTCACAGTGTCACTGGGGGATCTTATTAAAGTGCAAATTATGAGTCAGTAGGTTTTCTAATAAGCCCCCAGTAACTGGGCCACACTCAAAGCAGCAGAGGCTTATAACATGGTATGGAAATCATATGGCTCCAAAGGACCAGGCACATGAAGTCAAGAGGGGCAGACGGGGACCCTGTCCCCCATGCCTCTTCCAAAGGGAACATCTGCTCCTCAGCTCTCCTCACTGGTGGAAGGAACTGCTGATTTGTCAGAAAAGTCAGAAGTCCAGGCTTTTATGGGAAATCTCCTGATTAAATGTTAAATACAGAAGTCCCTCTTATCCACAAGGAATGTGTTCCAAGACCCTCAGTGGAGGCCTGAAACCATGGATGATACTAAACCCCATATATACTATGATTTTTCCCGTACATACATACCTCTGATAGTTTAACTTATAAATTAGGCCCAGTAAAAGATTAAAAACAATTCTAATAAAATAGAACAATTATAACTTACTGTAATAAAAGTTATGTGAATATAGTCTCTCTCAAAATGCCTTGTACTATACTCACCCCTCTCATTGTGATAATGTGAGGCGATAAATGGCTCACACGATGGGATGAAAGTGAATGACATAGGCATTGTGACACAGTGTTAGCCTACCATTAACCTTGACAACAGGCCAGGAGAATCACCTGCTTCCGGAAGGCTACTGACCACAAGTGACTGAAACCTCAAATAAAGAGGGACTAATACTGGGGCACCTGGGTGGTTCAGTCGGTTAGGTGTCTGCCTTCGGTTCAGGTCATGATTCTGGGGTCCTGGGATTGAGCCCCATATTGGGCCTCCTGCTTGGCGGGGAGTCTGCTTCTCCCTTTCCCACTCCCCCTGCTTATATTCCCTCTCTCCCTGTATCTGTCAAATAAATCAATAAATAAAATCTTCAAAAAAAAAAAAAAAAGAGGGACTACTACTATCCCACATAAGCCAACCAAGTCCAGTCACTGACATAATCATTTTATGTGGACTTTCTCCTTTGATCCTTATTGAACTATTAAACTATTAAAACCATCTGATCTTAACAGATAAGGATACCAAGGTGTAGAGAAGATAGATGAAGTAATTTGCCTAAGATCACTGCTAGTAAGAGAGCAAGCATTCAAAGCTGGATCTGCCTCACCCAGAGCCCAGACTCCCAACCACTAGGCCAGATTCTTCTGCTGGTGGGTGGGCACGCCCAACCTCCCTCTGCTCCTCTAGCTTCTAGTCTGGGATCCTGCCACTTACCCAGACTACTGCAAGCTTTAAGTAATTAATTTGCCCTCTGGGCTTTTGTTCTCAGTTTCAATTTACAGTGACCAATCATCCCAGTTTGCCAGAGAGGAAGGGTTTCCAAGGACAAGAAACATTCGATGGTGAAACCAGGACACTCCTGAGCCAACCAAGACAGTCAGTAGCCCGAAGTTTTTATTTAAGGTTGTTATTTTTAAAACAAACATACCTGACTCACTCGTTATAAAAATTTTTGAGACACCATTCATTACACGGGTCCTATGGGAAAATTCCACTTTGTTTCCCTTGAAGAGTTAATACATTTCTGACCCCTTTCTTTACTACATGACTGACTTGGTGTCCCTTTTTGCCCTACGCTACTACTGTTGCTTTCGTTATTCATATTTTCTTCTTCACTATATGAACTTGATAAGTAGATCAAATGCTTGGTGGGAAGGAGTATACCGTACAGGCAGAGAGAACTTTTTGTTGGAATTCTCTGGAAAGCAACTCAACATAAGATAACTCGATTAAACACCAGACTAACCACAGACCTGAAGAGCTTCCTCTGTGAGCACCAGTGTATTCGGGGGTGTCTCTTTGACATGGTGGCAAAGAACGCTTACTCCCCACTCTCCTCGCACTTGACTTAGGGCGGGGACGCAACCCACCTCGTACCATCTTGTTCCACGGGCGCCAGGGAGAAGAGCCAGCTCCAGTGAGTTCCGGGGGAAAAAAAAGCACGCTCGGCCCGCCCCTTCCTCCACAGTCAGCATGCCACCCGGCCCAGCTAGTGGTTCCACCTGGACAGGTCTCCACAGTGAGGCTTGAGGCTTTCACGTGCTTCAGTTCACTCAGAGGACGCAGCATTGGAAGACCGTTGGGCTGCCCACCCAGGTCACAGCAACCCCCTATGTTTCATCAGCAAGGAAGTCAAACTCCTTGCTCGGTGCCTTCCTCAGAATCCCTCTGTCTTTAAATGGGTTCCGATCTCGGTAGAGAAGAGAAGACACTACCAATCCCCTACACCCCCAACAGGGAGTGAGTACAACACTGAATTTACTGGAACTTTTTAAAGATTTTTTTAAGATTTTATTTATTTATTTGACAGATAGAGATCACAAGTAGGTAGAGAGGCAGGCAGAGAGAGAGGAAGCAGGCTCCCCACCGAGCAAAGAGTCTAATGCGGGGCTCTATCCCAGGACCCGGGGACCACAACCCGAGCTAAAGACAGAGGCTCTAACCCACTAAGCCACCCAGGCACCCCTAAAAAATATTTTATTTATTTATTTAAGAGAGAGCACATAAGTGGGGTGAGGGGTGGGCAGAGGGAGAAGCGGATTCCCCACTGAGCAAGGAGCCCACCTCAGGGCTCAATCCCACGACCCCCTAGATCCCGAAGGCAGACGCTTAACCAGCCAAACCACCCAGGCATCCCTGAATTTACTGGCCCTTGTATCCAGAAAGTCAAGTATCAGTATTTACCCCTAAGCCTAAAGCCCAAACAAGAAAAATGGAACTTTGAATACAGCTGTGAGGTAGATCCTTATCTTTCAATATCACAATTTAAAATGGCCCTCAGTATCATTCAGCTGGGTTCTCTTTTTGAAGTTTTATCTGACTCGGCCTTTTAGAAGAATTTTAATACTTGGAACAGACCTCAGTTCCTCAAGAAAAAGAAAAGAATATATCAATAATATCTGCTATTGAAAGAGAAAATGATAACTGGTTTTTCTTAGTGCAGTCCAGTCCGTAGAAACCCATCTGGAATCACATTCACATGTCACTGTTTCCTAAGAAAGACCTGAATATAACGTATCAGCTGAAAACACTGAGACTCCTCATTCAAGTTACACCTGTAAAAGGCTTTGTGCCAAGAAAGCAGGCATGGCATTCAGTTTTGGCGTTCGCTTTCATAGAAAGCACATAATTACAACTTAGTATTTAGAATAAAATTGATTAGCAAAAAAATTGATTAGCAAAGTATTTTAATCATAAACACTGAGGTTAGTAAAATTAAAACCTCCAACCTCAGATATGCTAACAGGCATTCAAGATGATAATGTAGGACCTATTCCTTAAAGTCTGTTATATAATAAGCGGAAAATTAAATATGGTTCACAGATTCACCATGATGCCATCCATCTTCATCCTCCATACTCTCAGGAGTTGTTATAATCAGACATTAGGATTATCTGGTGCCTTCCGAGGCAGGTTCTGTGAAGTTAGAGGTAAGCCACCGAAGCTTCCTTCCATCAAGTCACATTAAGTTCTAGTTCATTCTGTCTTATCAGTTCTACTCAGAGACAGATATACATCAGTGTGACCCAAGTTCACACAGAAGTCAAGTCATATTTTAGTAAAGTACTGTTCTAAACCCTTCCACACAGACTCCATGGGGATGAGATCGCATATGCAACAAATCATCACTTCTAACTTGGTAAGTATGCCTACAACAGACAAAGAGGAGATGCAGATGCTTTCCCTAATAAAAACCCTTTATCCAAATAGAAAGAAAATACACCACGATCTTAGGGCAGAACAAAGTTCTCACAGTTTATTAAATGAAGATCCTTAGTGGGGAAAGGCAGAACGCACCCATCTGATGGAATTGCATGTTGTAAAAAAGAACTCTCAGCTGGATACAGACTTCATAGCTTGTAAAATCTCATTAAAAAAAGAAAAAAGTTGCAAATTTTTATATAGCATGGGAGGCTTGCATAATTCTTAAGCAATACCACCTGCTTCCATTCATAATGTGAAGAGTAAATGTGAACCACATTTTCAGCATATTATTCTAAAACTGAGCAATTTAAAGTTTCATTTCTTAAACAGGCACTTAGTTTAAGGCAGCACTTTGGACATCAAAGGAGATGTAACAATAAATCAAAGATAGGATGTTTGTCCTCAAAAAAATTACACACATTTTAAGGAAGAGAAGATGTGTGTGTGCCTAAGAACTTCAAGACAATATGTATGAAAGGACCTGATAGGGGACCAAGGGTCTTGGACATTCAGAGGGGAAATCAAACTTTTTAAAAAGGGCAGAAGGGAAGGTTACCTTCAGAGAGGATGGAATTGGGATCCCACTACCAATGAAGAGGTACCTGAACATTCTTCAGGGGACAAAAAGGTATAGAGGTTATCCAGGAGCAGAGGAAAGTCCTGGAAATCCCAAGACCAGATTAGCTATAACCTGAATAACACGTAGAAGACTAGTTAGAGACTGACTAGGAATAGATGGAAGTCAGATTGTGGAGGCCTGGACAAGCAAGGGAAAGAATTTGGGTTATATTCAGTAGGCAGTGGAGAGCTACAGAACTTTTCCAAGCTGCGGAATGTGGTTATCAAAGCTGGACTTTGGAGGGATTCGTTTGGTGGCAGTCAACGACGGCTGGAGGAGGGGAAAAACCAGAGGTGGGGAGGACTGCTCCAGGGATCATCACAGCGGTCCGGCTGAGGCAGCACGAAGAGCGAGGAAGGGATGGGCATGGGAGACGCTGCAGAAGCAGAACAAACAATACTGAAGGTCGAAGGTGGGGAGCAAAAGGGTGAGGAGATTCGATGATGATTCAAATTTTGAGCCCGGGTGATGGAGGAAACAGAAAGGAAAGAGGAAAATCTGAGTTAAAAGGAAAGGTGAGGAAATCAGACTGAGGCTATAACCACATGGAGCTTTCTGGCAGGCAGTGAGAAATACAGCACTGGGGAGTTAGTTCAGAATTAGTAGAGTCTAAATTTAATAGGTAGTATGGAGGGGCGCCTGGGTGGCTCAGTTGGTTAAGGGACTGCCTTCGGCTCAGGTCATGATCCTGGAGTCCTGGGATGGAGTCCCACATCAGACTCCCTGCTAAGCAGTCTGATTTCCTCATCTTTCCTTTTAACTCAGATTTTCCTCTTTCCTTTCTGTATATACAAATAGCTTCTCCCGCTGACCTCTCTCCTCTCATTCTCTCTCTCTCAAGTAAATAAATAAAATCATTAAAAAAATTTTTTTAAATAGGTAGTATGGAGATAATAGAGATTGATATAGACTTAATAGAAAATATATACTGTAATCAATAGATTGACCAATAGAGACATCTACATTAGAAGAAAAGTTGAGTCTATTTAAAGACTTCTAAAATAGATAAAAAATTGAATATTTGTGTCTGTCAAAAACTGTCCATAGTATTTACAACCTGTACCATTGTACCACTGTAAAATGCAGCATTGTAACAAGACAAAACACCTGAGTATATACAAATAGCTGGGACAGGAAGTTTGTACAGAAACTAATAAAACCACTAATAAAATGTATTTCACATTTTACAAATTCATTCCCTGGAATAAATTGCCATCACTGAAATTTGGAAGTTAAATGACTAAGCAAATCTATTCAATTATTTGCATCTGTTCTAACCAATTTGTCTTCTATTCTGAAATCATCACTGTTTCCTGTATAACCACCAAGAATATGTATTCAATACCATTAGAAAAAAATGTATGTCATAAGAGTAGGAATCTCAACCTTGGTCTCACACAAACATTGATAAATGTTCTATTTCATGCTATTGCCACCATCTGTGATTTACAAACGTAATTCCTATCTTGCTCTACCTGAAACTATAACATCTTTATGCTGAGATGCCAAGTAATAATGCACTGATAGACACATTCTCCAAGCCTTACCCGTTTCTGGTTTCTCTGCAGCGTGGACTTTCAGATGTTGGTCTTCGGAAGAAAGGCTCGCATTCATGCCATACAGTGGATCATCCAAGAAGGAGGGCCTCTTCAGTCTTCCAATGCCAAGAGTCTTCGACATAAAGTAGTCTTTTGTGTCACTAATAACCTCGTCCTTGGAAAACTGGAGGCATTTCAAATTCTCTGCTTCGATGACAAGGGCCTGGGATGTGTAACGCCCAGTCAAGGCTTTGGTGAGATAGTAGCCTGTAAGTGTTTCACATTCCGTATTCTCAGGCATATCTGTGTCTTTCACCTCAGAGCTTGTGACTGTTGTTTTTAATCCCTTTAGGAGCTCAGAGAGGATAGATCTGGAAAGATGGGGGACCTCTGGTGTTATATCCTCCATGTCTTCCTTTTCTCTTTCTGAAGGTAGTCTAATCATGGACTTTTGTTTGAGGGAGCATTCATCCAGAAGACACCTTAACTGTTCCTCAGAGAGAAGTGATGCTGAATCTAACTGATGAAACAAACCAAATGTTTTCATAGTCAATTGATTGAGTACACACATTTATTTTATTTTATTTTATTTTATTTTATTTTATTTTGATAAGCTTCCAGTAATGCAATATAAATGCAAGTGCCAGGAAATACCTTACACAAGACACCCAAATAGCAAAATTGTTCATTTTCAAGGATCCAGAATTTCAGGAGAAATGTACAGCAGCCCTAGAGATGGCTTTAGAATCTATCGTGCCTACTAAAATCCAGGGGAAATTCCCTCACTACCCTGGAAATAAATTACTGCACCAAATTAGCCACTAACACTCTTTCTACACATGGACATTGCTTGAAATGGAGATATTAGAAAAGCATCTTCAATTTTCTAAGTTTTGGGACACCAAACAGGGAAGTTGGGAACAACCCATTGATAAACTGCTAGAAATCCTACCATAATCTCCAGTAGGTGTTTCTCTGTTTTCCACCACTCCTCAATGTGAACCGCCCCCCACCACCAAATTCTTAAAAATATAGGGGGGGGGAACCCTCAGGCAAACGAGACAACCTAAACCTGCCCCTGGCAATTACCACTCCTATGTGTGTCAATACGTAGGCAATACCACTGAAGACAGAAAAAGAAGGGCGAAGGGGTGGCGTGTAGTTGCTTCAAAACTATAGGTCTAGACAGAGGCCATTCAAGTAACAGTGCATTCTGGGAGGAGGATTTGATCCAGACATATAATCTCTGCTTGTAAAAGGCTTGGGGCTGAGCATCTCAACCAAGATCTTAAGGATTCAAAAGCATTGTTTCTTCCAGTGATGTTCTCAGGAAATAAAATAAATCAAATGAAAGTATAGAGCTATGTTCCACAAGAATTCAAATGAATAGCATGCCACTTGAATTGCATCAATCTCAAAAGAATGGAATTAAAATATGTTGAAACACACTGAAAATAATTCCTCCTTCTCTAAAGAATCAGCATCATTCCTGATTTATATAGTGGATTATTTAGGAAAACGCTAATTCTCCTTTACAGGGGAATGCATCATCTAGGAACAAAAAGTCCCCATAAGAAAACCTAGTCATGAATTGCAGTGGCCTTAATTTCTACTTCAGTAAAGGAAAACAAGGCTATCGCCCTACTTAGTAGGACCCAGTTCAAATTCAGCAAATATTCTGCATGTATAAAGTATCAGTGAGGGAAGGTGTTATTGGAACTAGTATAGTTAATCCTTATTACTGTGTAATGTTTCTAATGCAATTAAAAAAATAGTATGTAAAACAAATTTTTAAAATATCTTTTGTTTTCAAATTGTATTTAACTTCCACATATTAAAAACTAGTTTTCATAGTGGCAAGTGCCATTATGAGTTTGAGAGTAACAAGAAATTAGGAATATATTCTTAATAATTATCTAAGATTCAAAATTTAGTAGTTCACCCTAAGGTTAATATACATGTCAAAGAAATAGGAGTGGAATTTCATATAACCAAATCCTACTTTTCTTTTCTTTTTTTTTTTAAGATTTTATTTATTTATTTGAGAGAGAGACAGGGAGAGAGAGCATGAGTGAGGAGAAAGGCAGAGACAGAAGCAGACTCCCCGTGGAGCTGGGAGCCCGATGCGGGACTCGATCTTGGGACTCTGGGATCATGACCTGAGCGGAAGGCAGTCGTCCAACCAACTGAGCCACCTAGGTTGGCATCCCAAACAATTCCTACTTTTAATCACAGACATTTCAGACATCCAGATGTGGTACTTTATCTAGGAGAATTCCCTTCGAAAACCTACTCAGCCAGAAGATGAAGGCAATCTTTGTATTGTAGTAGATATTTAAAGCACACTTTCAAAATCTGCTTATATAAAACTGTTAATATAAAATTGCTTATATGGGCGCCTGGGTGGCTCAGTGGGTTAAGCCGCTGCCTTCGGCTCAGGTCATGATCTCAGAGTCCTGGGATCGAGTCCCGCATCGGGCTCTCTGCTCGGCAGGGAGCCTGCTTCCCTCTCTCTCTCTCTCTGCCTGCCTCTCCATCTACTTGTGATTTCTCTCTGTCAAATAAATAAATAAAATCTTTAAAAAAATAAAAAAATTAAAAAAAAAATAAAATTGCTTATAGTGAGTAGACAATTCCCTGAGAATTAGAAAGGGTCCATTGCGTGTTCTCTTCATAAAACATTCTCACCAAAGACTTATCATATGAAATTTCCAGACACTAGAAAAAAAAATCACTTCATACTGGAGGAGGAGGATGAAGGATTATTCAAAAAGGTCTGCAGGGAGGGGCGGAGAAAAAGAGGAGGTAGAAGATTGGCAAGTTATCTAGTATATTTGACCACTTCCACAAATAATATTGGTAAAATAGATGCTTGGTAGTTCTGATGATCTATTTGTCTAGATGCACAGAAAATTAAGTAAAAGGAAAAACTAAGCAATTATGAACTCTGGGGAAAACAAAAAGGTAAATGAAAAGAAAGGCGAGTAGTGTTTTAAATAGGCAACATAGAAAATTAATCAAAAGAAAATAAGATAATTATTAACTTTAGGACAAATAAAAAGTTGTACAAGAAAGGATACCATAGAGGGTGTCTGGGTGGCTCAGTCAATTAAGCGTCTGCCTCTTTATTTTTGGCTCAGGTTATGATATTAGGATTGTAGGATTGAGCCCTGCATCTCTACCCCTCTCGGAAAAAAAAAAAAAAATGACACCATAGGATTCTACTTGCTTTTGCTGTAAATAATATTTATATGGTCATCATAATACAAATAATGATGATGGAGGTAACCAAACATTATAATTTGACTATTTGGGGGAATTAAGAGGAGAGAAAAGGGATGTTTAGAATTAAAGTTAAATCCATTACAGGAAGCCAACATACAACTGAATAATAATAAAATACTATTCTATTATTGATATAAAATTTTATATTATTATAAATTATATAAAATTTTATATTATTGTAAATTGACATAAAACTGATCAATTAAGATAGCAAGTTATTAAACAATATAAGCAGTAGGGGAAATATCTAAAGAAATTAAAAGTGCTTGACTCTAGAGAGCAAAACTAAGGGGTGGGGAAAGATGGGGAAAGGAGTTATCATTTTTCCTTAAAACCTGTTAACATAAGTCAATTATCATATAGTTTCACTTACTTGTGGAGCATAAGGAATAACATGGAGAACATTAGGAGAAGGAAAGGAAAAGTGAGTTGGGGTAAATTGGAGGGGGAGATGAAGCATGAGAGACTATAGACTTTGAGAAACAAACTGAGGGTTTTGGAGAGTAGGGGGGTGGGGGGGATCGGTGAGCCTGGTGGTGGGTATTAAGGAGGGCACGTATTACATGGAGCACTGGGTGAGGTGCATAAACAATGAATCTTGGAACACTGAAAAAATAAAATTAAAAAAATGTTTAAAAAGAGTGAAAAAAATAAAACCTTTTAAACAAATTTTTCCTTTACTACTATAACAAAGGTTAAAAAATAAAAATAATAAGTGTATTCAAGTTTTTAAATAAAAATTAATTCAAAAATCAAAACCTGAAATATTAAAATGAAATTTCTAACCAATTATATCTTTGGGCATCAGAAGCAAACTCAGGTTTCATGGAACCTGCAATTTATAATCTTGCAGCAGGAAGAGGATACTTCTTTAAGAAAAAGAATATAAAACTGCAAGTAGGAAATAGGTACAAAAGTGAGTTTCTTTTTCCTAGAATGTGAGAAAGATTACAATAAATTACTGGAGCCTTGGAAAATCAGGCCCATCTCTTATAATATCTATTTAGGTCATTTACCAGCAACGTGTATAGGGAAATGTTTCCTGATTACAACCTAGCTTCCTCTCCCCACTCAAGGCTCATAAAAGTGAGGGGCCCTGAAGCTTAAGCTTCACTGGCTTCCCAGTAAATCTGTTTCTGGGTGCTCCAAGATAAAACATAACACATTTGAGTCTGTGTGTACACAGAATAAGCTCAACTCTAATCACCCTGATCCTCTACGGGAAGCAGACTGATGGGAGAGAAAACACAGAAAACTAGAACTTGGGTTTTGGTCCAGGCTTGGCCACCTTATGCATGTCACCCAGGGACCCGTCTTCTTCAGTGGTGAAAGAAGGAACTGAAGATGTCTCTAAATTGACCTCTGGCCCTAAAACTGATTTTTATGAATAACCACTCTAATAATAAAAATACAAGGAAGGATAAACTTTCTATTGACATCAGAGTATCACCTTGATAGAATTTAGGAAAGCAAAACAAGAACTAAAAGAGAACTTTTATTTCCTTAACTTCCTCACAATACCAATCCTGAAATCAAAAAAATAACCCAAAATTCCCTCGTCTCAGGCCAATATAAGTAAAAGTGAACCAACTATATTAAATCTTCAGATTAAGTTAATTTGGAAATAAAATAAAATAAAACCTTTTTTTATTTTCTGGGTGGCAACGCAGATCCGGAACCTTCCACATGAGCAGTCTTTCTCATCTTTTGATTCCCTGCACAGACTTGCCCACGGTAGAAACTCAGGAACTCGTGGTTGTGGGAATCAAGTGAATGAAGGTTGCTGAGTGGTTTGCGACAGCTCTCCACTACCCTAATAGAAGTTATTTACCCATGCTGTGCCGGGCTAACCTAGGGCTCTATCCCAAACACCCCTAAAGACCCTTGGGAGTTAAAGGACCCTAATCCATACCCTTCATCCAGATTGCTTTGAAACTCCTGAGCTAACCAGCTCCATCACTGAACGACTCCCAGCAAGCACAGTCAAGTAACCATCTGTTCAAGTATTCACCTCAAAGGATTCATCTTTCACGCCAGTTCTAATTTTCCAGTATTTCATAAACAAGTTATTATTCATGCTATTCCTGTCTTCACAAAATTCATCATAGTGCCTCTCAGTCTTCATTTTTCCAGACCAGGACCCAGTCCATTTACATCTCCTTCTATGAAGGCCCCTCTCTTCCCAGCCTCATTTTAGGAGCTCTTTCATGCACCTTCTTTCTTGTGTCAGCCAAAGCACACACATTCCGTAGTCAAAGAGTAAATAGATTGGATTTTCTCGACAGAACCAGGAGATAGAATACTTGTGGCGCTAGATTTCATGCATCTTGATGGTCCTGTTGACACAACCTGATGAAGTCTTTTGGAATAATAACAGCTAGCACTTATTTGGTGCTTACTCTGGGCCAGACACTGCTCTATGCATATGACATGAATCAATGTCTTTCATCTTCACAACAAAACTATGAGGTAGATACTTCTGTTATTCCTGTTTTACAGATGAAGAAAGTGAAGCACCAAGATATTAAATAACCTGTCCATGGTCACACAGCCACTACATGGGAAACCTGGGATTTGAACCCATGTGCTCCAGGTCCAGAGCCCATGTGCCCCACTACTAGACTACAAAGGCTCTCCACTATAAATGAGTTCTCCCTCTACCATTCTCTAAGTATCCTTTTCACAACTCACATTTATTTTTCTGTCCCTTCCCTCAGGTATGAAATGTCTTCCTATAGAGTATTTTATGATTCTAACTTTGAATTTTATTACCCAGACTAGCTTAGTATCTTATGCACATTTACACAGTGCTCTCTCAGCTCATTTCAGGGGGAAAAAAAAAAAAGGACAACCCCAAATCCATTCCCAGGGTGCCCACTATTTACACTTCTCCACCCAGGTAAATACTAATTTGGAATAGGAGCTGAATCTGATGAGGAGAGCAGCTCGTAATTGCTGGAGATGGGTCACAGACTTGAATTACCTCACTTTCTTCCCTGCCTCTCCTCTGATGCTATGTACCTGGAGTTTCTCCAGTCATAAAAATCTCCAGTTATTTGGGCACTGAATTTGTTGACAAGGCAATCAAAAGTAGGTGTCCGGTGCAGATCATCCAATAGCCCACTATTATAAATAAGCAGAAGCAATCTTGCCCTTTGATGTAAGCTTATGTCTAATGCAGGGCTTTTTGTGTTTTCCCCCCTACAAATGCAGAATCCCTGAGGACACACCCTATAAAGCTACTATGATGATCACAAGTGAGAAAAGAGTGAAAAGCCAGAATGTCCTAAATGATCAACCAACAAGAATATAGATGTCAACAGCTTTCAATGACATCAAGTTCTACTTCAAAATAAGTAGAAAACAGTCTACCCTTCCTTAACTGCCAAGATAAGTTTACAACTCTCTGTTGCAGCCATTGCTGGCAACACCTGAGTAGTAGTTTTTTTAGCCAAGGTTTTTTAGCCATAAGGAAGAGAAGTCCTTATCTAAAAAAAAAAAAAAAAAAAAAAAAATCAGACGATGATCTAATCCTTTAGCTTTCTCTTGTCTGGAAAACTCTCTCAGGCCATAGAGACAATTTGATCTTGGGTCTAAGAACTCATCTCATGGATACTAACAAGCAGAAATAAAGGACGGACAAAGGTTTAGGGGTCTGGAGCTGGGAAGCTACAGGAACCTAGGTCATGTGTTTCTCCTTTCTCTTCATGAGTCCCTGTGATGTCTTAACTCCCTGCTTGTCTAATACATCCCCCCTCTGCAAACAAACTCTCTCTGCTTACTAATGCTTTCTGCACTCTCACAACCCCAGACTGCCTATGGAGCATGAACTGATTCTGGTTCTATCCAACATAACTTTCAGGGTCTAACCCCCACCAATGACTAGCAATGACCTCTATGTACATTAGCTCACATTTTCAAGCAAGATGAGCTGGTTGGTCACTGACTCAATGAAGGACTGACAGTATCAGTTTTGAGTGTTCATCACTAATCGAATCACTGGTGGTGAGGGTCATGTGGTATGAACGTAGCTGATGGGATATTTTTGGTAGGGCTACGGGTAAGGGAGATTTCTCAAAGAAGAAGGCAGGAAAGCAGAGCAGGAGCCTCAAAATAAACCTTCCCTAACTATAGCATCAGAGAGGGACCTGACAATGATGTTGTACATAGCCAGCTTCATTGATTAGCAATCACGGTGTTTCCCCACTTTACCGATCTCATTTAATCTGAGCACTCACTGAATAGCTCATTGAGAAATAAAAGCAGAATTACTTGGTAGAAAATATCCAGTTTGTGAAGAGAATGGTAAGTTGGACTTCCCGTTGGAATACAGAACAACACTACCAAGCACTATCTATACGCTCCCCATAAGCTCACATAGGCTCAAAATGTTCATATCACTTGCTGTGGCTCTTTGAGATGGAGCAAGCCTAAGAATCATGGGGGCAAAATGATCAGTGCTTCTTTCAATGTCTGCATCAATAGCGCTACATTTTCAGAAGGGAGGGGCTTATTTGTCCTTCCCTCCCTATGCTATTCTTCTGCCTTTCTCTCTCACACTGAGGCTACCCCAACTATATAAAGGCCAGTCTGGCAAGTACAATGCTCTGAGGAGGCCGTAGCCAGGACCAAGGATGCTGGAGGTCAGGTAAGATCTGGCATTCTTTTACCCAGAATAGTCAGAGGTTGTCTGGCCAGAGGAAAATCTGAACTCTGGTCAAAAGGGAAGCAAAGGTCGCTGCCATAGAAACTATGTAAAAACATCAGGATTGAGGGTTGAGGCCAGGCTGTACACAGGAAAGTGAGTCAGCCCCCAGGTCAGAAGCTGAGAGGACTCTGCTGAGTGTGAAATAGGTCAAGGCAAGTGGCTCTAAGATGAGTTTGTGAATGATGTGGTGGTGTTGGAAGGCTGCTTTTATGTGAGGCCTGGCATATCAAAGAAACCATGCAGAATAGGACATCGCTATTGCTCAGGCCAGTGATCTTCTCCCAAAGAGCTGGATGAGGCAGGGTCTGAAAGGTTTTGCCCACTGGGTTTGCCTGGGGAAAGGCTTTGTGCCCCAGACATTCTGTAATGGTCCTTCTTAGCCCAGGTGCCAGAGCAGGTGTCCCTGGGCATCAGAAATCCAGACTTCCTGTTTCTACCTACAAGGATGAGGGGTGGGATACCAGTGAGATCCCAGTATAAACGGGAAGGGTGAGCATGGATGGGAAGAGCTGGAAGCAGGAAAGAGGATTCTCAATTCCTGCAACTTGAAAAAGGGCCAGGAGCTCAGCTTCCGTTGGTGACCTAGTGGGAAGGGTGCAGATGTGCTCAAAGGAAAGCCAGACCAATTTCACTCCTCTCATTTCTAACAGGATGACTTGAGAAGGGGCTCTAATGTTTCTGTTCTGTGGGAATTTTTCATCTGAGGGCTGCCAGCAGTTGCCGCTTTCCAGCAGTAGAGACAGCAAGTCCGCTTGGATCAGCTTCCCCTTGATCTGAGCAAGTTGCTGGAATGGCCCTTTGATCACGTATCTACCACATCCTTCCCAGAAACAAGGCACAGGGTCCAGCTGGAGGGAAGAAGCCAGGCACCCCTGCCCCACACACACCCCCATCAAAACTTAAGCATTGCCAGGAGGCTGCTGAAAATGAAAACAGCAAGTTTGCATACAGAGCACTTTTTCTGGTGGGCTGGACCACCTGCCCACCCCTAACTCTCCAGGGAAGTATATCCTGTATGTCCCTTGCAGAGCAACTAATTCCCCCTGTGATGCAAGTCTGCTGGTTTATTGTAGAGTAACCATTATGAAAATCATGTGCATGGCCTTCCCTACTCTCAGTTTGAAAGTCTGCTTTTACCACATACCAATAACCTGGGTCAAGGGAGACTATGATGGGATCCAAAGTCAAGAAGGCCATTAGCTACTCAAATGCTTTAACCTGGGCCAGAGTCTGGATCAAGCTTCACCTTGATTTTGTAGGAGGTCACCTGAAAGATGAGTCAAGCTAGAGAAATCCAGTATAATCAAAACCTAAAGAACTTCTCTATGGCCACAAGGCTGCCTCACTAGAAATTTAAGCACTTCCGTTGACATCATCATAGTGTCCAATTGACTAGAAGGTGACCTTAGAACACTGTCTCTGGTATGTTCTGGGCTAGCTAGGGTCACTATGGGCCCCGACAGGGGCTCACTAAGGCCAGGTCAGAGGAGCATATCCCACAGGGGCTACAGAAGACTAATGATCACCCAGAGCAGAAGGGCAAGGATGAAGCCATCTACAGGAACTGAAACGAGGAGGAGATATGGCACAGCCTGTATGTTAGTAACTGGCCTCACAATACCTATCAATGGATTAGATGAGATCTCCAGACTCTGACCATGAGTACTTCTTTCCAGAGGCATGGGCATTCAGTACACAATCAATGCCACATTCATCAGCTGCTCTGGGGACAACTCTTCTTCCTCGCTGTAAGAAGCCTCTCTCCTCTAACGTCATCTAGCTCCTGCCTCCCATCCCGCCCAGTCAGCGAAACCCCACCCACGGAAGAGATACCATCCCCTCTGAGACATGCTCAGCCCCAGGACCTGGAAAGGGAAACTGAATATTTCCTTGCACAGATGAGAAGTTTCCTAGCAGCAGAAAGAATCCCAGGAACCAAACTGCACTGACAGTAAAATGGCCCAATATGACCAGATTCAGATTCTTTGCACCTGCTGGTGCACCTGCTGGGCTGAATGGACCTAACACAGCCTATGCTGCCCCCACAGCTGCGGATCTGGACAGCACTAATGACGCCAGTGTCACAGCCCCTCGTGTCCCCAAAGAGCACATCACGCCCCTCTGGCCTGTCATCCAGACTTTATTGCTGCTGAGGTGCGACTTGCCAGCAAGGTGTGATACACTTTGTTGACCACTCTTAGGCTTATGCAAACTACATGGACTCTTGGAGCAGACTTTGAGCAAGAGGGGAGAAGAGCCGGCACATAAAACCCTGTCTCTACCTCCCTATGGAAGAATGGCTATAAAATGTAGTCACCATCATGGATTTGCTCGGAAGACATCCCATCAGACCAGACAAGCAACTATACTTGCTAGCAAACAGTGCCAGATCCATAAGTCACCTTTCAGATTTATTGTTCCTCCTTCTCTATCTCACTCCTTTTCCCCACTTCTTCGCTGGTGCTCCTTTCATGAGCTAAGTGATAGCATAGAAGCTTTTGCCTCCAATTTTCTGTTCCAGACGGAGATGGCCACCAGAAGCAGCAGCTCCCAAGTCCCAGCAGGGCTCTGGACATGGCAGCTTGCACAGTCCTGTCCACGGTGGGCCCAGGAGCACAGGGCCAAGAGCTCCACCACAGCCTCTGCAAACTGGTCAAAGACTCACGGGGCAGCACAGACCAAGGACAGGGACTACGGAACTAGGACCAGCACTGTCAAGGTCACAGGAGGCAAAGTGCGGCCTCCGGAGCCTTGGGGCTCATGGCCGCACGGCCGGCTCATCCTGGCACTGTGGGACAAGAGTGGCCAAGCACCACCTAAGGGTCAATGGAGAAAATCCCTCCGAATCCTGGGAGGCCATTTACCTGGGGCAGCCAGAGGTGGCACAACTGGAGGGAGAATACAAATTGGAGCCAAGAAGAGAAAGCCACGTTCACAGCTTAGGTTCAAGTGTCAAAATAAACAGAAAAACAAAACAAAGACAAACACGGGGTATAAAAGATGCGACAGTTCGGTGTTTAGTACTAAGGCACATTTGCTACAAAGAAAAGGAGGCCTGCCTTCCTTCCACATGGGCAGAGTACTTACCAGGCCTGGGGTCTAAGGGCGGTAGGCAGGAGTAGGCCCCACCATGTCAGCAGCCCTGGAGGGATCCAAAGGCAGGGCTAGGCCCCGACGCAAATGTGTGACAGCCCCCTACCGCTTAGACGTGCCTCCAGCGCCCTTTCTCCGTGTTGCTTTTCCACAGTGCTCCAGTAAATAAAGTTCCCCAAGTTAAGTATTCCCTAGGCTGCATGCTACCTTGTGGGGGGTGGGGGGGTAGAAACCTCCAGATGGAGAGGAAATAGCCCTAACCACAGCATGGGGTAGTGGAGGGAGGCTGCTGTTTCTAAGTTGAAACCCCAGGTCTCTCCCCGCCTCAACTGTTCTGTATCAGACACATCACTCCGCCTCTCAACGCTTCAGATTTCTAAACTGCAAAATAGAAACTCGAACAATTGGTTGGCTCCTAACTAGTGGGGAAGAGGAATACTAACAGCTCACAGCTTGCAGTGAGCTTGAGACACATGGGGGAAGCCACCTGCACCCTGCCTAATGCAAGGGAAGCCAAATCCACACCCCCCCTCACCCTACCCCTCCACCCCCGCCCCGCGCACCAGCACGTTAGTAGTAATGCTCGCTTTGATTTGAGAAGCTGCTCCGGGGAGGAGCTAGACGCGCCTCTCGGAATTTCGCGACTGAAATCTGCGCATTCCAAGTTCCTTTGGCCCCTACCTTTGAGGGTCTCTCTGGGACATCGGAACGGAGCTTCCCAAATGATGGGGCAGCTGACGATGTGCAATAGGTAAACCGTCACGTGTACTCTGAGGACTAGTGGGGGCTACAGTGGCCAGCCCATGCCGTGAGAGGGCATCCAGGAAGGCAAGATGGAACGTGAATCTCAGTCATCCCAAGCAGGAAGGTTGACACTTCAGGACAGTCACTATTTAGTCTTCAGTACAAGAAAGTTCTGTACCAGAAAGTACCCAGAAAGGTGCTGGTTTCCAGATACATTTATCTTTGCTTAAAATATTGTCAGGGCTCAAGGTGAGTTATGAAACACAGGGACATAGGCAAACTGGGTTTATCCCTTGCTTTTCATGAGCGTGCGTGCACACACACACACACACACAGGCACACACAGAACATTTCCCTTCCAACCCCCACTCTTTTCTGCTCCCTTTCCAAAAATATCCTAAGACCTCATACTGCCTCCTCAGCCCTCTCTACCTGAGCCCACCCTCCCCAAACCTTATCCTCAGTTGCAAACCTTTTCAAGTGTCCTATTGCCATCACACAGAAACTTAGCTGCCCCTAAGATGTGCCTCCCCATTCTTCTCCCCAAGACTATACAATGCCAACCTTTGCGTAACCCTCCCAAAGGACAAGCTTGCATTTACAGGAGCCTCTTCAAATGAGAAGGACTCAATCGAAGTGGTGATTCTAAGAATGGGAATCCGGCCCCTTGCAGGAGGGTGGAAAGGGGTTTGAGAGACGCCATTTTCAGCTGCCTCCCGTCAGGTCACAGTCGAGTTCTACAAATGATTGGTCCTGTCAGATCTCATCAGATCTCGTTTTCCTCTTGGGTGTGAACCTAGCACCAGAGAGTTAACTCCGCATTTAACTTGTTAATCAAGGAGAGCTTTTTCTGGTCACAAGCAGGCGACCTGTAGCTTTTCCCAGGGCTGAGCAAGGGCTCCTGAAGCTTTACCCTGTCTAGACATGTATCCAAAGCATCTAATTACCGCTGTACATTCTGTACAGCACACAAAGCCCAACGTCATTACATAAACACGAAGCTCTCTCTTAATATTGCTGCTCAGTGAACTGTCCTTTTACATTTGCCGATCTGAAAGTGAAGTCATGCCACCACTGGGAATAAGGATCAGAGACTGTCAACAGTAACTTCCAAGTTTTGCTGTGACCCCAACTGTGCGAGTTAAATTCTATAAAAATCCAACAGAGAAGCCAAACTCAGAAAGATCTAAATTGTTTGATGCATATTCTCTCTTAAGTGATGGCTTTCATTTTGCCTTCCACAGAGCAAGAGGGATATCCCTCTAGTGGAAGGATAACACTTTCCAACTCCTCCGCGGGCTATCGGCCCCTCTATTAGGCAGGTGTCCAGACCAGCTTTGGTCGTTGGTCAGCTGCACTGGGCTGGGCCATGGAGTAGACAGGGTTTATAGTCCTTGACTAGCCACCATATACCAGGAATGCTGACATATGTTATTCCATTTCATTCTCCCAATTACCCAATTGGAAGAACTGGGAAATCCTTCTCTATATTTAACAGATATAGAAAATAAGGTTCAGAGAATTTTTAAATGTCTTGACCCAAGGCCCAGAACCAATAAAAAATGAAACCAGAATAGAAAGCCATGGCTTTTCATACTGCTGTCTTCCCACAGGTACCTAGAAGAGCCTACCAAGGTCCCACCTTCCGGAGGAGCCCCCCGGGAACAGCACGGAACTGTAGGTACTGTGACATGCCCTCTCACACCTTACTTTACACCCCAAATATGCCATCCAGAAGAGCAGCCCAACTGACCCACTTTCACCTCATAACCATGAGGCAGAAGTGAGAATAAGAGGTCCTTTCCAGAGCTGCCCTGTGCTCCCCCAAACCTGGACTGCCGAGTTACATCAGCACATCACCCCCTGTGCCTGCCTTCCCTGGCGATTATAAAGTTTCTCAAGGCTAGGACCAGGTCCTCCTTTCCTCTGTGTCCCCATGCCTATGGCACAAGATGGGCATGAGCATATCTTTGTTGGCTACATGGAACATTCTTTAGGCACTCCTCACCTTCTGCTGTGGCAACGTGCTCCTATAAAATCAACTCAGTGCCCTTAATCTGTCCTCTTATTAGTCAGTGGTCCCAAAATATGGGCCAGTCCCTCTTCTCTCCCATGTGTCCTGTTCCCTCTGGGCCCTGCCCTCCCCACAGCTTTGGAAGGTAGTCATTTAATCAATCAATGAACCTTCACTTATGATTTGGGCAGACCAGATAACAATATTTTAACTCCTGAGAGTTCTTTAACATTTCAGATCCCAGCAAGGATAGCCTGAAAGACTGGTTGAAGGGAAGGGATAATTCTGGTACTCTCCATATTGCCTATAGGCAACAACTCCCCAGACCTGTGGGCAAAGAGGATGCTAACAAGGACTGCCCCCCTCCAACCCCTGCCAACTTCATACCCATTGACCAAGGAAAAATGCTTCAGATTCACAAAAATCCCCAAGTGCAATAAAAAGCCTATAATCTGGGCCTATCACTGTGATATTCACTGTAAGTCTGACATAGAGGTCTAATTTGGTCTGCTATGAAAATAGAACAAATAATAATCAGTCTTTGATTGTGGTTAGTTTAATTATGGAAATCTACTCATGCACTTATATAGAAAGCTTCACAAACATGCAGAAAAACATTTCTTTTCATAAGTATTTATAGGGAAAGAGTCTTCTCAAAAGGTTCTTTAAATAGATTTTTTTTTTAATTTTTTTTTAGAGAAAGTCGGGTGGGAGGTAGGGCAGAAGGAGAGGAAGACAGAGAATCTTAAGCAGACTCCACGCCCAGCACAGAGCCTGACACAGGGTTCAATCTCACGACCCTGAGATCATGACCTGAGCTGAAACAGAGTCAGACCCTTAACCAACTGAGCCACCCAGGCACCCCAAAATGTTATTAGTATATTTACTAATACTTCAAATAAGCAAGCCAAAATAAGGTGTCTACCTTTTATGGCACAGAAATCATGACCATGTCACATTAACATTCTCTCTTTTGATTTCCAGTGATGGACTAGGAGCAGCTCTGGCCTGTGCACCAGGTGGGGTGCTGAGTCACTTATTTAGAATGGAATGTGGATGCTATCAAGACTGACAAGTACAATCCATGTTCGGTGTAATGGCATTGGAAACATGATCTAATTAAATATGCTAAAACAGCTTGGCTGAAGAATTAGGGAGAAAAAAGCAGTAACAACTTTAAATCTTTGTACTTTCTGATTTTATAATATATATAAGACTGTCTCTGGAATCAAACAAAATAATGAACACACAAACACAATTTTCCCTAAATCACTTAATAACAATGTAAGGCTGACAGGCTGAAAAATACTAAATGCATAAAGATAGAAACACAGAGAGAAATGGGGTCAGATAAGGACTTCCATTTGCTAAATGTAAATTCCCTTACAATAATTACCATTTTTTAACATCCAAAATCTTCCCCACACAGGCTCTCCTCATAAAATGCAAAAACAATTGATTACACTTAATCAATTGAGGTTTTTATAATTACTAAAATGTATTATTTAACTGAATTCACTAGTTAATCAAGCCAATGAACTTTTTCATCACTGACTTGTTAAAATTAATTGTGCATTTATAAATTACTATGAGTCTGTCATTCCATAGCATAATTACTGTGTTATAGCTAACTCACCATATTAAAACAAATAATTTATAACTGGGATTCCAGTATATATAAAAATCTTTAAATGTAGTCAGTTAATAACTCTAATAAATATATGAAACGGAAGATTCATTAGTGATTTTAACATTGTTTTGAAACTGAAACCATAGAATATTTTTCTTCTAATTTATCTCACCATACATTTCATATTTAAGTGCTAGGTATGAAAATGACAGAGGCCATGTATGTTACCTTCGTATTGGCTGAAACCCTCAAGTTTATTGCCACACACGCCCTCTCCAGCCACCACTCCATTTTTCTCATTTTCTTTCCAATAAAATTTCTTGAAATAGTCTTTCTGTTATCAGATCTGTCCCCTCTTCTTGTCTCTTAAACCCACTCCAGACAGGACTTAGTCACTGAGCTACAATGAAATTGCTCTTGTCCAGAGAACCAATGCCCTCACCAGATCTGAAGCAGCGGTTGGTTTCCAGTCCCCATCCCGCAGCCCCCACCCCACTCCACCCCACCCCGCGCCCTATCATAGACATAGCCAATGACTCCTCACTGGGCTCCCACATCGCTGCTGCCTCCTGATTTTCTGCCTTCCTCACTGGCTGTTCCTCCTCCGTCGCCTCAGCCAGTTTTTCCTCATTTCCCCAACCTCTCGACCCCGTGGAATGCCCCAAAGCTCAGTCCTTGAATCCATTTCGTCTTCTACTTACTCAAGCTACCCTGGTGATTTCACACATCTATAGAGTACTGACTCCCAAATGTGTGGTTCCAGCTTGGATCACTCCTTGAACTTTAAACTCATATCCCACTTCCTATTTAAGTGGTGCCCCACTTAGGGGGCACCTGGGTGGTTCAGTGGGTTAAGCTTCTGCCTTTGGCTCAGGTCATGAGCCCAGGGTCCTGGGATGGAGCCCCAAGTCAGGCTTCCTGCTGAGCAAGGAGTCTGCTTCTCTCTCCCCCTCTGCCTCTAGCTCCCAATAGTGCTCACTCTCTCTCTCAAATAAATAAAATAAATAAAATCTTTTGAAAAAAAATGTCCACTTCCATAAGCAATATGCACCTGAAATTTAACATGTC
Organism: Mustela putorius furo; assembly: GCF_011764305.1. NCBI lineage: Eukaryota > Metazoa > Chordata > Mammalia > Carnivora > Mustelidae > Mustela > Mustela putorius. The sequence continues at coordinate 6,671,238 of NW_025422047.1, forward strand.
CAAAATCAAAACATTGACCTTACCCTAAACCTGCTCCTCCCACAGTCTTCATTTCAGTTAATAGCAACTCCAACTTTCCAGTTGTTCAGGTGAGAAACCTTGGAGTCATCCCTGGTCCCTTTCTTTCTCTCATACCATATATACACTAAATCTGGAAATCTTTTTTGTTCTACCTCAAAGTACATCCGGAATCGAATTCATTCCCACTTCCGCCATGCTACCGCCCTGATTCATTCTCATTGTTCACCATCTTGCTGCATGGCCTCCAAACTCTTCTTTCTGCCTCCCTCTGCTGCCCTCCTGGGTTTTCTCAACTCAGGGTGATCTTATTAAAAATGAAAGTTAAATCATTGGCTGCTTTTCTGCTTTAAACCCTCCGGTGGTCCCCAGCTCCTTCAGTGTAAAAGCCAACCTGCTTTAGGAGTTTGGTTCTCCTACCACCTTTCAGTCCTTATCACCTGCTTCCCTTGTCATTCACTCCCTCCCACGACTCCCACTGCCTTGCTGTCCCTTGAAGATGATAGGCATACTCCTGTCTTAGGGCCTTTGCCCTCACCATCCATCTTCTGAAACACTCTCACTCAGATGTCTTTATGACACCTTCCCTCGTCTCTTTCCAGCATTGGTTCAAACATCATCTCACTGAGCCCTTCCTTAACCACCTTCTGTGAAAGTACAGCAGCGTCCATCTGGACAAGCACTCCGGACGAGGGACTAATGCCCCTTCCCTGCTTTATTTCTCTCCCTACACAGACAGCACTTGCCTGCCCCCTTTTACATACTCCCTAACTCATTCATTTGTTTGTTGCTTATTTCCTCCTGCTAGGACACAAGCTCCATGGGGCAGACATTGTGACAGATCATTTCACTACTCTAGAACCTAGAAAAGCATTTTGACATAGCAGGAACTTGACAAATACTTGGTTTATGAATGAAATACCTTTTCCTGAGGAGGTATACACTGCACAGAGAGTCTCTCACGCCATGGTTTAAGCATCCTTCTTTATTCTCTAGTGCAGTGTTATCTCCCACTTGATGAGTAAGATTTGCACCATATGGGATCACTTTTTCTTGCTTTTGTGTCGTAATGGTTTCACCAACCAGTATGTTTCTTTTGGACAGTCTAATGCTTTAAAATTCCTTTTAAATGCCTTTAAGAAAAATATGTACATTCTCCAATCACCCAGAACAAGTCTTCTCTCTATTGTCTTACCCTCATGCATTTCATACATCTTATGTGCTCTTCCTGGTCTCTGAAGGAATTTCACTTGGCAACCCCTGCATGGAGCATATTATAGATTTCATCAACCAGCCCCATGTCAAGCCTTCTACTTTAATTTACCCAACAATTCCACTCTTTACCCAGGAACCATGATCTTCTTAAGCTACTTTTTCCCTTTATTCATTTTCATTACCACATTAGCATACGACCCTTCGGGACTATTTCTCATGACAAAATAAAATATCTACAACATGATGAACATTACTGTGTGGAAGGGAGGAGTTGGGGGGTGGACAGAGAATGGAGCTTCACTGATGCATGGATACCAGGAGACCATCTAGACTGCCTACTTCCTGCTAGCACAGGTGTATTTTAAACTAGGACATCTAATGAGGTACTATATGCTGGCTAATTGAACATAATAAATAAATAAATAAACAAACAAACAAACCAGGACATCAGGGGTACCTGCTATAGACTTTCTGGTTCTAAAATCAAGTAGCATAACTAAGTGCCTATCTAACTCAGTCAAAGGGATCCCATTATCAATAGCTATTTCTAAAGATCCCTTCTGCCAACTATGGTAGCCACACTGCCTACTTGCCTTCTGTTGGTAAAGTGCTGGTACGTAAGCTCCAACAATCCAGAATCCTAATATCCCTAGTAATATCAGAGAGCCCCACTTTAACCCAAGCATCTTTCATTAGCACCAGTGGCCATTTTCCCCCAAAGATGTTAGTAGGCCCCTTAACACTGTATCTCTCAAGCTTTTGTTAAAGAGAGTTTCATCAAGATCCTCTCAAGGGACATAGTTAAAATATAAGATTCAATACCCAAGATATATCCCTTCCAATTTAATCTCCCCGAATGTTTGGTTTCCTTGTTCCTACAATCTGTAAAGGAATTTCTAGCATCTCAGTGGGGCTCAAGTCCAAGTTTTGGTCAACCAGTCATGGAAACAAGTAGAATCGGTGTCACTTAGTCATGCTAGTACACTGAATCCACAACCTCTGATTAAGTGCTCCTAAAAGAATAAATTCAAACCCCCCCCCAAAAAAAGGAATAAATTCAACCCATCTGAAATTGTAATTTTCTTGCTTGGACATAGTATCTTCGAAATCTATTCTCAGATATGTTTCTTGATTTTTTTTCAGTGTTAATTAGCATAATCCTGTGATTTTTTTTTTAACACCATAAGCCTCATCCCAGCTCTGACTTTGTCATTAGCATTTTGAGGTGTGCTGGGATCCAAGTTCAGTTATAGATCTGGGAAGGGGGCATCAGAGCATAAGGAAGACTGACACTGTCATGCAAATCCTTCAAGAGATAGAAAATTCAATCAAGACAGGAAAAGCCTCATCAGAGAGGGTAGAGATACTGCTTCAGCTGGCAAGCGTGGATTGATGATGACCCTAGATCCAGGGTGCCCCTAAGTTTGCCAAACCCTACCATACTGCTGTTCTAGTTCTTGGGGTCCTACCCTTTCTCTCTAAATGCCCAAACTTCAATAAAGGGATGTGGTTGTGAATTCAACTGACCCTCTAATTTTGGCAACCCACATTTGGCTTTTGACCTTTTCAACTCTGAATGACCAAAGAGTTTTTTTTTAGGGCAGTCACAGAAAAGTCCCTAGTTTTTAACCCATTAATGCTTAGAGAAAAAAATTTAGGAATCTGACCTCCCATTCTCTTCCTTTAAGCTGCCTAACACTGTTAGAGGCAGCTACCACACCATGCCAGTCCTTCAAATCCTCATTCCTTCACATTAATTGATGGAAACTCCCACTTGGTTCCCAAAAGCCTCTTTCCTTTAATGGGCACTATATTCTTGAAGTTCACAGGTGACTTATTCGCTGATTTGCCCCTGAATGTTATGTTATGCAAGAATCTCATCCCTTATATGGCTGTATTTCTTACTACCCTTGGTTCTAGCCAAGCTAGACAACCAATCCAGTCCCCTTCCCTTATTTCTCTGTGGCTCCATTTCCTACAATCATTCCTGATGTAAAATGTCATACCAATCAGCATTCTTAGTTGCAAATAAATACAAATAACAAAACTGAGACTGGCTGCTTTAAGCAGAAGTAAAATTAACTGAGTCAATGTTGACTATTCTCACATCAACACTGAGAAGCCTAGAGAAGGGCTATGGAAAACAGTCAGGAATAATAGGAGGCTACCAACCACAACCAAATTCATGCCATGTGGTTCTAGACTACAACTCCCCTGGACCACTCAGCAAGCTAGCTGAGCTACTGACCACAACACACCACCAGAGACAGGACTCCGCTGCTGGAATTGCTGCCCACCGCTGCCTCAGGTAACTGACATTTCTATTACCACTGCTCACACTGAGTGTGTTCTCCACTCCCCCTGTTCCATCCCTTAGTTCAAAGTGGGGCTGCCTGCTAGGCTAGGTCTCATGTATATCCTATGGCAAAGGCTGCTGGGAAACTGAATAGAGGTACTTCCCAGATTCCATGATGAGAGGCAAGATCTGAATCCTGCTAAGGTTCACAAAGTCAGGAATTTCCCAAACAAGGCAAGAGAAATCATGCACTAGCCAAACAGTTAAACAAAAAAACAAAAACATAGAAGTACCCCTACAGGCATCTTCTTTAGATTATTATGAAACATCATTACAACAAAAGAAAGGGAGATTTTTTTTTATGTGACCCAAAGTTGGAAACTGTCCATGTTAAAGGGGAAAACAGTGTTGCAAAAGTTTCATTTATTTGAGGGTGTTTGGCATCTAGCAGGAGAGGAATGTCTGATACCAAAGAAAAAGAAAGCTGGTTAAAAAAAAAAAGTCACAGTTCTCTTGAGATTAACTATGCAAATTAGAGAATCTGGAAATGATAGCCTTGATTCCTCATCGTTTTTTTCAGTTCTCACTAAGGCTTATTCATAAAAAGCATTTAAAATATCTGCTATATTTTCTCAATGATGTTTTAAAATTCCACAAGGAGCTACAGGAGAACATTTGCTATCAATTTGAATGGATTTGAACACCAAAGAAGAGGAAAATTCTTATAATAATTTGATGCCATACTTCCCTTTAAATGTGTTTAAAGCACATTATGGCAGGGCACATTAAAGCAATTTGCTCTCCAAGAAGTACAAGAGGAGAAATGATGGGACACAGCAGAGCAAAAAATGGAGAACCAGAAATCTGATTGGAGATGGAGAGGTGGAAATATGCAACAGAGCAAATAAATTAATGAGTACTTGGTGATTTGACATATTTTGTCACTGGTAAGGAGTGGGGCATTTTTTTCTCCATATTAAAAAAAAAAAAAAAAGAAACAGGAACTACAGAAATACACAGTGATCGCCCATCTTATTAAAATAACCTCCTCTTGTTAAAATTACCTAAGCACTATATAAATAAGTACTTCATCTACTTTTAAAATTTAAATAATTACACCAATTTCACTATGTGTGTTTTCATTATAGACTTCTAGAAGACAAAACATTTAATAGAAATGTGGCAAGATGGACAAGGAGAAGTGAAAGAGACAAAAGAGAAAAAAGGAGGTAGCAAGAAGGAGACAAACAGGGAAGTGAAATGACTATACTCCTTTACGATTTCCTCTGTAGGTGTGTGTGGAGGGGGGGTTGTCTAGCAAATCTACTCTACTTTAATAGAGATCTTAAACTTCATAACTCTGGTTTTTTTTTCTTATTTATAAGTATAAAATCTATTATGCCAGTTACTCACAACAGCCAAGATAGGGAAACAACCTGAGTGTTCATAGATCAATGGGTGGATAAAGAAATGGTATCCAATGGACTACTATTTAGTCATAAAAAGGAGGAAATCCTGCTATTTGCAACAGCATGGATGGACCTGAGGGTTGGGAAAGTGAAATAAGGCAGACAGAGAAAGACAAATACAGTATGATCTCACTTATATATGGAATCTAGAAAAGTCAAACTCCTTGTTGAAGGGTGAAATCAAAAGGATATGGCCACCAGTTGACCCTCAAGCTGGACCCACGTGATCGGTGGCTCCTCACCCCTTCCCCCCTCCCTATTCTTGGAATGTACAGACTGTGCACTGTTCCCACAGTGGAAACTGTTTCAAGGATGTAGCTTTGAGACAGTAAAGTCTTACTGAGACCATCTGGACAGTATACATGACTGAACCTAGTTAAGGCCTCTGTACAAGCTTTAAGATTCTGCAAGTTGAGCACAGACATCTTGTGGCTGTCTTCTGCCTCTTTCTTCTGTCTCTCCCTGTATGGGAGGTTGCAGATGACACCCAGGAATCTCTCAAGCTTGCAAACCAACATTCACATGAATGGTTTAATGGAGGTCGCCCAGGGCCGGAGGATTCAGAGAGCATGAGGTGATGTTGGTCAAGGGGTACAAACTTTCAATTATACAATAAGTAAGTTCTAGGGGTCCAATGTACAGCATTGTGATGATAGTTAGCAATACTCTATTATATATTTGGAAATTGATGAGAGAAAATCTAATTATGTGAGGTGAGGGGCTCCTGAGTGGCTCAGTCAGTTAAGATTCTGCCTTCAGTTCAGATCATGATATTGGGGTCCTGGGATGGAGCCCTGTATTGGACTCCCTGCTCAGTGGGGAATCTATTTCTCCCTCTCCCTCTGCTCTTGTCCCCCTTATGATCTCTTTCTCAAATAAATAAATAACAGCTTTTTAAATTTTTTTAAATATTAAAAATTTTTAAATTTTTTATTTAAAATTTTAAACTTAAATTTTTTTTTAATTTTTAAAATTATGTGAGGTGATGGAGATGTTAACCAACTTTATTGTAATAATCACTGCACAACACACACATATATCAAATTATCACACTGCATGCCTTAAACATACACATTATTGTATGTCAATCATTACTCAATAAAGCTGTGGGAGTGGGGGAGGGGAGGTCAATGCCAGGTTAAGACCTAAAGCAGTATGGTGAGAAAGATGTAAAGGTATACCTTTAGATTTCAAATGAAAGTCTATGAAGTCTATGAAGTCAGAAGGATACTGTGAAGCAGTACTAGAGAGAAATAAAGAGGGGGGGGGAGAACAAATGCCTTCAAAATATGTGGGTAAAAATTTACAAAGTTTTCTTGGTTCCCAACTGACCCCAAAGACCAAAACACACCACTTTTACTTCTTCTGCAGCTGAAGTTATAGTGGTTATTGCCAAAACTCACAGGCCTGTTGAAGAGGAATGACTCTCAGCACAGCAGGCGATGTAACAGAGAGTATTTTCCTCATTCCTCTGACAACAATTTTTTAATGTTTTTGACACAGCTGTCCTAGCTCTGCTAACGAGTGAAAATAAATTGGGGAAGCCAGAGGCTTGGTCTGTACTTAAATAATTTCAATTAAAGGCAATAAAAGCAGTAACGACAAAAATGAATTTGAAGTTGGTACACAGAACTCTGCAATTATGATTTCCCAAAGGCGGAATCAGGCATTCGATACACTGTATTTTATACGGGAACTCTGCAACACAAGGAATATGCTGGCCTTTCTCAAGGGTCCTATGAGTTTCTTATGTTTTACTCCTCCTCCTAATTCTTCTGACTCTTGGTGTACACAGCAGAGGAAGAGCACCTTTCCTGTTCGAAATCACAAAGCGTTGCATATTCAACAGCAGACTCTGAATACCAAGAGTGGACCTCAGGGACACACAGAGACTTTTTTTTTTTAATATAAATTCTCAATAAGTTATGAAGGGAGGAAATAAGAAAGTCTACAAGTATGTAAAGAGTAATTAAATTTAGTTATAAAACAGTAATTCCAAATTCTTCTCAAAATGAAGACAATGAACTATATTTTATTCTCGTTTATTTTATTTGGACTATAAATACCATTTGGGCACCAGACAAGTTTGTCTTTTCATTTTTGTAACCCCAGCACCTAGTAGGGTGTCCAATACAGAGAAGAAGCTCAAAAAAATATATGTTGATTGAATAAACAAGGATTCAATATACAAAATAATAATCCAATGAATATTTGAGTGTTGACTTCATGTATAGACATTATGTATACTAAAATCCACTTAGCCCCCAGATAAATTTGATTAAGAAATAAGCAGAAGTGGGAAACATGAGAAAATAAAAGACAAGAGGGGAAAAAATGGACATAAAGAAAAATATCATTTGCCTTTGGGAAATCCTACTAGCAGTCTATGCATTGATCGTGGCGCCTAGAAAACTCTTATCCTTCAACTAGAGGCTCCACTTTATTATTTTTCTTGGAGGCTCCTCTTTAAATGAAATAGCTACAGAAGGCTCCAAGGAGATAATATAGTTTTAGACATAGTTAATGGTCCCCTCCTCTGCCCCATGATGCTCAATAACATTAAATGAGGTCTCAGCTGGCTATGCTCTGTTCTCAGGACCTGCAATAATGACGCAGAACCAGAGAACTTTAGAATCCGAAGGAAACATATGAACCATCTCATTCAACCTCATTCATTCACAGATGAGGAATCTCCTAGAGGGTTTGCGGGCCTTGCCCTAGTGCCTGGCAGCAGTGAAGAGTCCTGTTCTGTTCTGTTCTGTTCTCCAGAGTCCTGAAGTCTTGCACAGTCTTGTTAACTCACATTGGCCACAGTTTGAACCATTCATTAAGAATTCAAGACTTTTCAAACCACTTCTTGGATTGAATTGCCTAATAGCAACGTGGCCCAGGCATTCTCTACAGAACTTGTGCTTTGATTGAGTCCCACTGCTATATCAGAACACACACAGGATAGGTGGAAATAGCTCAATAGCAAATATTTAGATTTCCAGTCTCTCATTTCCCACTCATGAGTTAGACCCTTTGTTCCCTCTTTTCATCCTACAGTTGGGTAAAATGTAATAGGCAAACTCATTAAACTGTCTAAATGATATTAACAGGTCCCCTTAAATCCAGCTGGTGGTGGCAGGAACCAAACACTTGAAAGGACAGGTGATCAATTCCCACAACAAATGCTCAGAAGAGTCTTTAAGAAGCGGTACAAATGAAAGCTACATGAGGGGAAAGAAAGTTGGGAGAGCCTATGTAGGAAACAGCCTCCAAAATTCTTTTTCCCACCTTGGCATTATAGAGAACCGTCTGGATGTCATCCACCAGGGTACTGCAAAGACCACTTTACTTGAGTTTCTTAACCCCAAAAGGGCTCACAGACACAAAGGATTCATTATTACAAATAAAGACCTCTCAGACACCCAGAAATCTACTGAGACAAAAATGGCTCAAATAGCCATAGGGTAGGCCATCCTTATATCTATAAGGATATAACACAAGTTACATACACAAATTTTTTCTAATTCAAACTGAACATTTTGTAAATGTTTTTTAATACCCATTAATCTCCAGACAGAGGCAAGCAGGAGTTTCTCTCCACCATACACATCTCAGCCATCTGTGCTGTAGTATCAGCACATTACCAGCCACCAGAGCACAAAGGCAAAGTTCAGGTCCTCATTTTAGAATCAACATTGACAACCCTATGATGACTACCCACGGCACCAGCAGGTGAACGCACACAACGCCCCGGATGTCTGTCCTCTGCCTCTCATCACGTCATAGCCAATAATCAGTTGTAGAGTTGGCCAAAAAAAGCCTTGCAACTCTTTATTGACTTTAATGAGCAGGGTTTATGGTATTTGAAATCAAATTAGCACCATGTCTAATACCATAAAATATAATGTATAAAAATGATGTGAGACCACTGTGCTGTTCTATTTGACTTTCCAGTGGAACAATCGTGAGTCATGGCTTCCAATCTGTTTGCCACCTTGCCGTTTACACGACTTAGGGCCCAGATCTGCTCTCCTTCCTGCATTATGACAAAATTACACAGGATTAAAATACAAGCCTCGCCACCCCTGTTCCTCGGCTGTTTGCAACAGCCAGCAAATGTAAAGTATGAAAAATCCAGGACTCTGAATAGATCACCCAGCTGCTAGTGTAAATTTATACCAGCCTGTAAGCCTGAATATTATTCACCAAATTATTGAGCAGTCCTTGATTATAGGGTGCTATAAAAATGCAAACTGCAGTCACAAGAATAAGATGTCAGCTGGGACCTCTGAAATGAAGCTTCATTTTTTGACCTCCTGTTTAGTATTTTGCTATAAAGCCTCTGATTTTAATGTTATACTTATCAGAGTTAGTGAAACTGAAATGGGCTTAAGTACTATGACTCCATTAATACAATATCATCATCATCCAATATCACAAGAATTCATGGTACAGAAGCAGAATGCCATAGGACCAAATAACTTAGCTGCTGATCCCCTCGTTAAAATGAATAGAGCGATAAGCATTCTTGCTAAGTTTAACAAGGCATATGAGTCTTAATGCAAGCTCTCCTCCCCCGACCTCTTTTTTTTTTTACTTATTTTATGATTTTTAACCTGCTTGTGGGCCAAGAAACCAATTGCTAGCCCAGAGTAACAGGCATTTACTAATGACCTTTCCAGCCAGGCTCATTCCCATGAGTGGCTTCCTCTAGCTCGTGGACTCACAGACTTGGGGTGGCTTTCAACAGCCCATTCCTACCTGAGGGTCTTTGTGTTTCAGTGAATTCTTTAGTGACAGTGATCTATGGAAGAAAGAATGCCGCTTGGGGTAGGAATGCACACACATGTTTTCGGCTCTTTTACATTCAGGCCTGCTGTGACTCAGCTTGCAAGTTCAAAGTTATAAAGCCATTTTTCATTTCTTGGGGGGAAAATGTCTTATTAAATGTAAGAAAACTTTTTTTAAAAGTCCCAAACCCCCCTTTTTAAAGGAGATATGGAATAAACGTTCAAAATAATTTGGATTTTCCCAACTCGTGGTAAGAATCAGGAAATGACATCCATTAAGATCCACTAAGTGAATCTAAAATAAACAAATAACATAATCAGTTTATTCCTTTGGTGAAGCCTATAAATTGGTGGTTTACTTTTATTGCACTTGTCAACCTTCACTGAGCCTCTCTCTAAAATAACTCTGTACTATAGTTTTTCCGCAGAAGTCTGGGAGGGAAAATAAAATTCCTCTAATGGAGACAGTTTCTTTACATAATTGATTTAGTCCTTAGAGTACTTCATTTTTAGGTGGTAGTCATAAAATTAAATCAATACATTCATATTCAGGCTTTGCCTTGGAGAAAATCCTGGCGGTATAATGAATCCTTTGTACCTGAGATCAGAAATGTGGCAAAATAATGGCATCATTTTAGACCCTGGCAGAGCAAAGTTCAGTTTTAATGCAGGAAAGAGAAAAGGGGGGGGGGGGGTCCATTTATGAAGAATGACTGCTATTTTATTAGAACAGTGATAATATGTATAAGAAAATGTTTAAAAAGCAAGTTGACAACAATGAAATCACAAGAAGTTTGCTTTCTTCTTATGAATTTCAAAACTGAAGTTGTTAGAAAAAATCAAAACAGATTTGTTGGTTGGTTTGTTTGATTTAAGTATATTTGACACACAATGTTACATTGGTTTCAAGTATACAACTTAGTGATTCCACAAGTTTCTACATAGTATTGTGTTCACACAGTGTAGCTCCCATCTGTCCCACGGCATCGCTATTACAATATCATTGACTCTGTTCCTTATTCTCTGCTTCTTACACCAGTGACCTACTCATTCCATAACTGGGGCCTTAAAACTTTGAATTTTTAGGGGTTGAGGCTAATTCTGGAAAATATTTGGCCACACGAACCCTAACTGGGCCATTCCAGACGGTGTTCCTATGTGGAGATGCCCAACCAGATTAATCTGGACATTACCAAGCACTGAGGCAACCGAAAGGAGTGGTTTGAAAACAAAATGATGCCCCCCCCCCACAAAAAAGGATGAGGAACCAGACAAACAGAGAGTAAATGACATAGCCTGTTTTCTGATCAGAAACAAGCCTGCCCACTACCCATGAGTGACTCAGGAACGTTTATCAGTCTCAAATTTGTCTGGATTTATTCTGGGACTTCTGGATGTATCTTGAAAAATCTGGACAATATTCCTTCTCACCTTTTATAAGGCACAGTAGATGTTACCTACAACGAATGGGAATGCCAAGATGGACCCTTATTTCTAGACTTGCCCACAACTTACTACATACTTTACAAAAGTGCTTTTGCCATTTGCTCTTCAACATAAATATTCTTTCATAAGCAAGTTATTTAAATTGGATCCTAGCTTCAAAAATCAATGTCACATTTTTCAACCTTCCAGTTTAGTTTGGTATGATTGGAAAATTCTGCAAAGCTAAGGAAGTGTGCCAACCATAAATTAAAATAAAGTCTGAAGGGGCAGAATGTTAACTCCACGGTTTACAAGCCTACAAAGGATCTAATGTCATGAAATGTATGAGTAACAAAACTTGGTGACAGTAATTTTCCTCAGCTGAAACTATCGCCTAAAATAATCTGCAAGCCATCTCTTGACATCTGTAGACTTCTCGTTTGGCTTTTAGTACTTTCAAAAATCAGTTTCTGAAATCTGCCTTTACACTTGACCCTACCAAATGCACACCTCCTCCTGGATTTCATGCTTATCACAACTGAACACCTGGGAGTGTCCAAAACACTTCCCCTCGCTACAGGAAAGGGCATTGACCTCCAGCTGCCAGGCAGAGTGTGCCGTGTCCCTATCACTTAGGCTTGAGGATTTAAAACAACTGTTCCCAGGGGTGATTGATGACTGGAAATGTGCAGCCCTTTTGTTTCCCTGAGGACAGGTCACCCCAGACCCTGTATTACTGTCACTAGTGAAGATGTCCTGCTGGACCAGTCTGTTGTGCCGCCCCTTTCTAACAAGTGCTTAGTTATCAGTCAAATCTGCCAAAATGATTCTTTTCGGGTGTGCATCTGAGACACAAGGAAAGAGACTTTTGTTTTAATTGCTTGTGAGTTGTTTTATGGCCTCCAAGAACTCCAGAGACATTTTGCAAAGTAGTTTCAAATTCGGAAGTCAGAGAAGACTCTACTAGCACTGAAAAGCCCCATCTAGATACATAACATTTAAAGCACTCTGAAAGACGCTGTGATTTACAAGCAAGACCTGGGAAGTAAACTCAGCAGACAGGATGTTTTGAATATGTAACTGAAGATAGAACTATTTTAGAGTTAGCTTCTCTTTGTTCAGGAAACTCCTTTTCAAGGTCTGCTGCCCTCCAAAGTTGAGAAAATAAAATTTAATTCAAGTGTCCAAATTGTTCATGTAAAATTGTATAATTCCATTTCTCATCCAGGTATCGGTGAGCTACATAATTATTAGGTTATACACAGAGAAGCTTTTCAGAACAAAGCTCTTGTTAAGAGGTATGAGAACAGCCCTGTGGATGCATAATTTGGGATTTATTCTGCATTGAATATGAGGTTTCATCTCCTGCTAAGTGGGGCTCTGGTGTCCATCCGACCGCTTCCAGTCCTGGGTACACTATACCTTTACTCTTTCCACAGAACCCATGACTCCACTAGTCTGGTTTGGGTGGTATTTTCCAACAGGGACATTAATTTATAACTAAAATTTCAGAACAGTTATTCAAAAACAATGATCACCTAAAGGCTGAAAACAGATGAACACCAGCAATGAAGGGAGACTTTTTTTTTTAAGATTATTTATTTATGTATTTATTTATTTATTTGACAGAGAAAGATCACAAGTAGGCAGAGAGGCAGGCAGAGAGAGAGAGGCGGAAGCAGGATCCCTGCTGAGCAGAAAGCCCAATGCGGGTCTCGATCCCAGGACCTTGAGACCATGACCTGAGCTGAAGGCAGAGGCTTTAACCCACTGAGCCACCCAGGCGCCCTATTGAAGGAGACATTTAAAAAAAAAAAAAAAAAAAAAAAAAAAAAAAAAAAGGCTTCTTTTTTGATTTTCTTTTTTTTTTTTAATTTTATTTTAAGTTTAAAAGGCATGTTTAAATGTTTTACCAATATCTGCTACATAGGACATGCAGATACTGAATGAGTAGGTTGATTAAAAAAATAATAATAATACTGAATGACATAAAATCTGGAATCCAAAGTGAATTTATCATTACTGTGTCTTACCCCCAAGTTAATTAAATGTAAGAAGTTAGTCACTACCATTAAATTCCACACAAGAATCTATAGAAAACTGTTATCCAAAACAAAAGAGGGGTGGTTAGGTGGCTCAGTAGGTTAAGCATCTGCCTTCAGCTCAGGTCATGAGTCCAGGACCCTGGGTTCCCAGGCCCCAAATCAGGATCCCCGCTCAGCAGAAAGCCTGCTTCTCCCTCTCCTCTGCCTGCCGCTCCCCCTGATGTGTTCTCTGTCTGTGTGTCAAATAAACAAATAAAAACCTCAAAAAGAAAAAAAGAAAGAAGGAGAGAGACTTGGTGTTATACTGGCAGCTTAAAATTTCCTAGACAATTTTCATCACCTTAATATAAAACATTTGCCATATATTTACAGAGTTCGTGGCTTTGTAATGCTCATTACAACAGAGTGTTTTTATAGTTTAGGTTTGATGTAGACCAGCGGCTCTACAAATTAAATCATGATCTTAGAGGGTAAGACATAGACATGAGGATTTTTTAAGGCTCTCCAGATGACTCTCATCTTCAGTGTGAGAACCACGGATGCAGACTGATGATCTCTAAGACCTTACTTTCTTAAGACAGACATCTGCACGGATTAAGAACCCAGAAGAAGTAAGCTTACAAATAGAAAATACAAAGCATGTAAATAAAATAGAAATATCTAAACACAAAAATAAAAGTAGATTGAAAAGCAAAAAATGCATGGTATAGCAGGTGGTTTGGGGTCTCTCAGGGAGAACTCCTAGGAAAGAAAGACACATTATTAACTGAATTATAAAGGTCAATGGTCAAAAAATCACAGAATAAAGGGGCAGGCATTTCAAGACAAACCCCGGAAACAATCTAAGCATTCAAGCCACAGACCAATAATGGCTAGAAGGTGTCTTATCTTTACATAACTGTTTAAAAAAGAATGCTAGTTAAGACTGGAAATTTTTCTGGCAAGTTTTTTTATTTTGATTGATTTTTATAATTTTATTGTTTTATTATTTTTTTGAATTTTATTTATTTGACAGAGAGAGAGATCACAAGTAGGCAGAGAGGCAGGCAGAGTTGTGGGGAAGCAGGTTCCCCGCTGAGCAGAGAGCCCGATGCGGGGCTCGATCCCAGGGCCCTGAGATCATGACCTGAGCCAAAGGCAGAGGCTTAACCCACTGAGTCACCCAGGAACCCTGATTTTTATAATTTTATCACTGAAAATATTTCACCCTAGAGAAAACTGACCTGTCTGGTCTAAAAGAGAATGAAAGAGAAATAGGCAGAAAATAACCAATAACTCAACTACAAAATGTGGACAGGCACCTAACCATCTGACTAAACACGACTTTTGTCTTTTTTTTAAGAAAGAGGATTACATTAGGAGCCCTCTTAGTTTACAGCAGCAATACAATGTATAAAGAGAAATCACACACTTATTCATATAAACAGATTGCCAAGAGAAGAACATCAAAAACACTTGGAAAGCCAGTGTCTAACCCACTACAGGAACTCTAGCTGGTGACGTTTTCCCAACAGAATAATTCATCCTGAATTTCACAATGTAGACATAATAAAGGACAAATACATCTTAGTAATAAAGACTACAGGTTTCCGAGTAAAACATACCTCCAGTTTCCTATCTCCAAGCACATTTTTTCTACTTATTATAATACTTCACGATCCCTTTGTTCTTTAAGATATCAAAATGGTTGTGATGAACACTCTAGCTTCTTACATTTAAAAAGGTCTGTTTTGGCTTTTACGTAGGCACGTGTAAAAACCAGAATGGACCTACTTTCTACCCACAGAAGTTAGCGTAGCTTTCTAGGGTTCCTTGCTTCTCATTGTATTTCTGGTGTTTTCCGTCCCTACCTGGCCCCACACTACCCTCTGCTTATTCTTCCCAAACACTATTTTTCTACCCAGGAACCAATATGAGCTCCCTGTTGGATGGAGTTCTGAATATTCAGTGTGGCCTTCCATAATAATGTGATGATTTTGCCTTATGGTGGGCCAAAAACAAGTTACTCCAAGATGTGCTACTTTGGCATGCAGATTATTTTGAGCTGGAAACAATCAAGGCCCAAAAGACTCAGGATGAAACTTTGATCTTCTAATTACCTAAGAGAATTTAGATAGAGGACCTATTCCAGGAAGAAAGCTATCACCACAGATAACTACATGAAAATATAGTTTTAATCTATCTCATGTCTTTTTAATTTTAGACCAGCTAGAAGAACATTGAAGGGTATAGTAAAGATTTTCCTTCCCAACAGCCACTTCCATTTTGTTTCCATCCCTCCCAAATTTTTCATTCCAGTCAAGCCAATATCCTAACTGCCTTTCATGGAACTCATGTTATCACTCACACACTCATTCAGTAAACATCTATTGGGCCTTAAGTGAGTGCTAGGTCTAGTGCTCATTCATGGCCCCACACTCTTGTATATCCCTTTTTCTATCTGTATATTCACAACTCACCCATTTTTAAAGATATTTTATTTATTTGAGAGAGACTGAGAGAGAGCACAGAGGGAGAGGAAGAAGGAGAAGCAGACTTGCCGCTGAGCAGGGAGCCCAAAGCGGGGCTCGATCCCAGGACCCCAGGATCATGACCTGAACTGAAGGCAGATCTTTAACAGACTGAGCCACCTAGTCCCCCCACAACAGGAGCCCCCCCCCCCCCACTGTGCAAAGCTCTTCTCAACTATGCTAACCTACCACTTAGCTTCTTTATCCTCAGGAGTCCTAAATTAGCATTTCTCAATCTGAGTTCACATACAACTGTCCTAGTACACTTAAAAGAGATTCTATTCCTCAACTCAAATTGGAAACTCTGGTTTAAACAAAGTTCAATTTGTTTCTCTACTATAGGAATTCTAAGAGCCTTTAAAAAGCTAATATTAGTGGAGCGCCTGGGTGGCTCAGTTGGTAGAGTGTCAGAATCTTGATTTCAACTCAGGTCATGATCTCAAAGTCATAAAATCAAGCCACATGTAGGGCTCTGTGCTCAGCAGGGAGTCTGCTGGAGATTCTCTGTCTCCTTCTCCCTCTGCTCCTCCATCCCTACTTGCACTCTCTTTCTTTCTCTCTAATAAAGAAATAAATCTTTTCTTTAAATAAAAAGCTAACATTAGTTGTGAATTCCTAAGAGGGGTATATAGTAGGCAGGTATTGCACAAACTTACTTGGGCATGGAGCCTATGTTTTTTACAGTTTGACTACTGATATCCCAGGGAAATCTTGTTTGGGGAATGTTCATTGTTATCTAAAACTGGTACCACACAATTTACCACATGATTGTGTTGGCTCTATAGTACTCTCCTGTTATTCCTCTTCCTTTTCCATACATATTAATCCTTCTCAAATATCTAAAATATTAAGTCCTTCTCCCCCATGACTAACAGCAAAGGATTAAAGCATAAAATACTGTTTGTCTCAACCCTTGGTAAAAGTTTTCCAAGATGCATTAATTTATCTCTCCATCTGAGCAAGTAACTCAATGAATAAATGAATATTTGATGACCAAGGAGAGATAAAATAATTAAAAAGGCAACAGCACCACTCTTAAAAATGACCTCACACAGACCAACTCCCTGGGCTTTGGTGTCCTCATCTAAATAAGGAGACTCTCCCAGTTCTAATGTTTAACTTCCATCTCTCATGATTCCTTAAATGAGTATTCACTGTACAACTCTATAAAAATAAAAGCAAAACAATCAGATATTAGGCTGATTTCATCATTCCCAGAACACTCTTAAGAAGTCTTATGCTATGCTTTGCTTTCCTTTTATTCTAATATTAATCTATTTTCTTATTATTTTCCTTCTTTGAATAAAAACAATTTCTGTTAATTTAGGTTTCTTGTGATATGTATTTGAGTCGATAGAGGTTTCACTGGACAAGGAATGGAATGTCTCACAGCTGTAATAGTAAGAATGCTCTTGTGTTCTTTAATATACAATATACATCTCTGGTAACTGGTCAGATGGAGTTGTAGAGGGCACTGGCCATGGGGGGAGGAACTCATTTGAGGGGGAGGGTAGGCAGGTACTGTGAGGAACACTGCAGTATGTCTCCTTATCTACTTATAATTCAGATTCTAGTGATTTAACAACTAAAGAAACTGTTCACTTCAGAATTTGGGGATTTCTAAATTAATGGATTTTAAGTACCTTATGCATCAAGAGCTCACTAAAAAAATCTTACCATGAATCCAAGAGTCCAGAAATGATAATCAAAACAATCTCTATTCTATTAATCTAATGCATCTTGCAAAACTGATATGGTTTTCTCACAATGTTTAATGCAAAATGATAAGCAACTCAAAATTTCATATTTTTCTTTCAACCAACCACCTGTTAAAAACAGGTCAATATTACATTTAGTTCAAACTCTAATTAATGGAAAATGCATTATTTCTTTCTAGAAGCTTTAAGAATTTGACTTTGGGCAAGTTAACTACTCTCTACCTCATTTTTTTCATCTATAAAGGGGCAATTATAATGATACCTAACTCATAGGGTCATCATGAATATTCAAGAAAGCAATGTATTCCAAACACTTGATGCATCATTGTTTTATTGTTATTTTTGTCTTTTAAAAATGCTGTTGTTACTTCTGCTTGTTTTTTTTTTGTTGTTGTTGTTGTTTTGGTGGTTTTTTTTGGAAGTATATTTGGCACATAATGTAACATTAGTTTCAGGTATACAACATAGACATTTGACAACTCCAAATGTTATGCTATGCTCATCACATTTATTTTTGTTTGATTGGTATTACTACTACTACTACTATAAAAAGGACAGTTAGAAAGGGTTCTATTAAGCCTCCTGAGGAGACTATATTACTTTGATTTGAAAGCCAAAATCTTTTTGCGCTGTTCAAAATCAACTTACAAAAATAGTTAGATCCAAGTTGGAAAAGCCCAGAAAATCTCTGCCTTCAACAATTTCCACCTCTCAGCCAATCTGTCTCCCCTGGTCCATATCATCCAAGAAGCTTAGTACAATTAAATGAGGAAAGAAGTAGAATGAAGTTGGATGAAGCTAGATTGAAACAGTCAGCTCAATTCTTGATACACAGGATGGAGGATGAATTAGGAGGATGAAAGAAAGAGATGTTTTTCCTCCCCAGACAGGAGGCATGAATTGTACTCCCAGAATGGCAATTAGCAGCTATGTGACTGTGAGCAGGTCAAGAAACCGCTAGATTAGATGACCTCCATGGTTTCTTTCCAACTAAGAGTCAGCCTCAAAGGCCACACTGTTGCTTCCTGTAAAGTCTAGCCTTAAGGGGAAGATCAGTCTAAATATTATCTTTTTAAAAAGAAGCACAGTGCTATTCCAGAACGAAGCATAACTCCATCTTGAGACATACAATCTCAACTTGTTTGCTCAGAAAAATGCTTCATGGGCAGATTAAAACGACACAGAGTGATGCATTGCTTAAAAGTTAGTTCTACACATTAGCTACACTGGGAGTTACTAACAACGTGTTAGTTATATATGTTGAGCTGTGTCTATTTATAGAAGCAAATTCTACTTATAGAGGACGAAGGAATATTGAAGTTAAATCTGTTGTGGATTTTGCCCATGCATGTTAACAACCAAAAGATCTCATTTACCTAAACCTTTCTGCCCATTTTTTTAAAAATCTTGGATCCTACTTATCTGAGCAGTCTCCCTTTCTACTGGATTGAATTTAAATAACTTCAGAAACTAAAGGAAAAATAAACTATTCTATAAAAATGGTCACGTATACTTTTTTTCCAAGTCTGCAGCACATTTCATTTGTTATAACATCTAATAATTATTAACTAATGGAAGTTCCTCCAGCAGACACTATCCTCTTTTGGATTGGC
The DNA here is from genome assembly GCF_011764305.1 of Mustela putorius furo. Lineage (NCBI taxonomy): Eukaryota > Metazoa > Chordata > Mammalia > Carnivora > Mustelidae > Mustela > Mustela putorius. Next base: position 6,690,328 of record NW_025422047.1, read on the forward strand.
TCAAACATAACTAACTTATTAACAACAAGAATTTATTAAGTATTAACTACATGTTGTGCTAGATGTTCTGGGGGAACATGTTTCCTTAGAGCCCCCACCCTCCATGATTTGTAATAATTTAAGTAACCTGGGCGATGCAGACTAGAAATGCAATGGAGCTCAGGATATCTTGGTCTTTTTAACTTGATATGAAAAGCAGATTCCTAGAGGTTACCAAAAATGTTACAGAATTTGAAAGTACAGTTTCTGGTCTCCAGAAGCTCACCTAGTAGATGCTTATAAGTTTCACATTCTGAACATGAGGAGTTGTACTCTTTCAATACTGCATTTTTCTGTGTATGGTATATAGCCATTTCCATTTTTCCAATTTTCCTACTGTCATTTCAAATTGAATCTGGGTATGTAGATTAATAACATCACAAGTGTAAAACACTCCAGGATTCTTGAAAGGCATTTTATAAGTCCAAGAATATACTTGGGAATGTCAAGAACAAATGTGCCTAGCAACCAGTACATAACTTAAGGTATGTGTTTCCTATTGCTTTTTCATCTCACTCATATTCATAAGAGGTTAGGTCTTACTAATGCCAGAGGTTTCTATCACTAGAAGATTATATAAACCACTAAACTAATCAGTGCACTAGATAACAGGATTATCTGCTCTCCCTCTGCTGTTTAAGCGTAGCCAGCTTAAGAAAGGAGAAGAAGCTATTCTCTCATGTGCCCATGGGCCCAGAAATGTTCTCAAATCACATATACCGTCTGGAAGACAGGTTTCTTAAGGTTAAAGCAGAAGGACTGGTCTTGCCATTCATTAGATTAGAAAATTATGACTTTATCTTGTATTTGTTGCTCACAAAAGTAGAAAATTTCAGAAGAACATTAAATGAGAATACTGAATGCCTGCAACATGACAACTGAAGAGAAACTCTAAATACATCATCCACAGAGAAAAACTGCTGGAACCTCTTGAGATAAAATAAATCCAATTCAGTCTGCCTAGTCAGAGCCCCTTCAGAAGACAGGCCCTTCAGAAATTGTAAAAGAGGCCAGAGCACATGGTCTTTCAGACATAGAGGTGTATTAATTTCTCACCAGTCTCAGGAACTGGAGCTAGTCCAAAAGGACCCCACATCAGTCAGGAAGACCTGTGACCAATTGCTCTCATGACTAATGGCCTAAACAGGGAACAAAATTCCATGGTCCCCAAGTATGGCAAATGATGAATTACAAGGAAAAAAACTTGCCTATTCTGACCATGTAAATTCCTTTCCTTTAAAGGGAGGTTGTGTGCCCAAAGGTTTAAAGGTGAATTGTGAAACCACTCATGTTCTGGAAAAAGACACACTAACTGATAAAAAGATGGCTTCTCCAATAATAAGTGAAAAACATCAAGACATTTATAATTGTGTGCTATTACTTTAAGCTGACATTCTCTATTTCTCATGAGTTTCAATGATCAAAGTATATCAGGTATGGAAATTTAGAAAATTTAAAATACAGAAAAATCTTGAGGAAATTCCACTGCATCTATGTTCCTCAAACTAAAGTTTTCCCTGCACCTGTTTTCTCCTTGTTAGCAATGTGAGAAGGAATACTGTATAAAAAAGAGATTTAGCACATATCACTGACTATGTTATATGAGAACTTGCCCTTCTGGAAAACAAATTTAAACTTACAAGGAATCTTTTTTTAAAGGTCTTCATAAATATACACCATCCCCCTGCCCCAGCAGCAGTTGCTTTTGGACTCCAAAATATTGAAGTAGAGCCCTATTATATCAAAAGTACATTTCTATCATAGAAATTTTTTCACAAAAACATGCCTTAAAATGCAACTCTCCGGGATGCCCGAGCGGCTCAGCTGGTTAAGTGGCTGCCTTCGGCTCAGGTCATGATCCCAGCGTCCTGGGATCGAGTCCCACATTGGGCTCCTTGCTCAGCAGGGAACCTGCTTCTCCGTCTGCCTCTGCCTGCCATTCTGTCTGCCTGTGCTCACTCTCTCTCTCTCTCTCTGACAAATAAATAAAATCTTGAAAAAAAAAAATGCAACTCTCCAGTTCAGATAAAATCACCCAACTACTTCTTCCGCTGCTCTAACATCCCAACAAGACTGACAATCCTTTCATTCACTCAACAAACATTTGTTAAATGCCTACTACAAAGCTCATGTTGTAATCATTTCATGGACTCTCAAAAGCTTGCATTTGAAACTCAAGACATGTGCAACGCCACATAAATTTCTTAAGCTCTCAAGTTCAGGGTCTTTGTCTCTAAAATACTAGTTGGTGGGGCGCCTGGGTGGCTCAGTGGGTTTAAAACCTCTGCTTTCAGCTCAGGTCATGGTCTCAGTGTCCTGGGATCAAGCCCTGCATCGGGCTCTCTGCTCAGCAGGGAGCCTGCTTCTCCCTCTCTCTCTCTCTGCCTACTTATGATCTCGGTCAAATATATATATATATATATATATATATAAATGAAATACTAGTTGGTGGTGTGCAATTACTTCTTAAGAGCCCAAGGTACAAAAGCACCATCCTCCTTACTCAGATTAGGGGTGGGGGGAGGGAGTGGTACACAGGCCAACCTAAAGGAAGACTATGATATATTGTGCAATGTATTTAGGCTACAACCTACAATCTCAGCCAAGTTGCTGGGGACCCTTCCACTGGTCCAAGAATACGATCACTCACTGAGACAGTAAGAGCAACCATTTCTATTGCATATGGATATACACAGGCCCAGACAGTGGCTGAGATGAAGAAGCCTCTGAAAACATCAATCACAGCCAGAGTTTGCTATTGCTGGAAGTCGTTCAAGAGACAGTAAGAAGTAGAAATTGAGTATAATATGACAGGAGTGCCTAAAAATCTCGGGATCTCTGGATACAGCAGCTGGGTGTGGGAGTGAGTAGAAGGTCGGGTTCTGTCACTCTTGGCCTATTGCTGCTGACATACCCCCAAGTGGAAAAGTCATGTGATAGGCCTTTAACTTCTGGGTCTTTAAAGACAGAATTGTCTCTATTAGCTTGGAGGAGATGTTCAGTCCAAAACTGTCCTGCTAAGGTACCAAGGTGTATCAGGTCATTTCAAACCTTTGTTTGTACTGCTATAATAATTCTTCACCTGAAAAGTACTTATTTTTCAAGATTAATTTCCTATATAAGGACTTCCTTACCTATAAAATTTTATAGCATGTAATTTGTAAAGGTCCAGTACCAGTGTTAGACTGTAAGCTACAGAAAGAACTGTCTTATCTGTCTTCATGACTCCAGAACCTAGTGCAGGCCAAGCACCTTAGATGTGTTTGATTTTCTACAGTGCTTACGCAGTTCTGTTGACCAGTCCTCGGTGCGAAATCAGGGAATGCAAGGCAAAAAGTGCTGGAGCTGTGTTTGAAGGTAGTCCCTGATATTTCTCCTGCAGAAGAAACAAACTGAACCAACAAGACTCAATGTCACTTTTTATCTGGGATTCTCAAGATTTCTGGGGAAGCAGCATCCAGAACTTCCATTATTAAATGGTTCATGTTGCCCAGACAGCTAGACAGCTAGATCTCTTCTTTAGAAACCTGATACATGATATCATGATCAAATAATAGAGAGAAAAAAAGTGGGGGTGCATTTGGGCTGGATATTCTCCATCTTTCCTGCGACATCCTTTCTGTACCCTTCTCCACCTGCTATGTCCCCTGGGGGCTGACTTGGAAGGGTCTCCTTGACCTCAGCTTCCTGTCAGATTCAGCCGATAGAAGGCATCAGTAGGAGACTAAAGGGAAGGAAGAGAGTGAGGTCAGGATGTTTACTCCACATCTCCTCCCTTCTAGGTCACCAGGGGTTGGCAGCCTCCTTCAGCAAAGGCCAAAGCTCTAGTTTCTGGTAGCCTCTCCATCTCCTTATCCTTCCTGGAAAACAGGAAGGTAACAGCTTGCCACAGTTCTCTCAGGCTGTGGCACCACCCTTTGCTGGTTTCATTCTGCTCTCCTCACTTCTTGGTAAACAGCCCTTTATTAAACTCTCCTCAACTATCTCATTGGAGAATCTATCTACATCCTGTAGGAACCCTGACTTACAAACACTGAAAATGGAAATGCCTGCCTGGTAAATGTTTAAGGGATTGAACCTTCTTCAACACTCACAAATGACAAATGATTACCTGTAGTCTTATTTCTATGCTTCCCAACTTTACCATTTTCCAATGTTTTAGTGTGTGTGTGTGTGTGTGTGTGTGTGTGTGGACAATATTTGGCCACACAAAAAAAAAAACCTAAAACACTTGAAAATGCAGAAAGCATTAGCATTCGTCTTAGAATGAAGAATTATTTTCCCCAACAAATTTATATTCTATTATTTTAATTCAAATTAAATTCTTTAAAATACCTAAATAGGGTGCCTGGGTGGCTCAGTGGGTTAAGCCGCTGCCTTCGGCTCAGGTCATGATCTCAGGGTCCTGGGATCGAGTCCCGCATCGGGCTCTCTGCTCAGCAGGGAGCCTGCTTCCTCCTCTCTCTCTCTGCCTGCCTCTCTGCCTACTTGTGATCTCTCTCTGTCAAATAAATAAATAAAATCTTTAAAAAATAAAATACCTAAATATATAAACCAAATAGTGATGGGATGGAAACCAAGATAGAATGCTAGACATGACTGGACATGTAGGTCCAAATTTTAATCATTTGTCACAGATAATCGGCAGGCAATTGACACTAGCCCAAAAATATGCACAAGCACTTCTTCTCCTTAGTTCCTAAATATTCCTCCTAACACAAATGTAGCACATACTAGAAAAATTAGTTCAACACCATTGTCATGGGGACTCATGCATTAGAAAATACATAATCTATAAGAAAAGAGAACATCAATAAGATAAAAAAAATTTAAAAGATGATTCAGCCAATTCCTAACTTCAAAGAAATTTTTTTTTTTTTTAGGTTTTATTTATTTGAGAGAGAGAGAGAGAGAGCATGAGCAGAGGGAGAAACAGACTCCCTGCTGAGTAGGGCATCCAATGCAGGGCTCAGTCTGGGATCATGACCTGAGCCAAAGGTAGATGCTTAACCGACTGAGCCACCCAGGCACCCCTTTAACGAATTTTTAATTTATATGAAGTCCAAACTCAAAATTTGCTGTAAAGATGCTAATATTAGAGAACAATGTAGTTTCATTTGATTCAGTTGAAGTAATTTGATAGCATTTGAGACTGCTTATAAATGCCTATCAGAACTAATAAAGATTTTATTTTATTTTATTTTATTTATGGGGGAGCAGAGGGAGAAGGATAAGCAAACTCCCCACTGTGCATGGAGCCTCAACACAGGGCTCAATCTCATGACCCTGAGATCATGACCGGAGCCAAAACGAGGAGTTGGATGCTTAACGAACTGAGCTACTTGGGGCCCCGCCCAATATTTAAAAGGTAGTTGCCATGGAAATAAGCGAAGGGGCTCAAGGGTATTTCAGGAGCACAATTCATAATTTCTTTACTAAAACTTCAAGACTATAGTTCATTAATCTTGCCATTTGCAATGACATGGATGGAACAGAGTGTATTATGCTAAACAAATAAGTCCATCAGAAAAGTACAATGATCATATGATTTCACTTGTATACAGAATTTAAGAAACAAAACAGAGGAGCAAAACAGAGGTGAAGGGAGGAAAAAAATAAAACAAGATAAAATCAGAGAGGGAGATAAACCAAAAGAGACTCTTAATTATAGGAAACAAACTGAGGGTTGCTGGAGGGGAGGGGACTGAGGGAAGGGGGTGGCCGGGTGATGGACAGTAAGGAGGACACGTGATATGATGCCCCCTGGGTGTTATATAAGACTGATGAGTCACTGACCTCTGCCTCAGAAACTAATTACACATTGAATGTTAACCGAATTTAAATTTTTAAAAATGAAAAAAAAAAAAAAGAAAGCCTACTATTATATGAAAAGATTATTAGAAAAAAAAAAAATTTTAGTTCATGAAGGCAAACAGATCTGACCTTAGAAAGCCAAGGTTGAAATGCAGTACTCAGGACATAGGCCTGGAACCGACAACACACCCTGACCCAGGAGGTCAGTGTTCACTGGTCACAATTAAATATGGAAGACTCCTTTATCAGACCTCACAGCCACCAGGTTGCAGGATCATGAACGAACATACATGGTTTGGCACACTCCTGAGTCATGTAGCTTGGTAATGCCTTGCTGAAACTGTCACTTTTCACAGCTTGAGTTGATATCAAATCAAAAATTTTGAACAAAGCTAGAATACTCTCAGAATCTCAGAAAACTAAGCTTCCTACTGACCAGAGGAAGGTGAAAAAGAGCTGGTACCTTCCAAAAGTAAGGTACCCCAAAAGTGAGAGGGGTACTTACTCTTACCCTCTTAAAAGTAAGAGGGTGGGAGGAAAGTCATATCAGAAACAATACAGAAGGATAGGAGAATAAGAAATCCGCTATGTGATTCGAAACATAAGTCATAACTCTAATTATTGCACAAGAATATTTTGGACTCTGAAAAACACTCTGAGGGGTTTTGAAGGGGCTGGGGGGTGGGAGGTTGGGGTATCAGGCGGTGGGTATTATAGAGGAAACGGATTGCGTGGAGCACTGGGTGGGGTGCAAAAATAATGAATACTGTTATGCTGAAAATAAATTAATTAATTTAAAAAAGAATATTTTTTAATGGACATGATCTCATGAAAGACTTCATTCCATGCTATCCATACCACTGCTGTCTAGCCCCTCCCCATTTCCATGGCTGCCTCCCCACCTTCTCTGCCCTGCACCCCATGCTCAGATGGATCTGAGTAGTGCCCAAAAGAGAGTCCTGACCACAGCTGGCATTCAAGTATTTGTCAAGTGACTATACTGTCTTCTACTACCCATTTAACAAATTTTTTATTTAAGGCTTACTGTGCATAACACCTATGCTAGCCTACTAGTGGAAAAAGAGATAAATAACCCTAATTATCTTTTAGGGGCTCACCCAGCCTAGGAGGGAGACAAAGGCACACATAAACAATGCCCATGTGAGCCAGACTACATTACGTGTCACAAGACAAACACAAACTAAGTGCTTAAAAACAAGAGAGAAGAACACAACAACAAAAAACAAACAATCCAATTTAAAAATGGACAAAAGACTTGAAGAAACATTTCTCCAAAGAAGGTATACAAATGGCCAAAAGGCACATGAAAAAATGTTCAACATCACTAATCACCAGAGAAGCCCAAATGAAAACTACAGCGAGGGGCACCTGGGTGGCTCAGTCAGTTGAGCATCTGCCTTTGGCTCAGGTCATGATCTCAGGGTCCTGGGATGGAGCCCCGCATGGGCTCCGTGATCAGCAGGGAGTCTGCTTCTCCCTCTCCCTCTGCCCAACACCCCCCCCAAACTCGTGCTCACTCGCTCGCTCTCTCTCTCTCCCCCTCTCAAATAAATAAATAAAAACCTTAAAAAGAAAAAGAAAAAAGAAAAGAAAACCACAGTGAAATACCATTTCACATCCATTAGGAAGGCTATTGTTTTTAAAAAAATAAAAGAAAGAAAGAAGAGAACAAGTGTTGGCAAGGATGAGAAGAAATTGGAACCCTTGTGTGTTATGTTACTGCTCAGAATGCAAACGTCTGTCTGCGGGGACTCAGGACAGAAGTAGGTGACCACAGTAAGAAGTACAGGTGATAGGAGGCCGAAAGGGCAGCTGTGATATCCCCAGGGCTATGAATGCGAGGTGAGAACACCTACACCCCGAGGAAGGGAGGACATGAAGAGGTGTGAACCCTAAAAAGAAGCCCTTGTGAGCACTGAGTTGACAGGCCTGGGGCACGGAGCAGAAGGCAGACGCCTAACAACTGAGCCATCCAGGTGCCCTTTATTGTGTTAACCTTAAGCAAAAAATCTTACTCTATTTTTTCTGTTCCTGGAGAAAAAAATTGCACACCTTTAATTCAGTTGTGAACTTCCTGGGTTTTGGGAGGCTTACATATGTTTATAAAAATAGCAAATAAACTTTTGCTCCTCCATTCCTCCTTCTTGAAAGTAAAATAGCACAGTACCAAATTCCATTAATTCTTTCCTTTACTCATAAAACAAACACTCTCGGAGCACCTACAGTGTGCCAGCACTATGTTAATCCTAGGGGACACAGAAGTGAAGACTACCAAAGTCTCTGCCCTCTGATCATAAAATTAATATTAATACAAAATCAGAGCCAGCAGACATTGGCTGAAGTGATTTCATCCAAGAGTACAAGGAAGTGCCAAAATTAAAGAATTGTGGGGGAAAAGAAAGTTATCATTGAAAGAGATGACTAAACAAATTCATAAAAAAGATATTAGTAGGGCGCCTGGGTGACTCAGTCAGTTAAGGATCTGACTTCAGCTCAGGTCATGATCCCAGGATCCTGGGATCGAGTCCAGTACCGGGCTCCCTGCTCATTGCGAAGTCTGCTTCTCCCTCTGCCTCTCCCCCCCACTTCCGCTCTCTCTTGCTCACTCTCTCTCTCTAATAAATAAATAAAATCTTGGAAGGGAGTGAGGAAGGGAGGGAGGGAGGAAGGAAGAAAGAAAGGCAGGAAGGCAGGCAGGCACTAGCAACAAAAAAGTTCTGAAAATGCCCATCAGGGTTTTGGCCACTCATCCAAAAATAGAATATATTTATAGGACCAGTGATGGTCAGCACAAAAACACTAGGACATAGATTAACTGCATTTGATATTTAGCAAAAGAATATTGACTATGTACTTGGACATAAAATATGTGGATACATTTCTACTCTTTGAATATTTAGACTGTGTTCTTTTGCTCCATCCTTTAAAAAAGTGAGGAAATCTATTAACAGTAGTTATCAGGATACCATCTTAGGCAATGACATATAAAGAATTAATGCAAGTTGATATCTATTCCTTTAATCAACATAACTTAATACAACCAAACAAATGTCCCTAAATTATCTATAATTACAAAATAGGAATGCTGCATTAAAATAAAGTTCTAAGTTCGATATAGCAATACTTAGCTCATCCCAAATAACCTAACTCCAAAATCTTGCTTATATTTGACTGCTTCCTATTCAAAAGTTGGATTAGGGGGTGCCTGGGTGGCTCAGTGGGTTAAAGCCTCTGCCTTCAGCTCAGGTCATGATCCCATGGTCCTGGGATCGAGCCCTGCATTGGGCTCTCTGCTCAGCAAGGAGCCTGCCTCCCCCTCTGTCTCTGCCTGCCTCTCTGCCTACTTGTGATCTCTCTCTGTCAAATTAATAAATAAAATATTTTTTAAAAGTTGTATTAGAAGTCAACAGAGTCCTCAAAAAGCTGAAGAGAGAGTTGTCATATGACGCAGAAATTACACCTCTACATATATACCCAAAAGAACCGAAAATAAGTCCAGAAAAAAAAATATTCATAGCAGCACTACTCAGAATAGCCAAAAAGTGGAAACAATCCAAATGTCCATCACTTGATGAATATGCGAAATGTGGTATATCCATATAATGGAATATAATTTGGGCATAAAAAGGAATGAAGCACTGAGACATGCTACAGAACGGATGAACAGTGAGAACATTACCCAGAGTGAAAGAAACCAAACACAAAGAATCACATATAATCTGATTCCATTTATATGAAATATCCAAATTACGCAAATCCACAGAGACAGAAAGATTAGTAGTAGGGCAGGGGATAGTCAGTGATGGTGATGTGTATGAAGTAAGAGAAATCTCAGGTATTGGATAGTGGTGAAGGATGCACAACTCTGTGAATATACTCAAAACTACTGAATTATTTACTTTAAAAGGATGAACTTAATGGTCTATAACTCAATAAAGCTATTGTTGTTGTTGTTGTTGTTGTTGTTGTTGTGTTAAGCCAATGGTTTCCAAATGCTTCCTGAAACTCGGTCTTGGTTTGCCCTTCTTTACTTACTACTAGTAAATCTGAATGCTCTGTCAGTATATATTACACTATAACATTCTGATTCTGGAATTTGTACTGTAAGTTTACTTCCAAAACTGGAATGCTATAATGTATAAAATTCAATGTCATTGGGCCCTGTTATGACAGCAAGAATCTAATTGTAATTCTGAAATGCGTTCCAAATACGCAGTATCTCTAAGACCAAAAATTATTTCAAAACATGTAATAAACACGGTTTTATGTGTGACCTCCTGCTTCCATCTCCCCTCACCAACCCCACAGAACCTTTACCCATCTACCGGGGAAATGAAAACTGGCCAACGCCCCACTAACCGCAAGGGCAGGAATGACCAGGCAGCTCCAGGATCCAGAGCCCAAAGACCGAAGGAGGGGCTTGCGTTTCTGCCTTGACTACACCGAAGCAAGTAAACAGCAGCACGCGGCCGTCCTCAGCTTTGGCCAATCAGATGGCAGCCCCACCCCCCTCTGGGAGAACTGGATCGAGAGTGAAGAGTGGGGCAGGATTTCCTTATGCTCCCTCCTTATCACTAAGCAGGGGAGAGGAAGAACCGTCTGCTCCGTCACAGAGGAAAGCATGCAGTAAAGGGCAGCAATTTTTATATTTTCTTCATCCCATCCAACATGCAAATGGAGCTGCTATCCTTTTCATAACTTTCAAGAAATGTTAGTTGAACTCATTGAAAAAAATTAAACAAAACAAGACAAAATAAAGCAAAAAAAGAGAGAGAGAGAGAAGGGGATCATTGGGTATTTATGATGTTATAATAGTTTTGATTGTACATAAGCCAGTGGATTTCTTAAAATCAGACTTCCTCTAGCAAAAAGTAATTCTCGGTATATCTTAGTAAAATTAATAAACTATCTAGTCGAAACGAAAAATGGCTGATTGGGATGCCTGGGTGGCACAGTCAGTTAAGCATCCAACTCTTTTTTTTTTTCAGCTCAGGTCATGATCTCTTTTTTTTTTTTTTTTTATAAAGATTTTATTTATTTATTTGACAGAGAGAGATCACAAGTAAGCGGAGAGGCAGGCAGAGAGAGAGAAAGGGAAACAGGCTCCCTGCTGAGCAGAGAGCCCAATGCGGGACTCGATCCCAGACCCTGGGATCATGACCTGAGCTGAAGGCAGTGGCTTAACCCACTGAGCCACCCAGGTGCCCCTCAGGTCATGATCTTAAGGTCATGAGATGGAGCCCCAACTCGGTCTTTAAGCTGGGTGTGGAGTCTGCTTGAGATTCTCTCTCTCTCTCTCTCCTTCTGCAACCCATCCCCTCCTCTGACAGCCCATGCATGAACACTCTCTCCTTCTCTAAAAAAGAAAAAAAAGCCTGATAAAAGTCTTTTAAAAATCCACTGCATGAGTAACAACTGACTAGTTTAAAACAAAAGGTTATTTAACTTATAATAAAATTTTATTTATTTGAAATAAAATGGAAAATTAGTCTTCTATAAGTTTTTAACAGCTGCATCCTAAGTCTCAGTGAATTTTCCCATAAGAAGCAGACACCTAAATCCAAAAGCAATAATTAAGAAAATGAAGCATCTGGAGACCTATCAGCTTCTCTAGTAAAAAACATACTAGAGAGTTGGTATACAAACTAGGGACTTCAAAATACTGAGGAGCTAAACATTCTCCTTGGAATTTTTTTTCCCATTTATTTTCTTAACAAACTCTCTTTCAACATACAGAACAGAGGTAAATGTCTAGTTAGCCTGGATCTAAGGGATGAGATGGCTTCTTCATACAATAGGTCTGGATAAATAGTAGGGAAACAGCTTCTGCCTCAAATTTTGACTCTTCTGAGCCTAGTTAAGTTCATGCAAAAGTTGCCCACTGAAATCCATCACATTTTCTTTTACACAATCTCATTACTTGGATATTTTTCATACCAGGATCTAATTACACGATTACCCTAAGAAGAATCTGAATGATATGAAGATTAGAGTATAATTCCAAATGGATTTTGTTCACTTGCCTTAAGCTCCAAAATCGTCTTTTTTATTTTCATGGCGACGGTGGTGAAATTCATTTTTCCCAAATTGCTGAAAATGTGACAATCTAGACTCAAAGTACTGTTGGTTTGGTTACAGATGCCAGAACTAATTATTATTACCGTATTCTTTCTCTCAAGTCACACACCAGAGAAAATTTGACTCTGTAAGAGATACAGCTTCCTAACCACAAATATTAATTTTTAGGTCATATCTCATAGAATTCTGCCAGTTGGAAATCAGTCTTTTTTCCACTGAGATGCCTGGTTTTAGCATTACTTCAGGATATAAAAACATTATTTAATCAGCCATTCAGGAGCCAGCTCTCCTACATTCCATTAACACCTTCTAATACAGCATAAGCACTGTAAAGGTTATATTCTTGGACAGGCCAGGATGTCTTTGAAAAATTATTACATCGCCCCCCCGAAGGACACTGTAACCCAAATGAATGAGTCATAGGTCTAACTGGAAGAAGAGTAGTATCCCACTTCAGAAATACAGTTAACTATGACATTAAAAGACTTGTTAACGTTCAAATGCTTCCCTGTCGTTGGGCTAGAGTAGAAAAGAAAAGAAAGAAGAAAGAGGGGGGGAGGGAGAGAGGAAGAAAAGGGGAAAGAAGGAGGGAGGGAGGAAGAGAGGGAGGGAGGGGGAGGGGGAGGGAGGAGAAGGGAGGGAGAAGAGAGGAGAGGAGAGGAGAGGAGGAAATGGAGAGGAAGGAAGAAAGGTGGAAGAAAAGCTTGTGAGAGGAAGTAAATGTCATTATTCAAACACACTCAAGCAAAAAAATTAAGCAAATTATCATTTTTAGACGTTAAAAAAGTTATAATAGCTAGCAGGAGTCTAAATGTGCCATGCCTTGAATAAAGCTAATTGAGCCTAAAAAACGTAAGCCATAAATACAAAATTTGTTTATTTGGGGCGCCTGGGTGGCTCAGTCCATTAAGTGCCTGACTTCAGCTCAGGTCATGATCTCAAGGTCCTGGGATTGAGCCCCAGTTGAGCTCCCTGCTCAGTGGAGAGTCTGCTGCTGCTTCTCCCTCTGCCCCTCGCCCGGTCCCTCTCTCTGTCTCTGTCTCTGTCTCTCTCAAATAAACAAAATCCTTTTTTTTTTTTTTTTTTTAAGATTTTATTTATTTATTTGACAGACAGAGATGACAAGCAGGCAGAGAAGGAAGCAGGCTCCCTGCTGACCCTGAGTTCATGACCCGAGCCGAAGGCAGAGGCCTTAACCCACTGAGCCACCCAGGCTCCCCATATAAACAAAATCTTTTAAGAAAATAAATAAGTACAAAATTGAGAAAAGTTGAAAACCCAGGACCTGAAAGTTTCTTTAGAAGATGAATTATCATGAGTATCTATCCAAAAAGGAGGAGGGAAGATATAGCACATAAGATCTTCTGAAATAACATATTTTGGAAATTAAGGAATCACAAGCTCTACAACTCTTTTCTCAATTAATTTGCATAATATTACTCAAAGATGAATGATGAGTTGGAGGCAGCAAGGTATTCTCCAGCCTTCTACACAGAACTGGGAAATTAAATCAATTTCCTCAATTAGATGGGGATGATTATCTTAACATCCAGCAGTAGGCCGTAAGGTTAAGATAACTCCAATAAGCAGTAGGAAAAGTAAAATATAATTAACGCTTTGTGTTTACTGACTTTCTTAAAAAGTTCCATTAATTGGTAATAAAATGCAAGTACTATTAAACAGCACTTAGAAAAGAAAAACAGGGATGCCTGGGTGTCTCAGACAGTTGAGCATCTGACTCCTGATTTCAGTCAGGCCATGATCTCAGGATTGTCAGGCTGAGCCCAGAGTCAGCCTCCACATTAGGTGTACAGCCTGCTTAAGATACTCTCCCTCACCCATTACCCCTCCCCCTCTCAAAAAAAAAAAAAAAGAAAGAAAGAAAGAAAGAAAAACAATTCCTTGCTAATTGCAAATACAAACAAATCTGCTTAATGGCATTAAATAAGATACTACAAATCAAAATACAACCAAAGAATTACTGTCTCATGTACTCTGGCAAAAAAAAAAAAAAAAAACTCGTCTAGCAAAAATCCAAAATAACATATAAAACATAATCTTGGAAAACATCCTTGCTAAACTCAAGCAGGCCCTCTTGTTTAAAATTTTTGGTAAAATTTTTGATAAAATTAATTCTGGCCCAAACTTGAAAGATTCATAATGTGTAAAATAGAGATTCCTTATAAGCCTACTCTATGGTTCTCAAATCCCATAAATGCTGTATAACAGTATCTAAATTTAATCAATTCTGTCCCACTTGAAAATAAGTAAATCGCAGGGCACCTGGGTGACTCAGTTAAATGTCTGCCTTTACAAGGTCCTGGGATAGAGGCCCACATCAGACTCCCTACACAGTGGGGAGCCTGCTTCTTCCTCTGTGCCCTGTCCCCTCATGCTGTCACTCTCTCTAGCTCACTCTCTCTCTAAAGTATATAAATAAATATTTTTTGAAGAAAGGAAAAGAAAAAGAAAATAAGTAAATCACATGACTACACCCAGTAACACTTGTGCATAGTTTTTCAACAAGACCTATAGGTTCACTAATATGCTGAATTTCTAAAGACACTACAAATAATTGATATCACAACAGAAGCAATTTATTTCCCAAGGAATATAACATAAATATACTATAATACAGATATATATAATTTGTAATAGATACAAATCATCTCTATATCTGTTTGTCTACTTGTGTTGATACCTAGGATAAATACATCCAACTCGAAACTCAGTGCAGATCAAATTCAGATATAGAGTAAATGAAAGGTAATGAAAATTCACACTTAGGTCTCTATGGTAGCAGCAGTTATATTCAAACCAAACAATAGGAACTATACTTGGCACACTCATAATACAGCCTTATAATATAAGGTTAGGAATGAAAGTGGACTAAACCATTTTCATTGAAGGTAACTTGAGCAGAAGTAACAATGTGCAACGTATTGGAAAAATAAGGTATAAAACAAAAGGGGTTGCAGAATTAATTTCCAGGATAAAACATTGTCCAAAGGGAGATAGAAAGGAAATAGGCAAAAGTCTTAAAAGGATAACTATGTTTTAAGAATGTTTCTTCAGGCATTATTCAGTGATCCTATGCTCTATTTAAACCCTACTTCGCTGGCAAGAAAAGAATTTTATGGAGATAGATATTGTGCAATGGAATGTAACAAAGCATTGTTCAAAGGTAGCATCTATTAATTTCTGTCACTGATTTTGGATCCATTCCTACTGTTAACTAAAAGCTTTTTGAACTGAAACATTAAAGAACTCTTAAAAGAAATAAATGCAGAGGAAGGGTAGCCCCAAAATAACGTGCAGGGGTTGGGGGGAAGGGCCTTCACATTCAGACAGCACTGGGAGGAAGCCAATTTTTTCGCATTGCTAAAATTGTATTATGCTTCAAAAATCTAAAAAACACTCCGCAGTAACAGTCTTACCTAACACAATTTATTCCGTTTAGAAAAGCCAGCTAATGGCATGTCATTGAAAAAGGGGGAGGCATAGCTGCAATGCCAGTTTGTAAGTCTTTATGCTTAAAAAGAATCAGAATTAAGAAATCTGTTATAATTTTGGCTAAAAGAGCACATTTTAAAAGGATTTCTAAAATAAACATTTGGGTTCCATCAGACCTATGCAAAATCGGTCAAGAATCCTTTCATTCAGCAAATGTATTTGCAGTCAGTTGAAACTTCAGTCCTGAATGAACCCAGACATCAACCTGGAGCCAAGGAGCCAAATAGTAGTAGACTCTTACTACAGAAAAATCCAACTAAGCAGATTTACTTTACTCTAGGTTCATGATCGCTCACCCCAACACTGCCCAGAACTCCAGCTCTCTGTCTCTTAAGTGTGTACTCCCACCTCAAGCAACTATTTCACACCTGCTCCTCTCTCCTTCCGCCACTCTGACACACAGTTGACCCCAACCTCAGCTGATGACCTCACTCAATTTTTGTTGGGGTAACAAAAGACTTTAGATAAGAGCTCTTTTTTGTTCCTTTTTTTTTTTTTATTATAGTTGACACTCATGTTACATTAGTTTTAGGTGTACAACATAGCGATTTGACAAGTTTTGAATACATTGTGCTATGCTCACCCCGAGTGTGGCTACCTTCTGTCACCAGACTATGCTCTTTTACAGTACCATTGACTGAATCCTCTATGCTGTGTGTTTTAATCCTGGGGATTACTGATAATGGGAAGCCTGCACCCCCCCCACTCCCCTTCACCCATTTTGCCCATCCTCCCTCCACCTCTTCCACTCTGGCAACAGTCAGTTTGTTCTCTGTGTTTATAGGTCTGATTCTGCTTTTTGTTGCTTATTCATTTGGTGCTTTTTGATTTTGGTGTTGGTTTTTTAGATTTTAGAGAAGAGCTTTTTAAAGTCCCACCAGCAGGTTACAAACCCTTGCATCAATTCCCATTTTCTTTTTCTCTCTCCTGTTACCAGGGAGAAGCGTTCTTCCTCCACTCACAGCTGAGCCCCCCACACGACCTCTTGACTCTCCATAAGGTATCACTGACCCAGCCAAGAGGAGAAAGTGCAGAGACAGCCCGAAATACTCCGGTCATAGTCCCGCACCGGGGTCCTTGCTCAGCATGGAGTTCTGCCTCTCCCTCTGCCTCCCATTCCCACTGCTTATACTCTCTCTTGCTCCCTCTGACAAATGAATAGGTAAAATCTTAAAAAAAAAAAAAAAAAAAAGACTTCCTATTTGTCAAAAGACACTACTTCCTTTCACTCGAATACAAGTTCCAGGGGAGCAGAGAAATTGTCTTGGTTCAGACTGGCTCCCCAACACATGATAGGGTACTGTCACACAGTAGATGCACAAAAAAATTCCTTCAATATTTGCTGAAAATTACATCCTCTTCTCCTGCCACCCCTACTGCCAGCACTATCAAGTAGCAAGATCCCAACTACCTCCGGGGAAAATTAATCACTCACGTAGCATTTGTATCCCTCCTACAACACAGGAGGAATGAGCAAAAAATATATTCTCCCTTATTTTGACTGTCATTCCAACAGACTAAGATAAGGTATTAAGAGGAGAGACTGTGCCTTGTTATTTACCACTTGGATTCTAAATCAATGCCTGAATGAGCTCAGTGAGTTTGTCCAACTGAATTGGAGGAAAAGTCCAAAACTGCTTTATGAATTAATTTCCAGCCCATCGCATATTTTTTCACAAGAAATACATAAGATAAAATATCTGTTTAATGAATAACAAAAATATACTCTTCTTTATTTGCAAAAGTCATTAAGACAGAAAGTTGACAACAGTACCACTTAATTGAATGGGAAGATAATCTAAGTCTGTCATGAAAATACCAAAAACTGAAAATGTCTTTCCCCCAACCCCCGCCACCAACATCACAGACTAAGGCCACGATGAAGTCAATTACCTAGTCTTTATCTCACCAACACCAAGAAGTTTCATTTTCTCCAATCCATACCCTTAGATTTTGAAATTTTTTGTTATTATGGAGGAAGCTGATAATTTTATTTTGTCTATTAACAAAAGCAGAGTAAAGTTTTAATTAATTAATTGTACTAAATAACATGTGGGGGGGAGCAATTAACAAGAACAAACAAGATTGTTTTCCTGCTTCGTTCCACACAGGGCTAAACAAAAGCCGCTCTAAAAAAACTCCTTCCTAACACAATAGCTACTTTTCTGTGTGAATTCCTACAAGATAACAATTATGCAAGAATAATACCTAATTTCCTTTTTTCTTAAATTCTTGTGTTTCCCAAGAGAGGTTCCACACATAATGTGGAAACTGATGCTCTTAGAAGAATCTCACCTACTTATTAACCAGTAAACTTAAAAATTAAATAAAATATCAGCAATTTGGGAGGTTCTGGTTAATCATGAAAGGAATAAAAAGTGAAGCAAGGAACTCCATGTTAATCAACTTTGCCGATCTATCAATTCCAATTCTCTCCAAGTAAAAATCGTAGATGTTACTGAGAAATAAAACAAGATAAAGCAATGTCTGTGTGACTAAAAATTCAGCCAGCCTCATTTCTGGTACAGCTGATATATGTTGCAGAAGAATATGGCCAAGACTCAGACTAACACCTATCAATCTAGCCAGTAACTTTCAAGAGGTAGTTTTAATATTGATAACAAAGAGAAGAAAAGGTTAGAAATAAAGTTACTCTTAATATGATTTCAATACTGTTATTTGCATGAAGATTTAGGAACTATCTTTTCAGTTCACTAGTCCTGGCATTCATATACAGGAACCACTGAAACGTCAAAGACACAAGTAAGTTAAATTGCCAACAGTTTTCATTTATTCAAAGCGAAAATAAAAGAGCCATACGGGAAGTTTATAAAGTAAATGGCTTTGAAATAAAACACGGAGACAAAATGGCCAGTTGGATCACGTTATCAAAGTGGCTGAACCACAAATTATCAAATTTTTCAAATCAAATACAGAGTCCTCATTTTCAGTTCAAGATGCAATACCGAACTTTAGTCACTCATGTCTGATTTTCAGGATGCCTTTGGCATTGAAGTCTAAGGCCACAACCAACAAAAAGCAAGTACTTTGCTGCTTCGCAGCAGGCTGCAGATTCCTTTTTCTAAGAAGAATTCCAGACATTCCATGTGTTTCCTATAAAAATAGAAGATGTCCATTTTAAAGTAGCCCAGCCTGAACTCATACCAGCATAAAATGGCCAAGAAATGCACTTATTACAAGAAGTTTGACATTTGCTCTTGTAAGCAAACTATATATCTCCATTTTCCTCTCCAGCTCTTACTTATAAGACACAGGGCACTGTAAAAAGAGCTTTTGATCCGAGGAAAAACAATAGATTAGGATTGCTTGAGGGAGAGAAAATGGATGAAGGGCTTGCTTCTCCCTCCCCCACAAATCAAGTCCTTAAGAATTTTTTTGAATAGTCATATTTGAAGATATTATGTCTCCTAATTCAATGACACAAGGAAAATAATTTTTTAAATAAATCAAAGGACCTTGATTTTTTTTGACCTGACATGACAACATGCACTGAAGTACAAAGCATACTAGGTTTAAAATAAAATAATGGAAAGCGTACTAGCTTTGAGCAAAGGTAAGGATTGCTTTTAATTGTTGACATCAGAGTAAAGGCCTCATTTCTAGTCTTTGTGGTAGCAAATGTATAGCTTAATGTAGGTGGGATTTACACTGACCTATGTCCAAACTGAAATGGCTCCAACAATGAGGTGGGAAGCACAGGCTGAACAAGAGACAATTATGAGAGCCTCCTAAGTCCTTTATCCAAACAGATTCAATGAGTTCCTACTCCATGCCAGGACTGTGCTTGGCAAATGTGAGCCCAAACAGACCTAGTCACGGACCTTGCAGGGCTGTAGTCAGATGGGGGAAATAGACAATCACACACACACTACATGTAATTACCTCCTATGATCAATTCTAAAAGGGAGTATTAGAGGAAAGTAAGAGGGTGACCCAATCTAGTCGAGGGATCACCAAAAGCTTTTCCAAAGGAAGTAAAACATACACCAAGTGGCAGTTAACCAGGGGTAGAAGGAAAGAGAAAGAGCATTGTTAAGATGCAGAACCAGTAGGCAAAGGTCCAAAGTCAGAGGGCCAACACCTACTGGGGGAGCTAGTGAAGCAGAAAGAGGGCGAGGGGAAGGGTATGGGTTTTGGAGTTGGGTTTGGAAATGTAAACAGTGAGAGATGAGGTTGGCAGGCTCCAGGCAATAGTCAATGGCAAGTATTTTGAACTTTACGAAAGTAATGGGAAGTAGGAAATAACAGAATTGAATTTCCATGAAGAACGGGTTGAAGATAGGCCTACAGTAGACAGGTGGAAAATAGTCACCAGCCTACAGCCAACCCCTAGGAAAATAACGGAGACTAACTCAAGAGGCTAGAGGTAGAAAATGGAGAAGTGCAGTTTTCAATAAGCTCAGATCAGGTACTTTCACTGACCTTCTATATTGAACTTTATCATTAAAATTCAAAAGAGGCCTGGCCCATAATAAGGATTCCATGAATATTTGCTGATTTAGTCAATCTTTTTCATTCCACACTCCTTCTTCTCCTTTTTAAAAAAAGTGCCCTTCCCGTATCTGTCCGGAATGGCCCCATATCCCAGAAGCAACTTCTCCAGAAAAATGTGTCAATTCATTTCTAATATTTTAACACTTAACATCTAAGAGAGATACAAAAGAAAATATGAGGGAGAAAAGTTCTATCTTCCAGTTCAAATCTTCATTTTTCTATCAACATTTTACAGCCCAACTTGTTTTTGGTATTTAAGAAAATTAGCATGTATGGTGTTTTCTGCCATAAACTATGCATTTTCATCTGTACTGTTTAGTCAGTACGTCAGCTTCATTCCTCCCATTGACCAGTCAGAACACTAAAAGTCAGAATGAATGAGAGGCTTGCCTGTCACAGAGCCAGAAGGAACACAAACTCGGAGCCATGCCAGTTCGAATCTAAAACCTATGCCCCTTCTTGTTCACCATACTAGTTCTTGAGTAGCTACAACACCTTTTCCTCACTATTTCTTCACACACACTGACGCGCAATTAAGAATAATACAACCATGACAGAATGATGTCAGTTTGCCAAAGGCTAAGAGAATAGGACACATAAATTACTCTTCCCAGCTTTGCTTAGAATTAACCACGAGTTCTTAAGCAAACTGTTACATCTCCATTTTTCATTGGTCAGATGAAGATAATGATACAAATATCTAAGTATTAATGTTAGGAATAATTAGGAGAGTCCTGTGTGGTAGAGCTCAATACCCCCATCAAGGAAGACCTTCTTCTGCCCAGCTGTGGGGAGAGTGCCCGCAGACAGCCTCTAGCGGGCAGCTCTTCCATGGGCCTCAGCTGCCGAGAGCCTCTGGCCTGAAGTCACATGTTCTCCAGGCTGGCCTGCCTTCGGTGACTGAGCAGAAGGGATGGAAAGGCCAGTCACTTCAGCCAACACGGACACTGCTGACTGGAAACCCTCACTCCCTAGTTCCCTGCTGGGTCTGCAAAGGCTGGCCGGGTCTACAAGCTGTTTAGCTTCTCCTGCTCCCCAAATATGCCTCACCCTTTCCCTTTCATAGGTCATACTTCCTAACAAACTTCTTGCATCCCAAACGCCATCTCCACACTTCTAGAGAATCCAAATTGCCTCACTGGCCTTACTTACTTTGGGAGTATTAACTGGGTCAATGTAGAAGTTAATTACATACTTGAAATGCCAAGAACTCAAGTTGCTGTTGAGTAACTTGATTTGCAATTATTCTATTAATAAATAGAAGTATATTTTTAATTCAAATGTTAAGCCAATCTAGTCCTAGTTGCTACTTGAAAAAAAAATCTCAAGTTTATTTAAATGTCACACTTGAACATTTGACATTTTATTGCAAGTAACTTGGGAAGAGAGTTATGTAGATAAAAATAAAAGGATAAAATCAAAGTAGCACATCTAATAAAATGATATTGTCAGGCAGTGCCACTGCTAAGCACCACTGTATGGCAGAGATCAACTATGTTATACACAGATATTATTATTTCTATACCACAGAAGGGAACCTAGGGCATCTCTGCTGTCTGCAAATCCAACTTATATATTTAGGACTTTAGAGGGAACATTTCCCCTCAGGTCATACATCATATCAAAACAAAGTGTACACTTCCAGAAAGAGTAAGAAAACATGTATTCTCATTCTAAAAGGTTATTTCAGGTTGTCCTTCGAAGGACTTATCATTCTATTCTTCCAGAGCACAAGCTTTCAACCATATCTTGAAAAACAAATTCCAAAATATAGAATGAGAATTAATAACATCAACAGGGTTATTGCTACATGTGCACGTGCAATTAGAAGAATATAAAAACAATACAATAACCAAGACGTGATATCCTTCAGGCTGCTTGTCAATATATTACACAAAGCTGGTTTGATAATTATTTGTCATCAATAAATAATCAGCATTTTTGCCAGCAAAACACATCTATACAACCAACAAGGTTTGGAAGATCCGCTCATGAGTTACTGCCAAGGCTTTATGCAATTAGAGCCATTTAATTTTAGTGCTCCTAGTAGAGAGGAGCCAAGCTCATTCTGGGAAATGTATGGTGCCGAACCTTCCTGAAAACTAGAATTTCTTTCCCCAACATTCCTGCAAACTGGAAATGAATACATTTCCCACCTTGCTTAGAGTTAATGCTCCAATTTTACTTTTATCTAAATCTAGAGGTAATGTTTAAAGCCTGGTTTAAACCATCCAGGTAAAGATAATTATGAAAATATTTTACAGATAGCAATTATACAAAAGGAAATCAAACCTCTACATATATGACCACTTAATTAAATATGCAGAGAGGCCAAAAGGTCCCCATATTCACTGCCCAGCATATATTCATTCAAACACTATTTACTGAGCACTTACTATGTGCCAATCAACATCTGAGTGAGTAAATCTATTCCAATAGGGATTACCTTACTTGGTAAACAGAAATTCACAAAACAAATTTGGTCCAAAAGCCCCACACGTGTAGATGGCAGGAAATGTACTTCCATACATGAGGAGCACATACGTTAGATATAAATGAGAGAGTAGTGATTATTCCTCTCTTGATGGTATACAAGAGAATACTGTAGAAAGGTCGACAGGTCAACTGGTTCTGGTTCGACTGGAATGTTGAACCCAACTTCTTTCATAGGCAGAAATAGCTGTCAGCTCTTGGTCAGCGGCTATCTTAGTAAGGCTGTTGAAATGGAAAGCCCATACACAACCAATGAATCCTTGAAGACTACATCAAAAACTGATGATGTACTCACTGTAGGTTAGCAAATTCAATTTAAAATAAAATAAATAAGTAAATGCTATTGAGTAGATAAATAAATAAATAAATGACACCTGGAGAGCCTAACAGGACTGTCCTGACACACTGCGCGTTATTCCGTGTGACCAATAAATGAATACACCATAAATACTGACTATGGAGAGGTACTGGAGAAATTTTTGGGAGCCACAGGATTTCCAACGTATTGCAAGCACTTATGCGACACTTTTATAAACAGAATCTGAGAAGTATGGTATTTTATGGTACTTGTTTCCTTTTTAGACCTCAGTCATACTCTTTACTGAATTCAAAACCAAACCAACCAAATACACACGACTTGAGCGAAAGGGAGGCCACCAGAATAACACATTGACAAACCGACAGAAAAATGTCACCTCCCGCAGAGAAACTGAGGTGCTGAAACAAATGAGGTTGATTCTTGTTTTTAGTAACGTTTAATCATTGACAGGGCATACTTCATTTGCAAGGAAAATACTTGATCATCAAGTTGAAAGATGAATGATAATTGCTTTCTGAGCATTTTAATATTAACTGGATCAGAGGAGGGAACTAGCACAAGGGCAAAAAATAAAATTTAACGATTCTGCCTAAAATACGGCTCGCTTTTTGGGTGTGCTGGAGGAGGAAAGAATTTCAAACAGGAAATTTTATTCTCTCATCTTTTGGTTAATTGTGTTTAATTAAACACTTGGTAAAAGTAGAAGAGTAAACAAACTTTCTAAGTTGAATTTCTTTTTCAAAAAAATCAGCCATCTGTGTGGGATGAGGGAATCCAGGATTCATTCTGCAAAGACTATGTTAATGTTTAATTTGGTTGTGTTCTAAGGAACCTGAAGGCTCCTGCAGACTGTTTTCATTCTATGCCACTACCCCACTCCTGGGCAAAGCTACCAAATTTTAGTGCCACCCCCATAAAAGCCAAGGGAGTAAGTTTATTTTTCCCAAGGTTCAACAGAGATCTCTTGTGCTTAGTGTGAGGGCAGCGGATTCCTGCATTAATGCACATTTTTATTAAGCTCTCACTTTATTTCAGCATACTACAGATATTTTCCAAAGTTTTTATAAACACTCTAGCTTTCTGACTTAAAAATCCAAAATACAGTCATGAATGCCACATATCTAAATATTCCTTACCCAAAGAGAATAACGCAAAAATCTCTCAAGCCTACCAATTCCAGCACTCAAACAGCTTAGATTCAACATTTAGTAGAAAATGGCCAAATAGCACCCAAAGTTTCCAGAGCATCTCTTGCATCTGCAGGCTTCCCCATTCAGCAGGGAATCCCAACTAGTCACTCAGCAGGTCCCACTGAGTTCTGGGCTCCACATACTTCCAAGTCCACAATCCAGAAAAACAGGGAGATGTAAAGACTCTCCAGGGAAAGCACAAAAAATGGTTATGAATGTAGGTTTTGGAGTCAAAAAGCCCAGGGAGGGGCACCTGGGTGGCTCAGTGGGTTGACCCTCTGCCTTCGGCTCAGATCATGATCTCAGGGTCCTGGGATCGAGTCCCGCATCGGGCTCTCTGCTCAGCGGGAAACCTGCTTCCTCCTCTCTCTCTCTCTGCCTACTTGTGATCTCTCTCTGTGTCAAATAAATAAAATTTAAAAAAAAAAAAAAAAAGCCCAGGGAATGCCTCCTGGTTCGACAAACTACTGATTGTGCGACACTGGGCTAGTTAGTGAACTTTTCTAAGCCCCAACTTTCTTGTGTTAAGATGAAGGTCAAAGATCTGCTTTGGATGATGCAGCCACTCTGGAAAACAGTATGGAGGTTCCTCAAAAAATTAAAAACAGAGTTACCGGGTGCCTGGGTGGCTCAGTGGGTTAAGCCGCTGCCTTCGGCTCAGGTCATGATCTCAGGGTCCTGGGATCGAGTCCCACATCAGGCTCTCTGCTCAGCGGGGAGCCTGCTTCCTCCTCTCTCTCTCTCTCTGCCTGCCTCTCTGCCTACTTGTGATCTCTCTCTGTCAAATGAATAAATAAAATCTTTAAAAAAAAAAAAAAAAACAGAGTTACCCTGGAACCCAGCAATTGCACTACTGAGTATTTACCCCAAAGATAAATATGTAGTGATTCAAAGAGATGTGTGCAGCCCAATATTTATAGCAGCAATGCCCTCAATAGCCAAACTGTGGAAAAAGCTCAGATGTCCATCAACAGATATATGGATAAAGAAGATGTGGTATATATATATATATATAGATATCTACAATGGAATACCATGCAGCCATCAAAAATGAAATCTTGCCATTTCCATTGACGTGGGTGGAACTAAAGGGTATTATGCTAAGCAAAATAAGTCAATCAGAGAAAGGCAACTATCATATGATCTCACTGATATAGGGATTTTGAGAAACAGGACAGAGGATCATAGGAAGAGAGAGGGAGAAAATGAAACAAGATGAAACCAGAGAGAGAGAGACAAACCATAAGAGACTCTTAATCTCAGGAAACAAACTGAGGACTCCTGGAGGGAAAGGGGGTGGGAGGGATGGGCTTACAGGGTGATAGACATTGGGGAGAGTATGTGCTGTGGTGAACACTGTGAATTGTGTAAGACTGATGAATCACAGACCTGTACCCCTGACACAAATAATATATTATATGTTAATTTAAAAAAGAAAAAAAAAGATCTGCTTTGGGAAACTGGGCTAGAATCTGGTGAGATGCTGAGGGTAAGGCATTTGGTATCATAGCTGCTGCAGAGATGCTCAGTACAGGGGCAAGCACTGTTAATATTGTTCTCAGCACTGAGATCAGCCCGAACCTACTTAGAAAGGGCCTGGCTATGAATGACATAATTGCCTGTCTCTCCCCTCTCTCCAGAAATAGTACAGACAGAATAGAAAAATCACTGGTTGAAAAGCAAAGGTAAGGATATTTTGGTACTGTGGTTCTCTTCCAAACTTAGGGAATAAAGCAGCTGGTACATTTAGCACACTCAAGGGAAAATCCAGATCAGGAGCTTGACCCTCCATCCAATTACATGGAGAAACAAAAATTAATGATATGTGATCGTGATATGATAAGCACAGTCATAATAATAGATACATTATAACACTTACAACAACCTCGGAGAAAATGTCAGGCAAAATTTTTGGTAACTGAGGCTCAGAGTGATTATCAACATTTCTAAAGACCACACAGCTGGAAAAAAGAAGAGTCAAGGTTCAAATCCAAATCTGTTTCATTCCAAATGTTCATAACCACTGTAATACATTCCAAGTATCCTCCCCCAAAGCTACAAAATCCATACCCCAGCTCTACCGGATAGGATGGGGCCGGACGGAAATTCAGGACATGCACAACATGGAAGAGTATAGTCTAAGGAACCAAAAGAAAGGGTCAGACCTTCTCCAAACTAAGGAACATTCCACACAAAGTGTCAACCTAAAATGAGGGCCATGTAATCATCTGGTAATCTGGGGACTAAACAATGGAGAGCACAGGCTGTGCAGACCCCGTACCACATGTGAATTGTGACAGTAAGTTTCACAACCAACAACTGCCCCAAACATATCTAAAAGGTGAACTTCACCAATAACAATGGAAAATATGGCATGGTGAAAAGACTCTTTTTTACCAACCCCCGAGTAAATGCAACACAACCTCATAAAGACAAATACGAATTTCTTTTTCTAAGCATACAATGGGAATAATCATAATTCTTAGTTCATAACACATATGCTTATCTTTCCTTAATGGTCCATGCATGATCTGCTTTTGGATTTAATCATTTGTGCTTTTAGGCCTATATGTGAATGCTTTAGATAATCTACTATATTCTCCTGAACTCACCAACCAGCATGAGAACTAGAACATTAGCAACAATTTGTACCTACCAAGTGCTTCTTCCCTCCCTACCTGTGTTCATTGTTATCCTGAATCATGTACTTATCACTAACTGGGTTGGTTTTTTTTTTTTTAAGATTTTATTTATTAATTTGAGAGAGCGAGCAGAGAGAGAAAGAGCACAAGGAGGTGGAGGAGCAGAGGGAAAGGGAGAAGCAGACCCCCTGCTGAGCAGGGAACCTGACACAGGGCTCAATCCCAGGACCCTGGGATCATGACTAATCTGAAGGTAGAAGCTTAACCAACTGAGCCACCCAGGTGCCCCTGATTGGTTTCTTTTTAATACACAGTTTACCATATATATGTATCTCTCAAAAGAACATCGTTTTAGTATTTTTAAATTTAACACATTAGATGTTTAAAGGAAGAAAAAAGATATATCAGTAGATTCAGAAAAGCATGTGATGTAGTGATCCAAAGGGGCACATGCATCCCAATGTTCACAGCAGCAATGTCCATAATAGCCAAACTACGGAAAGAGCCCAGATGTCCATCAACAGATGAATGGATAAAGAAGATGTGGTGTATCTATACAATGGAATATTATTATTACTCAGCCATCAGAAAAAATTAGATCTTGCCATCTGCAACAAGGTGGATGGAACTAGAGGATATTATGCTAGGTGAAATAAGGCAATCAGAGAAAGACAATTATCATATGATTTCACTCATATGTGGAATTTAAGAAACAAAACAGAGGATCATAAAGGAAGGGAAGGAAAAATGAAATAAGACATAACCAGAGAGGGAGACAAACCTTAAGAGACTCTTTTTTTTTTTAATTGACTTTATTTTTTTTTTTAAGATTTTATTTATTTATTTGACAGAGAGAAATCACAAGTAGATGGAGAGGCAGGCAGAGAGAGAGAGAGAGAGAGGGAAGCAGGCTCCCTGCTGAGCAGAGAGCCCAATTCGGGCCTCGATCCCAGGACCCTGAGATCATGACCTGAGCCGAAGGCAGCGGCTTAACCCACTGAGCCACCCAGGCGCCCAAGAGACTCTTAATCACAGGAAACAAACGGGGAGGGTTACTAAGGGGAGGAGGTTGGGGGGATGGGATAACAGGTGATGGGCATTAAGGCAGGCACGTGAGGTAATGGGCACTGGATGTTATATACAACTGATGAGTCACTGAACTCTACCTCTGAAACCAATAACATACTATATGTAAATTGAATTTAAATAAATTTTTTAAAAATAAAAAATTAAAATTAAATAAAATCTGATACTTTAAAAAAAGAAAAACATTTGATAAAATTTGATGGAAATACTTGGCAAAAACACTTTGTAAATTAGGAACAGAGAAGGGAATACCCTTAACCTGATTAAAAAAAAAAAAAAAAACTTGTAACAAACATCACACTTAATGGGAAAACATTAAAAACCTTTAAAATCAAGAACAAGAAAAGAATGTCCATTATCATCAATTCTATTCAATACTATCATAGAATTCTATTTTTTTTAAAGATTTTATTTATTTATTTAACAGACAGAGATCCACAAGTAGGCAGAGAGGCAGGCAGAGAGAGGGGAAAGCAGGCTCCCCGCCAAGCAGAGAGCCCGATGTGGGGCTCGATCCCAGGACCCTGAGATCATGACCTGAGCCGAAGGCAGAGGCTTTAACCCACTGAGTCACCCAGGTGCCCCTGTCATAGAGTTATAAACAGCACAAGGAAAAAAAGGCAAAAATTAAAAGAAGAAAATAAGGGGCGCCTGGGTGGCTCAGTGGGTTAAAGCCTCTGCTTTTGGCTCAGGTCATGATCCCAGAGTCCTGGGATCAAGCCCCGCATCGGGCTCTCTGCTCAGCAGGGAACCTGCTTGCCTTCCTCTTTCTGCCTGCCTCTCTGCCTACTTGTGATCTCTCTCTGTCAAATAAATAAATAAAATCTTTAAAAAAAAAAAAAAGAAGAAGAAGAAGAAGAAGAAGAAAATGTCAACTATGACTATATACCTAGAGAGCCCAAAAGAGTCTACAAATAAGTTATTACTTTTTATAAAGAGAGTTCAGCAAGATAGCTGTATATAAGATCAATATTCAAAAACTAATCACATTTCTATACACCAGCAGTACGCAGCTAGAATCCATGATTTAAAAGACGTGATTTATAACAGCATTAAAAATATCAAGCAACGGGATGCCTGGGTGGCTCAGTGGGTTAAAGCCTCTGCCTTCGGCTTAGGTCATAATCCTAGGGTCCTGGGATCGAGCCCCACATCGGGTTCTCTGCTCCACAGGGAGCCTGCTTCCTTCTCTCTTTCTCTGACTGCCTCTCTGCCTACTTGTGATCTCTGTCAAATAAATAAATAAAATCTTTAAAAAAATATATATCAAGCAACTAGGAATAAATATTTTTTAAACAGATGCAAAATTCAAACATGGGAATTGTTTAAACTGTATTAAAAGACATTAAAGAATACTTAAACAAACAGAGATATACCAAGTTAATACTTAGGAATACCCAATATCATAAAGACGACGTGTTCTCCAAATGGATCTAAAATTTCAATACAATGCTAACAAAATCCTAAGGGGGTTGTTTATGGAACCTCATTTTTTTTATTGTTATATTAGTCACCATATAGTACATCATTAGTTTTTGATGTAGTGTTCCACGATTCATTGTTTGCATATAATACCCAGTGCTCCATGTAGTACGCGCCCTCCTTAATACCCAGCACTGGGCTAACCCACCTTCCCACTTCCTCCCCTCTAAAACCCTCAGTTTGTTTCCCAGAGCCCATAGTCTCTCATGGTTTGTCTCTGAATCCGATTCCTCCCCCACTTCGTTTTTTCCTTCCTTTTTCTAATGTCCTCCATGATATTTCTTATGTTCCACAAATAAGTAAAACCATATGATAATTGACCTCTGCTTGACTTATTTCACTCAGCATACTCTCCTCCAGTCCCATCCATGTTGATGTAAAAGTTGGGTAATCATCTTTTATGATGGCTGAGCAATATTCCATTGTATATATAGACCACATCTGCTTTATCCATTCATCTGTTGAAGGGCATCTCAGCTGTTTCCACAGTTTGGCTATTGTGGACATCGCTGGTATGAACATTGGGGTCCATATGGCCCTTCTTTACACCACATCTGGATCTTTGGGGGCAAATATCCAGTAGTGCAATTGCTGGGTCATAGGGTAACTCTGTTTTTAATTTTTTGAGGAACCTCCATACTGTTTTCCAAAGTAGCTGTAATGGAACTTGATTTTTAAGTTCACATGGGAGAACAAGGAGCAAAGAAGAGCCAAGACACTCCTGACAAAGCTGAGCAAGGAGGGCGCTGTGCCCTGGTTATGAAGCTGACTAGCACCCAAGGACTCAGGCCAGGGACAGACATTCTGACCCATAGAATAGAAGAGAACTCGGAACAAAATCCCACATAGATATATGTCTTTAATATATGAGAGAGGTGGTGAATGATATGATAAAAATGAAAAGTGGACCTCTATTTCATATCTTACAAAAACCAATTCCAGATGGAGCAAGACTTAAAATATCAGAAGCAAAACTTTGATAATTTTAGTGGAAAACATATTTTTTAATTCTTTCTGATCTTGACAGGGAAGATTTTCTCTAACAATGTTCATTAGAAAATATTAATGAACTTGACCTTGTTAAAAGGATATAGTTAAAAGTCACCCTAGAAAACAGTTAAAAATAGATGGTTAGTGGCTGCTTGAGTGTCTCAAGCAGTTAAGTATCCCACTCTTGATTTTGGCTCAGGTCATGATATCATGGTCCTAGGATGGAGCCCCAGGTTGGGCTCAATACTCGGCGGGGAATCAAAGATTCTCTCACTCTCTCCCTCTGCCCCTCTCCCAACTCATTTGCATGGTCTCTCTCTCAAATAAATGAATAAATCATAGGGGAAAAAAAAGTTACCCTAAAGAAGGTGAAAAAAGTTATAAACTAGGAGAAGATATTTCCCTTT
The DNA here is from genome assembly GCF_011764305.1 of Mustela putorius furo. Taxonomy (NCBI): domain Eukaryota; kingdom Metazoa; phylum Chordata; class Mammalia; order Carnivora; family Mustelidae; genus Mustela; species Mustela putorius. Next base: position 6,720,917 of record NW_025422047.1, read on the forward strand.
CATACCATTGCCAAGGGATTAGTATCAATAATATACAATTTTTTAAAACTCAAAAATAAATAAATAAATACATAAATATATAAATACATACTCCTATAATAGGAAAAGCCAAATCAATGCAAATTTTAAAACCAGGCCAAAAACATGGAAAAGTCTATTTTTAAAGAAGAACTACATATGGCAATAACTATTGAATAAATACTGAACTTCATTAGTGATCAGAGAAATGCAAATGAAAACCATTCTAAACCCACATAATGAGCAACATTCAAAAGTCTGATAAGATCAAGTGTTTAGAGAGAATATGGATGACCAGATTTCTACAGTATTGCTGGGAGGAATGTAAACTGGTACGACCTCTTTGGAAGACAGGATTGCATTTTCTTATAAAGCTCAACATTCAGATACTCTAAGACCCAGCAATTCTCCTCCAAAGTAGAAACCAGAGCAACTCTGACATATGTACAGTAAACATCATGTTTAAGAATATTCATGGCAACTGAGGGTTGCCAGGGGGTGGAGGGGTAGGGAGAGGGTAGTGGGGTTATGGATATTGGGGAGGGTATGTGCTGTGGTGAATGCTGTGAAGTATGTAAACCTGGTGATTCACAGACCCAGGGGCTAATAATACATTATATGTTAATAAAAAAATTTAAAAATTTTTTAAATGATAAAAAAAAGAATGTTCATGGCAACACCATTCATAATAATGAATATCTGGAAATAACCCACATGTCTATTTACAAGAAAATGTGTAAATAAATTTAGGTATATTCCTACTATGGAATGTTATATTGCCTTCAAACAGTACACTACTGATGCACCCAAAAATATAGATAAACCTTGGCAACATAATACCGGCTGAAGAATTAAGTGCCAAAAGATTACCAATACTAAGATACTATACTCTTTTATCAAATATAAATTCAAATATAAGATTCACGGATATATTGAGTCAGGAATCCACATTTTTCCACATCCACAAACCGAAACCTCCCACCTCTCTAAAAACTTTACCTTAAAAGTACAAATCTTCAGAATTCCCATGGTATAAATACCTAAACCACTTCATTTATTTCATTTGATGAATTACAATTATGTATTTCATCAAGATCCAATGAAATACGAATGGATAAAACTAAAAGTATACAATGGCAGATATTATGCCATCTCTCATTATTTTTAGGAATAGTTTACTTGCTCACTTAAGTTCAGAGGTCATATTAGTAACAAGTAAACCCGAAAAATATTAGGTATTTTATGGTGAAAAGGTATGTTTTGGAAAACAGCTCAGTCACATTATTTATCTTGCCACACTTGGTACAGTGTCTATCTGTGGCCATTTTTGAGTGAAAAGGAAAGGCCATACATTTGCCTAAAGATCGTTTCTGAGCCCAGTAAGGAAATCTTTTTAGCTCCTAAATTAGAAGCCAGAGAATCTTGGCAGCTCCCCATGTGGGAAACGTATTGAGCAGTGAATAGAATAATTATTCCCAAGGACTGAGTGTTCTGGGCGTGGAAATGCAGCTCAGTGCTCCAGGAAAGCCATATCTGCCTTCCTAACTAACTTTCAGACAGACTAAAACTGTGCGTGCTTTTTATAACACACCTTAATGTCATTAGTCTATTCTGATGACAAATAATTGCTTTTGATCGCCACATATTTAATACACTAGTTATATGAATACAACCAACTAACTTGCTGTCTGGAAAACTAGAAAATTGGCTATTTCTGTCCTGAATATTAAGCCAAGGCTTAATAGGTATTGGAGAATCTGCAAATTAAATATAATAGCATTACCCTGAGTTTTTATCACTGTAGGTTTTAGGTTCCACTCTTAGGTGCCTTATACACATTTATAAAGAATACATATAGGGGTGCCTGGGTGGCTCAGCGGTTAAGCCTTTGCCTTTGGCTCAGGTCATGATCTCAGGGTCCTGATATCGAGCCCTGTATCAGGCTCTCTGCTCAGTAGGGAGCCTGCTTCCCCCTGCCTCTCTGCCTACTTGTGATCTCTCTCTCTCTGTCAAATAAATAAATAAATAAATAAATCTTTTAGAAAAAAGAATATATATAAAAGAAGGGTCTTTCTCCTTTGAAAAGGAGAACAAAATAGTGATAAGATACTTCAAAGCAATATGGGTGCAGTGTTCTCTGTCAACCACTCATTTCAAGAACCAGGAGCAGTGTTCTATTCATCAGTGGCAGAAAGTATCAAAATACTGGGAGAACACAGGAGGAGAACCCCATAAAATTATGGAAATGAGAATACTATATAAATGTAGAGACATTCCTTGTTACAGAAATGGGGATATTGAAATGGATTCAGTTTCCTAAATCAATAATGTCAAAAAATTATTAGGTAGGTGATTCATGATAGGCAGTAACCAAAACACAAATATTTTTGCTTCCTGTATTCTATGATACCCTAATTTCAAAGAACACATATACACATTCCAAAATTTCTTGCATATGTTGACATTATAAATTAATACAACATTTCCAGAAAGCATGGACTTGAGCTTACTCATATACGCGTCTGTCTTCCAACCAGACCATGAACTGAGAGCAAGGACTGTCTTATTCATTGTTCTAAACTTGGTGCTTAAGAAAAAAAAAAAAATTTTGTTTTTAGAAAAAAAATTTTTGACTGGGAGCGCCTGGGTGGCTCAGTGGGTTAAGCCTCTGCCTTCGGCTCAGGTCATGATCTCAGGGTCCTGGGATCGAGACCTGCATTATGCTCTCTGTTCAGCAGGGAGCCCACTTCCCTTCCTCTCTCTCTGCCGGCCTCTCTGCCTACTTGTGATCTCTCTCTGTCAAATAAGTAAATTAAATTTTTAAAAAATTTATTTTTAAATTTTTGACTGAATGAATGAACTTGGCATTATGTATTAAGAGCCTTTAAAATTTTTTCACACTCTTTTCAATCAGTAATTCTACTCCTAGGGATTCATCCTAAGGAAATTATCAGAGACATAAATATATCAGACTGTGTGTTGCAGCCTTCTTTCTAGTAGCACAAAATCTAAATGTTCAACAACAAGGAAATTGGTAAAATGTGGTATATCACACAATGTAATACAGTACTAGGCAGTTATTTAAAAGCATATTTACAAAGTGTGATTATTGACAAGGGTAATTTTCACAATATAACATTATATGTATAATCTAAATAATTATATATACATGTATATAACCTAGATTCTAGTTTATTCTATAGGTATGCACGAATACACTTGTAGATAGAAATTATACCAAAATGTTCAAAGTAATTATCACAGGGACACCCGGGGGGTGCAGTCATTAAGCATCCGACTCTTGATCTCAGCTCAGGTCTTGATCTCAGGGTTATAAGTTCAAGCCTCGTGTGGAGCTCATGCTAGGCATGGAGGCTACTTAAAAAATAAAAACATTTTGAAAAGTAGTTAACACATTTTGCTAATAAATACAACTTAGCAGTCTTTATATTTAAAAACTTACAAAAATAACTAAAATTATACTTAGCAAATGAAATATAAATAATTTGGTTAATAATGACATGCTCTTTCTTGTATGCGTTCTATCTGTAAGTCATCCAATAACCACCAAAAAGAAGCACTGGTATTTAGTCTCATAAGTCAAGAAACAAGACATTCATAAGGACGAGGAAAATATGTAAATACAGGTTAAACACCACAAGAGCAACTCCACCAAAATGAGCCCATGCTTTAAAAATAGTCATGCAAATAAAATATCTCATAGGAAAGGTAAATATTAGTGAACATTTTGTTTGAAAGATAGAAGAATTCCTATTGAGAGCAATGATAACAGAGAAACACACTTTACAAAAACGCTCTAAAATCTTTTAAAATAATAAATATAGTTGTTTCCAAGTTTTGCTTTCTAAAAATAAAGATTCTGCTCCCAATTCTTATCAAGGGTGTGGGATTTTCCTTCTTTAATACTGTTGATGCTATTGCTACCCAAAGGCAATGATTACATCAGAAGTCTGGACTAATAACGCTAGAAACCTGTATCCCCACAGGAAGTCTATCTGAAATCACAGAACTGGGTCTGCATCTGTATTATCTGTCTACACCAAGCCACAAAAAGCTGCTAAAATCAAACAGTGGAGACCAGATTCACTGATAGGCTTTTAGGTTTTTTTTAATTCTTTTTTTATTATTTTGGTATTGTTTTATTGTTGGTGTCCGTGTGTGTGTGTGTGTGTGTAAATATATATATATATATATCCCCACTTTTATACAGGTCTCAAAAAAAATCAAAATCAAGGGTGGGTGGACCTTGTCTGGGTTTGAGGCTAATCACAAGCACAGGTTCATTCCTCAGCTCAGTATACTAGGCTGCTTAGTGTCTCTGAATCTGTTTTTCTCCTGGTTAGTTAAAACAAGCTAAATAGATTGTCATGAAATTTTAGGAGGTTCCACACTCAGATAGCCAACACAAGGGTTTTAAGAAAGATGGAGAAGAATTCAGTATAATTATGGCCGTAGCCTGGGAGTCCAGGTAGGCTGAAAGCAAAGCGACCAGGATCCCCGAATATCTTAAATCAAGCTTTAGAAACCAAACAGATCTGGACAAATATTGCAAGACCTTCTACATTTTTTCTGAACTGCTGCATTGCCAGAATGACATGAAGAAAAGAATGTCTGTCCTCAGTAACACCCAAATTTTGGTCATAGTCTCAGCTACTATTCATCAGGCCCAATCATGAAATCTAATTTTAAAATAAGAGTTCCCCTATATCTGAGATGATACAGAGCTTGGTACAAAGATAAGCTAATCAGACAGGCTCCTTTACCCCCTTTGCAAGAACAGCACAGAGCCCAACAAGAACATTTATGTTAAAGCATTTTAATGATTATCAGTACTAAGAAATATTAATCTATTAAAGGGAACTAACCCAACAATGCCATCACAGGTGTTTCCCTAGTGACATAATTTTCCATTTGTCACAGGCATAATTTTTAACATTAATATTTGGAATAGCTCCAAGGTACCAAAGCTATTATTTATCATAATAAATGTCCAGCTTTTCCAAGTCTGAATCTTTCAGCATCCCTCTGAATGTTGACGTCATGTAACTGAAGTCTATACCACAGTAATCTGAAATAGTAAAACTCTTAAGCAAGCTCCCATAGTACTTGACTAATTTCAGTGAATAAAGTATACATCTCCAAACAGAGAACTGGGGAAATGTTAGGAATAAAGCCCAGAAACCTAGATATTCAGGGTAGTCTTAAAGCATAAAAATGTAACTTAAGTATAAAAGGAAACAGTTCTTTATACAAAAACTAATAAATATCTGGCCATCACTATCCCAAAGAATGAGTAAAAGACAAAAATATAAACAAGTTTACAAACTTGTTTTGGAAAGAGGATATTATGGAGGAACTTTATTTTCGATATTACGTATTTCTATAATGTTTGAACTTCTTATAATTTTTTTATAACCAACTAGTATTAGAGGCAGTAAAGATTTTTTAAAACACATCCCAGGAATTTTCCTGTTTGGAATTTAATCATTGAAGAATATGTCATTGTCTCAGCAATTGCACTACTGGGTCTTTACCCCAAAGATACAAATGTAGTGATCCAAAGGGGCACCTGCACCTGAATGTTGATAGCAGCAATGTCCACAATAGCCAAACTATGGAAAGAACTCAGATGTCCATCAACAGATGAATGGATAAAGAATATGTGATATATATATATATATATATATATATATATATATATATATATGATGGAATACTATGCAGCCATCAAAAGAAATGGAATCTTGCCATTTGCAATGATGTAGATGGAACTAGAGGGTATTATGCTTAGCAAAATAAGTCAATCAGAGAAAGACAATCGATCTCACTGATATGAGGAATTTGAGAAACAAGGCAGAGGCTCATAGGGGAAGAGGGGGGAAAATGAAATAAGATGAAACCAGAGAGGGACACAAACCATAAGAGACTCCTAATCTCAGAAAACAAACTGAGGGTTGCTAGAGGGGAGGGGTGTGCTACAGGTGGCTGGGTGATGGACATTGGGGAGGGTATGTGCTATGGTGAGTGCTGAGAATTGTGTAAGACTGATGAATCTCAGACCTGTACCCCTGAAACAAATAATACATTGTATGTCATTTTTTTTTAATTACCAAAAAAAAAAAGAAAAAAGAAAAGAAAAGGAATATGTCATCACAAGTTACAAAAAAGGGGGGGGGAGCAAAGTGCTAGGAAATGTAATGATATGGATAAAATGATCTAAGAAAAACAAACTCAGATTTTTTTTTCAAAATCTGTTTTCAGCCCTAGTATTCTAATATGGATATACAGCAGCCCATTAATACTAACTACAGTATAATATGGGAAGAGAGTCAAATGAAAAAAATTAGGCAAAAGTAAAATAAAGGTAAAAGAAATCAAATGAAAAGGATTCTAGATGTGTGCTGAATGTACAAAATGTGTGGGCTAGAGATGGGCTAAAAAAAAAATTTCTGAACTTCCTAGCAGACAGAGCAAAAAGGCGCTCAGAATGTCCACCAGATCATAGAAAGTGAACCGTTAGAAGGAAGCACAACTCATTTTGGCACCAGAACCTACTGAGATGCTTCTCCAGTAAGTTCAAAGCAGGAAGGTACTCTTTCCTAGTAAATTATGTCTCCAAATACATAAAGGATGCTTGAATTTTGGGGCCCAGTTTCAAATACAAAAGTTTAATAATTTTTAAGGCCAAAATTTGAATAAATTAAAGCCAAAAGACAAGCACATTGCACTAAAGCTGAAATAAAATGGTCTCGAGACAGTTGCTGGACTAGTTTCCAACCACCTTCTCCTTTATAGCAATGATATAGTGTAATTTACTTTCCATAATTTACTTTCATTGCAGATACTAATATCTTAAATATTAGTGACCCATTTTTAAATATGCAGCACTAAAATCATTATGGTCTGACATTTTTATATACTTATAAAACACATTTTGTTCCAACTGTTTTTATTAGAAGAAATGTGGCTTGCTGAAAACCAAAACCCACATATTTTACTTTAAAAAAAAAAAAAAAGGCAGCTGGAAATATAAAACCCCACACATTTGCTTTTAACACAGCTTGGGAACTAAAACCTATAATGTGAACTTGACATCTATTAATGGCTTGTTCAAAGAAATGGAGACTATGTTCTAACAGAAAGCAGCACTCTGAGCTCATGCCACAACCCATGGCATCCTCACTGCTCCCCAGCAAGGGGGTGAGTGGGGCGGCCTTGCCTGGCGAGGCTCCCTGCATGAGGGCTTGCTTTCAGAGGCATCTCTGTACCGTTGTGTCTTCAGACTCAAGAATTCAGAAACAAATTCTTCGGAATTTAGCCTCTGGGGAGGCAAGCGAATTATGTGAACCACATGCAAACATTTATATTACTCCCTGGTTTATTTCTATTACCTCCCCACCCCCCCGCAAATTGCAATGTAAAATCAGATCTTAGAAGACTATGTATGACAAGACATCCATAGTTTTTTTCTTTCTATGCCTCATGAAAGGACAAAATTTGTGAAAATAATTATTTCATATCATTTAAATTTTAGCACGCTAATCACAAATGTATTTAAGCAAAAAAAAAAAAAATTTAAATGCAATGCATCCCCCACTCTTTTGCTACAAATTAAATTTGCCAAGCACAAATGAAGGAGGGAGATGCTCAGGAGTGACTCCAACATTTAGAAATCCCTGGTACGGGACTTAGGTGAGGAAAAAGAATGGAATTAAATGTAAATAAGTAAATAGTAGATTTAAATAGATAGGAGGGGATAGAGGCAAAGTATATTGGCAGCACAAGCATGGTTGGTCTGGGTGGTTCTTGGAAAACAGGTCAGCAGAAGCTATTGGAGTGATTAACAGGCCAATCAGCCAACTGATTTCCAATACATCAGCCCAAACACAAGCTGTAAAATTCTTTGCTAGCTGATCCCTTTTTATGTGTTTCCAGTTGGAACTTCAAAACCTTACATGAACAACCACCAAGGGGGGTTTATCACAGGAATGCAAGACTAGTTCAATATGCAAAAACCAACCAAAATAATTTACCAGATTAGCAGTCTAAAGTGGGGGGGGGGACACCCATAATCCTATCGATTGATGCAGAAAAGCATTTTACAAAATTCAGCATTTGCTCGCAATAAAAACTCAGCAACATAGGAAGAGAAGGCAACTTCCTCAATGTGATAACCTGCAGCTAACATCATACTTAACAGTGAAAAATTGAATGAAAACAAAAACGTCCACTCTCATAACCCCTATTCAACATTGTGCTGGAAGTCCTAGCCAGTATAAGAGAAAAGGCAAGGAAAAGAAAAACAGAGCATACAGATTGGTAATAATTTAATATAGCTAATCCCATGCACAGACAACATGAATAGCTATGGAGAAAATCCCAAGGAATCAGGAGTCGGGGGAAAAACTCCTAGAACAAATAAGAGAGTTTAGCAAGCTCACAGGATGAATCAAATGTATCCTATTTCTATATACATTAGCAATGTACAGTTAGAAACCAACATTACATAACTTACTGAAGTTTCCAAAAAATGTAATACTTATTTAAATTTTAGATTTAAAATTTAGATTTAAAATTTAAATCTAAAGTGTGTATGGGATCTTTATGCTACAGACTATTAAATACTGCTAAAAGAAATTTTTTAAAAAGACCTAAATAAACAGAAAGACATGCCAAGGAGATGACTGGAAGACAGAACATAATAAAAATCATAGGACCTTATGCAAAAAAAAAAGTCATTTTCCTCTCACTTAAAAATGAAATATCTTTAAAGACATATTTGAGATAATTTATTATATAAAAAGTACTGTTAATTCTTTAAGGTAGATAATGGCATAGTGGTTACATTTCTTAGAAATTCCTTATCAATCAGAGATTCATACTAAAATATTTATGAGTAAAATGACCTGACATTAGATTTCCTTTAAAATAACTCTGACTGGGGGAGGGCCAGGAAGGGGAACAGAGACTTGATAATTGTTGAAGCTGATAATGGGTAACAGGGACCTGGGTTCCCATTACAGTCCTCTGACTACACAGTTGTATGTGTTCGAACTTTTCATCAAAAATGGTTTTTAGATGGGATTGGGAGGGAGACAAACCATAAGTGACTCTAATCTCACAAAACAAACTGAGGGTTGCTGGGGGGAAGGGGTTTGGGAGAAGGGGTAGGATTATGGACATTGGGGAGGGTATGTGCTTTGGTGAGTGCTGTGAAGTGTGTAAACCTGGTGATTCACAGACCTGTACCCCTGGGGATAAAAATATATGTTTATAAAAAATAAAAAATTATATATAAAAAAAATGGTTTTTAGGGGCGCCTAGGTTAAAGCCTCTGCCTTTAACTAGGGTCATGATCCCAGAGCCCCCCCTTTCTGCTCAGCAGGGGGCCTGCTTACTCCTCTCTCTCTGGCTGCCTCTCTGCCTACTTGTGATCTCTGTCTGTCAAATAAATTTAAAACATCTTTTTAAAAAAATGGTTTTTAAAAATAAACTAAATAATAAAGTAAAAAATAGTAACTGAATAATAATAATAAACCAAAAAATAAGCCAAACATGATCCAGAGAGGATATTAAGGCACATGGAGAACATTATTTAAAAGTTAGAGACCAGAAACTAGAGCTGTGATTCTTGTCTGCCTCACCTCTCTACCGTACCCCTAGTGCCAAACACAAGGCCTGGCACTGAGAACATAGGACATAGTCCATAAACGGTTACTGAATGAAAAACAAACGGTAAGCAAACAAAGGCTTGGCTTATTCTTTCCCCTCAGCCCTACAGAATGAATTATTCTCTTTAATCAAAATCCAAACAGGGAAAATGACAATCTTTTTTGAAATGTTCAAAATCCAGATCCATCCCTCACTCCTTCTTTTTCAAAATATCCCAGCCCACACTGGTTTTCTGTTTCGTGAACCCCTGTGGTAAACGCTCTTAACAATTTCTTACTAGATAAAAGACAGTACTGAACTTGTCCACTTGTGTATGGTATCTAAGCTCTGGCTTCCTCACCAGATCATAGGGATGAAAACACCTATCATGGACTTGAGTCCTCACCGTATCTCCAAACACTGTCCTAAATGCTTTCCATTCAACCCTGCGAGGTCTGTTATTCTTACCACCACTCACAGATGAAGAAACTAAGGCACAGAGAAGTCAAGTAACTTCTCCAAGGTCATACTATTAGTAAGAAGTGGGTGGGGGGCAGGGGTAGTTGGGAGGGTTCAGTCAGTTAAGCATCTGCTTTCAGCTCAGGTCATGATCAAGCCCCCTTGGGTTCCATGCTCAGTGGGAAGCCTGCTTCTCCCTCTCCCTCTCCCTCTGCTCTTCCCCTTCCCAATTTGGCCCCTTCCCCCCCACACCGCTCCCCACTTGTGCTCTCTCTCTCTCTCTCTCAAATAAGTAAATAAAATCTTGGGGAAAAAAAAAAGAAAGAAAGAGAGCAATGAACTCAAACACAGGCAATTGGGCCTCATAGTCATTTCAACGGTGCCTCTTACAAGGACCCTGAGAACCCAGGCTCTGTCATATATACTTTTGTATTCGTCTCAGCAAATATTACCTAGTACAGTATTGGGCATTCAATTAGTCACTTTACAATCTAAATGAGTGATGTGTTACCCAGGCTGTCTGCAAATTCAGAGATCATCTTTAGGAAAAGTTTTTAGCTAAAGTCTGCTTTGATCTGAAGAGCCCTTCTATAGTTCCTTTTTAATTTTTAATTCCTATGTTTCTTTTTAATTAATTAATTTCATCATGACAACTTCCTAGACAAAAAAATTATATATATTTTATATATATACACATACATACATCCATATACACATACATAAATATAACAAAATAAATAAAATATATGTGTGTGATAAAGACAAATATTAGCACTTAATCAAATGTTAAGATTCCTTATGTAAATATTGCCTATAATGAACCCCAAAACAATACTAATAGAAATCCTCCTGTAGAAATTTATTTTATATCCTAGTTAAAGTCCTTTACTAATAATGTTTTCCCCACCCTTATCCCCTACACACACACACACACACACACACACACAGAGGAACCTTCAAAGATTTCTTGTCATTGAAGAGAGAAAGTACACAATTCCCTCGGGGAATTTTGATCATTCTTTTTTTTTTTTTTTAAAGATTTTATTTATTTATTTGACAGAGAGAGATGACAAGCAGGCAGAGAGGCAGGCAGAGAGAGAGGAGGAAGCAGGCTCCCTGCCGAGCAGAGAGCCCGATGCGGGACTCGATCCCAGGACCCTGGGATCATGACCTGAGCCGAAGGCAGCGGCTTAACCCACTGAGCCACCCAGGCGCCCCAATTTTGATCATTCTTAATATCTCTATCACTAAGTTTGTTTTAGAAAGCCTCAATATTTGACACAATTCTGGATTACATGTGGTTTAAGGATTAAGAAATGATTACAGTCAGCTGTCTATGGCTCTGTCTAATTAGGGGTGTGCTTGCTGAACATAGCTCATCTGGAAAAAAAAAACAGAAGATGAGTTTTCCCATTGATCTTTTGCTTTAACAGCATCCTACTAAAGAAAAATTCATCTTGGGGGCCTGGGTGGCTCAGTGGGTTAAGCCTCTGCCTTCCGCCCAGGTCATGATCCCAGGGTCCTGGGATCGAGTACCGCATCGGGCTCTCTAGAGCTCAGCAGGGAGCCTGCTTCCTCCTCTCTCTCTGTCTGAATCTCTGCCTACTTCTGCCTGCTTGTGATCTCTATCCATCAAATAAATAAACAAATAATCTTTAAAAAAAAAAAAAGGAAAGAAAGAAAGAAAAATTCATCTTTAAAGAACCAGAGAAGCTTATAATGACATTTCCCTGCACCTGGCCACCATTCAGACTTTGGTTAGGTCCCACGACGCTCCAAATACTCTGCATGTCTTCTGTGTACTTAGACATGAACTCATTTCAGTGAAACAGTAAACTAGTTACTAACAGTAGGCTATGATTTTTAAGTTTAACTCAAATCTTTGCTGACATAATTAGCTAAAAATATTAGCAAAGGGGAGAGCAAAAAACCATCCAGCTAGTAAAACTAATTTCAAATAATGAATTTGAGGCAGAATAATTTTAGTGAACAGAAAGCAGAAATAAAAATGTTGCCCTATCAAGGGCAACAATATGTTAGTCAAATTCACCCCTTCTGTCTTACAAGGATTCTGCAGGAAAGCCTGGCACAGCAGGCAATCAATCCCTCACTTGATACCCTGAAGCCACGGGCAGGAAAGAGAATACAGACAGAACACTGTGACCACTAGGTGGCAGGTCCGCACCATTTCTTCCATCTCCAAACCGTCTCTCCGCTATTAGGGTTTTCCCAATGTATCAGCAGTCTAAAATTCAAAACGTTAAGTGCCTCACTTTAACAAAGAAAACGAATTCAGGGGCGCCTGGGTGGCTCAGTGGGTTAAGCCGCTGCCTTCGGCTCGGGTCATGGTCTCAGGGTCCTGGGATCGAGTCCCACGTCGGGCTCTCTGCTCAGCGGGTAGCCTGCTTCCCTTCCTCTCTCTGATCTCTTCCCTTCCTCTCTCCTACTGTGATCTCTCTCTGTCAAATGAATGGGTGAAATCTTTAAAAAAAAAAAAAAAAAAAGAAAACGAATTCAGAAAACACTTTTTTCATTAAAAAAATGCTTCCTGTAACATTCTACTTAAGATATTTTGGTACATAATCATCTAAGTTTATCTCATCAAACTGTAATTATAAATTGATGCCCTGTCTCCCTCTCTCTTCGGCAGGACATCGGTGCCAGACAACAAGATAGAATAGGGATGAATTTGTTTTCATTCTTCTCTGTCATGAATACCTTCTACACATGTGTGACAAGAACCCCTTCTGCCCCTCCCCCACGGATGGTGGTTAACATATAAGGCTGTGTCTAACGGAAAAAAAAGAAAACTAACTGGTGACTGCTCACAGTTCTTGAATCCCAGCAGATGATGGTAAATGCCAAGTGGCCCTGCAGAGGGTCAAATGTACATCTTTTCTCCATCCATTTTAAATAAACAGTGTTAAGGGTTTTGTTTGTTTAAGATTGATTGGTTGACTGATTTGAGAGAGTGCAAGAGAGATGAGTTGGGGGGGGAGGGGAGAATGAGAGGGAGATAGAAAATCTCAAGCCAACTCCCCCACTGAGCCTGGAACCCAACTCGGGGCTCGATCTCGCAACCCGGAGATCATGACCTGAGCCAAAACCAAGAGTCAGACAAGCCCAATCAACTGAGCCAGTCAGGTGCCCCAACAGTGTTAAGGTTTTTAAAGACATTTTTAAATAGGTCTAGGCTAGGACTTTGCAGCATTCACAAAAAATAAGCAAATTTCCCAAGACCTGGGTGGCACTATTAGATTGAAAGGGGAAGTCTGAGTAAGGGATATTTTGTTTATTTGAATTTTTAAAATTTGTTTGCTGTTGGAATGGTGCAATTTAGTTGTATTTATTTGCAAGATAACACCTCAGTTCTGCCTAGAAACCATTTCTGTAGGCAGCTACCTACTCTGTAGGTAATATCTCCTGACTTGTCCCTACTAAGAAAACCAGACCAGTTTGCTTCCAGGTTGTTGCAACCATATGTATTCACCAAATAAGTACTTTAGAGAAACCACACTGGGGCGCCCGGCTGGCTCAGTCAGTTAAGCATGACCTACCTTCAGCTCAGGTCATGATCGCAGGGTCCTGGGATCGAGCACCGCTGAGTAGGGAGCCTGCTTCTCCCTCTCCCACTCCCACTCCCCCTGCTTGTGTGCTCTCTCTCTATCTCTCTCTCTCTCTGTCAAATAAATAAATCTTTTTTTTTAAGTTTTTAAAAAATAAAGAAAGAAACCACACTGTAGCCAAGAGGTAAGGATTAGAATATCTAGGGAGAGTAAACCCTCTCATCAGAAAGATAAAGCCATACCGACATCACATTATATTTATAATAATAATAAAGAGATTAGTTCCTTAAATGTCCAAGCAAATAGTGTAAATTGCCAAAGTCCTCCAAGAGAATGCTGGAAGTAAATGAAGCATCATTTGGGCACATTATAATTTTATTTCCACCATTCATCTTCAAGGATGGGTTCTCTTAAGTCATGCATTTCTCATGTCTGAAATATTCTTGTCCATTCTCCCTTTAACCAACACCTAAACCATCAGTCAAAAGCTGCCTGATAGATAACGGGCCAGCACCCATGTACTAGGCTTTCAGAATTCGATTCTGATGGTTTGGAGTGGAGTTTTCCTCCTGAATTATAAAATCCTGTCTCGGCCCAGACTCAGAGACCGTTGAGCAAGTGTCAGCTGAGATTTGAATGGACCCATGAAAAAGGCCTTTTTCCAATAAGCACAAGGCACAAAAAAGCTGCCCTATTTTCTGCTGTGCCCAAATCTAAGGCTCAGAGGAACTTCCCACAGCACAGGGACAAAAGGGCAGGTTCATCAGAAGGGAAGGAAAAAGCAGCATTAAGCCAGACCACAAGAAAGATTACCGGAAGTCTACGGGCACTCACTGCAGGCCACCTCTGGCCAGAGCACTGCCCCCTGAGTCTACCTGCCTCTGGATGAAAATGAGGAATGAAACAGAGAGAAAAAGACATGGGGAGGGACCAGGTCAGGCCTCCTCCCATTTCAGAGCATTCACTCCACCCAACTCTAGCCAGTGGAAGAAAGAAAAAGAAAATGGCATATATTCACACCTAGAAAATGTGGTCCTGGCAGGGTTGCAAAATAGAACATTCATCCTCTTTGGAAATGGATTGTTAGCTGGACCAGGGAAGAAGCCGTGGACTCAGGCTTGAGGACAATCTAACTAGTATGATATACAAGGTACTTGGTAAATTCTACTTTTCCACTAAGTTTTCCACTAAGTTCCACTTAGTCTCCACATTTTTCTTTATTTCACTAAGTTAATAGAGTCCACCATTTCCAGGCATGGGGTTAGGTACCAGTATATTCATTCTGAAATGAATAAGACATAGTCCCTTATCCGTAGCCTTATAGTAAAAACAAACATGTGGCAGAACAAGATTCCCAAAGCCTATGACATTTGAGTAAGTCTGAATATAAGGGAAAGAAAGTAAAATACAGGGGGAAGAAAGGCTTGGTTGCATGAAGAAGCTTCATATGTTTGGGGAACAGCAAGTAATCCATGCTGTTGGTGCACTGGGCAAACCAGGAGCTATTACAAGAGGTGGGTTGGAAGAAAGGCTTTGACCAAGGAGCGAAGGCCCCTATATACACAGCAAAGGAATCTGGGTATTAGTCTAAATGTTACGGGGCCATTATAACTGGCTAGGCAGCAGAGTGACATACCATATTTGCAGTCTAGAAAGATCATTCTTGAGGCAGTGTGGAAAAGGACTGGAGAGATGGCTGTAAGGGGGCCTGCTAGTTTGGTGAGGCAGGAAAGGATATGAAAGACACCGAGGAGGAAGAATCTCCTGGTATGACTCCCTTCATATGATGGGGTAAAAATGTTGTCCCATCTCTTATTTTTTCCAATTCACTGTTTTTGAGACCCCGTAAACCTATCCTGTTAGAAGCAATTCCAGTATCTTCCTCTAGAAGCTACTTCCCCATCCCTATCCCAAACTGTTCAAAAACTTTTGGTCTTGTCTTCCTTCCAAACACCAGGCTGAAAGAGAATGGACAGTCTGCTCCATCCATGATGGGTCCACACTTCTAGCTGCTGTGGCTCATGGTAAAGTTCCAGAGCTTCCCTTTAGGTCTGCTACTGCCTGAATCCTAGTGCACTAAATTCCCACCAAGATTATAGCAGTGTTTCACCCCAGGGACCCCGGGGTACTGCTGTTTAACCTTTGCTTACATAGCTGTCAAAGGACCAGTACAATGCCAGGGACCCAAGCTCCATCAGCAGAACGTCCCCCATGAGCCTCCAGAGGCCCTGATGTTAAGATCCCCAACTCAATCTCCTCCATCCTATGTAGTGAGTTTTCCTTTGGGACCCTTGGAATTTTTCCTTCCAAGGGACCTCAGCTGGGGCAACATCAGTCCTTTAGAAAGGTTCTGGTAAAAGTGAGCAGAGAAAGAGAAAGGGATCTGGTTCCCTCTCCTCCCAGGGGGTTCCCTGGCCCCTATACCAACAATTAGCAGTACATACAGGTACTAGCAGCCATGATTTTGGCCAGCCAGCAATTTCCTGTCACTTTTCTCCCAGAATAGAAGTTACTTACCTTATATTTGCATAATTAATAGAGTCCAGTCAACTGTTTAGGGAAAAGGACTTTCCATGTCCACCTAAAGAGCAATGCATGTAGACCTAGAAAAAAGAAGATGTGCGGTGTCTGTCCCAAACCTGAGTCCCATCAACCAGGCAGCACCTGCATATGGGCTGCCTTTGGGCAAATCGGAAAAAGCATGGGTCTTGGGGGAAGCAACCTTGCTGAAGGGCATGGCCAGGAGAGCCTTTTAGGTAAAGAGAACATCTCCCCTTCCTCCAAGAGAGCTCAGTGGCATGCCAGTGAGCATGACTCACCAAACAAGCACGGCAGATTTCAGCCCCTTCTTTGTCCCTTAGCCGGACACCTCTGGGCAGTGTACAGGGGAACCAGGAGCCCGGCCTGAGACTATCAGGGCTGAATATTCTTCTTCAAGAAGTGAGGTTGCAGGATGAGTCTCTGACCTTGGCAAGTGAAGGTCCTTCCTACCCAGTCTCCTCTATTAAAAAGAAGAAATCTCAATGAAGTAAGAGAAGGTGGCAGAAAGGACTACTGGGTGCAGAGCGTTTTCATGGAGGACTGGAAGTTGACACATCTCCCAACTGATCTGATGCTTACCTAGCTCTACCCTGGAAAGAGAAAGTCTCTATAGTTCTCACACCCACTCTGAATAGTCAGCTCTCAAGGGCACGGTCATCAGACTAACTTCCTCACAATTCCCTAAACAGGCTTAAAGCCCTGGGAGATAGATATAGATATATAGATTTAAAAGCATGTTGGATTTTTTGTTTGCTTGTTTTAAAGATTTGTTTATTTAATCTTAAAGAGAGACAAGGAAAGAGTGTGCATGAATGGGAGGGGCAGAGGGGGAGAGAGAGAATCTGAAGCAGACCCCCCGCTGAGCGTGGAGCCCACTGTAGGCTTGACAGCATGACCCTGAGTTCGGTACCTGAGCTGAAACCAAGAGTCAGATGCTCAACCGGCTGAGCCACCCAGATGCCCCTAAAGGAAGTCGTTTTAAGGAAGAGGAGGAGCAATTATTTGCCAAAGAGTGAAAAAATAGGGTTTTTTAATTTTATGCTGTCAGGAAAATGCAAAATGTTACAGAATGCTCCCAAGGTGTACCCTCTCAGTGCTTCGAATTATGGTGATATTCTACAAAGTCTAACAAATTTAAAAATAAAGAATGCTGACAGGAAAAGATAATTTAATCAAGAACCTCCTAAGTAGGAAAGCTTAACGTGGAGGGGAGGGGAACATCCAGTCAATAAGCAACATGAAGTGGAAGGAAAGAGCTCTCTCCCCTCAAAAGGGAGAGGAGACTTTCATTCCAGCACCAACTGTGCTACCAACTGTGTGGCCTGCAGCAACCACCTCATATTAATCTCTAAACTACCCGTGTTGAGGGTTATTGAAACATACAGTTTATGTGGGAAATGCTTTGCAACCAAAAACCATTATTCATCCATATTACAATTATGTGCCTAACAAATTGGGGTTATTAGTTCGCATCCCAAATCTACCTAAGCATTTAACACTATTTTACAAATTTTAAAAGAATATTATAAAGTTCTGAATTACACTTTGGCTAGAAAAAAAAATACAGAGTTTAGGGAAAAAAAATAAGGCATCCTCGACATCTCCAATTCCACGTCCTAAATAAAAGGTTTAATCCCATCACATAATACAGCAAAGCCTGTTAACCTATAAAAGGAGAGCACTAAACCCTTAATTTAAAGGCTAGTTACAACATTAAAGTAAGGATACTTATAATTTAGAGTGTTAGAATGTATGCTGAAATATAATTAGTGCCTATGAATTAAAGCAGGATGGCTTAGGTTAATTCATGGAAAGCTTTGGAGAGAAGACCCTGGGCTTTAAAAAAAGAGAAAAGAAAAGAATGATCCTTGTGTTTGCACAGCAGCTAAGCAGCTTAATGGTCCTCTAATCAATGTGAACGGGAAGAAAGGGGAGCTGGGGCTCTCTCAGTCCCTTCCGCCCCCACCATGCCTGCCACCCTCGCAACTTGGGTGCGAGCAGAAGGGGCTGCCTCTCGGTGCTCTGCTCCCTTCCCAGCGGAATTGATATGGTAATTAGAGCTCCGCTGCCAGAAGGGAGAGCATCTGCCAAAAGTAAAGTCCTCACAATAACAAAACTGACATATGCTGTCGTATTGCCCAAGTGCTGACTAAGGAAATTCTTTTATCTCCTTTTGAAGCCATAAAGTACTATTCGTGTTATTACTAGCCGGGAATTTTTAACAGTCTTGCACTGACAGCAATTATTTAACACACGCACGAAACAATAGAGTTTCACATCACTTAATAAACCTTTGAGCTCCGTGCCTTCCAGCACCCTCACTGGCTGGATTTTATGGTCTAGTAGCTCCTGAACAGCCAAGTACACATGCCACAAAAACAGTATGAAAATGATTTGAAACAACCTTTCTTTGTGCCCTTGCAGATCTGTTTAATGAATGAGGCAAGCTCTATGATCACGGGCTAATTAAAAGATTTGTCTGCCCACTTTACTCTCCATGCCGAGCTGCTGCAATATATCTCTGGGCAGGAATCAAGCTGGGTGCATGGCTGCTGACCCATCCCCATGTCATTTTTTTTCCCCAAACATCTGCTGGTGTAAGATTTACATATTTTGACAATCTAGTTAAGATAGGGCTGTATGATTACCTTTCTCAGGAAAAAGAATCCATTCCTTCAAGTATTTCAATACCAATTCTGCTAAGCCTGAAAGAGTATCGCACAGATAAAAAAGAAAATCAAAAGTACTACCTTTCACTATTATCTCATCAAGGGGTTATGATCATGTAATGATGGTAGAGGCCATATATGTTTAAAGAACTCTCCCAGAATTCAGGAAATGTGTGTTATGGGAAACCACCCAAGTCCCACATCTTGGGTGTCCTAACCTGTAACGATAGAAGTAGTGATGGTTACACCACCTGCTTTCAAGGTTATCATGAAGTTCAAACAGTCAAACTACAAGGAAAAGCACTTTGCAAACTATGATGCCCTATCAAAATAAAAGGAATGATTATGTTCTACAAATGGAAGATCATGTGATCTTTCTGTTTTGTACTCTGATTGAAGGATTTTAATATATAGTTATGTTGGCTACACTGAAGTCTTGTGACCTCACTCCATTTACTATGAGTCATCACTAGAAGCTCCTTAACTCTGTGCCAAAAGTACAGAAATCAGAACACTGAAATTTTAAGAATTATGAAATTTGTCTAAAGGGAATATATAGCTTAAAACCGATGGCTCAAAAACAGCAAGCATTACAAAACAAAGTCAACTGAAAAGGATTCAAGCATATACACAAAATCCTTAATAACTACACAAGTTCACATCTTAATACATATTTATGTGCAAGTTTTGAGCTATACCCTGATCCATTTTTTCAAAGCCATTTTTATTCAACTAATCAAAGAGTTTAAAAAAAATCCCTAATGTGAGTTAGGTATCATAGAAATATTATAATAAGTAGCTATTTTTCTTAGCCCATCTTGTAATAAAGATGCACTGTCAGTGGGATTTACATTTTCCCAACATACAGAATCATAGAACAATACCGTTTCAAGCTCTTTGTCTTGCTTTTATGCAGGTTACACTTCTTTTAGATCTTTAATGTGCAGCATGTTACCTCTCTTCTTAAACTATGTTCCTAAAATAGAGGGATGCCACACCCACTATTTGAAAAGTTTCTAGCTGCCCACTCAGAGTTAATCCTTGGCCTCTACTTCAGGATACATTGTTCTGGTTATATGTTTGGTGTTTTCCGCCTTCTACCCTCCTGGCTACCAATTCCCCCTCCGTATGTATCCTTGTGGCAACCAGTACCCAACAGTTTCTCCTCTGCCCCTCTCACTTCCCTCTGAATACCTCAAGCTTTACCTGTTAAGTTGGCTTTCCCATCTGCCAAACTATCAAATGCCACCTGATACAATTTAGCCTTCAGAATTTTTAAATTATTCTTCATGTACTCCCACTAGTTATATATTTATTTGTCTTGTGTCCATATTTAAATTCCTAGAGACATGAGTTTAGTATGTTACTATATTTCGTAGACAATATTACCATGTTCTTTTCATACCCAAGAGTATGACAGTGGGTGAAAAACATGACTCAGTGGATAGATATCCCACACCATATAAATATGCCCTATTTTTAACAGGTATTTCAAATCTCTTGTCCACCCTGAGCTTTACTAAGATAAAACTGACATACAACATTAAGTAATTAAAAGGTATACAGCATGGCATTTGAGGTATTCCAAAATGATTACCACAACAGCATAGCTCCCATTTCTTTTTCGTGGTGAGAAAACGCAACATTCAAGTACATGATACTGAATACATGTACATGTATCCACGCTGGGTAGCAAGTATTTGAAACCTTAATACCTCGTAAGAGTTCACTGACTGTGGATGTTGCTTTGACTAAGTGTCTCAAAATTTTCTGAAGGATGATCTTAGAACATTGATGTTGATTTTGTGTGCTTTCATATAATGCAGGAACAGATTGAATAAAAATAAAAATCGAGGGGCACCTGGGTGGCTCAGTGGGTTAAAGCCTCTGCCTTCGGCTCAGGTCATGATCCCAGGGTCCTGGGATCAAGCCCCGCATCGGGCTCTCTGCTCAGTGGGGAGCCTGCTTCCTCCTCTCTCTCTCTGCCTGCCTCTCTGCCTACTTGTGATCTCTGCCTGTCAAATAAATAAACAAAATCTTTAAAAAAAAAATAAAATAAAAAAATAAAAATCGAGTTTGCGAATTCTCAGCTGTTAACATTAAATTACAATACTAAAAGCAGACTCCCTCAAGAAAGTACAGCCTTCTATGTTTTTACTTGTCATTGCTTATCTAAACCATAGATCCAAAGAAATGTAGCTAAGAAGAGATTAGCAGCCAACTTCAAAGCTAGTACCAAGGCACTTTAGCAAGAACATAATTAGATGGTGATTTCCTTGACATTACTTACTCAAAACATACTCTGGAGATGATGCAGGGCTTAGACATGAAAGGATATAAATACTTCTGATGGGTATTTTCAAGAAACACAAAGCAAGTTGCAACAGCCAACATGTATTTCTCACAAATGACTCCATATGATAATAAATTAGAAAATAGCACCTTGCAAATTTTTTAAATACTGGAAAACAGTAAGTAGAACTAACATTTTGGAAACAGTAAAATCTGCAACATATGTGTCAAAGAGCATACATTCTAAATATACAAAGATGGCTTTTCAATTAAAAATGTAAAACACCTTAATAAAAAACTAAACAAAGATACAAATAGACAATCCACCAAGGAAGGAATATAAACCACCAACAAGCATTTAAAAACATATTCAAATTCACTAGTAATTAAAAAATGCAAATTAAAGTAATAATATCATTTTTAAACTATCTGATTGGCAAATGTTTTTTAAATGATAATAATACTGGCACAGATATAGCTCTCTGTTAGTTGCACACAGTTAGTGCAAGCAGAAATTAAGCATCTTTGAAGGGTAATCTGGCAACATATAGCTAAGTTCTTTAAACATATACTCAGACTTAGCAATTCCACTTGGGAATTTATCCTAAGAAAATAGGTCAAAAAATGCATGCTCACTGCACTTTGGTTTATAATGACAAAAAAAAACTAGAAACTCTTGATTTCAGCTCAGGTCATGATCCGAGGGTCATGAGATTGAGCCCTACATCAGGCTCTGCTCTCAGCAAGGAGTTGGCTTGTCCCTCTCCCTCCCCACCCCCACTCAAATAAATAAATAAATCTTTTTAAAAATGATGAGGTTGGAAAAAAATTAAAAAGTAAAATGATAAGTTTGGTTACATACTTAATTAACATGAGAATCTGCCCATAATGTATTGTTAAATGAAAGAGCAGGCTATAAAATGTATGTAGAATATGATCACAGTTTGATAAAATGACAAACAACAGAGAGGAGGGCATGTGTGTTTTGGTGGGAGGTGTGAGTAAGTGGGGAGTGTGTGAATAGGAAAAATGTCAGGCAGGATAATGGCCAAGGGTTAACTACAATTGTATTACAGATCAACTCTTCTAGGAGGTAATATTATGGGTGATTTTTCCTTTCTTTATATTTTTCAGATTGCCTGAATTCTCTAAAACGCCATTTCACTATGAAACTAAATTTAAATCATAACCAAGTATGCATAGTTACTTTATAATCAGAGAAATCTTTTAACAAGTTCTCCCCTATCTTCAGAGGCAGTCATGTTATTTCTAGTTGGGCACAAGAAATTCCTCTGTCTTTACAAAGTTTGTCTCTAGGTAGACCAAAAAAGCTAAAGTCTTTGCAGGCCCACATAAGACCCTTTAAAAATGTTCTCTAGGGGCGCCTGGGTGGCTCAGTGGGTTAAGCCTCTGCCTTCAGCTCAGGTCATGATCTTGGAGTCCTGGGATGGAGCCCCGCATCAGACTCTCTGCTCGGCTGGGAGCCTGCTTCTCCCACCCTCTCTCTCTGCCTGCCTCTCTAGTTGTGATCTCTCTCTCTCTCTGTCAAATAAATAAATAAAATATTTTAAAAAATAAAATAAAATGAAAATGTTCTCTAGTACTTCTGTAAGAGGTGCATCAGTGGAGGTGGGACCTGAAACATCGGACTATTGTTACTGGTAGTAAAGCATCTGATGCTGGTTGACCAAAAAGAAAGTAAAGAATTAGATACCCTTCAGAATAACATCATTCATTAAGTGAACTGGGATTAATAATAGTCACATTAGCAAATAACACCCAAAGAAAAACTGTTGAGATATTCCAACTTCTAGAATCAAATACAAACTGAGTTCATACCAAGTTCAACAGCTATAAAAATAAAGTAATAAAGTCTTCCCCATGTTCCCCAAGTTTGTCTTCACTCATCTTTCCCAATTTGAGGAATAAAAAAGCCTGTAACAGCAGAATGGTAAAACAGGTTAAGTAAATCCCCCATCATTTTAGATAGATATTATGCATAATTCTAAAAAGACACAAATAGTTTCCTACTCCTTAAAGTATTCAAGAGGTGAAATTGAGAGTATTAGCTTTGTTTCCAAGACTATACATGTGGTTTCAATAAATCTTTTATTTCAATTTTTGTTTCTTGGCCATCATTTTTTTAGATCATATCTCACAAACCAGGTCAGACTCCCTTTAAAAATATAAGTGGAGACTTTCTATATGACCTTTTCCTCACCATTGTCAGATTCCCCTAGAAATTTAGGAGAATTGACTCCTTCTACAACCTAGAAAATAAGAATTTTGGTGAAAACTTATACCTTTTAAGACTAAAGCAATATATCATCACATAAATTGCTTTGTTCTCCTCTGGAACTGCCCTGTCCCATATAGTAGTCACCAGCCGCATACACATCTAAAATGTGGCTGGTCCGGATCATGACACAGACTCTAGGGTCTACATGGAAAAGACCTGTGGGATTTCAAAACTTCTAATGTTTCATTAATAATGGTATATTGAGGGCACATGGGTGGCTCAGTGGGTTAAAGCCTCTGCCTTCGGCTCGGGTCATAATCCCAGGGTCCTGGGATCGAGCCCCGCATCAGGCTCTCTGCTCAGCGGGGAGCCTGACTCCCCACCTCTCTCTCTGCCTGCATCTCTGCCTACTTGTGATCTCTGTCTGTCAAATAAATAAATAAATAAAATAATGTTACACTGATTACATATAAAAGCAACAATATTTTGGATATATTGGGTTAAATATAATTTCACCTGTTTCTTTTTACCTTTTTAAAATGACTATGAGATCAAATGTACATAAGTGGTTTGCATTGTATTTCTTTGGGCAGAGCTGGTCTACAATGTTAGTTCATCATTTCAGGATTCTTATTACCATTTCTGTAGCTCTGCAACCACTCAATATTCTCTTTAAATAATGGGTCTTCACCAGTGACATTTTGCAGAAGGTTTGCTCCCTTCCCCACATTCTATAAAATACCTGCTGCTAATTACTCGTTTTCCCCCAAAATGACTCCTGTGCTTACTGGAGGCTCCCCTGCTACATTAATCTGAGCATTCTGCAGGCAGCTGGGTGGCTCAGTCGGTTAAGCATCTACCTTCAGCTCAGGTCATAATTCCAGAGTCCTGGGATGGAGATCCTGGTTGCGTTCCCTGCTCAGAGGGAATTCTGCTTCTTCCTCTACATCTGCCCCCCAATCCCTTCCTCTCTCTTCCTCTCTCTCTCAAAATGCATAAATAAAATCTTTTTTAAAAAATCTTAACACTCTATGCTCCTTGAGATCAGTGTTTGCCCCCTTGATGTTCTGCTCTCTGCCGTGTACATTTTAGCAATGGGGAGGGGTGACAGTCTGCCTCTGTAGGTGCAAGGTGTAACTTTCTCTGAGGTTCAAACTCACATCAAACAAGGCCGATGGACACACTGAAGTTCCAGGGCAATTCCCCAGCAAAACTCATTAGCCTCACCAGTGCATTAGCATGAACTGTTAACCATTTTACACCTGATGGAAGTAGGCTTGAAATTGCTTTCATCAAAAATTAAAAAATAAAAAAACATATGACCTTCCTGACATAACCAAGCTGAGTTTGTTAGTCTAACTTAAGAAACAGGTCAGGAAAGACACGCAACATAATTAAGCATCAGGAAAGTGCCAATCAAAGTCACTTAAGAGGTCATCTCACATCTGTCAGAATAGCTGGTACCAGAAAGACAGGAAATAACAAGTGTCGGTGAAGAAGTGAAGAAAAGGGAACCCTCATGTCCTCTAAGTGAAAATGCAAATTGGTACAGCCACTGTGGAAAACAGTATGGAGGTTCCTCAAAAAATTAAGAATGGAATTACCATATGATCCAATAAGGCCACTCCTGGGTTATTTACCCAAAGGAAGGGAAAACAATTTGAAAAGATACATGCAGGACACCTGGGTGGCTCAGTTGGTAAAGTATCTGCCTTTGGTTCAGGTCATGATCCCAGGGTCCTGGGATTGAGTCCTGCATTAGTCTCCTTGCTCAGTGGGGAACCTGCTTCTCCCTCTACCTGCTGCTCCTCCTGCCTCCTGCTTGTGTTCATGCACCCTCTCTCGCTCTCTCTGACAAATAAGTAAAATCTTTAAAAACAAAAAAAGAAAGAAAGAAAAGATAGATGTACCCCTATTTTATTACAGTATTATTTATAATAGCCAAGACATAGAAGGAACCCATGTGATCAGTAATAGATGAATGGATAAAGAAGATGTGGTATATTGGTATGTGTATATATATATAGGTATATATGTGTGTGTGTGTGTATATATATATATGAAACACATATAATATGGGGTGTGTGTGTGTGTGTGTGTGTGTGTATTCCATGATATATATCAAGGAATATTACTCAGCCATTAAAAAAAATGAACTCTTGCTATTGTGACAATATGGATGGACCTAGAGGGCATAATGCTAAGTGAATAAGTCAAAGACAAATACCAAATGATTTCACGTATACATGAAATCTGAAAAATCAAACAAACAAACAAACAAGCAAGCAAACAACCAGAACTAGACCCTTCGATACAAAGAACAAACTGATGGTTGCGAGAGAGGAGGTGGAGGAAGGGATGGGCAAAATGGGTAAAGGGCAGCGAGAGGTTCAGGCTTCCAGTTGGGAATGAGGAAGTCGCAGGGGCAAAAGGTACCACCCAGTGGTGCTGCCAAAGCATCGGCAGAAGGTAGCTGCACTGACCGAGGTGCGCACGGCATAGCACAGAGTTGTCGAATGGCTGCGCTGTACACCTGAGACTAATGTGACACCGTGTGTCAGCTCTATTTCACCCAAAGAAAGGAGAAGGAAGAAACAAACAAACATACGAAGAGGTCAGAGGTGAGCAGACAAGGACTGAGGTGGTGACGTCAGGATGGCATTCCAGCCCAACTCCCTCTATCTTCTGCTCTGTCCTGTGATCTCCAAAGGGCCACGCAATATTTCTTTACTCCAGCCAAGAAGGGAAAGGAGTAAGGGCAAAAGGCATATGTCAGCATCTTTCTCCTTCTCTTTTCATGAGGATGTGTCTGCGTCTATCCCCCTGGCCAGAACTGGTTCACAGAGCCACTCTAGATAGAAGGGAATCTGGGAGGGCAAGTATTCTTTTTTTGGGGGGGGGGGGGGAGGGGCAAGTATTCTTAACAAGGCACTCGGCTGTGCCAGAGTTTTATCAGTAAGGAACACAGGCAACTAGATTTGGGGTAGGCCACTGGTAATGTCTACCATAGCTATAGCTTTTATAACAGATACAATTGTAATTCTTTTAGAGAGATCAAAAAAATACTAAAAAGACTGAGATTACAGAAACATCCAACACAATCCACTATTTTTCCAGTACAAAACTGGAAAAATAAAATTGAAGCCTTGAGAATGTAGTTTTTATTACCTGAATCATTTCATTTTACTGAGCTCTTACTTGTTTAAATAGTCCTTATGGCAACTTTCAGCGTTATCTTTGTTGATAGTAAAAGTTTAGTCAATATACCAATACAGACTTTTCTAAAAGCTCAGTTCAGCAGTGCCTGGGTGGCACAGTCCACTGAGTGTCCGACTCTTTGGTTTCTGCTGGGGTGGTGATCTCAGGGTCCTGGGATAGAGTCCCACCTCAGACTCTGTGCTCAGTGTGGTCTGCTTGGGATTCTCTCTCCCCCTCCCTTTATCCCTCCCATTCATGCTCTCGCTCGCTCTCTCTCTAAAATAAAGAAATCTTTAAAAAAATAAATAATAAATAAATAAAACCTCAGTTCATATCATATCAAACAACTGCTCAGAAAACTTTATCAGTCTGCAATAACTTGCTGATAAATAGGACTCCATTCTACTTTTACAATTTTGTTTGCCTAAAAGTAGACCCTTGATAATAGAATTTTGACCAGAGTCTTCTGTAAAGTTCCAAACTCCCATCACAATCTGATCTAATATCAAATTCAGCATTCCACTCTTCTATTTATCCAAAGTACAGTATTGTTGTCACCGGACACCACTGTCTTTTTCCTCTTGACCACTAGAAGAGCATTTTTTACTAACCAACATAGAAATAACTTTTAATACCACACCAGGTTTCAGGGCCATGTGATGCCAGGTAGAGACCAGCAGAGCTGTGCTGGCAGTGGTGCTCAACCGGGAGCTAGAGGCAGGCACTAAGTGACTCACTCCCAAATGAGAGTGCTGCAGAAAGCCAGGTTCAAATGCTTGCTTCAGCAATATTCAAGTTTCTAAAATGTCGTGCATCTTTGCATAATTAGCATAAAGTCAAAATTTGATACAATTTAGTCCATAAATGCTGATTTTGTTTTCTGTTCCCTAAAATGGCCCAAGCTTTCCCACATCTGGCCCTTTTCCACAAAATCTCTTCTTTCTCTATGGCCTATGCCCCATTACACAGAGTGAAACCCTCCCCATTCTTCAAGTTTTCAACTCAGATTTCACATTTTCCACAAAGACTTCCGGATCTCTTCACTATAATCATTCTCTAATTTGAACGAACACAGTATTTTTTTGTTACCTGTCACTGGTTTTATTCTGCTTTATGTTATCATATTTGTTTACTATTCTTATGCTCTCCCCTGGATCAAAAGCTTAACTCTATACCCCAACTTTGAGAGAGATTTTTCTACATACTAAATACACAGAAATTTGTTTGCATTTAATTAAATCTGGATTTTTTATTTGACAAAACAATTTAACCTTGCAACATCAGTTACCACCATAGTTTTTTAAATCCGATCATGAATTATGACACTTAAAATAATAAGCCCATTACTTTCCATTTGGAGGTCCAGAGAAAACTATTAAAATATATCTGAATGGATGGCTTTGAGCATGGAAGAAAGATGACTCACAAATGTCTACACAGGCATTCACTATTCTACTATGTAGCCCATTGCCCCCACCCCCACCAAATTTAAGTAAGCAGTAGTTAATGGTATCAGTATTGGTCATCCACTGTAGCAAATGAACCACACTAATGCAAGATGTTAATACTAGAGGTAGTTGAGATGATTGTATAGGAACTCTGTACTTTCTGCACATTATTTTCTGTAATCTTAGTACTATTCTAAAAAATCAAGTCTATTTTTTTAAAAACATAATGTATCAGGGAACACAGTTCTAAATCTGGTATGTATTTCAATTAAGAAACTGTTTAATGTAAAAATTACAAGTCATAAGAGCTAATGCTTTAAAAAGCTAAAAAACTTCTCTAAAAGAGAAGGCAGATAAACGGGGTGGGGGGAAGTCTGCCTTATTCAAAGATGTAGTCTTACAAATGTACGTTGTATGTGATTATACTGTATCTCTTTTTCTTTCTTCTGCCCTGTGGTTCAGAGGCAGATGTGCAGTTCTAGAATTTTTTTCTCTAGCTGATTTGAAGCTATTGGCCATGTTCTCTCTCATTATAGGGTTGATGGAAAGCTTTAGAAAAGTTACAGAAAAATGAGAGGGAAAATAAGCGTAAATGCCAGAATCCTGTATAGGGATCAGGGAAGGTCTAACTCCAAGAATTTCCACTTTCATTATATTTTCATTTCATTGGTTCCATTTCAAATCTTCCTTCACCGTACTTTCAAAAGCCCCTTTTATTTCTTTAAATATGTGAAGCAGACTTATTTTACATTCTGAAATAGTCCGTTCCAAACTGCAGTCTGTGTGAAACTGATTCTATGTGTGTGTTTTTTCTATTAACTCTTGCTTGTGATGGCTTATTTCCCTAGGCATTTGGGGAGGGGGGAGCTCTTTATTGTGAACTTGTGGTCCTTACACTTTATTTGTGGGAACTATTTAAGTCTAGATTTAAACTGTGTTCTTCCAAAGAGACTTCCTTTTCCTTCAACCAGAAACCAGGAGTACTGCCAACCTAAGACCACTTTCAGCTAAGCATTCAACTTGAGGTTTTTCGAACCCTATAAGTAGTGTGAACTCAAACTCAAAACCTACCTTCATGCAGGCTTGTCGTTAGGAATTCTCATGGGAGAATTTTTCTCCATTCCACACACAACCAAAGCAAAGACACAAAACTCTCTCCACAGAAGGTTTTTTTTCTAGTTCATTCACTGAGGTTTTAACAATTTGGTGAACCGACTCTGTGTGGGAGTTCTGATCTGACCTCCTCAGCCTCGGGCCCTGCCTCCTTGGCCCCCTACACACAGTCTGTTGAAACCCAGGCTTCAGGCCATTGAAGATCAATAGATACCTCAGGGACAAGTGCTGGCTCCAGCAGTCACTTACCCCTCACTTATCTTGTCATTTTTGTCCCCCGAGGAATTCCCTTTTCTGCCAGCTCATTCATGCTTCAAAAATTACTTTAAAAACAAATACATCTTGTACCATTTTTAGGTTTCCTTTACTAAGAGGGGCTTCTCTAATATCTAGTCTGCCATATAGCTAGAAGTAGGACTCTCCCATGAAGCTATATGTAATTCACAGTCCTCAGCAGTATTTCTCAGTTTGAGCTTCTCTAACTTGCTGCCATGGCCACAGAAATGCCAGTTCCACACCGGAGTCTGCTTCTGGTCCCTGGCCTCACACAGATCATTTTGACCTCACATCAGTCAGACTTCCGGCTCCAGGTCAGCTAAGTTTTGTGTTTCTACTGCATTTCACATGTGTTCTAGTGCATTCCATCGAGATATACATCTTGCTTTATTCTTATGCTGTTTTCGTAAATTTTTTATAGTTAGAGCCAAGGTAAGTATAAACTTAGATTAATACATGATCTTGACCAGAAATCAACATTAAATTACGTTTTTAAAATAGACCTTTCAGGGTGTGTGGGTGGCTCAGTCATTGGGCGTCTGCCTTTGGCTCGGGGCATGATCCCAGGGTCCTGGACTCTGGCTCCACATCGGGCTCCCTGCTTGGTGGGGAGCCTGCTTCTCCCTCTGACACTCCCCCTGCTTGTGTTCCTTCTCACCCTGTCTCTCTCTGTCAAATAAATAGATAAAAGTCTTTAAAATAAAATAAAATAGACCTTTCAGAGGTGCCTGGGTGGCTCAGTTAAGTGACTGCCTTCAGCTCAGGTCATGATTCCAGGGTCCTGGGATGGAGTCCCACATTGGGCTCTCTATTCAGTGGGGACTCTGCCTCTCCCTTTGCCCTTCTCCCTGCTCATGTGTGCGCTCTCTCTCTCTCTTTCAAATAAATAAAATCTTTTTTAAAAAATAAAATAGAACTTCCAGTTTAAAAAAAAAAAGGACTTTCATGTCAAATTTTATAGGCAGTTTTTAAAGAATCATATATGTTTTTTCCTAAAACATTAGCATCTAGTGTCAGTAGCCAATGGTATCATGTTAATAAGGCAGAATGTTGAGAATGTGAATTTTTTTTAAGTATAATTACCATATAATATATTAGTTTTAGGTGTACAATATGGTGATTCAACAATTTTACACATTACTCAGTGCTCATTATGCTGAGTGTACTCTAATCCCCTTTACCTACTTCACCCTTCCTTCATCCACCTTCCCTCTGATAACCACCAGTTTGTTCTCTATAGTTAAGAGTCTTTTTGTTGTCTCTTTTTCCTTTGTTCATTTGTCCTGTTTCTTAAATGCCACATATGAATGAAATCATATGGTATTTGTCTTTCTCTGATTGACTTATTTCACTCAGCATTATATATTCCAGATCCATCCATGTTGTCACAAATGGAAAGAGCTCATTCTTCATGGCTGAGTAATATTCCATTGTGTATACAGACCACAACTTCTTTATCCATTCATCTATGGATGAACACTTGGGTTGCTTCCATATCTTGGCTATTGTAAATAATGCTGCAATAAACATATAGGGTACATATAACTTTTTGAATTAGTGTTTTCATTTTCTTTAAGTAACTACCCAGTAATAGAATTATTAGATCATATGATAATTCTATTTTTAATTCTTTGAGGAACTTCCATACTATTTTCCACAGTGGTTGCACCAGTTTGCATTCCTACCAACATTGCATAAGATTTCCTTTTTCTCCACATCACAAATACTTGTTACTTTTTATGTTTTCTTTTTAATTTTTAATTTTTTATTTATTTTGCTCCTTGTACTTTTTATTCTAGCTATCCTGATGGGTGTATAGAGAACAAGAATTTAATAGATAAAGATAATCTCTGGACCCAGTAAACTACAGATGAAGGTTTCTATAGTTCCGTGTAATATATATGAGCCAAAGAGCTAAAAAACAAAGACAAGGGCAGAACCCAGAGATGATATCAAGACATCACTATCTAGTCAGAACACAGGTCCAGAAGACACAAAGGGAAGGTAAAGAAAGGAGAAGCCAGCCACATTTGGTGACTAAGTTCTAGGAGATTGGTTGCTCAGAACCATGGGCATCAGAGATCGGGAACAGGCCTTCACTCAGCGCTCCTCAAAGTGTGGCCTGCTGACCAGGGCTGGCCCTCAAACTGTTTTTTGCAGGTCTGCTATGCAACAAGAAGCTATGCCAGAATTTAAATCAACTGATTCACCAAGCAAGCTTTTCTCAATGAAGTAAGGAGTACATGAACTTACATTCTGGTAAAAGTTCCTTACCCCCACCAATAACAAACAGTTGTTTGACCATCCACATTAAAATCACTGCTTCAGATAACCCCTGTTTTGGACAGAGACAGCCTCAGACCATAACAAGAAGCAGATCTAGAATCCTGAAGGTCTGTTTAAAAACAAAACAAAATAAAAAACAAACAAACAAAAAATAATCTGACTGTAGCTGGTTAAGAAAAAAATGAAAGGATTAAAGACAAACTATGAATACAAACAACATCTCCACTGGGAATTCATCATTCCCACTGGGAATCTATTCAAGAATTTATTACACTAAATGATACTAAAAATGACCTCAAGTATTGGAAAAGAAATTAAATAGTATTACTACCACATGTTAACAACTAAGTAATAGGCTTAATTTTAACCTCCCAAAGTGTCATAAGTTTTAATTATTTATGCATTCTAATTTTATGTAAGTACACACTATACTGGTTAAATGTGTGTATGTGGCATATTATAATCTTTACAATACTTATTTAACTTTATAAAATTCTATTTCTTTCCTTTAATAAGATATTATTGTTTCTTTATTGATGTATATGCATGCATTCATTCCATATAACCACATCTAGGGCCTCAACCAATGAGCCTTGGAAACTAATTTAGAATGTAAACAGTGAATTGTGTTAAAATCTAACTAGCCTTATATCTAATTCTAGAGATTCTGCTCAACAATAAAGTTTTTTCAGCAATGTCCACAATAGCCAAACTATGGAAAGAGCCTAGATGTTAATCAACAGATGAATGGTTAAAGAAGACATGATATATTTATACACACACACACACACACACACACACACACATATATGATGGAATACTATGCAGCCATCAAAAATGAAATCCTGCCATTTGCAATGACATGGACGGAACTGGAGGGTATTAGGCTAAGCGAAATAAGTCAACCAGAGAAAGACACTTATCATATGATCTCTCTGATATGAAGAATTTGAAAGGCAGGGCAGGGGGTTGTGGGGGGAAGGGAGGGGAAAATGAAACAAGATGGGACTTGGAAGGGGGACAAGCTATAAGAGACTCTTAATCCCAGGAAACAAACTGAGGGTTGCTGGGGTAGGAGGGATAGGGTGGCTAGGTTATGGACATTGGGTAGGGCATGTGCTATTGTGAGTGCTGTGAATTGTGTAAGACTGATGATTCACAGACCTGAACCCCTGAAACAAATAATACATTATATGTTAATAAACTTTTTAAAAATTTTAAAAAACAAAGCTTTGTAAAATTGGGTAATATTAGGGACGCCTCAGTGGCTCAGTTGGTTAAGCGGCTGCCTTCGTCTCAGGTCATGATCCCAGCATCCTGGGATCGAGTCCCGTATCAGGCTCCTTGTTCAGCAGGGAGCCTGCTTCTCCCTCTGCCTCTGCCTGCCTCTCTGCCTACTTGTGATCTCTCTCTCTCTCTCTGACAAATAAATAAGTAAAATCTTTAATAAAAAAATATAAATAAATAAAATCGGGTAATATTCTAAAACAAGATTGCCACCAAAATTTTCATTTTTAAGATGACATTCAAGACTTGTACATTATCATTCAGAAACAGCACAATACCTACACTTCTATGATGAGATCAAGTCTGCATTATTATAATACATGTTAAAAATCATAATCCAGAAGAAAATATCCTGAATAATTTTTAAAATGTTTTATTATATAGGCAGAATACAAGGCATATATATATACATATGCATATATATATTTATCCTCTCTTGTTCCAAAATATATTTGAAACTGAAATCTATTAATGTACTTATAAGTTTTTTAAGTGATGGTTGAAACAAAATAAGTTAATAAAAAAAAATCCAATTACCTTTAATATTTTATTCCCAAAGTAATACAGCTAAATTGTGCTTTCAATTTATTCTACAACATATTTGAATACTACACATAGTTGATAGCTTTAAAGTGGTTACTAGCTCATTGATTCACTCTGGAACAATTCTGGAACACCAACCATGTACCTCTAACTGCTAGATGCTGTTTTGCAATCATTAAATAACACTATTCAGTTGCAAAAAATTTTATCAGATGATGTGCTTCCGAAAATTCTGTGCTCTACTTACTTGTTTCAAAATGTGTTTCTTTTTGCCTATGATTTTGAGAATGGATTTTTCAAGGTTTATTCCACTGTGGATCTGCAAATCCCACTCTCAAAATTTCACAGCCAAATATTTTGCATCATTATTGCACACCCTGCCAACACCTACAGAAGGAAAAGTAAAAGCTGTAAATTATATAAAAATACCAATAATGTATATGTCTATATACATTCTATAAAAATACCAATAATGTATATGTCAATGATATCACCGCTATCAATATTATCATTGTTATCATCTACCTTCCTAAAAGCTGTTACAAATGACAACGAAAGATTAAATAATTTCTACACTTCCCAACAATGACGCTAAACAGAAAGCATAATTCCTTTCCCAACTCAGGTCTTAGTTAATGTATGAATACCAAAACACAGTTGTTAATCATCCAGTTTAACCACGAACATGTCAGGTTTGTTTGGAGTTCCACTAAATTTGGGAAAGATGTATAAATGTAAGAGTTTAAAGGCTTTAGAATGAAGCCCACATTTGTCTGTGGCCCCAAATCTTAGCTGAAAATTGGCTCGTCTGAGCAGATGTGACTTAGAGCGGCTGAATGTAACAGAAAGCTCACAGACTGAAGCGTCAAAAGAATTGAGGATTGGCCCAGGTCTATCACTAACTGTGAGTCTTGGAAAAATCAGTTGGCTATTCAAGACTTCAGTTTCTAATCCATGGGACTGGCCCACGTGACCTGTAAGGACCCTTCAGCTCTCACATTCTATAATTCTGATTCTATGGCCTGTTTAGTAATTGAAGGTAGACCCTCCACCATTCACAGAGCAGAAGAAACCCTCCAGTCTTCTGATTGGGGTCCATGTATTCTTATACAAGGTTAAACAGCAAGAGCATGTCGAAATAAGAATCAGAACACAAGGATTTATCATCCTTTGTGAACCACATTCTTATCCACAATGCTCAGCAACAAGGCTTAGAGTGCTAAACATTTTGATGCAATAATGACAATGCAGTTCACCAAACAAGGCCAAGCTCAGTGGTTTCCAGGAAACCAAAAAGGGAAAGAATGTGGAAAGAAATAGTAGAGACTTCAAATGATGAAAAAAATAAATGAAGTTCAAACTAAGAATCAAAAGAGACACTATAAAGACCTAAAAAGTGTGGTCAATGCATTTAGAATGATTGAAACCATGGAAAACTTTTGCTAACAATACTAACAAAACATCTTTGAGAATATTTTATCATTAAAGGAGTCCATGAGATGAGATCAGATTGCTGATTCTTCCTTCGAAAATGCAAAAACTAAAATTTAATTCTTCTGATTTGTGAAAGCTAGAATTATTATGCAACTTCACTAAAAGCATTTTTACCTAATTCTAGAAGTTAAAGATGTTCTTTATTTGAAAAAAAAAATCCCCTTAGTCTTATCACAATGGAACACTCAATACCTCTGAAAATTAGGTTGAACATGAATTATTACTATTTATTTAAATTACTCAAGCAGCCTATCATTATAGTAAAGGGTTAAGTTGTATATAAATAAAACAAGGAAATAATAAAATTACCTCAGTTATTAGTCACTTTCTTCAGGGATAAAGGCAATTTAATAGAAAGTGGAAAATAATAGAACTAAGCTATTTATATTCTATTCCCCTTCAGATTGTTGTCAGTGTGTGCATATATATACACATATAATATATATATAATGTTATACAATTATATATATTATATAGTTAAGTTGATACTTATAATCTATCTAGAATTTTTATCTTTTTGTTCAGATCACTCATTTCCAACTAAAATTCCTTTGTTGACAAAATCCAGGTACTCGTCATTTTTATTACCTTACTATTGTATTAAATGGGTAGGACCATGTATAAATTGCTTTGACATTCTATTTGAGAGCATTTAAGTTGCTTCTTACTTTGTTTAGTTTGGTTCCTTTTAGCTGTTATTTCTTTGTATATGTTCCTAAAAGTGGAATTGTGTAGATCAGAAATAAAAATAATGTCACAGGTCAACAGTTGACCAATTGCTTTTCAGGGGAAAAATAACCAATTTAACAAGCTTCCAATAATGAGGTATTTACTCCAAAAACACAAAAACACTAATTCAAAGGGACACATGCACCCCTACGTTACAAACATAGCAGCATTATTCACAATAGCCAAATTATGGAAACAACCCAAGTGTGTATAAATAGCTGAATGGATAAAGAAGATGGGGTATATATACACAATGAAGTATTATTCAGCCATAAAAAAAAAGAATGAAATTCTGCTATCTGCAACAACGCGGATGGAGCTAGAGAGCATTACGCTACGTGAAAGAAGTCAGCCAGAGAAAGACAAAGACTTTATGGTGTTAGTCATATGGGGCACTGAAGAAACAAAACAAATAAGCAAAGAAAAAAAAGAGAGAGGGAGAGGGAGACAGACAAACCAAGAATCAGATTCCCTCTCTCTTTTTTTTTTTTAAGATTTTATTTATTTATCTGAGAGAGAGTGAACCTGAGAGAAATCACAGAGGAAGAGGGAGAAGCAGACTCGCCCCTGAGCGGAGAGCCTAATGCAGGGTTCAATCCCAGGACGCCAGGATCATGACCTGAGCTGAAGTCAGATGCTCAACAGACTGAACCATTCAGGCACCCCAAGAAACAGATTCTTAATTATCAAGAACAAACCAGTGGTTACCAGAGGTGGGTGGGGGGTGGGTGAAATAGGTGAAGGGGACTAACACGTGCACTTGTGATGAATACTGAGTGATTCCACACTACAGTGCACACCTGAAACTAATATTACACTGTATGTTAACTACACTGGAATTTAAAATTTTTTAAGTTTTTTAATTAAAAAAATGTTTCTTCACCATAAATAAAATAGCTAATATTTTGATACTGTTCAAATATTGCTGCTTCTACCTCCATACCACTCCCAATATGACATAATTATACTTATCATTATCTTTGCTGCTCTGGTAAGTGTATTTAGGGCCTAAAGATTGTTTGAATATGAATTTTTTTTAATTTTTTAAAAGATTTTATTTATTTTTTTGAGACAGAGAAAGAGAAAGAGAGAGCAAAAGCAGCAGGGAGGGCCAGAAGGCGAGGGAGAAGACTCCCCACTGAGCAAGGAGCCCAATGTGGGGATCTATTCCATGACTCTGGGATCATAACCCAAGACGAAAACAGATGCTTAACTGACTGAACCACCCAGGTGCCCTGAATATGAATTTTAAGTACGGGTAAGGCTGAACATAATTCTTTATGATGACTCACTCTAATTTCCTAAATCCATGAAGACAATAAGTAATGATCCTTCATATATATCAATGTTTTACATATTTTGAAATATTGTTTCTATTTACAAATGCAATACATGTACATTATGGAAAGTCTAGATATAGAGAAAAGTATGAGAAAAGGTATAAAAAGCATCCATAATCCCAACTCACTTTTCCCTTTAAATAGTCTGTTATAAAAAAGTTTTATCACCTCCCCATCCATCCCATCTCTACTAAAAGTAATCACTGCTTAGCATTTGTTATATATTATCCCAGCATTTTTCTATGATTTTTTAAATAAAAATGGAATCATACTATTGTCTTAAACTACAGACTGTATCACAGACATCTTTCCAGGATACATAGATCTACCTCATTTCTTCTGATAGCTGTCTGCCATTCTGGTGTATGTTTACAATAATAAGTTATGAAACCAGGTTGAAGAAGGGCAAAGAGATCCCCACCGCTACCTGAAGCAGCCATGTTACGTTTGTCTCCTTTCTCCATTTCCGGTATGGTCTCACAGGCACCACCAACCCCCTTGCTTCCCTGGTCTTGCATTGCAATCACTCAACCTCTCCTCGCCCCTGCCTCATCTCTGGACCCATTTCTTCCGCTCCCGCTGGACTGCCGAGGCCTGTCAGAGATGACCCCAAGCCCCGCGGGCTGGCTCCCTGTCCTAGCTAGGGTTCCAAACTCAGCCGGGCTGTCCTCCTGGTTCACCGTTGCTCCCCTCTCGTCCTCACACCATCTACTTCAATCCTTCCCCACCCTGCTTCAAGGCCCCATCCCTACTCTGCCCTCTCATTCCAGTCATATGCTTTCATCTCTAATTCACAGACTAGATAGAGAACATGCAAGAACATGACCTCTCTCACTTATTCTTCAGCTCCAAACCTACCTTTCTAGGCTCATCCTTCTCTCCTTTCATCCTCAGTCAGAAAAGGGGCATCTTGATCCTTCTCTAAGTTGTACACCGCCATCTTCAACCTCATCCTTTCCACTATACCCCTCCTCATCACCATAGAAACAAGCATATGCCACCTTAATAATGTTAATAATAAGAGTAACAATACTAATAATAAACATTTCTATAGCGCTCAAAATGTGCCAAACCCTGTTTGAAGCACTTTACATGAATTAAGATGAATTTAATCTTCGTAATGGCCTATAAGGTAGGCATTCATTACAACTATCCCATTCTACTGATCAAGGAACTAAAGCAGAGAGGTCAAGAGACCTGTCCAAGGTCACACAACTAGGAAGTGCAGAGTTTGAGATTCAAATCCAAACAGGCTGCTTCAGTGTCTGGTTCTTTTTTTTTTTTTTTTATAAACATATATTTTTATCCCCAAGGGTACAGGTCTGTGAATTACCAGGTTTACACACTTCACAGCACTCACCAAAGCACATACCCTCCCCAATGTCCATAATCCCACCCCGTTCTCCCAAACCCCCTCCCCCCAGCAACCCTCAGTTTGATTTGTGAGATTAAGAGTCACTTATGGTTTGTCTCCCTCCCAATCCCATCTTGTTTCATTGATTCTTCTCCTACCCACTTAAGCCCCCATGTTGCATCACCACTTCCTCATATCAGGGAGATCATATGATAGTTGTCTTTCTCTGCTTGACTTATTTCGCTAAGCATGATACGCTCTAATTCCATCCATGTTGTCGCAAATGGCAAGATTTCATTTCTTTTGATGGCTGCATAGTATTCCATTACCACTATGTCCCATGTACAGAAACTTACAGAGCCGAACTAGAACCCAGGGAGGAAATAAAAGCAGAGTGGGTTTCAAAGAGTGAAGGGGCAGAGAAGCCTGTAGAGCACCTAAAACAGCAGAAAGTGACTCTTTGAGCTAGACAGGTAAATCAGGGGACAGGGACCAGCGCCCATCGTACGCAAAAAAGAGGTCATCTGCAGGTTCTGTCTTGTGTTGCTTATTCTATGAATACAGCTATTTTCATTTTCTCTTGATTCTATCATCTCAAATTATCTCCATACAAGTAGTTAGCCTGATAAAGAACGCTTTTATCCATGGTCACAGCAGTACTCCTCAGCCCACGGGAACCAACCAGGCAAGAGATGAGTGACTGAGCACAAATTCTCCCCATCATGTGGGACAAAGAGCTCAAAGCACAGCGCCTCCTCCACACTTGCCATGCGCAAGCTGCCTGCATGTGCTGGACCAAACCACCCAGCCACCCTTTGTATACTGAAACCCTCTCTACTCACTCCAGCCTCGAAAACCTTGCCCCAGACAGATCAATCCCAGAGACCAATCCTGAATCATGCTAACTCTTCCTTAATACTTATCAGAAATCTCTCTCTTCATGGACCCCCAATCACCATGTTTTTTAGCTAAACTGTCAAAGATTAAGACTAATACTTCAAATAGTAGTCCTTTAGATATCCTTAGGAGAGGGATGTTGTGTAGTTTTAGACTAAACCATCCCCTCGTTCCCCACAACACACACACACACACACACACACACACACACACCCCTCTTCTTCACCAAGCTAAATAAATACACTCAGTCCCACCAACAATCCTTCATAGGACCTGCTTTTAAATCTCTTCCTCATCCTTGTCCTCTACTATCCATAAGATCCATTTTGCTCGCCTCTCCCATACAGGCAGCATATCGGCTCCATACCATCGCTGACTCATAGCGAGCGAATTCTGAAGATTTTTTCCACATATGCTGCTTCCAGCAGCCACAGCTCACCCTTCCTCTACTTACACCGCTGGTATTTGGGACTCCTGTTGGCCCGCTAGAGCTCCCCTCTCGCTTGCGAGCCTCAACCTCATCCCACTGTGCCTGCCTTCCCTAGTTCCTGACAGCTGGTTCTAATGACACCAATACCACCACCTCCTTCAGACTAACCCGGATCCCACTTCCTCAGTCAATCTTGACAAAGGCACACGTGCATTCACAGCCTCAGAATTAAGTCACTTTTCCAACTTTTATGGGCAAATCAATCCTGGGACTCAGGTGGTTCCAGGACTATCCCCAGGGCTCCTACGCTGCCCCTTCTTTCGCTCCTTGCCCAGTGCATCCCTAAAACTGAGTATGAATTTTATCCCTAAATCACCAGTTCATGGCCAGAGATTATTGCTTTTACCCAGTGATCTTGAAACAATATTCTCTCATAATAAGAAAAATAAGGCAAAATTGCAAAATTAGCCATTTCTAGAAGGTATCGTTCAGAGAACATACTCTTTGGTCTATAGGTAGCAGGCTAACTTTTTTCTATACATGGAAGACAATCTCACATTCTCCTAAAAAGTTTTACTGAACTTCCAAAAGTAACTTTCAATAGAATATTTAAACCAATTAATACCAGTTATCAAGCATACACGCTAAACTTTATATACTACCAATAACATCATTTTTTGCCAAAAAAATATGCCAGCAATCACAGGCCAAAGGACAAAGGCCCTCTAGCCCTACTCCCTTGATTTTAAAGTAAGAAAACCAAGACTCTAAGAGGAAAAAGTGATTTATCAAGTTGACATATCAGGCCACTGACAACCTTGAAACAAGGACTCAAGTCTCCAGATTCCCCATCCACAAAATACCTAGAAATCTCTGAGGTACACTGGGCCTTACAGAGTAGTATCTTCCCTAAAAAGTACACACACGTGGTACGCAATGTGATCCACAGGGTATCGTGAAACGCTAAGCAATTAAAACATAAAGATGATACAGATCAATACTCATACACCTTTATCATACCAGTTTCTCCAAGTGTTGACTGTAAAAGAAGATAGTTGTTAAAAGATGATCATTTAGGGGTGACTGGGTGGTTCAGTGGGTTGAACCTCTGCCTTCAGCTCAGGTCATGGTCTCGGAGTCCTGGGATCAAGCCCCGAGTCAGGCTCTCTGCTCAGCAGGGAGCCTGCTTCCCCTTCTCTCTCTGCCTGCTTCTCTGCCTACTTGTGATTTCTGTCAAATAAATAAATAAATCTTATTTTAAAAAGGATGATCATTTGGATCCTGTCTCTTCCACTTAGTAGCTACATTTGCTTGAGTAATTTACTCAACTTCTATTTCCTCGTGTGGAAAGTGAGGATAGTAATATTGACCTCAAGAGTGCTAATAAAGACTACATAGTAAGTTATAATATACTTGGACCAGTGCCTACTACCACTGGTAGGCACACAGTACTTGCTCTTCTCTACTTATGCGTATTATTCTTTCCCACTTAGGTAACAACCAACTCTTGATATTTACCATATCTCTGTAAGTCTAGCCAACTTTCATATGACACCGGGAAAAAAATGTAAGATTTCCTAAAGGATCCAGGTTTTGCATCCAAAATTACATAATAGCAGAGACAAAGCAGAAAATAATGGATATATGTCCAAGGCATATAACAAATGGTCAGAAATCAGGAGAGCTGAAATATGGAGAATGACAGGCTTTGCCTGCCTTGGATTGACAGGTACGGGATGAGAAGTGCCCAGGGTTTTCAAAACCAGTAAAGCCACAAACACCGTATTTACCAAGTTGGCAGTGCCCCGTCACTACCACCACAACTATTGGCCAAGAGCCTCTTTACACTCCCTAACCATTCTTACTTCCTCTACTTCTTCCCTGTATCAATAACCCCAAGGAGAAAAAAATCCCTCAGAAGATAAAAATGGAGGAGTCCCTGATATAATTCTCATTTCATTTCCCATGAAAAGTAAATAAAAATGAATGTTAAAGAGAAGTACAATGCATTCGGTCCCCTTCGATCTGCTGTCTGGCCCTCATGAGGTAACCTGCCTACCCTCTTAGGCTCCGCGTCAGGGCTGCTGTCCATGGCTGGTGAATGGTTCAGAGCAATTCAGCTACACATGAGCAGAGGGGGGGAATCTCCATCGGGATCAGTGCATGCTCTGGGAGAGCTCTAAGGAGATCAGAATTTAATCAAAATCACTTACCTGATGGTTACACCCATGCAACAGCATATAAAATGGAATAATGAGAGAAGCGACTGACCAGGTTTAAGTGGCTAGACAGGAGGTGACAATGCTGACAGAAGGGTGATACACGCCAGGACAAAAGAGAGAAGATTTTCAGAGTCATAAAGAACGGTGGCAAGATATGACAGCAAATTAGCCATAGTGGTTAAAACTTAATGAGGCTTGAAGATCACCCAAGATAATAGGATTTAGTAGGAGACAGAAAGGAGGTGCTGCTGGCATTTGTGACAAGACCAGCCCTGGGAGAGAGGATGTAGGGAGAGTCACAAGTTGAGCCTTGTCATGTTTCATTTTAGGTAAAAGCCAAGGATTCAGTTGGAAGCATCCTCTGGGTAGCTGGAAAATCATAACATTATGGAGACTTTCTGATAGGATCAGAATATCAACCAGCTCACAATTTAGTTGATTTAAGAGTTTTCTCTCATCAGCAATAATGTTTTTACATGACAAGCTCTTAAAACAGGAGAAAGGCACAAGACGGATTTAGAACATATTTAAATTGAGTAACAATATATTATGAATTATGATCAAAAAGTGGGAGAATTTAAGCTGTACATTCAATATATAAAGATCATTTTATGGAGAATGACTACCAATTTTTTTCCATTAAAAAAAAACATTTTTGTCACCATCAGGTACAGAATATTAGGTGTGTAGATCATTATTCTGACCTCACGTAGTATTTCACAGGTTTATTACATCACATAAAGTATGTATAATATTACATTAAGTTCTATGAATCATATTTTTACTCAAATTGTGACAAACTCCCATGTCAGTTTTCTTGACAGACTTAACAAATATAAAACCAGTCATAAAACAGTCCAAGGAAACTGGAAGCTTTTTTTAAGACGATTGCTGAGGACAATTAAAATTGAAATTAAAAAGAAGACTTACCACATTTTCCTTCAGTTTCCTCAGTCGGTCATCGATCTCCCTCAGCCGGTTTTGCTGATCCCGTTGCTCTTTGGTATTCCGAAGCACCTTTTCTCCTGGAGTTATTTCCATGTTTCTATCATCATCATGAAAGTCAGGTTCCTAATAAAAAAAAAAATTCATGCACAGGCTGAAAATGTACTGTCATACATTGCTCCGAAACAAATGAGATTTGAAAATTAGTTTTGCTTCTCAGACAGTGTTTCTGTCCTTCAAAATGACATTCATAATTCTCTTAACTCTTCCTATTTGAGAGGGAAAGGTCCAACTGTACATGAAACAAGTAGGAAAATAAACTCAGTCATCTGGAAAGCAAGAA
Source organism: Mustela putorius furo (assembly GCF_011764305.1). Taxonomy (NCBI): domain Eukaryota; kingdom Metazoa; phylum Chordata; class Mammalia; order Carnivora; family Mustelidae; genus Mustela; species Mustela putorius. The sequence goes on from NW_025422047.1 coordinate 6,764,278, forward strand.
GTTTGAGTGAAAAGAGCAGTGGCCAGGAAGTGACACCTGGATTCTCATCCCCGCTCTGTACTTACCAGCTTAAGATCTTGGGCAAATCACACTTTGTCTGGACGCCACATTTACCATTTATAAATGACAGGGGGGAAAAAAATCCCACCATTCTGGCTATGAGAGACCGAGGTTCAAGGGAAAACTGGCCTTGGCAAAGTCAGGAGTTTTGAATCCTGGCTCTACCTGGTTCCTGACTAAGATGACCTTAGGGAAATCAACTAACCTCTCTGAGCTTCGGTCCCATCGTCTGCAGAACGATAATAACATCTAGCCTAAAAGTCATCACACTATGTCACTGGCATGCAACAAATTTTAGTGCCTAACAAATGTGAGCAAAATACGCTCTTTGAAAAGAATATGAACGACAAGGTGAAAGTATTTCACTATTATCAGCAATATTTGAATGGACAGAACCATAACCTCCCAAAGTTAATGTTATTTCTAGGTGATAAAAATGGGTATTTCTTGACAGTAAGTTGGCCTTCTCTCTATAGCTAAACCTCCCATTTTACTCCCATAGATCTCCTACTCCCTGTTGCCATGTAGGAGCCTGACATTGATGTCATGTTTGAACTTGCTCAAACCAGAATCCTCCCACATTCTCAAGCCTTACAGATGGTTGGTCACCAAGAGGAGTCACCATCTCACTTTCTAGTACCTCTTAATCAAGGCCCTCCTCTCTTTCTTACTCCCTCGTCATTCCTCTGAACCAGTGTTTTCAAAACCTGGGGTGCTTCAGACTTACCCACAGAGCCTGGGAAAATCTTCAAAGGTCCTACCCCCACACTGGACAAAATTCTACTGGAGGGACTAACAGCCTGAAGCACAACTACTTGAAAATTTGAGAACTGTCACCTTAAGCAACTGCTCAAGCCTCTTCACTGACCTGGGTACCACCAGTCTCCCCATGCACTCCTGCCTCTGCAGAGAAGCCACGGAGCAAGGTGCAAAGTCCTCACCCAATCCTGGGCTGTGCTGGGGCTAGCTCCTCAGTCTCCTCTCCCACTGCTGGGGTCTCACACCCAAAGCATGGCAATATTCACTCCTCCTCATTCTCTACCTCTCCATGCCTCTTTCTTCCAGCTCCTCATGAACAGTCCTACTCTGTCTGAGCACAGGTGTATTTCCCTGGTGAAATGTTCCCTGACATGCTTAGGAAGGGAAGATGGTCTCTTGATCACACCACCTGTTCCTCATTGTATTAACCATACTTCTGCTGCTCAGACTGGGATTGTGACTGATTCCAATCACCATACTCCTGAAGCCAGATGGACCCTGGTCCATGGACTGTACAGCTGAGCCTTGAACAGCATGAGTGTGAGCTGCTCAGTGCACTTTCATGCAGATTATTTTTCAACAAATAGAGTACAAGACGTATAAACATATTTTCTCTTCTTTATGATTTCCTTTCCTCCACCTTGCTTTATTGTAATAATGCAGTACATGATACATAGAGCATTCAAAATATGTGTTAATCAATTCTTTATATTATTGGGAAGGCTTCCAGTCAACAGTGAGCTATCAGCAGTTAAGCTTCCAGGAAGTTGAAAGTAACACAGAGATTTTTCAACTTCATGGAGGGAGGGGTCAGTGCCCCTCACCCCCACATTGTTCAAAAGTCAACTGTGATTTGGTTCTCAGAACTCTGATCACACTCATGTTTCAAGGAAATTTATATTGTGTAAAATTCTACTGGAAGAAACTATTAATTTCAAGAAGCGATTTTTTACATTTTGTGTTCCCCAAAAGGGGACTCATTTCTGGTATCTTCGATGCCTAGAAGCACCCAGAGGGTAAATTAATATCAGGAATATTTTTAAGAAGGAAACCTAATGTTAGGGAGACATGTGGAAAAGATGGTATGAAGGTCCCTCTGCATCTTTAAGCATCCAGGATCTCATGAACTTTCACAGACATGTCTCTACTATGAAATAGGATCCACAGTAGAGACACACAGAAGCCCACATCCTAAGTGTCTTCTAAACAAAGAAATGTAGTTCTGGGAGCTTGGGAATCCAAGATCAATGCACTGGCAGACTTGGTGTCTGGTAAGGGGCTGCTTCCTGGCTCCTAGAAGACCATCTTCTTTGCTGGCTCCTCACATGGAAAAAGAGACAAAGGAGCTCTCTGGGTCTTTTTTAAAAGGGCACTAATCCCGCTCATAAGGGCCCTACTGTCATGATCTAATCACATCCCAAAGTTGTGACCTCCAAATACCATCACACTGGGGATTAGATTTCAACATATGAATTTTGAGTGGACACAAACATTCAGTCAATAAAATGTAGGGAAATGAAAAGCATCCAAACTGGATTTCATTTCAAAATAGAAATCGTTTTTTTTAAAAGGGATGGCATTTTAATAATTTACAACTATGATTTTTTTTTCATCTTTGAGTAGGCAAAGAAAAGACATAGAAAGAAAACCATTTCTAAATCAGACTTCATCAATATATTAAATTTTGCTTATTCAAAGCCACCATTAAGGCAATCCACAGACTGAGAATAAAGTATTAAAACACACAAATCTGTCAAAGGACTTGTATTCATAATATGTAAGGGACTCACACAATTCAATAATAAAGGAGAAATACTAAAAAAAAATAAATCTAGCTTTAAAAATGACTTGAATAGATACTTCATAAAAGATATGTGAATGACAAACAAGTACATGAAGAAATCCTAACATCAGTAAGTCATCAGGGAAATGTAAAATAAAATCACAAGATATCACTACACAGCCACTAAAATGGCCCAGATGAAAACAATTGTTAACACCAAATATTATAAAGGTGTGGACCAAGAGGAATTCTCAGGTGTTCTTAGTGGAAATATACGATGGTACAACCACTATGGAAAATTGTTTGGTAGTTTCTTGAAAAGTTCGATGCTGTCTATCCTAGGACCCAGCAATTCCACTCCCATGAATCTATCCAGGAGAAATGGAAACATGACTAAAGCCCCATGCACACATGTTCATAGCAGCTTTATGCATACAGGCGAATGTCCATCAACAGGAGAATGATAAACTAACAAACTATGGGAAGCACCTGACACAAGCTAGGACAATGGGACTCTTTCCCCTTGACCTCTGTTTTGTGGTTAGGTTTAGTCAATGTGGCGAGACACTGGAGAGCTGGAGAAGAGAGAGCTGGCAGTATTTTCCCACTCTCCTCCCTATTTTGGCAGCAATATATCCCATCAGGTGCCCAACAGGAGAGTTTTCTTAGATTCAACTGAATATTCATGCTCAAAGACAGAGACCACATGTGGAGAGAAGTTATTGAGAAGAACATAGGACATGAAACACAGCAGGGCAGTGTCAGGACTCCCTCCTCAGCGGGAGTTTCTGTTACAGACCATGCCATGGCAGTTCAGGTGCAAGGAGCAAGGAAGCTACCCTGGTTTAAAAGCTTTTTATCTCATAAGAACATCATCTCTGGAAATGACGCCACAGACACTCCCCCACAGGGTCCTAGCAAGGGACATGCCACTCTGTAATCACTGCATTTAGACAGACCCAAGGTATGGCTTCCCCACCAGGTCTTCATGATTCTCCCAGTCCTGGCGTCATTTTTAGCATAGGCAAAGTTGCTTCCTAACCCTTGGCAACATTCCAACCTTCATCAAACTGCCAGGAAAACAGTGAGGAAGTTAACTACCGTTCAAATTCTCATGCCAAAGGGGGAAAGGTTGGTAAATCCTTTGCCCATACCTTCTATGATTACAATTTTGGATGGCTGGTACTTCTCCCATAGCTCCAGCTTTCCCTGAGCTCCAATACACTTCTTCTTCCCCCTACTCAATGGTGCTAGTCCCTAGGTGTCCCAACATCCCTTATTGGCTCCTTTAAATCTATTAATAGTTCCTTCATTTACTTATCTTCAAAATCCAAGCTAGATGTTTTTCTCTTTCTTGCCCAAAACTCTAATGGGTAGACTGTGTGTGTGTGTGTGTGTGTGTGTGTGTGTGTGTGTATTTGTAGAGAAGTAGACTAGAAGGAAATTCAACTTGACGGTAAAAATCTTGACTCTTTCATCTTATTTTTCGTAGATGTTTTTGTATTTCCTAAATTTTCTATAATACCCTTGTATTTATTTCATAAGCAGAAGTCATATTTTATTTTTAGGAAAACAAAAATACTATTCTACCAAGACTATTTCTGTTCTGCTCTGACAATGTGACTCTCTGTACCCCAAGGTACTGGTCCAATGCTTAGATGTTAGCCCCAGTTCTACTGGTGTAACCAGTAATATATATATATTTTTTAAAGATTTTATTTATTTGTCAGAGAGAGCGAGCGAGAGCGAGCACAGGCAGACAGAGTGGAAGGCAGAGTCAGACGGAGAAGCAGGCTCCCTGCGGAGCAAGGAGCCCGATATGGGACTCGATCCCAGGACGCTGGGATCATGACCTGAGCCGAAGGCAGCTGCTTAACCAACTGAGCCACCCAGGCGTCCCGAGTAATATACTTTTAAGCAAGTCACTTTCTCCTTCTGGGTCTCAATTTCTTCCAAAAGAATTTTCTTCCAACTCTCATAGCTTATGAGTGTGTAATTCTCTACAGCTGAACCCAAGGATATGTAACATCCTTCCTCAGTCGTGATCTGATAGCATAACCATATAGTTCAAATATTTGAAGGACAGCATGCAAGGAAAGAGAGGCCATGAGGGAGCAAAAAAAGGTAATCATTGATTCTGCCAAAACTTTCCCACTGGCACCATATTCAAGAAGCTCTTGTGGTACCAAGAGGGGTTCTGCTGTCACATCAAAGTGCCAACCAGTACTATCTGTTTTCATGATCCTCAGGAAATATCTTCAATTCCTATGGTAGTAATGTTTGAGCAGATTATCTGACCGGCCATATGGTTTCTATGTTTCTGAGACATATAGGAATGCTTTTATTCAGTAAAAGTAAAATTCAGTTCAGGAAAAGCTCTCTGTGATATGCACGGGAATACCCAAGAAGCCACCAGAAGAGAACTGTCCTTGAGGTCAATAGATATTTGTTGATTTGACTAGTTGACTGCAAAGGATTCTAAGTTCAACCTTAGAAAAATATCTGTAGTGTTGACTGAGCCAACAGGGGTCTTTGAAGCTAGCTAAACAGGAAAATACAAACCTGCCTAAATAAAGCCAATGTGCCCCATGTTTTCAAAAGCTATGCTTTTCAAAAGGCCATTGCTATTTTTCTGTCATCTGATGGGTCATTTGCCAGGCAGTAGAAGAAGAAAGGAAAAAAGTCTTTTGGCCAAATTGTTTTTACCATTTTAGTATATTGCCATGAAATGAAAGATGCCTTGACTACACAGGAGACTTAACATAGAAAAATAAAGAAATATAAATATAAACTTTAAAGTAGGGGTGCCTGGGTGGCTCAGTGGGTTAAGCCTCTGCCTCCGGCTCGGGTCATGATCTCAGGATCCTGGGATCAAGTCTCGCATCAGGCTCTCTGCTCAGCAGGGAGCCTGCTTCCTCCTCTCTCTCTGCCTGCCTCTCTGCCTACTTGTGATCTCTGTGAAATAAACAAATAAAATCTTTAAAAAGAAAAAAGAAATATAAATATAAACTTTAAAGTAGGGGCACCTGGGGGGCTCAGCAGGTTAAGCCTCTGCCTTTGGCTCAGGTCATCATCTCAGCGTCCTGGGATCCAGCCCCGCATCGGGCTCTCTGCTCAGCAGGGAGCCTGCTTTCCCCCTCTCTCTCTGCCTGCCTCTCTGCCTACTTGTGATCTCTGTCAAATAAATAAATAAATAAATAATTTTTAAACTTTAAGTAGTCCGTAAAACATAAGAGGCGAGAGAAATTCCCCAGATTTATTTGGGAATGTTGGACAGGTTAGCAATGACCTTCAAAGCAACTTCTTGTTTATTCCTCAATCCAAAAATCCATGCTTTTATAGCATACATCTATAGTTTTTGAAAATGAGCCAATGGTTAATAAGATTTCTGTGTTTATGCCTAGCATACATAAAAAATTCCCAGTTTCCTACCCTCAACCAGTATATTGAGTAGTCTGACATCAAGTAGACTACTTGGCCATCATCGGGACTTTGCAAACCTCTGGACCTAACAGTGAAACATCTTTCAGGATTATATGTCAAATAACATTTTCTATTTCCTCAGCTTTAGCAAATGTTGAAACAGGAAGAGACAAAAAAAAAAAAAACAGTTAATTGTTGATGTCAGCAACAGTATGCTCTTGGTAAGAAAAAAGATGAACACAACTACAGTTTTCATCAATCAAACGTGCATTAATTTTTTGTTGGTCTTACCAAAATGTGTACAACTGAATAAACATTGTAAGAACAAAAAAATAAATAAATCAAACTAAGGGAGGCCTTTATATTCAGTTAAACTAGCTGGTTTAGGGACAGAGAAATGCCTCTTGTCAATGAGGACAATTGGAAGATCCTCTCCAACAGGGAAAAAAAAATCTAACCATGAACTGTAATTCTAGATTTAGTAAGACAGATTGCATGAGACATGAATAAATTACACTTCTTTACAAGAGCCAAACTGAATAGAATTTATGATTGAATTCAGTTGCTAAGGACTTAAGAAACTAAATACCCACGTAACTCCTATTTCTTAGATATTTCTGGAGAAAGCTGGAATCTAAGACAGCTACAAAAAAATATGGCGACTAAATTATAGAACATCAGTCAATTTTACGGTGGGATTTACAATATAAGGAAAGAACTAACTGATTTGTTAGAGGGTTAGGAACTGGAGATATGGATAGGTACGCACAGTTAAACCACAGATCTTAAGAAAAAAATTGCTTCAATTAGTTCTCTTTTGCTAAGATGAAATGAAAATAAAAACCAGATGTAAAAATGGCACCCACGTGATATTATTCACATTACAGCAGTAGTAGTAATACGCCATTCTTCCTTCTGAATGTGACCACATGCTTTGTTTTACACTAAGGAAATAAGATACATGAACACCAAATTCTGCTTTGAAAATATTGCCATAAACTTAAGAGCCAGGCCAGGGTATCCTCTGAGAATATCCTAATCAGCAAGCTCAAGAGGAAAAGAAGATTTCTTAACTGCTCCTTTCACAATGACTTCCTTAATCCCTGAGTCACATTTCTGGAGCCCCTCAAATTGTTCTGACTGGAGTACGTTTATCCTCCTAGGCCTACATACCTACTCCTGTAGCCCCTTATAGCTGCCATTGTTGGTAAGTCAGAAAGTCTACACATTTCAACCTGTTTGGGAAACTGTTTCCTTAACGAAAATAAAAACAAAACAAAACAAAATAAATCTCTAAAGGAATTTTTTAAAATACAGTGCCTTCAGCAAATAACCTTTATCTGTGCTCCTCCCCTCCAGGACATACTTTCTCTACTCTTGGTAAGATCAGTTTCCATATTGTGGTACTTCTTTCACTGTAAGGTCATTCCACAACTACCCTCCAGGGTGCTACAAGCTGCTTGGAGGTTGGAGATGAAGGCACGTGCCAATCTGGACAATTGATGTCAGCCACCAGAGCCTCTCCGATGAAACAAGCAGGCATTCAACCGTATTTTGACGGCCTGCACAGGGGCTGGGAAAGTGACCCCAGTGTGTGAAGGAGGCCTCAGGGCCTACAATACAACATGGAGTTGTGAATACTGTGGCTAACGGGACAATCTGTGCTCCACAGAAAGCCGCAGTTGCCTCTCAAAGCAATCCTGTATGCTGCCAAGCAAGGATTCAGGTTAAATACTGGATTCTCTCATTTCTCAAGAAAAACTAGAAGTATAGATGTTTATATGAATTCACCCAATTCTGAAATGTTGGCTTAAAAAAAAAAAATTGTAGGGGCGCCTGGGTGGCTCAGTGGGTTAAGCCTCTGCCTTCGGCTCAGGTCATGATCCCAGAGTCCTGGGATGGAGTCCCGCATGGAGCTCTCTGCTCAGCAGGGAGCCTTCTTCCCCGCCTCTCTCTCTGCCTGCCTCTCTGCCTGCTTGTGATCTCTCTCTCCCTCTGTCAAATAAATAAATAAATAAATCTTAAAAAAGTTTTGTAAACCCTCTGTGGACTAAAGGAAACCCATATGTGGGTCAAATTTGCCATGCACACCACCAGTTCTCAACCTCATGCTGTATAATGGCAATCTCCTCTGGACCTCTGGCCCCTTCTTCCTCATTCACTAGTTTCCCTTCCTCCTCCTCTCCCTCACTTGTAGAACTGGACTTTCTTGATATTCCTTCTGGTGTGCTTTCTCTCTCTCCCCAGTAGCAGCACAGCACTTTGCATCTAGAGCTTTCTATAGTGCTCATCTATGTGGACTTGTACCACAGTTATCTATGTGTAAATAAAGAAAGAAAAGGTGTTCCTTAAGTCGCTTATTATTATTATAATAACATCATTGGTTGAGTTTTGTGTCAGACACAGTGCTGAGTACTTTACACAATCAACTTCTCCACCCTTTAAAAGAGCCCTCAACAATCTGAGGGTTTTGAAGGGGTGGGGGTGGGAGGTTGGGGGAGCCAGGTGGAGGGCATTAAGGAGGGCACGGATTGCATGGAGCACTGAGTGTGGTGCAAAAACAATGAATTCTGTTATGCTGAAAAGAAATTTTAAAAAATAAAAATAAAAAATAAAAAAGCCCTAAAGAATGATACTATTATTACTACTGCACAGACAAGGAAACTAGGACTCCGGGCACTTCTGATTAATGCCCAAGGCCTCGGAGCTAGGAAGTGGAGGAGCCAGAGCTTGAAGCTAGGCTTTTTGACTCCACAGTTCCACATTCGCCTGCCTTGTCGTTCAGTCCCCTACAATTCCTACACAGGGAGCACTTGATGAATATTGCGGAACCAATTTGCTGAAAAACAGAATTCATATTCCACTTGAAAGACATTCTTTCATAAGGAGCATGGAGGAAAAATTACTGATGAGTTAATGGTTTGCAGAAGGGTTAAAAATAAAAATCATGTGAATAAGCACTATGAATATTTGTGGTTCAGCAACAGATTGGAGCCCATTCATCAACTGCACAGATACGCAAGGTTTAACCACGATACTTTTTAGTATATTTATCCAGAAAGGATTCCAATCCAAAAATAATATCTGCAAAATAATTTGCCACGTTAGCATTTCTGGCTTGAAAATTCAATGTGCAATGCTGGTTTTAGTTACAAATGAGGAAATGCCAAGAGGAAAATGAACAAAAGCTCAAAGGCACTTTTTTTTTTTGGATGCAAGAATCATTAATTATTTCTTTTCATCAGCTATGATGTTACATTTCTGTTTCTGTATCCAATGGGAGTCCCAAAATGCAGTTTTCTCTTTTCTCTCTATCCATATGTTGTTTCACATAAAAACATAAAATGTCAGTATGTGACACCTAAGTAATACACTGGTTTTCCCTTTTAGTATTTTTAAAATATTTTTCTGAACTATAAATGTGAACTCTGAAAATGTGACTTAAATGATGATGACAGAATCTTACCAGAGTCACTTTATCTAAGCCCTAGTAGCTAAACAAATCTCTAAATTCTCCATCTCTCCTTAAAGAATAACATTTGACTGCCACAGAAAAGGTTTAGGATCATTACTCGGCTTTAAGATCTAAACTACCCTTGAAGTCCAGTAACACCAACAACCACAACAAAATCAGCTAGAACACAAAAAAGAACAAAAAGCACCCCTGAGCAATTTTATTTCCCCGTCTCGGATTCCTGCTTTTGGGAAATGACACCCAGGAACATAAATAAACGAGTGGCGTAACTGCTGTCAAAATCCTGGGGTACATTTGGGTGGGGCCAGAGATTCCGAGTCTCTCTTTCCCAAGAACTCCTATCCCAGTCCAGAAACAAGTGGTTTTGACTACCGCCACCCCTGGTGCGTAGAGGCTCAGCAGCAGCTGTGTCTGGCCCTAGCGCACATAAGCTAAGGAAGCCGATATGGCTCCATACAGGTTTTGCCAGCAACCAAACTTGCTTTAGAACATCTTAATGCTCCTCCTTTCCCCTGAAGCAGTTTCAACTGGCCAGATCCTCAAACTTCGATCCATGGCTTCGAGACTCCGTATAAGACAGAATTATTACCTATAGAATATTAATTTTTAAGTCTTTTTTAGGACTGAAAAAGTCACGTACAGAAAATGATTTGGTGAAATGTCTACAAAACCGGAAGAGGTAGAATAACAAAAGACTAGCCGTCTTCTCTTTGAGTAAAAACTACCACTCGACCCCAAACTAGATCCTATGAAGCATTGAGGGGTGAGACACAGAATTTTACTTTTACAAAGCTGCTGTTACTCTTCTGTTTTTCTACACAGAAAATTGTAAACAATTCTTTGAGAGAGCTAGCAAGAGAGGAAACACATTCATTTCAAAATCCTCATAGGAGAGAAGTCATCAGCGGAATGAGCTTCACTCCTTGATGTTAAATTAAAAGAAGAATCTGGCAGCATGAGGGACAAGCAGCTGCCATTGCTGATACCTAGAACCAGAGGAATTGAGAGAGAAGTAAGGCTCTTAAAGGACAAATGAGTGCTTTATCAATTTTCTTCCCTAGCCTGTCTTCTGATCATGATCAAGAATTAGCTTAAATCAGAAAAACATAATAACATCAAAACAAATATTTCCCAAGGGACCCCTCCCAGCAAATTACCAACTGAAAGGAAAATGAAGAGGAAGTGAAGTCACCAAAGAAAAATACACTCAACACACACACTTATGGAACTTACTGTCACTGAGTTCGTAGTCATGGAAAAAACATTTGGGAAGAAACCTCTTTAGTTAACAAGCAGATTGTCAAATCCTGTAAACTAGCTTTAGCGCACAAACCTGAACAATCTATGTGCTCTTAAATCTACCTGATCATTCTGGTTTTCAAGTCTTGGAGAAATGCTGCAAGTTGTTGGTGAGGCTGCAGAAAGTTCTTGGAGCTTTGAGTCAATTTCAGCAAGCTGCTGGTGCTGGGTGGTTGCAAGTGTGTATCCTTCTCCTGGAACCAGCCAGCCAGACTGATCCCCCTAAGAGCAAACAAGCAAGGGTCACCAAGTCATTCCAATGCTATGTTTTTTTCTTTCCAAAATATACCTTTCAAACTGCTACAGCAATAGCAATGCTCATCACACACACACACACACACACACACACCCCAAAACAATATCAAAAAAAAAAAAAAAAACCCACAAAATTAACATTGGGATATGGAAAGAAAAAAATTATATTATGTATGGTTTCATTATCTCTCAAATCTGTATAAAGTATATCCTACATTTTGTGGGGTTTTTCCCTGTGGAATAAATCTCTTAGCCTCGCAGTTTGGTTCTTACAGCATTCTCATTTCTCCACTTTGAAAAAGTGGTTTCTGATATGTTGAATAGGAAGAAATAGTGTTTCCCCCATAATGGACATGGTATTTTCAAGATCTGTCCCTGAAAGGTAACATAGGATCTATAAACGCAGCTGTTTGGTCCCATGAGTTTAACTGGTCATCTAATTCCTTCTTCAACAAACACATGTTTAATAATAGGTTAAAGTGTATTCATAACGTTCATTCAGAAATCCTGTACTGAGCACCCAACGTCCACAGACATTACACTGGGCACTGGTCATTCAGTAAGAATCTCATAAGCTTTGCTTTTAAGGAGTTCTAGGTCTTTAGGCAGCAAAGATTTTAACAAGGTATCAAGAGTGCTGGTGAGCCCAAGGTGCCATGGGGAACAGTGAGGGCAAAAACCTTTGTGGACATGAGGGAGCAGAGAGATAATATGGTTGGAGAAGGCTTCCTGGAAGAAATAATCAATCTTCATCACATCTTAATCAAGGAAGCAACATGATTGGCTATGCATTTTAAAACGGGCTGGTGGAGTGCCTGGTGGCCCAGTTGGTTAAGCGCTGGACTCTTGATTTCAGCTCAGGTCATGGTCTCAGGGTGGTGGGATTGAGCCCCATGTGGGGCTCTGTGCTCAGCACAGAATCAGCTTGTCCCTCTTCCCTCTACTCCTCCCCCTGTGCACACATGCATGCTCTTTCTCACTCTCTATCTCCAAAATAAGTAAATAAAATCTTTCAAACTGGAGCTGGTGAAGACAAGACTGGAAGCAGAAATTCCAGTTAAGATACAAAAGTTCAGGCACCTGGGTGGCTCAGTCGGTTGGGCAGCCAACTCTTGATTTGGGCTCACGTCATGGTCTCAGGGTCCTGGGATCGAGCATCGGGGAGTCTCCTCAAGGATTCTCTCTCTCTCTCCCCCTCTCTGCTGCTCCCCCAACTCACATTCACATGCATGTGCTCTCTTTCTCCCTCAAATAAATAAATCTTTAAATTAAAAAAAAAAAAAAAAGCAGAAGCCATAATCTAGAACTTAAGTGATGAGCACCCAAACGAAGGAATACAGAACACAGGACAGATACCAGAGATAATTAGGGAGTAGAATTTACAGAATCTGGAGATAATTTGATGGAAGAGTGAAAGGAGGAGCAAGGATCAAAGATGAAAAACAAAATCTGGATTCTGAGAACTAGGGGTGTATAGTGGTCATATTGACCAAGTGAGGGACTACAGAAGACATAATAGGTTCAAGGAGAAAAATGGCGAATTCTGTTTGGGAACTTCTGATATTCATAGATGTCCCTAGGATATCCATAGATTATGTTAGGTAGTTAAATATATTTGAAGTTCAAGATAGAGACCTAGATTGGAAATAAGTATTATGGACTCACCCACATCTCTATGATGGCTTAAACCCTTGAACCATGGGAATGGATGAGGTTACCCAGAGAAACATGTAGCACAAGGACAGAAGAATCATGAAAAAAACTAAGAATAAAAGGGCAAATGGAGGGCAAGGAAGTTTAAAAATTTCATACACTTTGGTTTCATGACTCTAATACCAGGAATCAATCCCTAAGTGGTAACCACAAGAGATACATGCAAAAACTCACACAGCAAGAATTACATGTCTCGCCCTAATCCCAGCATCCAATCTCCCTTCCTGTTTCAGCAAAACCAAACACTGTATGAGCCTTAGTAGGAAACAGGTCTCTAACAGACACCTCTTCTGCCCACCCTTGGCATCAGGAAGACAAGCAAATGACCCAGAATTAGCCAGTCAGAAGTCAACACCCTGGATTTTTGACTCTTGAGGGAAAGAGATACAAAGATGCAGGGGAAGTGAGACTGTAATTAATGGCGATAGCAGTAATCTTGGGCTTACCAGTACTGGTAGCAGCAATCATCTAGTGGGGTGACTGCTGGCTATGACACAACCCCTAACCAGCCTGTTTCTAAGGAGTTTCCATAGCCATGTTTCTGGGTATCCTGATACCTGCCGAACTTCCCACCAAGTCTGTGGGCTATACAACTCTCCAATACATTTATTCTGTTCTTTCCACTGAAGTCCATCTCTGTTTCTTGCAACCCAGAACACTGACTTATATGTTTTTGCCATGTCATTTAGAGTAAAGAATAATTACAAAAAGTCCAAATGTCTAAAAATAGGGAAAAGTGAAGAGATTGTAGTACATCCATACAAGGATATGATATATTAATAAACATTTTAAATACACTTGTGAGTTGGCAGTGAAAGTTATTATACATCATTATAAAAAATAGTTTTTTGTCACAAATAAGAAACTCCCATTAATTTTTCCTAAAAACAAGGGATATAAATACTATATGATCTAAATGAAAAATAATGAGTCACCAAATAATGAAACTATGGAACCAATGGCTAAATATTTGGGTGATAAATCCAAAATTTTTATTTGAATGGAATTCTTTTTTAATGACACTGGAAATAAAAGAGAATGTCAGATTAAATTCAACAGAAATGTAAATGTTTCATGCATTATTCTGTCACAGAGGGAAATTATATGAAATATGTAGGAGATGGTATCATGTTTTTCCATCTAGCATCTTCTAGCACCTTGCTAATGTGGGAAATTTGTAGCTTTCAGAAGTTTTGCCTCCCTAAGACAGAACCCAGAAAATGCTCTTCACAACCCTCCTTTACAGTGAGCGCTCAGTCTGGTAACCACGGGTCTACAACCAAACCCTCACATTCAACACTGATTTAGATATGGGTAATTTGAGATATAACGCAAAACTCATTTTGCCAATAGAGGCAAAATGGCTTTGGAGAGTGCCATTCATTACAAGTGTAAATTCCCCAAACAGAAAGAAATCTTCTAGGGGCTCCTGGCTGGCTCAGCAGAAGCATGCAACTCTTGATCTCCAGGTTATGAGTTCGAGCCCCCTGCTGGGTGTAGAGATTACTTTAAAAAAATAAATTAAGGGGACGCCTGGGTGGCTCAGTTGGTTGGACGACTGCCTTCGGCTCAGGTCATGATCCCGGAGTCCCGGGATCGAGTCCCACATCGGGCTCCCAGCTCCACGGGGAGTCTGCTTCTCTCTCCGACCTTCTCCTCGCTCATGTTCTCTCTCACTGCCTCTCTCTCTAATTAAAATAAATAAATAAATAAATAAATTAGGGGCGCCTCGGTGGCTCAGTCAGTTAAGCATCTGTCTTCAGCTCATTCCAGGGTCCTGGGATCGAGTCCCACATTGGGCTCCCTCCTCAGCAGGGAGTCTGCTTGTTCCTCTCCCTCTGCCTTCCCCCATTTGTGCTCACTCTCTCTCTCTCTCATTCTCACTGTCTCAAGTAAATAATCTTTTTTAAAATAAATAAATATTAAAAAAAAAAAGAAACCTTTTAAAAATTCTTAGTATCCTAGAGAGATTCAAAAGACTACCCTGTTTTCACAATTAAACATGCCACTATAAAGAACCACCCAAGGGCAGGAGGTTCTGGGGAATTAAAACGTAATTACCACCCTAGTCACTCTCTTTTAGTTGCACAGTCATTTGTCAGAAATGGGAGGATGAGTTAGCACTCCAGAAAGAAAAAGACACACATAAGTGCCAACGACTATAGCAAATTTGAGGAATTTGAAGAAGTTTGGTATGGTTTAAGAATATAGTAGATGGGGTGCCTCGGTGGCTCAGTCAGTTGAGCTTCTGCCTTTGGCTTGGGTCACGGTGCCGGGGTCCTGCCTTGTTAAGAGACGAGATTTTAGAGGGTAATTATTGAAGTTGAGAAAAAAATACAGACATTTTAATGTATTTTAAGAAATTGAGGATTAGCAGCACCAGATCAGATATAAAATACTGAACTGAATCCTCAAACTATGAGAGGAAAAGGAGATGAAGTTAAGAAAACTAAATAAATCTAGGGACGCCTGCCTGGGTGGTTCTGTCGGTTGAGTGTCTGTCTTTGGCTCGGGTCATGATCCCTGGTTTCTGGGACCGAGTCCCACATCCAACTCTCAGCTCAGCAAGGAGCCTGCTTCTCCCTCTCCCTCTGCCTCCTGCTACACCTGCTTGTGCTCTCTCTTTCTCTTTCTGTCAAATAAAAGAATAAAATCTTTAAAAAAAAAAAAGAAAGAAAGAAAACAAAATAAATCTAATCAATGAAATAACAAGATGGGGGGCGCCTGGGTGGCTCAGTGGGTTAAGCTGCTGCCTTTGGCTCAGGTCATGATCTCAGAGTCGTGGGATCGAGTCCCGCATCGGGCTCTCTGCTCAGCAGAGAGCCTGCTTCCCTCTCTCTCTCTCTGCCTGCCTCTCCATCTACTTGTGATTTCTCTCTGTCAAATAAATAAATAAAATCTTTAAAAAAAAAAAAAAAAGAAATAACAAGATGGGGGGAAGTCTAAACACTGTCAGAAGTCATAATATAAATGAATAAATCAAATATCCTCATTAAAAGATTAAGAATAAGTAAATAATAACAAAAGATAAAGAAACAAAGACACAACAACAATAACAAAAATCCAGCTATAGGGTATTTGTAAATAATCTACCTAAAAATAAAAGTAAAGGATAGAAAAGAGTTAAAAATAAAGAGAGGGACAAGACACAAATACTAACCAAAATAATATGTAAAAGGCAATATTTAATAATAAAAATTCACTGTTAAATCCTTTCTGGGTACATAAGGAAGATCTACCATGCCATAGTTTGGAACCCAGAGAACCAATGGCTAGCAGCTCACCTAACATCTTAATAATGAAACCAGGAATGAGACGCAGGTCCCTTAAATCCTACTGTTTAAAAAAAAAAAAAAAAGTCTTATTATCTTAGCTTTTGTTAATAAAATTAATTACCACAAATTCTAAAGCTAAAATATTTCCAGATTCTGTGAGAGGTTAGCAGTTTGCTTTACCTACTTCTCGCCTCTGCTTCAGAGAACATACCAGCTGTTCTGAGGCCTCGCTATCTATCCTCTGCCTGTCAGGGGATGGATCTCCCCAGGCAATCTCGCCAGCCCCAGACACAGCAACACTTTCCTACATTCCTAGACACAGCCCCCGCTGGGCCTGCAATTTCTCAGGAAAGAACATTTCCGAGGTTGTAGTCTGTGACATATGCAGATTTGTCTGTGATTTGGGGTGAGGGTGGTGGGGTAGCAACTTTGTTTGCCTGCACAGGACATTTTTAAATGAAATTAGTTGTCAACATCTAAATGTATTAAAAGTATTTCCCACAGACAATCTGAATTTCTAGCTTCTCTTGATGCGTTGGAGGATCCAGAGAGCCCTGGGCTGAGATTTCCAGCCTCAGCCACCAGCTGAGGAGGAATGAGGGCCTCAAAGGCTTGGCACGCCCTCCCCCGCTGGTCACAGGTACTGTTGCTCACACACAGCTTGTGTCCCTACAGCAAAAACAGCAAAAACTACCCCCTGCACCTACTTATCTGAGGCCCGTCTAGTTGCAAAACCTGAGACAGGGATTCTTGCTAGAGTGACTTTCTGAGGGCACGCTCCCAGGAGAAGCCATGTGAGGTAAGCAGGTGAGGACAAGGGAAACACAACCAGGCAAGGATGTGGCCTCAGCTGACCCCTGGGGAAGCTCTGGAAGACAAACTGCTCCACAGACCCAAGCCTGTCTTGATTTGGGAGGGGATGGGAATGGAGAGGGGGAGCTACCCTAGGCTGTTCAGCTCCCATTTAATGCAAGGCCAGATTCCAGGGAAGGAGGCAGCTATGTGGCCTTGACACAGGGTAGGGGGATGGAGGCACAGAAGATACCAGGTAAAAGGGATCTGGGCAGGATGCCAGCAGCCTTCACTCCATCATGCCTCTATTAAACATACAGAAATAAAACTAGGTGACAGGGCTAGGGGCTTCAAGATACCCAGGAGAATGCATTTCTGTGTAGAAGTAAAGGATACTGCTGGAAGTTTAGTAGGCAAACCAGAACAAATGCTAAGCCACTCCCCTGCTCGTGGGACTGGCCCACACCCTAAAAACCCCACATTTGAACCCTGGACTGCATGCTGTTCCCCTCTTTGGACGCTTCAGGGACCTGGATGCTCAAGGCGGAAGCAGGATGGTACTCTTTAGGGTTACTGAAGATGACACCAAAATACCCTGGAGCCAGCTTAGGGATAATAAGAAATGTCCAAAATAAAAGGACACAGAGAAACACATAGATATGTCATCAGTGACTAAGCCCTATTACATCTCAGAAAGAGGTTACTGTGATCACTAATGTGTAGTCACTCTCACAGTGACATCACATAATCCTCGGAGAGTTGATAACAAATAGGCCAAGAATAAATCTGAAAAATTCAATCAACATCATTTTGTAAAACAGGATTTTTTTAAATATTGTCCCATAATTTGAAGATGTATTCAGATTTGTGATAAGAAGTCAATAACATGATAAAAAAATAAAAATTAAGAAGTGTAGAGGTCTCCCATCCAAGTACTAAACTGGCCCAACCCTGTTTAGCTTCCAAGATCAGACAAGATTAGGCATTGTTTGCAAAGTGGCTGGAGCTGGAGAGTATTACATACACTAAGTGAAATAATTCAGAAAAAGACAAATACCATATGATCTCACTCATAGGTGGAATTTAAGAAACAAAACAAATGAACATAGGGATGGAAAAAAGTTAGAGGCAAGCCATAAAGCAGATTCTTAACAATAGAGAACAAACTGAGGGTTGAGGGAGGGATTGTGGTTTAAATAGGTGATGGGGATTAAGGAGGGCACAGGCTGCGGTGACCACAGGTGTTGGGTATTGTATGTAAGTGATGAATCACTAAGCCCTACACCTAAAACTAATATTACAGACTGTTAATTAACTGGAATTTAAATAAAAAGTTGAGGGACGCCTAAGTGGCTCAGTCAATTAAGCTGCTGCCTTCAGCTCAAGTCATGATCCCAGAGGCGTGGGATCAAGTCCCACATCAGGCTCCCTGCTCAGTGAGGATCCTGCCTCTCCCTCTTCCCTCTGCCTGCTGCTCCCTCTGCTTGTGCTCGCTCTCTGTCAAATAAATAAATTTCTTCCCAAAATAAATAAATAATCAAAACTACAGAAAAAAAAAAAAAAGAAGATGAAGCATAGAGGTCATTGAATATTAGAGCTTACATACCTCAGGACAGGGCAGCCCCAAATCTCTGTCATCTAAGTCCTTCAAAAGTTCGATCAGCCTTTTCCTCTCTGTGTCCATCATAACCACTGGCTTCCCTGAATCCTTGGCCAACTACGGAATGTTTTAATAAAAAATAGTAAATACTCAAGACAATTCATAGTTCAGGAAAATAAAAATGGGAACTGAGCCTTCTATAGCACAGATACACTTGGGCAAAATCTGTGAGATCAGGCATTTTTCATTTGCGAGGTAGTTTTCTTCGATGCCAAATTTTTGCTCCAAGCAAAGATACTCCTGCTCTAAGCAGGCCCTCGTGTTAGCCATTTTAGCAAACATTTTATTTAAAATATAAGATAAAACAAACATGGGCAGTTGGCAAACCTCTCTTTATATAGTATTTATCAATATAATAATATATTGAGATATTTGGAAAGAAGCTCTTGCCACTTCCTATGTGACATGTATCTACCAAATGAAATTGCTCTTTTTTTAATGTGATTTTATTTGTAAGTATTTGAAGCTTTATCACATAACTTGCAAATTTGTGCTGATGATATATCTCAACTTTAATCCTTCTAATGAGTTGATAACAGCACCATGACCAATCACACATATATGGTAATTCTACAGTTAGGTTTTCAAAAAGCTGTTTAAAAGACAATCCTGAATTATAACTTTGTCTGACTTAGTGAGGAATTCACAAGACAGGTTTGCTACCATGTCCTGTCACACTATCCTAAAAGTATCTTACATTATAAATCATCCATAAAATGTGAAAAGCGTTAAATATTCTTGATTTAATACTGTACATAAACCACATGAAAAATCCCTTTCATTAAGCAAAAGGCAACATTTTAGATGCAGGGAATTTTAATTAAATTGGCAGAGTTAAGACCAAAAAGAGAAAATGGACAATGCCAGCTTGTCTTCAGCCCTTGCATTTACCAAGCTAATGAATATGACATGAAACACAGCTGAGTATTGCTGTTCTGTAAGATAGTAAAGGAATTTCATCAATATTTAAATAAATGTAACACTTATATAAATCAAAATAGAAAGCCCATCTCCCAAGATGGCATTTACCATCTCTGAGAAAAGTCGAACATTACCAATCGATTCCAATCATCTCTCTAGAAGGGGAAAACAGTGACAGCGCTTGCTGAACCAGAATTACTAAAGAAGTTAAAAAAGCTAATCAGATACATTTAACCACAAGCCAATCTTATTTCAATGAGGACTGTCCAAAAGGAATATTCCATCAGCCACGTCCATGATCTGAGTTCTGGTATATGAGATCAATGGAAATACGGTACACACAGAAGTCATGAGACATTCTTGTTTTGTAATAAATAAGGTAGTGGTCAACTATGGTTTCTTGGAAGCTATCGAGTCTGCCCTTCCCTCCCCTGTCTTCCTAATGCAAGTGAAGATCAGTTTTGTCCCGGGGATGTGCTTCTTGGGATTCTCCAAATTCTCCATCGGTGTCTCTTCTCCCCAGGCGATGCCTTTGTTCTTGGTGGCATCCAGGTAAGAAAACCCAGGGGCCTGCCCTGTGTTTTGCCCAAACAGACTGTGGAGATCTGGCCCAGTCTTGTGCTTCCCTCCCTTCCCCACTGTAGGGCACTGGGCATACTTCCAAACAAAACTCTTCTTGTCCTTCTCAACATCACCCATTTCAAAACCGCTCTTCCATCGCACCCAAAACAAAGGTGCCTGCTTGCAAGCCAGACATCCTGCCCGCTCCTAAATGAACTTGCCTTTACATTTCCAAACCGTTGTATCAGGACTTTGAATAAAGAGTCAGCTATTATTGTTAAAAGGGGAAAAGGGAAATCCATAGTGGGGCTGGCTCTGAGAAAAAACACTACCACTCTTGGAAAATTAAGTAAATCAACATGGGCCAGTGCAAAGAGATCAAGCTGGAGAAAGTTTCCTTCAGATCAGAGGGACATGAAGAGAAAAAGCAGGAGTCCCAGAGGCCAATCCTGTCATTGGCACGTTGACCCATGAATCCAATCTGCCTGGAAATGACATGCCAGCTGTGGAAGGAACATCAGGTTTGAACTGTGAGGAATTATTTAACTCTCCCCTCTTGTGAATAACTTCACACTCACCTAGTAACTCATCTGGTAATGGCCTGGGTGGTTTGTCACAAGCCTTCTGTCCACTGCACCTACATTTCTTGCTGTACATTAATTGATCAGCATTCTAGTCTAATAGAGGAGCCCTTTTACCCTGCGTTAGTCTGCCTTGAGGACATACCAAGACAGGCTGTAGGGTATGTAAGACCAAGGCTGAGCCCTTAACGCAAGGAGCTAATCAAGGCAAGTGACAAGTGGGCTTCCTGGAGGCTCAGCTAACTGGAGAGGGAAAGGGGCAGACAACCTGTTGGCCTCTCCAGCTCTTCCAGGAGCATTTTCCTTGCAAATTTCTAAATACACCAACTATAAACTCAGTCTCCTTACTTTAAAAGGCCAATTTTACTAATATGCAATTTAAAATCTGGGAAACATTGTCTGAAGCTATTATCTAAACAAACGTGTTTCAAACTGCAAGAACCAGGTTCGTTTCCGGGTAGTGAAACAAATGTACCAAACAGCAGCTAGCATCTTTAAAGGGGGTAATATAAGGTAGAATGGAATAAAAAACAGCGAAGTGAAGTAATGGTCCATAGAACTTTTCTTCAGTTACATTCACTGTTTCAATTACATATACATGTATCATGATCAAAAAAGTATTTAAAGACCATGAACACAACTATTTTCATTTCATAACTCATTTAATCTTACATATTGATTTCTAAACTTCTAAGTACATACCTCAATGTTTCTTTTGATAAAATCCTGGCTGTGTTTACCCCTAAGCTCAGTCTTTTCTGTATTTGAGAAATGTTTCTTTTCTGCTTTGATCAATGACTCGTTTCCTCCCACATCAAAGGTAAAATCTAATATTTAAAAAGTTCAAAATTTTTCATGATTATAATTGTCCATTATGCTAAAATTTTAAATTAAAATTACATTAAGCATACATTAAATATATAAGAAATAAAGCAGGCATTGAAATATATAAGCATACATTAAAATATATAAGAAAAAAAAGCACATATAGAAAAACTTCTAAATTCCAAATCCAGAAACTTAATACATATGGAGATTTATTCTTATGGATAAAGAAGACATGATACACACACATATAGACACTAGAATATTACTCAACCATGAAAAAGAGAAAGATCTTGCCATTTGTGACAGCATGGGTAAACCCAAAGGGTATTATGCTAAGTGAAATGAGTCAGACTGAGGAAGATAATTACCATATGATTTCATGCATAGGTGGAATCTAAAAAGCAAAACAAATGGATAAATAAAGAAACAAACGGCAGAATCATACTTATAAATACAGAGAACAAAGTGATGGTTCCCAGAGGGGAGGAGAGTGGAAAGATGGGCAAAATGCATGAAGGGCAGTGACAGATCCAAGCTTCCAGTTAGGGAATGACTAAATCACAGGGATGAAAGGCACAGCATAAGGAATATAGTCAATGGGATCATAATAGTGTCACATGGTGACAGGAGCTACACTTACAGTGAGCATAGATTACTGTGTCAACTTGTTGAGTCACTACGTTGTAACCTGAAATTAGTGTAATATGTGTGTCAACTATACTCTGATGAAGTTAATTAATACAATATATTTTATCTCATTCTTTATATGAAACAAAACTTTCCCTAAAGACTAGAGTCATTTCCTGATTCTATTAATATCCCATCATCCTCTCTGAACAGTAACTTTTTGTTCAAACCTGTCTTTTAAGCGAAGTCTGGACATAAGGGTCCTGGATGGTTTTTGTTTGTTTGTTTTTATATTTTATTTATTTATTTGACAGAGATCACAAGTAGGCAGAGAGGCAGGCAGAGAGAGAGGAGGAAGCAGGCTCCTTGCTGAGCAGAGAGCTGGATGCAGGGCTCAATCCCAGGATCCTGGGATCATGACCTGAGCCGAAGGCAGAGGCTTAACCCACGGAGCCACCCAGATGCCCCGGTTCTGGATGTTTGACATCCCATCTGTGCAGACCCTGAGAGCTCATCTCAGTCTGTCACTTTTTCTCGACCTTTGAAAAGAGGCCCGAGTCAACTTCTGGGTTGTTCAGACCCTGGGTGCTCAAAACAAGGGTAAGAAAAATACTGACGAACTCTTTTTTTTTTTTAATCAAAAGATTTATTTATTTATTTATTTATTTGATAGAGAGATCACAAGTAGACAGGCAGGCAGAGAGAGAGAGAGAAGCAGGCTCCCTGCTGAGCAAAGAGCCTGACATGGGACTTGATCCCAGGACCCCGAGATCATGACCCAAGCCGAAGGCAGCGGCCTAATCCACTGAGCCACCCAGGCGCCCCAAGATGAACTCTTATTTCCTACATTAAATAGCTTGTTTTCACTGTGGTCACATTTAAAGCATTTAAAACAAGGTCACGTGACTGCTTCTTTAAAGCTCTAAAAACTCCTAAATGACAAACGGAGTCCCCACCTTACAAAAGAGGATAAACTGCCACATTAAAGTCCAAAAGGAAAAACAACAGCCAGCGGCTCAATCCAGACAAGGTTTACTGAAAAGTTATCTTTGTTTTTTAAGAGGGGGTATAACAATAAGGATTAAGGGAGCTAGTCAGTTAGTATATTTACACCTCGTTGTCAAAGATTCCATTCAAATTTAATAATTAGAGAATATATTTTGATAACAATAGCTGGAAAGAACCAGCAAAAGGGTAAGATCTCTGGATGTAAATTCTTTTCAAACAAAAATAAATTTGGGCAAGAAAAAAGTTTCACTCAAATTTAAGTTACAAGTTTCTAGGCAAATCAATCTGTATTTTATCGTTGGGATTTTATTTCTTTAATAGGTCACATTTTTTAGTCAACTACCAATAGTTAAAGTATGAGTTTTGGTGAGTGGCCTCCTTAAATCTAAAATATGCAACATTTTCCCCATAATCCAAGTTGTGAATAGTCTTTTAAGCTGAAATACGAAGTCTATTCACTCAGTTTGTTTCATATACTCAAACAATACAACATTAAAATAACTCAAATTAAATGCATTCATGTCTACATTTAAAACAGTTTCTTAGGGGCACCTGGGTGGCTCAGTGGGTTATGTGTCTGCCTTCAGGTCAGGTCATGATCCCAGGGTCCTGGGATCCCTTCCCACGTTGCGCTCCCTGCTCCACAAGGAGTCTGCTTCTCTCTATGCCCCTTCCCCAAATCATTCTCCCAATTTCTCTCACTCTCGTGCTCTCTCCCTCTCAAATAGATATAAATAAATTAGTTAATTAATTAATTAATTAATTGTAGTAAAAAACATCGGATTGTCTGGTTAGAACCATCCAACTAGCAAGGTCCTCTCCTCTCCACCCTGGTGGTGACCAACAGTCGAAGCTGCCACATTCCTATATTAACACCAACTCTTGCTCAGTTGGATAAGTTGGTTGGACCAGTGGTAGGCACCTAACCCAACCTGGATCGGTTGTTGTCTTTTCCACAATTTTGAAAGTGAGTCTCCCTCTCATGACTAACCACAGAATATGCGCTTGGGAATCAAAAAAAAGCTGTCTACCCCCAGCATTATTTCTATAATTTTTTTTTAAGCTAGTTTTCTAGCTTAAGTTACTTGAAGCCAGCTTTTCTTTAACTCTTCATTATATAAAATCTAAATATCCAAAAAATAGAATAGTATTATAAACCCTCAACAACTAACTTCAAAAATGATTAACTCGTGACCAATTTTGTTTCATCTAGAACCTTAACTTCCATTTACCTACCTCTGGATTAAATCACATCAGATGATTTCATCTGTGAATATTTCTGCATATAGCTAGTATTTTCTTGTGACAATATGCTAAAACACACAAATTAAAACATACCTTGATTGACTTTCTGTATACAGTTTTCATATTCTTCTGGAGGGAGCTGAGTGTGAAACACTGAGAAAAAGGTGTCTTCATGCTCATAGGGACCAGCATCTACCAATTTAAAAAATCACTTGTTTAATACACAAAATAAGTACGTTGCCTACACGAACAGTTGTTTAAAAGGAAGATCTAACATTCTCCACAATATTTCTCAATCCCCTCCACATACACATTTCTTAAATGTCACTTCCAGGTAGAAATGATAATCATCTTTATATACAGCCACTGAAACAAACAGCAGAAAATCAAGATAGTCAAAAAGCATTTCCCTAGGACTTCTATGCAAAGAGAATGTACAAGGGTATCTTAAAATATTACATTAACTCCAAAATTCCAACGTCCATAATACAGAGAATAGGCACACTGAATAACCTTGTATTTTTTTTTCTTTTAGATCCCCAAATAAAGATTTCAGATATATGGTCATTAAGAAAAAAACATACATTTGAATGAGAAAATTAGGAGACTCTAAGCAGTTAGCTTTCTTTCTTTGGGATAGCTTTGGGATTTGTGCTCTTGGGCTAATACCCATAAAGAAATAAGAAAATTGTGTTTTTTTCAACTCTTCTTCTTTCAGTGTAATTGATTTTATTTTCTCCCATTAGCTAATGTAGATGCTGTATATCTGCAAGAAACTGCTAACATAAACAAGTATCCTTTCCTTCTAAATCTCTAGGTCTTAACACAAGAGACTCTATCTCTGAAACAAACCTGGTTCAACCACCCTCTTAAAGATGACATAGGCAAAGGAAGTTGGCAGAAGATACATTCACCCCCACACACAAAAATCACCCAATTCAAAACATACTATGTCTGAGGGTAAAAAGAAATGTATCAATTCCAGTTCCCTAATTTGGAATTCAAAACAATGAATTCAAAGCATCATTGGGACTGACATTACCATGTTAATCCTGTATAATCTTTGATTAGTTAATCTAGCAAATCAGTGTTGGAAGCCTTGGGTGGGAGAGGGGTAAACTACTTTTGTGTAAAAGACAGAAAGGTTTAAAGTTCTTTTCAAGAGGTAATATATTTATTTTTGATCCTATAACTCTTTCTTATTGGCAATTTCGCTCACTTTTACATAGAAGCACCTAGAAAGACACAAGGATGTGAAAACTTACAATACTAAAAACTGTTACAGCAAAGTGATATTTGGAGATAATTTTCACCTAAGGGTTTTTCCTAGGCTAAACTTCCTCCTGTGATCCTGTGGCTATTCACCAGTGGTGTCAATGGTATTCTGTACACTCCAAACCTCAGATGGAAGATGGGCACAGCTTTGAGCAAAAGGCCTTACAGCTCAGCTTTGAGCTTAAGGACAACAGTTTTGAAAGTCAGTTATTCAACTGCAGGAGCGTAACTCCTCAAGAGAAAAGAAAACACATTTTCTGAATTTCCAAAGTCCTCCTTTAGAAAACTCTTCCTTACAGTAAAACAAAAACAAAATGGATTACTATAGAAGAAGTAATGGAATTAGAAAATAGTCAGTGGGTAACCATCATCATAATAATTGATTCATGTAAGAATCGTCCATGGATGGTAAAAGTAGTGGGTAAAAATTTGAAGAATGATACAATAGCTTCATGGTACCTCCCCACAAGATGACTTACTCAGTACAAAGGGAAAGCTAGTACCTTTAAGTGGAGAAACCTGACAGACACCACCTTAACCAAGTGATCAAGGTTCACCTCACCAGTTATGAGACAATTGACCTCACGCACTTTCTGATAGGATCCACTGAGGACACAGTGGGATTCCTGCCAAAAATGCATAACCTGAACCTAATCTTATGGAAATAGAAACAAACCAGACTGGAGAATGGTCTACAAAACATCAAGCTATACTCTTCAAAAATGCCAGTGTCATAAAATACAAGAATGACTAAAGAGACATGACAATGCAGTGTAATACAGGACCAGTTTTCTTTTGATCTATCAATTTTCTCTTGATAGAAAGGATTTTAGCAGGACAATTGACCAAATATGAAGAAAACCGTAGACTGGATAATAGTAGTGAATCAATGCTGACTTCCTGACAAGTGCGTGTGGGTCACACAGGCAAGTGTTCTTGTGTGAGGAGGGAGATAGAGGGGACACACATGTAGAGAGACAGAGGCAAATGTGGCAACATGTTAGCACTTAGAGAATCTGGATAAAGGGCTTTTGAAAATTCTTTGTGCTTTTCTTGAAACTTTATCTGAAATTATATCAAAATTAAATGTAATAGGAAATTTTTAAAAATTCCTCTCCTCACTACAAATATTTATGTGGGGACCAAAAAAAATCTCTCTTCAGAGATCAAGAGTCAGAGTTTGAAGGACTGAGCACACTTTAAGATTTTATTTATTTATCTGACAGACAGAGATTACAAATAGCCAGAGAGGCAGGCAGAAAGAGAGAGGAGGCAGAAGGCTCCCCACTGAGCAGAAGCCTGATTCAGGGCTTGATCCCAAGACCCTGGGATCATAACCTGAGCCAAAGGCAGAGGCTTTAACCCACTGAGCCACCCAGGTGCCCTCTGAGCACACTTTAAGTAAAAGTCTTAAAGGAAAAACATTGGGATGGGATTTAAGTTGTTTCCTGCCAACTAAGGAAGAAACTAAAACCCATCCCAGACAGTGAAGAAGGATCTAGAACAGCATCAGAGGAAATGAGGTTAGAGTAGACATGAGCGACCCAAGTGGGAGGCTGCTCCCTAATACAGATTCCCTTGAAAGTAGATGACATCCCAAAATTGGATTGAAACCCCCAAAGAAAATGAGGAAATCCAGAGAATAGTGGGCTCTGCCTCACTAAATACCTGGAACTCTGAAAGTAGACTCCACATACAGTGCTCCATACTTACATGTGATAGCCGCAAGGCAGCAATGGCAATGAGCCATGTTTAGAGGGAGACAGGGCCTGAAATTCACCCTCTGCATGCTCTCTCTCTCTCTACCTCCCTCTCTCTCTTACACACATACACACACACACACACACACACACACACACCCCACAGTTCTTCATGGCTGGCCTACAGCATCGAGATCTAGAAATTCTTAACCCTATGAACTACATGAAGCCCTCCCCCACGACACATCATGATGCCAACCAAAAATGCACATACCCAAATGTCCCCGAGAATTGAGAACCATTCTACTAGACTCTAATTTCAATAAATTCAAAATATCAAAGCATATTATTTTTATATTAGCTTTTAAAATATAGGGCTTATAAAAAATTCTGGAGAACAAGGTAAAGTCACCCTAATTTTCCAATTAACTATTAGATCAATAAGAAAATAAGAAGAAAAAAAAAAGAAAACAACACAATAACAATATATAAAGAACAGTGATAACACCACATACGAAAGAATGCACTTTAGAGATAAAGCTATATTTGGAAATAAACTTATAACACTGCTGCTTTTATCATATTGTTATAGACCAAACTGTATCCCCCCAAAATGTATATGTTGAAGCCCTAACCTTCAGTGTGCCTGTATTTGAAGACAGGGCCTTTAAGGAGATAATCAAAGCTAAATAAGGTTGCTGTGTGGGGCCCTGATCTAATAGAAATGTGACCTTATAAGAAAAGGGAAAGACACCAGAGATATCTTTATCCCTTTCCCCACTTCCCTTGGCACAGAGAAAAGGTCGTGAGGACACAGGGAGAAGGTGGACATCCGCAAGCCTGTTTCTGAAGCTTTTTCAGATTGGGTTTTTTCACTAAAACTCTGCTTTAAAAAAGTTAACTTAAAAAAAAAAACTTTTAGATAGAAAAGAGAGAAGGGGGCGCCTGGGTGGCTCAGTGGATTAAGCCGCTGCCTTCGGCTCAGGTCATGATCTCAGGGTCCTGGGATCGAGTCCCGCATCGGGCTCTCTGCTCAGCAGGGAGCTTGCTACTCTCTCTCTCTCTCTCTCTGGCTGCCTCTCTGTCTACTTGTGATTTCTCTCTGTCAAAATAAATAAATCTTTAAAAAAAAAAAAAAAAGAAAAAGAAAAGAGAGAAGGAAAACAGGAATGAAATCAGAAATAATAAATGTGGCATAATAAACAATAAAGAGAATTCTTCTTTTAAAATACTCTATGAAATTTTATTAGTAAAATGTTCAATCTTGGTGAAATGGATGCTTTGAAATCTCACTGACATGGATGTATTGCCAGAATTGACTCAGAAAACTAGAAAACTGAAATATAATAGTAAATATAAAAGAAGTTGAGAAAAGAGTCAGAGAATTGCCTCCAAGAAATTATTTGAACCAGATGGTTTTTCCAGTGAAATCTTTCAAGTTTTTAGGGAACAGATAATCCCCACATTATATAAACAATTTCAAAGCATAGAAATAAATGAACAGACAGCCCCAATCATTTTATAAAGTTAACATAGCCTAACAAAGCATATACACACACCCTCCCAACCCAACCTCTACCGTCAACATCAGAACACATATGCATGTGGGCGCGCGCACGCATACACACACACAAACACACACACACACACACACACAGAGCAAATCTCACTTATGAATATAGACTCAAAAATTCTGAATAAATTCAGCTATTCAAATCTGGTACTATATTAAAAGAATAATCCTTTATAACCAAGAAATACTAACCAAAAATAAAACTCATATAGTATTTAAATGTATTGATTTTAGGGGCTCCTGGGTGGTTCAGTTGGTTAAGCATCTGCCTTCAGCTCAGGTCATGGTCCCAGGGTCCTGGGATCAAGCCTGGCATCAGGCTCCCTGCTCAGTGGTCAGCCTGTTTCTCTCTCTACCTCTGCTGCTCCCTGCCCTGACTCACTCTCTTTCGCTTGCACTCTCTCTCTCTAAGTAAATAAATTAAATCTTTAAAAAAATAAACAAATATATTGATTTTAAAACATTAAATAAGTTTGTCAAGATAGAAAAAACTTGATGATAGTTTAAATATTAGATAACGAAACATATTTATAAATTTCAACACTAAGTCTTTATAAAATCTTATTTGTATGTTTGGCTGGTTTGATGATTCTTTCTGTTTTAGGACAAGATTGAATCATAGTAAGCTGAAGGGAAGGAGACAGGACCGACAGACGCTCTAGGTGAGTGTCACAAAATGATGGATGGATCAGGAACCAGGGGCAGAGTGAAAGGGATGGGATGCTGTTGACCTTGGCCTTGAAGAACAGCATCTTTCTTCAATCTATGGTAAGAAAGACAGGGGATGAAGGAGAACAGAGTGCAGTTTAGAGACAGAAGGAAAAATTGCGGAAGGGAGTCCCACCTGGGTGGTTGTCTTCTCTGGACAGTAAGCAGGCCAGAGTGAAGGACTTGCCAAAAACAGGTGGTTAAAAACACAGTAAGCATTTGGAATAACCACTTTGGAGAATACAAAACACATTGCTAGGCAACAAGTGAAGGCAGAAACAATGGCAAGAGACTAAGACTGTAACAGAGGTTAAAATAAAAAAATCCAGGGGCACCTGAGTGGCTCAGTGGGTTAAGCCTCTGCCTTCAGCTCAGGTCATGATCTCAGGGTCCTGGGATCAAGCCCCGTGTCGGGCTTTCTGCTCAGAAGTGAGCCTGCTTCCCCTTCTCTCTGCCTGCTTGTGATCTCTCTCTCTCTCTCTTTCTGTCAAATAAATAAATAAAATCTTAAAAAAAACAAAAGTGGCTTTAATTTATAAAAAAAAATAAAAATAAAAATAAAAAAATCCTTCCAATTTACCCCAACTCCCTTCTCCTCTCTAAGACCCCTTGTCCTCCATGATATTTGTTATGCTCCACAAATAAGTGAAACCATATGATAATTGACTCTCTCTGCTTGACTTATTTCACTCAGCATAATCTCTTCCAGTCCGGTCCATGTTGCTACAAAAGTTGGGTATTCGTCCTTTCTGATGGAGGCATAATACTCCATAGTGTATATGGACCACATCTTGCTTCTCCATTCATCCGTTGAAGGGCATCTTGATTCTTTCCACAGTTTGGCAACCATGGCCATTGCTGCTATAAACATTGAGGTACAGATGG
Organism: Mustela putorius furo; assembly: GCF_011764305.1. Lineage (NCBI taxonomy): Eukaryota > Metazoa > Chordata > Mammalia > Carnivora > Mustelidae > Mustela > Mustela putorius. Next base: position 6,794,684 of record NW_025422047.1, read on the forward strand.
CCCTTCTTTTCACGACATCTGTATCTTTGGGGTAAATACCCAGGAGTGCAATGGCAGGGTCATAGGGAAGTTCTATTTTTAATTTCTTGAGGAATCTCCACACTGTTCTCCAAAGAGGCTGCAGCAACTTGCATTCCCACCAACAGTGGAAGAGGGTTCCCCTTTCTCCACATCCCCTCCAACAATGTTGTTTCCTGTTTTGTTAATTTGGGCCATTCTAACTGGTGTAAGGTGATACCTCAATGTGGTTTTAATTTGAATCTCCCTGAGGGCTAGTGATGATGAACATTTTTTCATGTGTCTGATAGCCATTTGTATGTCTTGATTGGAGAAGTGTCTGTGAATCATGAGAGACTATGGACTCTGAAAAACAACTGAGGGGTTTGAAGTGGCGGGGGGGTGGGAGGTTGGGGTACCAGGTGGTGGGTATTATAGAGGGCACAGATTGCATGGAGCACTGGGTGTGGTAAAAAAAAATAATGAATACTGTTTTTCTTTTCTTTTTTTTTTTTTTTCTAAAGATTTTATTTATTTATTTATTTGACAGAGAGAGATCCCGAATACTGTTTTTCTGAAAATAAATAATTTAATTTTAAAAAAAATAAAAAAATCCTTAACCATTCCGATTACCACAATTGACTTTCTCCCTCAGTCCTCTGCAAATCGGAGCTGAAAGAAACTACCAAGTTTTCTTGGAATATTCAAGCTTAACTTCCATGAGCAGAAGTGGCATATATCTGAATTTCACAGAACAGCACTTCAGCGAGGTATTTTCAGATCATTAGAGGCTGCTGTGTTGTGCTTACACGCATTTATAAATTTAGAGCTGGAATCACAGAAGCCAATGTAACAAAGGAAAAAGGAATAAATTCCATCAAAAACACTGATGTTGAACAATAATTCTATCATTAGATATCTTTGCCCCAGAGAGCACAGAATTCTCTCTATCTGTCAGAGAAATGCTAAAAACTAAAGGGAAACTCCTGGTCTGGCAAGGAATTTTGATTTTCACAAGATTTCTCTATAAAAACTTAAAAGAGGTCCCTGAAAATGGGGTGGAAAGACTTTTTTAATCTCTCTACCAAGTGCAATATTACCTACTTCAGCATCTCAATAGTTAAAGTTGAGGTTATTAAACTCTGGATTACCAAGTCAAAACATGGTAAAAGATAAAGTCAATTTAACATGGTTTTTTTCTTTTTCTTGGTGTCAAGGCCCCACTTGAATTTATATTTATCAATAAAATTGGATACATAACTCAACAACCCAGATCTTTTCATTTGTTTTGCTGTTGGTTCTTTGTGATGTCAGATGGGGCTAAGATGTATTTCGTGCCTGAAGATCTGGTTGGAAGTTGCCATTTTACCACCAGCCCAAAGTCCCTCAAATTACTCATAAATAAAAGGTTAAGCAAATGACTGGGGAAGATAAGGAAGAATATTCATCCTAAGAATTTCTCTCTCTTCTTTTAAAAGGAAAAGAGGCGGAAGGGAGATTTGGGTATGTTTATAGATATGCATTTAAAGTTCAAGTCTTTAAAAAATTTTTTTTAATTAAAAAAAAAATGAAGTTCAAGTCTAATAAGTCTGGCTCTAAATTCAGAGACTCTACCTTTTAATGTGCGTATTTTAACTAGATGCTGCCACCTACTGGATTATCTATAAGAGCTTTGTGCTTTGCCAGTAATAAAGAAAAAATAAGGGACGGGACACGGTAAAAAATTTGTTTCCATAAGCCTTATAGAAACATTTTACTTTAACATTTACAGCTAAACAAAATAATTGTTTTAATTTCATTCTTTTAATTTAGGAAGGTAGCCGAAGTTCAGTGAATAACATGGGAAAGAAATTAGTCTCAGAATGGAAGAATGTAAGTACTTTTATTTTATAATACACAACTATGTTGTAATAGGAGGAATTAGAGACTAAAATCACCGCTATGTGGTCAGACTGGACTCTTACATTTCTACTCATTTATACATACAGTGAAAATCCTCTGCTAATAATACCTTTCTTAGACTGAAGATTCCAAAAGTTTCCTCTTTGGGAATGAAGTAATAACTATGTTATGTAAAATGTAAAGAAAAAAATGTGTAATTAGCCTAATAATGTAGTCCAAAGTAAATATCTCCTTTGGTTTTTAAGATGTTTAAAAATCAGATACATGTCACTGTTAAAAATATGCCTATAGGAAAAAATATATATATATATGCCTATGATTTTAAAAACCAGTAGGAAATTTCACTAAGGAATTTGTCTTTTCTAAAAGACCAGTCATTAAAAAAAAAGATAATAATAATAATAAATAACACCGTCCCTCCCCTTGGGCACACCAGTCTGGCATGAGCTACAGAGAGCAGCAAGAGTGAAAATCAATAGATATCCAGTTCACCTAACAGTGTCTCTAACTCCCAGTCCTTTTTCATTGACCCTACTTCTGCATCTTGTCTGCTCTGAGCACAATAAATACTGCCAATACATAATAACTGACTAAGAATTCAAAATCTAAACATTGAAACTCTAACACGATAATGTTTAAACTAGTGATTCTCCCTGAACATAGATTTCCAGTCCCTGGTAACTCCAGCTTTCAGCTCACGAAGCCCAGCTAATTTCCATGTTAGAATATTGGTACTAATCTAACATTACTGCAAATGTCTGCAAGGCCTATAGTAGTCACGTGACTCCAAAGCTACAACGGGGAGCTCTACCAGTTTAAGCCAAATACACACGGCATGAGCTTTAAAGGTGAAGTGTATTTGATGGTTCTGGTCTGATGGTGAAGACAAGACAAATGAAAACAAAAGTCTTGCCCGGCAAGGCCGAAAAGTTCATTCGGTAGTGAACTCTGTGCCAGAAAAGGTTAATGTCAAAATAACATGGAGGACATGTGGAGAGGGAGAGGAGAAGGGAGTTGGGGAAAATGGGGGGAAATCGGAGGAAGAGACGAACCATGAGAGACTGTAGACTCTGAGGAGTTAACTGAGGTTTTGGAGTGGAGGGGAGTGGGAGGTTGGGTGAGCCTGGTGGTGGGTATTAAGGAGGGCACGTACTGCATGGAGTGTGGGTGTGGTGCATAAAGAATGAATTCTGAAACACTGAAATTTTAAAAATAAATAAAAAATTTAAAAAATAATTTAAAAACTTTTTTAAAAAGCTACATGGATCCCGTTTCACAGTTCCTGCTCCAGAGTCAACCAAGGGAGGTAGGTACCACCTCTTAGAAATGCAACATCCACTAGAGAAATCAGCATTTAGCTCTACTTACTGAAATACAGATGCTGAGATACTATTACATCCAGAATTATATTCCTGATACTGTCCATGTTCCTTATTTGGAAAAATGAATGCAGTCTTGGTTCTATGAAGGTACAGAATTACTGACAGACATAAAAGAAAATATAAGAAATCATACTTTTCAAGACAGATTATCTTCAGACAATAGCCTTCAGACATTTAAGTTAATAAAATAGCCTTCTATAACCTAAAAACTTAGAGGTGTTTTGCAGTCTTTTTTCTTAAATAGTGGACTCCCTGCTAAACAACTCTCAAAGAGAAAAATAGGCTTGAAAAAAACATGTTATTGCAAAAACCTTTTTGAAAAAGACAATATACCTGCCTAATAAAATGTATTACAAAGCTACAATAATTTTTTTTAAAGATTTTATTTATTTATTTGACAGAGAAATCACAAGTAGATGGAGAGGCAGGCAGAGAGAGAGAGAGAGATGGAAGCAGGCTCCCTGCTGAGCAGAGAGCCCGATGCAGGACTCGATCCCAGGACCCTGAGATCATGACCTGAGCCGAAGGCAGTGGCTTAACCCACTGAGCCACCCAGGCGCCCTACAATAATTTTTTTAAAAAGTATAATACTGACATCAGCACAGATAGAAATATTAATGGAAGAGAATAGAAAATTTGGAGAGAGACCCAATTAGTGCATGATAAAGTCAGCATTTCAAATAAGTGAGGAAATGATGGATTATCCAATAAAAGGTACTGAGATAAATAGTGTTAAAATCAAAAACGAATGAGACTGGGGGCACCTGAGTGGCTCAGTGAGTTAAGTGGCCAACTCTTGATTTTTGCTCAGGTCATGATCCTGGGATGGAGCCCTGCATCAGGCTCCACATTCAGTAGGGAGTCTGCTTGCGATTCTCTCTCTCACTCTTCCCCTCCCCCCACTCATGCTCATACTCACTTGCTCTCATTTTCTCTCTCTCTCAAATTAAAAAAAGGGGAGGGGGGTTGTCCAGGTGCCTCAGTGGGTTAATCATCTGCCTTCAGCTCAGGTCATGATCTCAGGGTCCTGGAATTGAGCACCACATAGGGCTCCCTGCTCAACAGGGAGCCTGCTTCTCCCTCTCCCTCTGCTTGTGCTCTCTCTCATTCTGTCAAATAAATAAATAAAATCTTCTAAAATTTAAATTAAAACAACAACAAATGGAGACAAGCCTTAAAAATTATCTGAGCAGACAAAACCAGCTTAGTCATATAAACAAAACTTAATTTAGCTTCTTTTGCAAGGCTAACTTGACCTGGGTCAACTCTTGCTTATGTCTCTGGAAATCGTAAGTGAAACCTCAAGTGTTCTCCAAAATTGATATGAAGTAACCATTCTACTTTGTAACAAAATGTCCCTAAGCCCCATTCCATGTTTTGGTTTTAGTGTTCCCAGTTTACAAGCTGCCTTTTTGATGTGTGCACAATAAACTTTTACTGATTACTACTTTGGTGATTCATTGCTTTTATTTCTGTTATTTCTGATCTTTTGATGTTAGCTAACAAAATGGGGGGGAATCATCAAATTAACTCTCTACCTCAGATATCAGAACAAAATGAGTTCTAATTAGATTAGTATTTTACTTTTTTATAAAATAATAACTATGCTAAAGGAAAACACAGGTACACTTTTTTTTTAAAGATTTTATTTATTTACTTGAGGGACTGAGTGAGACAGAGCATAAGCCAGAGGAGGCGCAGAGAGAGAGGGAGAAACAGAATTCCTGCTGAGCAGGTTGCCCAATATGACACTCAATCCCAGGACCCCAGGATCATAACCTGAGCTGAATGCAGAGCTTAACTGACTGAGCCACCCAGGAGCCCAACACAGGTACATTTTCATGTCATCTTATACTAGAAAATGTCTTTTTTTTTTAAAGATTTTATTTATTTGTCAGAGAGAGAGAGGGAGAGCGAGCAAGCACAGGTAGACAGAATGGCAGGCAGAGGCAGAGGGAGAAGCAGGCTCCCTGCCGAGCAAGGAGCCCGATGTGGGACTCGATCCCAGGATGCTGGGATCATGACCTGACCCGAAGGCAGCTGCTTAACCAACTGAGCCACCCAGGCGCCCCTAGAAAATGTCTTTTTAAGCAAAGCAACAATCAATGAAAAAAGAAGAAGAAGAAGAAGAAATGACTGATTTAGCTAAATAAAAAAATATTAAGTTTGGGTGAGCAAAGAAATACCACAAAACTAAAAATAATTAGTTAGAAAAGAAATGTATTTGGTATTTATTATAGTCAAAGAAGTAGTATCCTTAATACTTAAAGTACTCCTTCAAATCAATAAAAAGGAACACCTCATTTTACAAAAGAACAAGTAATTCACAAAATGGCTAAAAGAATAAATATTCAACCTCCTTAATTATCACAGAGATACAAATTGTAACTCCATTTTGAATAAGTGAAGTTTAAAACAACTATTAAAACCACTGTTGGGTCTCCAACCTCTGCCTCCTCCTGCACATGGTCTTCTCTTCCATGTGTTTCATCTTCTGCCTCCTCTTATGAGGGTACTCATGATGGCACTTAGAGCCCTCCTCCATGTCCACAATTATCTCCTCATCTTAAAATACTTAACTTACTCACATCTGCAAATATACTTTTTCCAAATAGGGAAACACTGACAGCTTCTAGGGATCTGATGTGGATCTACAGATTTGATCTCCCAGGGGACCATTTTTTCAACCTAGTTTTCAACCTAATTTTTCAATTACTGCAGGTCATAATAAGAATAATTACCCAAGAAGGTTATCACAGCCTTATGTATAATTGAAAAAAACTGAAAAACAAAGAAAACAATCTAAATGTTTAACAGCACAATATTAATTAAATAAATTATTATGGTATGTCCTTGTAAGAAGTCATTAAAAATAATGCTGACACAGCATAAGAAATATAGTCAATTATACTGTAATAGTGATGTTCCAGGCCAGATGGGAGCTATACTTGTGGTGAAGACAGGATAACGTACAAACTTGTTGAGCGACCATGTTGTACACCTGAAATGAATGTAGCATCGTATGTCAACTATACCCAAATTTTTCAAAAATTTTTAAATGCTGACGTAAATCATTCCAGTTGTCTACTGTTACATTAAAAAAATCACCCAAAAATTTAGTGCCAAGCAATAATAATTACTGCAGGCAAGATCTACTAATAGATGTTAACACCAGTGGACAAAAGTTTGAGGAAAAACAAGATACTTGCATATCTTAAAGTACCTCTTCCAAGATATTTATTAATTATAAAAGGAAAATTAATAACTTTACAATAGAGAAACCTGGCAGATACCAGCTTAACCCAAGTTTTCAAGGTTACCATCACCAGTGATATAAGACATTAACTTTCAGTACCCTCAGTGTGACTGAGTGAGAGCCCGTTATTTCTGGAGTATTCTTGCCAAACATGCATAACCTCTACCTAAATAAGGAGAAACATCACACAAACTGAAATTGAAGGATATTTTACAAAACAGCTAACAAGTACTCTCTACATGTGTCAAGATCATATGAAACAGGGGAAAACTGAGGAACTAACACAAATTAGAGGAGACTAAGAAAATATGACAACTAAATGCAAAATGGGATCCTGGGTTGGAAACTAGAAAATAAAAAGTAAAATGGTGGGATTTTAAGAAGGCCTATATTTTAATTAGTAGTATTATACCAACATTACCTTCTTAGTGTTGATCATGGTAAAGTCAACCCTTGAACAACATGGGGGATAAGTGCTGACTCCCCACATAGTCAAAAATCCATGTATACCTTTTGACTCCCCAAATACTTTACTAATGGCCTATTTGTTAACTAGAAGCTTTATCAATAATGTAAATAGTCAATTAACATATATTTTATATGTTATAAGTATTATACACTGTATTCTTAAACAGAGTAAGCTGGAGAAAAGAGAATATTATTAAGAAAATCACAAGGGGAACCAGAAAATATCCCCAAATAGCCAAAGGAATGTTGAAAAAGAAAACCCAAACTGGAAGCATCACAATTCCCGACTTCAGTCTCTATAGCAAAACTGTCATCCTCAAGACACTATGGTACTGGCACAAAAACAGACACATAGCTCAATGGAACAGAATGGAAAACTCAGAAATAAATCCTCAATTCTATGGTCAACTAATCCTCAACAAAGCAGGAAAGAATAAACAATGGAAAAAAGATAGTCTCTTCAAAAAATGTTGTTGGGAAAATTGGACAGACACATGGAGAAGAATGAAAGTAGACCACTTCCTTACACCACACACAAAAGTAGACTCAAAATGGATGAAAGACCCAAATGTGAGACAGGAATCCATCAAAATCCTAGAGGAGTAGGACATCTGGGTGGCTCAGTTGGCTAAACATCTGCCATCTACTCAGGTCATAATCCCAGGCTCCTGAGATCAAGCCCCTGTCAGGTTCCCTGCTCATCGGAGAGCCTGCTTCTCCCTCTCCCTCTGCTCCTCCACCCCTGCTTGTGCTCTCTCGCATGTGCACTTTCTATTTCTCTCTCACTCGAATAATAAATAGAATTTTTTAATACTAAAAAAAAAAAAAATCCTAGAGGAGAACACAGGCAGAAACCTCTTCAACCTTGGGTGCAGCAACTTCTTGCTAGACACGTCTCCAAAGGCAATAGAAACAAAAGCAAAAACAAACTATTGGGATTTCATCAAGATAAAAAGCTTTTGCACAGCAAAGGAGACAGTCAACAAAACCAAAAGACAACCAGTAAAATGGGAGAAGATATTTGCAAATGACATATCAGATAAAGGACTAGCATCCAAGATCTATGTAGATCTTATCAAAATCAACACCAAAAAAAACACAAAAAACCATATAATCCAGACAAGAAATGGGCAGAAGACATGAAAAGACATTGCTCCAAAGAAGACATACAAATGGCCAAGGGACACATGAAGAAATGCTCCACATCCTTCAGTATCAGGGAAATACAAATCAAAACTTCAGTGATATTCCACCTCATACCAGTCAGAATGGCTAAAATGCACTAGTCAGGAAACGACAGATGTTGGTGAGGATGTGGAGAAAGGGGAACCCTCCTACACTGTTGGTGGGAATGCAAGCTGGTGCAGCCACTCTGGAAAACAGTATGGTGGTTCCTCAAAAAGTTGAAAATAAAGCTACCCTATGACCCAGCAATTGCACTACTGGGTATTTACCCAAAGATACAAATGTAGTGATCTTAAGGGGCACCTGCACCCCAGTATTTATAGCAGCAATGTCCACAATAGCCAACCTATGGAAAGAGCCTACATGTCCATCAGGAGATGAACAGATAAAGAAGTTGGTATATATATATATACAATGAAAAATTACGCAGCCATCAAAAGATGAAATCTTGGTGTGCTTGGGTGGCGCAGTGGGCTAAAGCCTCTGCCTTCTGCTCAGGTCATGATCTCAGGGTCTTGAGATCAAGCCCTGCATCAGGCTCTCTGCTCAGCAGGGAGCCTGCTTCCTCCTCTCTCTCTGCCTGCTTCTCTGCCTACTTGTGATCTCCCTCTGTCAAATAAACAAAAATTTAAAAAAATAATAATAAAATTTTTTTAATCTTAAAAAAATATAAAATCTTTTTAAAAAAAGAAGTAATCTTGGGCGCCTGGGTGGCTCAGTGGGTTAAGCCGCTGCCTTCGGCTCAGGTCATGATCTCAGGGTCCTGGGATCGAGTCCCGCATCGGGCTCTCTGCTCAGCAGGGAGCCTGCTTCCTTCTCTCTCTCTCTCTGCCTGCCTCTCAGTGTACTTGTGATTTCTCTCTGTCAAATAAACAAATAAAATCTTAAAAAAAAAAAAATAAATTAAAAAAAAAAAAAAAAAGAAGTAATCTTGCCATTTGCAATGACATGGATGGAACTAGAGGTAATTAGGCTAAGAGAAACAAGGCAATCAGAGAAAGACAATTATTATATGATCTCACTGATATGTGAAATTTAAAAGAAAATAGAGGATCATAATGGATGAGAGGAAAAAATAAAACAAGATGAAACCAGAGAGGGAGAAAAACCATGAGAGACTATTAATCATAAGAAACAAACTGAGGGTTGCTGGAGGGTAGAGAAGGTGGAAGGATGGGGTAACTGGGTGATGGACTTTAAGGAGGGCATGTGATGTAATGAGCACTGCATATTCTATAAGACTGAAGAATCACAGGCTTGGACCTCTGAAACCAATAATACATTATATGTTAATTGAATTTAAGTTTTAAAATGTTTTTAAAAAATCATACAGGGGTGCCTGGGAGGTACAGTCAGTTGAGCATCTGACTCTGGGTTTCAGCTCAGGTCATGAGCTCAGGATTGTGAGATCGAGCCCCACATCAGGTTCCAACCTCAGCACGGAAGTCTGTTTCAGATTCTCTCTCTCCCTCTCCCACTCATGTTCTCTCTCTCAAATGAATAATAAATTTTCAAAAAAAAAAAAAGAAAATCATAAGGAAGATACAATGCATTTACAGGACTGTACTGTCAAAAATCCACATATAAGTGGACCCATGAAGTTCAATTCCATGTTGTTCAAGGGCCAACTGTACTATGGTTTATACAAGATGCTAATGTTAGGGGAAGCTGGGTAAACAAGCACTCTATGGGTTATTCTGTAACTTTACTGTAAGTTTAAAATTATTTCAAAATAAAAAGTAAAAAACAAAACAAAACTTAGTGGTGCAAAACAGTAACTAGTTTATTATGCTCACGATTCTGTAGGTCAGTGATTTGAGGGACACGGCAGGAACAGTTTGTCTGTGCTCCACCATGACTAAGGCCTCAGCTGGGGTGGCTGCATTGGGCTGGAGTCTCCAGAGTAGTTCACCTGAGACCATGTGTCTAGCCTTCGCTATTCTCTACATGATTTTTGACAGGAATGAAATATCCTCATATCTCTGGGGCCTCCACTGAAACACTGGAACAGTTGTTATGTTAGTTTCCAGGGGCTGCTCTAACAGATAACTCTGGGATGGGTGGCTGAAGACAAAAGAGATTTCTTCTCTCACAGTTCTGGAAGCTAGACCTCTGAAATCAAGCTATCAGCAAGGTCATGCTCCTCTGAGGTCTCTAGGGAAGAATGCTTCCTTGTCTCTACCAAGCTTCCGGTGGCTCCCGGTCATCCTTGGCATTCCTTGACTTGTAACTACATCACTCTAATCACTGCCTCTATATTCACATGACCTTCTTCCTGGGTCCTTGTGTCTCTGTGTTTCTATGTGTCTTCTCTTCTTCTAAGAACACCAAACAGGGCGCCTGGGTAGCTCGGTGGGTTAAGTCTCTGCCTTCAGCTCAGGTCATGATCCCTGGGTCCTGGGATGGAGCCCCTCATCAGGCTCTCTGCTCAGCAGGGAGCCTGCTTCCCCCCTCTCTCTGCCTGAGTCTCTGCCTACTTGTGATCTCTCACTCTGTCAAATAAATAAATAAAATCTTTTAAAGGGGGGGGCACCTAATCTAGTATGACCTCGTCTTAACTAATTAATCTGCAAAGATGCTATTTCTGAATATGGCCACATTCTGAGGCTCCAGGGAGACATGAATTCTGGTGGGACACAACTGAACTCACTCTAGGTGGGAACTGGCCAGCATCACTCCCTCCGTGTAGCCTCTCCATGTGGCTTGTTAGGAACTTCTCAAAGCACAGTAGCTTCAGCATTGTCTCACGCCTTACAGGATGGATGGCTTTCCTCTGAGTAAACCTTCTAAGAAGAGAACCAGAAACTGCTAGTCCTTTAATGGCTAGGGCTGGAATTGGTGTAGGATTACTTCTGCTGTAATCCAATAGTTCAAGAAGTCCCAGCCCAGTCCAGCCTGAAAAAGGAAGCCCAGGAAGACATAGACTCCTCTATGAGGACTGGAATGAACATACACAGAGAGAAGGAACTGATGGCAAATATCTTGGAAACTGACTACTGCACAGCTCTGTTGTTCCTGACAGCTAAAGGTGCTCATAAGATAGAAATTAGAAAACCAATCACAAAATACCATATGTATAATTTGATTTCATTTCTATTTTTAAAATATATGTGGATATTTGCACTAAAAATGTCTCAAAAAATAAAGAGTAAGCAAAAATATTGAGAATGATTATCTCTGCAAGTTAAGAATTTTGGCAACTTTTTTTCTTCCTGTTTACCAATATTTTCTAATACAGATTACATACGTGTTATTTCTATAACAAAATAAAAGAAGCAGAAAGTAAATGATCTATGATTTGAACAGGCAAAGAGTTTCTGGTCTTTTTGTTTTTGTTTTTAAAGATTTTATTTATTTATTTGATGGACAGAGATCACAAGTAAGCAGAGAGGCAGGCAGAGAGAGAAGAGGGAAGCAGGCTCCCTGCTGAGCAGAGCCTGATGAGGAGCTCCTGGGCTCAATGATCCCAGGACCCTTGGATCATGACCTGATCGAAGGCATAGGCTTAACCCAGTGAGCCACCCAGATGCCCCACTGGTGTTTTAATTAGGATATACAAAAGGTAAATTTCAATAAGGCCAATCTAGATATAGAGCTATCAAGGAGAAACTCAAAAAGACTCATTTAAAAAAAAAAAAGACATTAGTCATAAAAAAGGTCAACTCAGATAGGCACCCACCCTCTTGGGTAGAAACATTTGGTATATTCCAAACCCAAATCCCTCAGGCCCAAGCAGCTTCTGAGCTCTCAATCCTGGATCCAGAAAGAAACAAACTTGAAGGAATTTCATTCATATCAAAGCGCATGCTAAACAGCTACAGAAGTCTGAATCAGGTTCCTGGGCTTCTACAATGTTAGACATTCACTTTGCAAAAGACAGATGAATGCCAGGATTCTCTGAGAAATCAGAGGTCTTTGCTCAGAGTGAGTCCTATGCCCAAGCTGGACCGGAGAACTACTTACGTGACATAGGTTAAAGGATTTGCAAAGTGGCCTACCAAAATATATCAACTGCTTCCCAATCCCTAAAATTTTTACCACCATATAAGTGAGTTACAGATTACAAGACTCTTTAATACTTCTGCAGATGAAGAAGGAGGAAGAGAAGATAAAGGAAGAGGAGGAGGAAAAGAAGGAACATAGATACATGTAAACACAAGGTGGGAATGTACAAATGTGCACAATTAATTGGTTGGTCTCTAAAGCAAGACTAGAAGAGAATTGGCAATAGGACAAATCAGTAATGGGTTTTTATGAAAGGGGTTGCAGAAGCCTGAGTAGGACCCTCCATGGGAGGACTCTAGGCAGTTAGGAGACAGTCTGCATAGACTGGGTGCCTAGAGGTATCTAAGAGGCACAGAAGTAAAGGCAAAGACACTTTGTCTCTTTCCCAGTTTTTCACTGTGCTGCCCCCACACCTGTGAGCAGATACAAACCCTAGAAGCCTCTGAAACTTCTCTACACTCAGGATAGTTTCATATAATCCCACCTAGGGGCACCTGGGTAGCTCAGAGGGTTAAAGCCTCTGCCTTCGGCTCGGGTCATGATCTCGGGGTCCTGGGATCGAGTCCCGCGTCAGGCTCTCTCCTTGGTGGGGAGCCCGCTTCCTCCTCTCTCTCTCTGCCTGCCTCTCTGCCTACTTGTGATCTCTGTCTGTCAAATAAATAAATAAAATCTTTAAAAAAAAAAAAAATCCCACCTAATGTGATCATTTCTAAGAACAGTTAGGCTTAGAAAAAGAAAAAACAGATGAACTGGAAATCTTACTTTAATCCAAATAATCTATAACTCTGAGATAAAAACAAAGACAAATTTTACTCACCTGCAATTTCTTCTGATGCATCAGTCAAAGCTAGAAACTTTTTTGTATTTTCCATTTCCTCATTACTTTGCAAAGTTTCACCAGTTTTTGCAAACTAATAAAAGAGAAACAAGTTTAAACATGGAAAAAGAAGGTAACTATACTCATCAATTTTTTTTAATTCCATGGAATCCAAACTGTGTACATACAAAAAAGAAGATTCATTTGTATTTCTTTAGTTAGGAAATTTATTAATGTTCCTGTTTCCACAAAATTCTAGCAATTAATAGTCTCCAATAGAGTTGGAATATATGTCTATCATTACATAATGATTATCTTGGTTAAATCTTCTTCAGCTTCTGTTTAGTATGTCTATAACTAATTAGTAACCTAAAGGTACATCATCAAATTACAGTTTCAGACATTTCAAGATTGATACTGTATTTTATTATGGGTCCAGTTATCATTCTTATTTCCAAACAAGTAAAAATTTGTTACTCAATAAGAGTAAATGATAGACTAACTTTTTCTGCTAAAATTTACACAAATCATTTCTCTAGTTTAAAGCACTGCATTTTGATTGGTGCTTTCTTTCTAGCCCGTGGCCTGCCTGGGAATCTTACAAAAATGTATTTTTAATTATTTCTTTTTTAATTCATATTATCATATAGGAAATTTCCTTGAAGTCAACAACTAATCAAGGAGGAATTTATCAAAAACAACCAATCTGTTTTTATAATACTCCTTACTTTAAAAGCGCTCTCCTTTAAGGAGCAAAGTTCAAATATGAGCCAATGGCTATACATCAAGTCAGCGCAAACACCTGGTCAACTTCCACCTCTCAATACAACAGAGAATAAAAGGTCCAAGAAGGCCAAGGAACATTAACAGAGCACTAGAAATGTACTGAAACAGAAGCAAATACAGCATGGTCACAGACCACAAGCACTTCACAGCCTCTAAGAGATCCTGACCGGCATATGACACAGTGAACTCCTCACTTCCTAGTCACAAAAGTTTACTCAAGTAATAATGGTCAGCAGAGGGTTAAATGTTTGGTATATTTATGAATTTATCTCCAAACTGTAAGCTTGCTGAAGAAAAAGCAGACATACATCCTTGAATGTAGGCGCCACATGACATTCTATTCCAGAGATGGAGAAACCCCAGCCTGAAATCAGGAAGAGATGTCTACCGTGCTGTCGTGGAAAATGAACTTGTCTAAACAGTACCTGAAATCTGGAATGCTGCTAAGTTACCTTGACAAGTTCAAGAAAACTATCTCCCTCACCCACCACCCAATACAGACATATATGCACCACTGTCCTACTTCCACAAAATAAATCATAAAGGCAGACTACACTGATACGACCACAGTCCATGCTTTTACTCATCTTAGAGGAAATTTTCTTCCATGTCAGCATATGGTAAACATTCCTTACCTTGAGTTCTTCCCACAGCTTTATTCTCATGTCTATACCTTGCTTCTTAATTTCTTTTTCTCTATATTGTCTCTTCACCAATATCTTATCAAGCCTCCTCATCTTCTGAATAGCATCTTGAAGTTGAGAATCTAATTCTTTTAATTCGGGTTCATCTATATTGTGTTGAAAGTAGGAATGAGTTTGAAGTTTAGTACAACCATAAAGTTTTATTTTGTGTTTTATCTGTTATTTGTTCTTTCATTCAACAAATGTTTATGGCTCACAAGAATAACTAATATTGGTGTCACGTATCTTGATTTACAAAGTACTTTCACATGTATTTTTTCATTTAATTATCTAACAACCCTGTGAAATAGACATTTATCTCTGTTTCAAGTTGAAATAACTGGATCTTTTCTTTTTTCCCTTTTTAAAATTTTTTTTAATTTAAGCATAATTGACACACAATTTTACATTAGTTTCAAGTGTACAACATAGTATTCAAAACTCTATAACACGCTCTATGCTCACCACAAGCATAGCTACCAACCGTCACCATATAATGCTATTACAATACCATTGACTGAAAAAAAATAAAGCAATACCATTGACTGAATTCCTTATGCTGTGCCCTTTATTCCCATGACTTATTTATTCCATGACTGGAAGCCTGTATTTCCCACTCCCCTTTAAGTGTCCTTGAGTTCCTTCCATATCTTGGCCATGAAAGATGATAATCTGCCAATGAGCATAAATGCTCAATCTCAGCCATTCTAGGTTAGATAATTAGAAATGGCATATTCTAAAAAAGAAAGAAGAAAATAGGCATATTCTGCTAAGAAAGACCAAATTTTGCAACTTTTTAAAATCCAGAGAGTCCAGCGTGTTTCTCTATAATGTATATCACTTCCTCTTTACGGAAAAGATTATCTCCAGAAGGGAATTAGCTTATCCAAAAAGAATACTGATCTTATTAATAAACAGGCTTTGCAAACCTGATTGCTTACTTATTTTAAATGCAAGAGCCTTTAGTTCTAGTCCCTCACTGCCAATCCTAGCACTCTCAGCCTCCATATAATATAAGTGGACTAAACAGTAGGTACTCGTGCATGAAGGAACTCATGCAGTTCTGAAACAACAGAAACAAGTACAGCATAAACGGCCAAGAGCAGGGTGCCTGGGGTGGTTCAATGGGTTGGACATCTGACACTTGATTTTGGCTTCGGTCATGATCTCAGGATCATGAGATCAAATCAGGGAGTTGGGCTCCACACTCAGCACAGAGTCTGCTTGTCCCTCTCCCTCTGCTGTTCCCCAGCTTGCGCCCACACATGCGCACCCGCGCTCTCCCTCTCTCTCTCAAATAAATAAAATAAACAAAATCTTTAAACTGGGACAACAGCTAATCTCAACTATAGTGCCTCATTTCCTGATAACTGTGATCCTGAGTCACCCAGCCCAACTTTGAGAGCTAACCACATCCTAGACAGCAGTCAGCAGTTCTCAAAGTTTATGACCTCCGCTTCTCTTTATAGCCTTAAAAATTATTGAGAACCCAAAACAGATTTCGTTTATGTTACATCTATTGATAACTACCATATCAGAAATAAAAACTGAAAAATATTACACAGATTTATTTATTCATTTAAAAATAATGTTATTAGTAATTTCATATTAACATAAATATAATATTTTTATGACAAATAACTATATATTCAAAAATTATTAAGAAGAATGGCATTGTTTTAAATTTGTAATATCTAGCTTGATAGAAGACAGCTAGATTCTCAAATCTACTTGTATAATATATTGCAATCTCTTGTTTCACCCAAGAGTATATTTCGAAAATCTGGCCTCATAAAGACATGTACTTGGAAAGGGGAGGAGAAATGTAATAACTTTCTCAGGTAATTATGGATACTCTTCTTTGATACTATATCAAAACTCAACAACGGGTATTTTTTTAAAGAGTAGTTATAATGTGAAATTTATAACCATATCAGTGAGCTTTATGTATTTGTCCTATTAAATTCCATACAATTATCTTTCATGCTGAATGGATTTTTTACCCTGCACTGGTCATTTGGAAAATGATAATTCACTGACTTATGCAGACCTGCAAAATGTTAGCACATTTTGGTATATTTAAATTTTTTTAAAAAAATTTGTTTAAATATTTAGTATTTTTTAAAATCTCATTGGTTAATACCATCATCATATTTTATCAGAGAAGTCTAAATATTGGAATGGCATACATAAGTTTTCCAAAATTCTATTTTCACTTGAAAGCCCAAATTTTATCATTGACAAAAGATACTGTCAATTATTTTCCTTGAAGTAGCAGGCTCATTTCATCTTTTTAAAAAATGGCTGCCAAATACCCAAGTCTAAATGATAATAGTTTGTCTGTCAGTCATTCTTTTGCATAAGAATGGTGTTCCATTAAAAAGTGGCCAGTTCAGTTCTCAACTTCAACTATCATACAAGTACTGTTCCTCAACCCAAACTTCACATTTTGGTTTACAGCAGAATTGCTTTATATACATGCCATTTTACCTCATAGGCAATTATAAAGATGTATATTTGAAAAAGCAAGATTCGATAAAATTAATAATTTTTACTGCTCCATCAAAGATGTTCTTGACTGGCACTGGCTATTTCTTTCTTCTGCCAGTATCTGGTCATGAAGAACACAATGACTACTAGTACAATGGGATATAATGCCTTTATTCATGCAAAAGAAAGCACCAGCAATTTTACTCACCAATGCTTTTGTACCATCACTGTAAATGTCCATTCAGTGGGTAAAAAGGCAAATGGCATTATTTCAGTATTACAATGAATTATATTACTGATATACCAGTATTATGATGAAAGTAGTCTCACTTTGCAAAATTCCGGTAAAGGTCCCAGCAATCCCCCAGGGCTCTGCAGACCACATTTTTAGAAATGCTGTTCTAATTCACTCTGACCAGTATTAACTTAATAACCAAGGGGGAAAAAGGGCTCATTAAAAATCTAAAAGTTATTAAGATCAAATGTGATTATCCTGAAGAAGTAATATATAAATTACAGGATATATTTTATTGCATAATTTAGTCATCAAAAAGATCAATAAACCATGTCATAAAATGCAGAAACACTTTCTACTTGATTAATGTAAAATGACCACAATAACAATTTTATTCAGTTATGTTTCTGTTTCGTTATTTTATTATTTATTTCACAAATTTCATTATTTTTCTGTGTTTTTAAGTGTTTTAAGTGTTTTTATTATTTTATTATTTTTCTAAGAGTTTCATTATTTTATTTTATTTTATTCATTATTTCACAAATTTCATCATTTTTCTAAGTGTTTTTAAGGACTCCACATTATTCTAAATAAAAACCGGTGCTCACAAAGGTACGCCTCTTGACTATTATTTCTACCCAGCTGATAAAAAACATATGTAACTCTAATATTTGAACTATAATATCTGTCACTGTCATTACCCAATCACCTAGTGATTTTATCCTACCTGAACAGTCAGGGACTCTCTGATGTTGAACAAAGTTCAGACCTTCATCTGATCCATCCTCCACCAATTTTGGCTTTTCAGAGTCCTTTTCCCCTTTATCATCATTATTGTTTCTACTTTCTTCTGCATTGCCGCTGTCTGAGTTGTTCTCTTTACCAGAGTTCAACTTGATTGCAGTATCAACCTCATTATTTCCAAAGAAATAATTTTCATAAATAATATATTCTTGAAGACTTTACATTTCTAGACTAGTTTAACACTAGTGTGTGTATGTATGTCCTCACATACTTACATTAGTGTTAAACTAGTTTAGAAATATTTCACTTTTTAATTAAATATAATTTAACTACACAACTAAATTTAGTAACATATGCACCAATTGCCCCATTGCCCAGCAATTTCCAGCAATATAGAGAAGGGGCAAGAATCAGTCCCACAAGGAACCATTCTCTGCCCACCCTGGAGATGAGGCATGATGGTGCCCGCTCCCTGAGCTCTCACTCGGATGGAGAGTCAGCGCTCTGCTGTCCCATACGATGGCCACTAGCTACATGTGGCTATGAAGAGTTGAAAAGCAAAGAGTCTGAATGGAGATGTGTTTCTAACGTGAGTCTTCAAGTCAGAATCCGTGCTTTCGTGATTATTTTTTAAGCTAGTCACAGTTTTTCTATTTCATTTTGGTTTCTCTTTCTATTTTAGCAATGCTCATTTTGAAAACACCAGTTTGGGGCAGCTGTGTTTTCCTGAGAGAACAAGAAAAGACATCCATGGCTGCATGGCGGGGGGGGGGAGGGGGGGGACCAGGGATCGTAACCCCTGACAGCTGCGAGTGGCAGTGAGAGTCACAGTGGAAGGGAACACAGGCCAAGGGAGAGGCAAAACATGAGAGAGAAAGAGAGAGAGAGAGTCAGCCACTGCTGCGAGGAATACCTTTCTCCTCCCAACGTAAGAATCCAGCCCTTGGAGGGTTTTCTGTTCTCTCTGCATCCACGTGGTCAACTCTCGGCCACGGGAATCTGTGCCCCTCTGTGAATCTCCAGGACAGAAGGTGGGTGTTATGGAGAATTAAGCTGCCAGGGACACAGGACGGCACAGCACGGAACATCTCTGTTCACCTGGACTAGGGCATAAGTCCCAGTGGAACTGAGCCAAGATTACACAGGCATTGTTTTTCTTATTTGTGGGTTAGGCCTCCACTGGTTTCATTCTATACTGGATCTGTTCAAAAACACACTTCTGTGAAAGGCCAGGTTAAACCCTTAAATTCCATAAAACCCAGTAAATCCTTGAGGCTACAGGTTCTGTAAAAATGCTGAAATTGTTGGAGGAGATCACATGAGCCCTGTCGGTTATTTATATCTTGGCATAAATGAATTTGGCCGACCTTTCCCAGAGAATGGTGTTTATATAGGGGAATACAGAATATAGAAAACATAACTAGATATTAGCAATATACTTGGATGGTATATTTTGTGTCCACTTCAGGACACAAAAAGACCTTTTATATGTATCACCCCATATGATCCTAACTCTTAGAATGAACAAGAAGCAATGGAGCAAAAAGATGTTCTTTTTGAGCAAAAAGAACAAAAGGCAAACTTTGCCCATTTTATAATTTTACCCACAGTTCCTCATTCCATTAGCACCAACCATCTTTTAGTTTATTTGAAAATAAACTAAAAAGGGCTTCCAGAAATTAAAAATATGTCATTAACTTTAAAAATTCAATGGATTAGGAGCATCTGGGTGGCACAGTGAGTTAATGCCTCTGCCTTCGGCTCAGGTCATTATCTCAGAGTCCTGGGATCAAGCCCCACATCTGGGCTCTTTGCTCTGCAGGGAGCCTGCTTCTTCCTCTCTCTCTCTGCCTGCCTCTCTCTCTGACTACTTGTGATCTCTGTCTGTCAAATAAATAAATAAAATCTTAAAAAAAAATTCAATGGATTAAAGAGTAGATGTGACATAGTATAAGAAAGAATTCAAAAATTCAAAAATAGATGTTAAAAAGTCCCCAGGATGAAACACAGAGAAAGAAATGAAAATATATTTAATATTTTTAGAAAATATTAAAAAGAAGATAAGAGAAATAAAGGATAGCAGGGAAAATTTCAATAGATATTTAATATGACTTTCATGATGATGCAAGAGAAAAAAAGGAGGCAATATTAGAAACATTTTTTTAAAATGACTGAGAATTTTTCAATAAAACAAAACACACAAATCCTCAGATTGAAGAAGTTCTGATCACCAGAAAGATAAAATAAATAAATCCATACAAAGGTGAATAACAGTAGATACTGAAGACAAAGAAAAAAAAGTTAAAGCAACCAG
The DNA here is from genome assembly GCF_011764305.1 of Mustela putorius furo. Lineage (NCBI taxonomy): Eukaryota > Metazoa > Chordata > Mammalia > Carnivora > Mustelidae > Mustela > Mustela putorius. The sequence goes on from NW_025422047.1 coordinate 6,814,948, forward strand.
AGCACACAGCACACACTGTAATGAATATCAGATTTACAAAAGCCCTCTCATTGGCAACAACAGAGGCTAAAAGCAAAATATAAAAATGTAACACATAAAACTATAACACTTTCAGAAGAAAACAGAGGAGGAAATCTTTGGAACCCTGGCTTAAACAAAGAATTCTTGGATGCAACAAAAAAACACAAGCCTCGAAGTGTGTAAACCTAGTGATTCACAGACCTGTACCCCTGGGGATAAAAATATATGTTTATAAAAAATTAAAAATTAAAAATTAAAAAAAAAAAACAAAAAAACACAAGCCTCAAAAAAATTTTGACAAACTGCATTTTTTAACAAAATTTCAAGTTTTTGCTCTTCAAAAGACACAGTTTAAAGAATGAAAAGTCAAGCTACAGACCAGTAGAAAATATTCGCAAGTCATATATCTGACATGATACATAAAGAACTCTCAAAAGTTATCAGAAAAAAAATACAATTTTATATATATATAAAGAACTTGAAGAAGTTAACAATAAGAAAAAAATACAATTTTAAAAGTCAGACAAAGAAAACTAATACGCTTGGGGTGCCTGGGTGGCTCAGTGGTTAAGTCTGTGCCTTTGGCTCAAGTCATGGTCTCAGGGTCCTGGGATCAAGCCCAGCATCAGGCTCTCTGCTCCGTAGGGAGCCTGCTTCCCCCTCTCTCTCTGCCTGCCTCTCTGCCTACTTGTGATCTCTGTCTGTCAAATAAATAAATAAAATCTTTAAAAAGAAAAGAAAACTAATACACTTTCCAAAAGAGATATGTGGATTACAAAGAAGTACATTCATTATTAGTCACCAGCAAAATGTGAGTTAAAATTACAATGAGATAACTAGTATATAACTATTAGAATGGCTTTAAAAAAAAAAAACTAACAATATCAGCTGCTGGTGAGGATGCTGAGCAGCTGGAACTCTCAAATTTCTCATGGCAACAAAAAACAGTTCTGCAGTTTCTTATAGTTAAACATACACTTACCATACAACCCAGTAATCCAACTCCTAGGAATTTACCCAAGAAAAATTAAAAACTATTTCTCCCCCTAAAAAATTCAGTATACAAATATTAATAGCAGCTTATTCATAAACACCAAAACCTGCAAACAATCCAAATGTTCCTTAACATCTTAATGGATAAACACACTGTGGTACACCCACACAAAGGAACACTACTCATTAGTAATAAGGAGTGAACTATTGATACCTATTATAACAATAGAGGAGTCACAAATGCATTGTGCCAACAGGGAAAGTCAGACTCAAAAGCTACACACTTTTTTTTTTTTAAGGGTTTATTTATTTATTTGAGAGACAGAGATCACAAGCAGGCAGAGAGGCAGGTAGAGAGTGAGAGAGAAACAGGCTCCCCGCTGAGCAGAGAACTGAATGCAGGGCTCTATCCCAGGACCCTGAGAACATGACCTGAGCTGAAGGCAGAGGCTTTAACCCAACTGAGCCACCCAGGCGTCCCGAAAAGCTACACACTTTTTAATTCCATTCATATGACTCTCTGGAAAAAGAGAAACGATAGATAGAGAATAGATCAGGAGTTTCCAGGATTAAGAGTAGGGCAGAGTGAAATAGACAAACTATGGAAAGAACCTAGATGTCCATCAACAGATGAATGGATCAAGAAGATGTGGTATATATACACAATGGAATACTATGCAGCCATCAAAAGAAATGAAATCTTGCCATTTGCAACAACATGGATGGAACTAGAGCGTATCATGCTTAGCGAAATAAGTCAAGCAGAGAAAGACAACTATCATATGATCTCCCTGATATGAGGAAGTGGTGATGCAACATGGAGGCTTAAGTGGGTAGAAGAAGAATAAATGAAACAAGATGGGATTGGGAGGGAGACAAACCATAAGTGACTCTTAATCTCACAAAACAAACTGAGGGTTGCGGGGGGGGGGGGGGTTTGGGAGAAGGGGGTGGGATTATGGACATTGGGGAGGGTATGTGATTTGGTGAGTGCTGTGAAGTGTGTAAACCTGGTGATTCACAGACCTGTACCCCTGGGGATAAAAATATATGTTTATAAAAAATAAAAAATTAAAAAAAAAAAATAAAAAATAAATTAGCCAATAAAAAAAAAAAAAACAGTTCTGCAGTTTCTTATAGTTAAACATACACTTACCATACAACCCAGTAATCCAACTCCTAGGAATTTACCCAAGAAAAATTAAAAACTATTTCTCCCCCTAAAAAATTCAGTATACAAATATTAATAGCAGCTTATTCATAAACACCAAAACCTGCAAACAATCCAAATGTTCCTTAACATCTTAATGGATAAACACACTGTGGTACACCCACACAAAGGAACACTACTCATTAGTAATAAGGAGTGAACTATTGATACCTATTATAACAATAGAAGAGTCACAAATGCATTGTGCCAACAGGGAAAGTCAGACTCAAAAGCTACACACTTTTTTTTTTTAAGGGTTTATTTATTTATTTGAGAGACAGAGATCACAAGCAGGCAGAGAGGCAGGTAGAGAGTGAGAGAGAAACAGGCTCCCCGCTGAGCAGAGAACTGAATGCAGGGCTCTATCCCAGGACCCTGAGAACATGACCTGAGCTGAAGGCAGAGGCTTTAACCCAACTGAGCCACCCAGGCGTCCCGAAAAGCTACACACTTTTTAATTCCATTCATATGACTCTCTGGAAAAAGAGAAACGATAGATAGAGAATAGATCAGGAGTTTCCAGGATTAAGAGTAGGGCAGAGTGAAATAGACAAACTATGGAAAGAACCTAGATGTCCATCAACAGATGAATGGATCAAGAAGATGTGGTATATATACACAATGGAATACTATGCAGCCATCAAAAGAAATGAAATCTTGCCATTTGCAACAACATGGATGGAACTAGAGCGTATCATGCTTAGCGAAATAAGTCAAGCAGAGAAAGACAACTATCATATGATCTCCCTGATATGAGGAAGTGGTGATGCAACATGGAGGCTTAAGTGGGTAGGAAGAAGAATAAATAAATGAAACAAGATGGGATTGGGAGGGAGACAAACCATAAGTGACTCTTAATCTCACAAAACAAACTGAGGGTTGCCGGGGGGAGGGGGTTTGGGAGAAGGGGGTGGGATTATGGACATTGGGGAGGGTATGTGATTTGGTGAGTGCTGTGAAGTGTGTAAACCTGGTGATTCACAGACCTGTACCCCTGGGGATAAAAATATATGTTTATAAAAAATAAAAAATTAAAAAAAAAAAATAAAAAATAAATTAGCCAATAAAAAAAAAAAAAACAGTTCTGCAGTTTCTTATAGTTAAACATACACTTACCATACAACCCAGTAATCCAACTCCTAGGAATTTACCCAAGAAAAATTAAAAACTATTTCTCCCCCTAAAAAATTCAGTATACAAATATTAATAGCAGCTTATTCATAAACACCAAAACCTGCAAACAATCCAAATGTTCCTTAACATCTTAATGGATAAACACATTGTGGTACACCCACACAAAGGAACACTACTCATTAGTAATAAGGAGTGAACTATTGATACCTATTATAACAATAGAAGAGTCACAAATGCATTGTGCCAACAGGGAAAGTCAGACTCAAAAGCTACACACTTTTTTTTTAAGGGTTTATTTATTTATTTGAGAGACAGAGATCACAAGCAGGCAGAGAGGCAGGTAGAGAGTGAGAGAGAAACAGGCTCCCCGCTGAGCAGAGAACTGAATGCAGGGCTCTATCCCAGGACCCTGAGAACATGACCTGAGCTGAAGGCAGAGGCTTTAACCCAACTGAGCCACCCAGGCGTCCCGAAAAGCTACACACTTTTTAATTCCATTCATATGACTCTCTGGAAAAAGAGAAACGATAGATAGAGAATAGATCAGGAGTTTCCAGGATTAAGAGTAGGGCAGAGTGAAATAGACAAACTATGGAAAGAGCCCAGATGGCCATCAACAGATAAATGGATAAAGAAGAGGTGATATATCGATATATATCTATATATATAGATATATAGATATTTTTTAAATACACACACACACACGATGGAATATTACACAGCCATCAAAAAATGAAATCTTACCATTTGCAACAATGTAGATGGAACTAGAGGATAGTTCTAAGTGAAGTAAGTCAATCAGAGAAAGATAATTATCATATGATCTAAGCAAAGTAAGTCAATCAGAGAAAGATAATTATCATATTATCTCGCTGATATCAGGAATTTAAGAAATAGAACAAAGGACTATAGGGAAAAGATGGAAAAATAAAATAAGACAAAATCAGAGAGGAAGACAAACCATAAGAGACTCTTACTCATAGGAAAGAAACTGAGGGTTTCTAGAGGGGAGGTGGGAGGGTATGGGGTAACTGGGTGATGGACATTAAGGCGGGCACATGATATAATGAGCATTGGGTGTTATACGCAGCTGATGAATCACTGAACTGTACCTCTGAAACTAATAATACACTGTGTTAATTAATTGAATTTAAATTAAAAAAAAGAATAGGAGAGATTAAGGACAAAGGGGTGGCATGAAGAAATTTTTGAGGAGTGATAGAACTGTCCTGTATCTTTATTGTGATTTGCCAAATGATCTAAAGTAAAATCCAAGAAGAAATCTGCAAGTGGTCCCAAAACATACCCTTTCAAGAGGATTCTTTAAAAGGGATATTAAAAACAGCGTTAGTTTATCAAGTGCTAGAGTTCAAGAGAGGGACTTGAAATCATTTCTACACAGCGAGGTACCTTGAAGGATGCCGGTTCCGGTGAGAGTACCTCCAAAGAAGTACTCGAATCTCTACTCCCAGGACGTATTCTTGAACTTGAGGATGGTTTTGAAATCCCATCTAAGTTTCCCTTTATAATATCCATCGATATCCTGAAACAAACAAGAAATTAAAGCTCGTTATGAACTGTATGCTTGCATGTTTCATTAGAGTTAATGCACAGTTAGCTCAGAACCATTGTTAATAAGGATTATGTTGCTACCAAAGTCACACTACCCTAATTCTGTCAAAAGACCTCTGTGTCCAGGGATTTTCTCTTACTGTAGGTAGAAAACCTTGTGACCAGGAGGTTAGATGCAGAAAGTGCCTAAAAAAGAATACAGAGTGACTGCTATCTCAGGGGCTTTCTGTGCCTCAAAAAGAAACATTTAGGGGCACCTGGGTGGCTCAGTGGGTTAAAACCTCTGCCTTTGGCTCAGGTCATGATCTCGGGGTCCTGGGATTGAGCCCTGCATCAGGCTCTCTGCTCAGCAGGGAGCCTGCTTCTCCCCCCCACCCCTCTGCCTGCCTCTCTGCCTACTTGGGATCTCTGTTTGTCAAATAAATAATTAAAATCTAAAAAAAAAAAAAAAGAAGAAGAAAGGAAGGAAGGAAGGAAGGAAGGAAGAAAGAAAGATTTACCATGTCCTTGGCTTCAGAAGATACTCATAGAGCACCTAGCCGCTCAACCCAGATTTACTTCATCATAATGATGCCTACCTAAGTCCTCTACTTTCTTCAGGTATTGCCTTCCTTTTTGTATCTAGTGCTTCCTATTCTAGCTCAGCTCTCAGCTCCGACTTCTCCTCTCCTCCCTGGTACCACATTTTCATGGAGTACCATCTCCTGGTTACCACTCTTTTTCTACCAGTCCCCCACTTTTAAAACCTATGATTCTACTTCACCCTCAGAAACAAGAGAATAAAACCTACTTTCTTTGCTAGAGGACACACCCTTACTATCTGGCCCCCTATTACCAACTTCTATTTTTCGTGCAACACCATGCATAGGTCTGTCACCCCTCTGGTTCCCTATTCCAAGTACTGTTTTCTGAAGCAAGGATTATTAGACAAGATAGTTTAAACTAGTGGGAGAACTTGAGCATTATAGGCACCTTGATTCTTCTAAACTGTGCCCTTAATCAGGACCATTCCAGATCTGCTCAGTAATGCTAGGGTATCATGTGTGCTGAGAAAATGGAAGAAATAGGAGAATTCGAAGAGTTTGCCTTCTCATACTTAGCTTTACATGTAAATGGATCTTCCAATGATCCTTCCCTAAATTTCATAATCTCCCTAAATTTCTATTAATTATGAATTAAACCATTTCTCTCATAACAGAAAGAGGAAAGACATTGCCTCTGGCCCCAGTAAGTGTAAACAATGTCCTTTTTTTACCCTACACAATGACTCATCTTTCTTTCTTTTTTTGAACAGCGGAGGCAGAGTCCAGGGAAGTTTTGGATATAGGAAGAAGCATAAACATCAACAAGGCATTGCTCCTCCAAGGCACACAGAGGGATAATATGATTTGTCAATGTGCCAAAGCCAATGCTTAAGGGACCAGTAGGTCAACTCTTTCCATCTTAGCAAATGAAAAAGGCATTGATCTCAACATTATTCAAACTCGGCAAAGGCATCTGGGCTCACTCAGGAAGGCGCTGACATTATTATTGTGGAATGACGGATCACCCTGGCCCATCACAACACAATCAAAAAGCGTAAGTCACTAAAAGGCCAAAAGTCTTGTAAATGCCATGAGCAGGCTGTCAAGGGAGACTGATTGCAGCTTACAGAGGGAGCAATGAGATGGAAGAGTTTGTAGAGCCAGTATAATACCTGTCAGTAAAGGGAGAAGAACAGAGAACCGTCAATGACATGGATCATCTAAAAAGCTCCAGAAATCTCCCAGTTTGCTTTAGAAATAGGTCTGTTCTCTTATGTTTGTTCCTAAAAATAATAAATTAAATAAAATACAGTTCCCGGGGTGGGGGGATATAACTGACGATCTTATGACTTTGCCTCTGTAGAAAAAAATGGATGAGGGCCATTGAATTACAATCTTATAGATGGGTTTGAATGTCTAAGAAGAAATCTGAAGAGCCACATAGAAATTCCAGAAGAAAAATAAAGCATTGTCAAAGAAAGCACTCAAATGATAATTAAGTATTATAACAACAGATGCACTAAATGTTGATTTAACCAAATACTGAGCCTTATCTATATTAAGTGTATGTGGGAAGGAGTACATAAAAGGAGAAGTAGTATAAGATATTAATCTGTCATGATGGGAAATCAAAGAGAATGCCCCGAAACTGATAGAGCCAACCATAGTTATATAAGCATAATATTTACAAGTTCAGGATGGTTGCCTCTGGAGAATGAGATTAGGTACTGCTTTATTTTCTTCCATTGTAAATGTTATAGTAGAGTTTGACGTTTTTTACTACACTACTTAAATAAAAGTAAAAACTAATTTTTAAAATAATACGTAAATGTAAAATAAGAAATCTCCAAGAGACTAAAAGGAAATATAAAGATAATTCACATAACAAATTAATGACTTACTAAAGATAACACCAAGAGCATAAATCAAAAAGGAAGAGACTAGGAGCTTTGAAAACCTAACATTTACGGCTCTTAAAAGTCAAAAAACAAAGCAAGGGCAAAAATGAACTATTGGGACTTCATCAAGATCAAATGCTTTTGCACAGCAAAGAAAACAGTCAACAAAACCAAAAGACAACTGAGAGAATGGGAGAAGATATTTGCAAATGACATATCAGATAAAGGGCTAGTATCCAAAATCTATAAAGAGCTTAGCAAACTCAACACCCAAAGAACAAATAATCCAATCAAGAAATGGGCAGAGGACATGAACAGACATTTCTGCAAAGACATCCAGATGGCCAACAGACACATCACTCAGCATCAGGGAAATATAAATCAAAACCACAATGAGATACTACCTCACACCAGTCAGAATGGCTAAAATTAACAAGTCAGAAAATGACAGATACTGGAGAGGATGCAGAGAAAGGGGAACCCTCCTACACTGTTGGTGGGAATGCAAGCTGGTGCAACCACTCTGGAAAACAGCATGGAGGTTCCTCAAAAAGTTGAAAATAAAGCTACCCTACGACCCAGCAATTGCACTACTGGGTATTTATGCTAAAGATACAAACGTAGTGATCCAAAGGGGCACGTGCACCTGAATGCTTATAGTAGCAATGTCCACAATAGCCAAACTATGGAAAGAACCTAGATGTCCAACAACAGATGAATGGATAAAGAAGATGTGGTATATATATACAATGGAATACTATGCAGCCATCAAAAGAAATGAAATCTTGCCATTTGTGACAACATGGATGGAACTAGAGGGTATGATGCTTAGCAAAATAAATCAATCAGAGAAAGACAACTATCATATGATCTCCCTGATATGAGGAAGTGGAGATGGAACGTGAGGGGTTTGGGTGGTAGGAAAAGAATAAATGAAACAAGATGGGATCGTGGGGGGGAGACAAACCATAAGAGACTCACAAAACAAATTTCACAAACAATCTCACAAAACAAATTTCACAAACAATCTCACAAAACAAACTGAGGGTTGATGGGGGGAAGGTGAGGAGTAGTGGGGTTATGGACATTGGGGAGGGTATGTGCTATGGTGAGTGCTGTGAAGTGTGTAAACCTGGCAGCGATTCACAGACCTGTACCCCTGGGTAACCCTGTACCCCTGGGGCTAATGATACAGTATATGTTTGTTAAAAATTTTTTTAAAAAAAGAATACTCACCAATTACCTAAAAAAAAAAAAAGTCAATAAACAAATAAACAAACAAAAAGAACTCTAAATTAAACTAAAAGGCACCTGAGAAAATAGGGAAAATATATGCAATGCAGATAATACACAAAATATTAATGAATTTACATATTTAAAGAACTCTTACCAATCTGTAAGAAAAAGAAACATTCAAATAGAAAATTGGCTAAGGGCATAAACAAGGAATTTACATAGAGGAATTCACTCTTCCCCACATACACTCAATATAGTTAAGGCACTGTATTCAGTTAAATCAACATTTAGTGCTTCTGTCATCTTAAGTATTTAATTATCATTTGATTACTTTCTTTGACAATGTTTTATGTTTTCTTGTGGAATTTCTATGTGGCTATTGAGATTTCTTCTTTTTTTTTAATTTTTTTTCAAAGATTTTATTTATTTATTTGACAGAGAGAGATCACAAGCAGGCAGAGAGGCAGGCAGAGAGAGAGAGAGGAGGAAGCAGGCTCCCTGCTGAGCAGAGAGTCCGATGTGGGGCTCGATCCCAGGACCCTGAGATCATGACCTGAGCCAAAGGCAGCAGCTTAACCCACTGAGCCACCCAGGCGCCCCTTGAGATTTCTTCTTAAACACTGAAAGCATATCTATAAGATCCTAATGCCCCTTATCCATTACTTTTTCTACATAGGCAAAAAAAGAAAGAAAGAGAGGAAGGAAGGAAGGAAGGAAGGAAGGAAGGAAGGAAGAAGTGGGGGGAGGGAGTAAAGAAGGAAGGAAAAAAAATCTTGAAAAATGTCAACATTTTGCTTAAAAAAAAAAAATTCAATTTTCTACTTAAAGAAATATACATAAAGGGACCTGAAAGACGATAACAAACCAGAGAAGGAACAGAGGTGGGTTCTTCTGGATTGGTGGGTTCATGAATGTTTTTGGTCTTTTTTTTTTTTTCCGAAGATTTTTATTTATTTACTTGAGAGGGAGAATTAGCAAGCACGAGCAGGGGGAGCAGCAAACAGAGGGAGAAAGAGAAGGAGACTCCCTGCACAGCAGAGAGCCCAATGTAAGGCTTGATCCCAGGACCCTGAGATCATGACCTGAGCAGAAGGCAGACGCTTAACCAAGTGAGCCACCCAGGTGTCCCATTCTTGGTCTTTTATTTTACCTTTCCCTTATATGTATCTTTTGATTTTCTAATAATAAGTATACCTTGAAGTCATAGTTAATTTATTCATTGTAGAAAATTGTCTAGGAAAAAAACTGTCTAGAATATATTAAAGTATATTCAAAAATAAATAAAAATCACCCAATATTCACCACTCTATGCTAAACATCATTGGCATATTTCTTATCAATTTTTTCTCTTTGTGTTTCCACGAAAATTTGACTTGTATATTTCTCACTTAACAACACATGAGGAAGCATTTTCTTATTGCATTAAAGGTATTCCAAAAATAAAATATTATTTACTTCATGATATTCCATTAAGCAGATGATATATCACCAGATTCTAAATTTTAACAATCACCACTAACACATATCAACTTTTTATAACATTCATTTCAAACAAAATTAATTTAAACTTTTTCAGGGGTGGCTGGATGGCTCAGTCAGTTAAGCGTCTGCCTTCGGCTTAGGTCATGATCCTGGGGTTCTGGGATCCAGTCCCACATGGGGCTCCCTGCTTAGCCAGGAGTCTGCTTCTCCCTCTACCTGGTGCTCCCCCTGCTTGTGCACTCTCTGTGTCAAATAAATAAAAATCTTTTTAAAATAAAAATAATAAGTTAATAAATATATAAATAATAAATATATAAACATATTCTATATAACATAGAATATATTGTGTAATAAATTATTATATGTCTATATAATTAATACAATTCTATAATATTAATTATAGTTTAGTATATTATATTGATTATAGTTGATTATTAATAATTATATAATAAATAAATTTTATACAGGCTTGTAAGAAATCCAATCACCAGGGATCATTTACACCAAAATGGGGACACATGGCTGCCAAAATTTGGTATTTTAGATGAAAGGAAGAACTGAAAGAAAATGAATGCTCCTCTTTTTAGTAACAATAAATAGCCAACCTTTAAAAATAAGGAATTGGGGCACCTAGGTGGCTCAGTGGGTTAAAACCTCTGCCTTTGGCTCAAGTCATGATCCCAGGGTCCTAGGATCCAGCCCGGCATCAGCTCTCTGCTCGACAGGGAGCCTACTTCCCTTCCTCTCTCTTCGCCTGCCTCTCTGCCTACTTGTGATCTCTGTCAAATAAATAAATAAAATCTTTTAAAAATAAAAATAAATAAATAAAAATATGGAATTGTATTTATTTTCACGGTTTTAATGTCTAAAAGTTATTTAACGGTACAAGGTTTTTTTTTAAAACTTACATATTTCTTGTGTAAAAAATACTTGCCCATGAGAAGCAAAAAGTCAAATAATACAGAAGAATGTACAACTTTTTAAAATCAAAATTTCCAGGGTGGCTGGGTTCCTTGGTCTGTTGAGCGTTGGACTCGGTTTTGGCTCAGGTCATGATCTCATGGTCATGGTCGGGGCATGAGCCCCAAGCCGGGCTCCCCCTCCCCAGGACTCCAATTGAAGATTCTCTCCCTCCATCTCTCCCCCAATGAATGCTCTCTCCCTCTCTCATAAATAAATATTTATTTTTTTTAAAAAAGTCAAATTTTTCTTCACCCCAAGAATCACTGTTAATAGACTTGGGGGATCTCACTTCTTTTAGGCATATGCAAACCTCTATCCTTTCTAACTACCTACTCCTCCCCAATACAAACACACACAAATAGCACACACAACTTCAAGTTAAGCTCTTTGTGTGAATTTTCGTTTGAAGATACTAAACAAAATATATACTTGAATGATAAACCACACTGAGCCCAAGAATACTTGCATTTCAACTTGTGGTAGGACTCCACACTGTCCACCAAAAAGGTTGTACCAAATTACACCATCAGCAGGGTGTGAAGAAAGTGCCTCTTTCCCCATTCTGGCCTGAGGTCAATCTGGTTATCATCACAGCTTTTCCATCTTTGTCACTTGGTAAGTGTCAAAGATATCGGTGAGTCTGATTTACATTTCTTTACCAGCGAAAGGGAGTCTACAGCCAAATGTTTACTGGCCACCTTTCCCCCCACGCCGCCCTGTGACATACCTATTCGCATTCTTTGCTATTTACGGTTTACTTCAAATGACTGGCGATTAATTTTTAATGTAAGTTTTAGTTAGATCTTAAGGTCCAGAAGGCAAAGGACAGTGGGAGTCCCTGATAGACGGTCCTAAGGTAGAGAACGTGGAAATGCTGGCTACCGTCTCAGTAGAGGCAGATGGCTCTGTTCCGATTGGGCATGCCCCTCCCTCCAAGGCCCCGCCCACCCCGCCCCCTACTGGTCCTGGCCCTGCCCCTTCGCCCTAACAGCCAGTCTCCGGGCCCAGCAGCCAGACACGACTCCGCCCCGCCCTCTCATTGGCCCTGCCCCTCTTCCTGCCAGCCCTGCCGCGGCCCCGACCTGACTCCGCCCAGCTCACGCCGCGGCCTGTCGCGTGGCCGTGGAGGTGGGGTCCTAACAGGTATGGTGACTTACCTTCCCCGCGGAAACTCTGGGAGGCAGTCGCCGGTCGGCGGATCACTGACGGGCGCAGAAGCGTACCGCTGACACTCAGCGTCCCCAACTGTCCCCCAAAGGGGAGGGGTCTTTCCCGGCACGCTAGCTTCTCTGGAGGGGGAAAGAGCTTTGCGTACAAAGCCCTCCTGCCTCCAGGAACGCTGTTCCCTTGGCAACCAGAAGCAGTATGCTTCCAGTCTCGCGAGAAGAGAGAAGGGCTGTACCGTGCGGAAATAAGGTGTGGGGGCCAGGGATGGCGGCGAACGCCCTTGGACCCTCGCGGGGTGGGGCAGCGTTCCTGTCTCCTCGGTGTTCCTGCGGACGCTGTGGCTGAGGAAAGGGTTATTCGTATTTAGATTGAACTCGAAAGGAGGACGTCTAAAGGCTTATGTGGCCCTCTACCATTCATATGTTGCTCCGTAGGTCTCCCATCCTCTCTCAGCTGTTTCCTCCTCTGTGAAATGGGAATAATAATAATTCCTTCCTCACAAGATTGCTGTGCAGCTCAAAAAGATCATGCATTTCAAATTCTTGCTATATTTTGGATTCCACGTGAATAAAAAATACTAGTTTTGCACTTTGTTTTTTTCGTGGATTCTCCCATTGTAAGCTCATGAAGACTTGCCGTGGGTCCCCAAACTGATTTTCTTTATCCTCGGTATCATCAACTATCTGCTTGCTAGTATGGACAGCGCTTTACAGTTTACAAGGCTTTTTCCCGTACACAGCCCCTTTAGCCTCATTATTTCAGGTAGGTAGGATGTGTATTTTTTAAGTGTTTTTCAGTGAAGCAAATAGACAAAGGTGAAGTGAGTTGCTCAGGGAACCACAGCTACAATCTAGAGCAGTGGTTTAAAAACTGGGTTTAGAAACCTGGCTGCGAATGCCATTCATATACTGCTAAATCCTGTGTTTTTATCTCCAACCCGGACTTCTCCCCCTGAACTCCACTTTTATTTAGCCGACTATAAAGTCTCTCCTTAGATACAAGAAGCATCTTGCACCTAGCATGTCAAAAAACAACACTCCACAGTCACCCCCACTCCCACCCCACCCTCTTATCTATCTCAGTAAATGGCAACTCCATCCTGCCAGACTCAGACCAAAAACCTTGACGTTGTCCTTAATCCCTCTTCCCTTCACACTCTACAATCAATTCGTTTTAAATCCTATCGACTTTACACTTAAAATATATCCAGAATCTAACTACGTCTGAGCACCTTCTGTGCTTACCTTCTGGTCTATACTGCCATCATCTCTCACCTAGATTTTTACAACAACTTCCTTCCTCCTTGCTGCCTTCCTTGCTCTTACTACTTTCAAACCGCAGCCTGAGTGATGCCTTCAAAACCAAAGTCAAACCATGTCACTCCTCTGCTCAGGACTCTCCAGGGCTCCCCATATCCTGAAGAGCCCTTACAATGCACACAGATCCTAATGAACCAAGCTCTCTGTTTACTCGCAGACTCTAATCCTACCACCCTCTCTTTGGTACACATTGTTCCAGACTCACTGTCCTCCTCAGTGTTTCTGCCAGGAATATCTTCCCAGCATTGATCAAAAAATTTGTATGTTTTTCTAAATTAAAAAATAAAATTGAGAAATCAGGAAAAATGGAAAATGTGTTCTAATTCTCCTTTGAGAATTAAACTTTATCAATCAACATAGAGATGTTACTGAAGGAATCCATTGATGTCAAGTCAAAAGCAAAAGCAGGAGGGGCGCCTGGGTGGCTCAGTGGGTTAATGTTTCTGCCTTCAGCTCGGGTCATGATCTCAGGGTCCTGGGATCGAGCCCCGCATCGGGTTCTCTGTTCAGTTGGGAGCCTGCTTCCTCCTCTCTCTCTGCCTGCCTCTCTGCTTACTTGTGATCTCTGTCTGTCAAATAAATAAATAAAATCTTAAAATTAAAAAAAAAAAAAAAAGCAAAAGCAGGAAATGCTAACACCTGTGTCAGAAGTTGAGGTTAACATTCTGGGAACCTGGATTGGAGCACATGGGAAAGATGCAGTCACAATTCAATTGGTCAGTCTTGCTTGGAGCTGGTGCTATTTTTTTGTTTGTTTGTTTGTTTTATTTGAGAGAGAATGAGTGAGAGAGAACATGAGGGAGGAGAAGGCCAGAGGGAGAAGCAGACTCCCCAACGAGCTGGGAGCCCGATGCGGGACTCGATCCTGGAAGTCCAGGATCATGACCTGAGCCAAAGGCAGCTGCTCAACCAACTGAGCCACCCAGGCACCCTGGTGCCATGTTCTAAGTGCGTTTTCTGGCCATGTCTACTGCCAACAGTAAGTCATTCTTGCAAATAAACAAAATATTAGTAAGTTGATACTCATTGTATACTTTATACAAACTCTGTGAGTGGTGTTCCAAGAAACAGTAAGTTTTGACTCAAAAACAAGTCCTTAAATTGGCAATTTCCAACCTGTGATTCTGTGAAGTGCTGTTAACCTTGCTTGAAGATTTGTGTGTTACATGAATCAAATGGTACCCAGTAATGTTCTCTGTGTTCTCCAGCATTTGAATATTTGCTATAGGCTACAGTTCTTGTAAATACTTACAAACGCTTTTTAAAGATGAATCAGGGGGCACCTGGGTGGCTTAGTCAGTTGAGCATCCATCTCTTTGGTTTCGGTTCAGGTCATGATCTCACAGTTGTGAAGTTGAGCCCCGAGTCAGACTCTGAGCTCAGCAGACAATAAACTTCAAGATTCTTCCTCTGCCTCTTTCCCCACGCTCTCTCTCTCTTTCTCTCTAATAAGTAAAATCTCTTTTAAAAAATAATTCAGATAGCATGATAACAAGAATATGAAAAAGGGTGAAAATATTTTAATAATAACTTAAGACTTTGAGAACTGCTGGCAATTTTGATTTGTTTCTGCTTCCCAAAGATTAGTATGTTGGGAATTTGGAAACATAACTCCTTGTTGTTCCTCCAAGATGCAACAGTCCCCTGCACACATGCACACGAGCGTGCATACACACACACACACACACACCCCTGCCTTCTGCTTCCTCTGTCAGGAATGTAGTTGGCCAACTATCCATTTCCTCTCTTCCCTCAGGTGTCTGCTTCCTCAGGTGGTTCTTTCCTGACCACCCTTTATAAAATAATAATCCCCAGGGGCGTCTGGGTGGTTCAATGGCTTAAGCATCTGACTCTTTATTTTGGCTCAGGTCGTGATCTCAGGGTTGCGGGATTGAGCTCCGCGTCAGGCTCCACAATGGGCATGGAGTCTGCTTAAGATTCTCCCTCTGCCCCGCCCCACCTCACTCGAAAGAAAGAAAGAGAAAATAATTTTTAAAATAATAATAATAATCTTTACCTCTACACTCTTGGTCTGTTCCCTTGACTGCGTGTTTTTGTTGTTGTTGTTTTTAAATAAGGAGAAGAGATAACACTGTTTGGGTTCTGAAACTAAATAGCTGGGTTATCCTGGGTAAATCTGTAAACTTTTGTGGGCCATAATTTCCTCATATGGACGTGAATGAGAGCAAGCCCACATTGTATTCCGTCTGGGCCCCAACTACCATTCCAGCTTTGTTGCCCCAATTCCCCTTCTCTCACCATAAGCTTCAGCCGAATGTGACAGCACACTAGGAGCAGAACCTCATTAAACCTTATTATAGATTCTACAAGCTAAACTAAATAGCCATTTATTTTGGAGAGCAGTTTAAAACGTATGCCACTGGACAGCTCCCATGTCCCTATGGCTTATCATTATTATTTTTTTAAGATTTTATTTATTTATTTGACAAAGAGAGATCACAAGCAGATGGAGAGGCAGGCAGAGAGAGAGATAGAGAGAAGCAGGCCCCCCGCTGAGCAGAGAGCCCCATGCGGGACTTGATTCCAGGACCCTGAGATCATGACCCGAGCTGAAGGCAGTGGCCCAACCCACTGAGCCACCCAGGCGCCCCCTATGGCTTATCATTATTAAAAAATAACATTTAGGGGGTGCCTGGGTAGCTCAGTCCTTAAGCATCTGCCTTGAGCTCAGGTCATGATCCCGGGCTCCGGACTCCGCGGGAAGCCATCTTCGCCCTCTCCCACTCCCCCTGCTTGTGTTCCCCCTCTCACTATGTCCTTATCTGTCAGATAAATAAATAAGATCTTTAAATAAATAAATAAATAACATTTTCTGAGTGTTTGGGACAAGCCTTAGATGTATCATCTCACTTCATAACTTCCTATGAGATGGCACTATTATTATGCAGATTTATAGTTAAGAAGCGGAGCACAGAGAGGTCAAGTAATTTTTCTGAGGTCACTTGGGAACTAACTGGTACTGAATTTCCAACCCAGTTCCAAAGCCTGCTCTCTTCACCTCCTCACTGGACCAAATTTTAAAAATAAATAAATAATAAAAAATTTAAAAACCACCTTCTTTGTATCCACTAGATGGTGCTGACTGTCCACTGTCCAGCTAAAAACAAAATGCTCAAACTCACTTTCCTTCAATTTTAGGGGTGATTCAGGAAACCACTGAAACCAAATACCATGTATGTTTAAACTGTGCTCAGATCCATCTTTAAATAGCCATCTGAATTAGAAAAGTGAAAAATAAATATAAAAAAAAAACAGAATGGATTTTTAAAAAATATCCTTGTAGATGGTATAAATATCTAATCTCAAATAACCATTGGTGACTTTGAAAGACTGAAGTTCTCACACATTTGAATTTATAGAAAATCTATAGGCTTAAAAAGAAGCCTGTGTTTTATTTCATTTGCCCCTTTTATACCAGCTGGACTCTCTCCCAACCCTGCACGACCACAATACCATCCATATAACCAAGAGGCATGAACAGGGAAGTAAACAAAGCCTTAAAGAACAAAAAGCAAGTTCAGCAGCAGGTGACCCTATTTTTCTTCAAAGTAAAATGCACTTTAAGTTTAGTATGTGTTTAGTACTTTTTTTTTTAGTACTTTCATCATACTTCAAAATTATGAAATAAATTTGCTAAAAATAGGCTCTCAGATTTTGTTGTTCGTAGGGGTCATTCCATGTGTTACTCAAAATGCTCATTTTCATCCCTGTTCCCTGACTTAGCAAGTCTGGGGTCAAGTGCAGGAATCTGCATTTTGACAAATCTCTTGGTGATTTTGGTGCAATATAACTATGAGTGTGCTTTGAAAAACACTAGCTTAATACCGTTTTAAAGAGTAAATAGTAAAGCCACTGCTCTTCGAGGAGGCTCCATGGAGTTCCCTGGAGGTGCGAGACACTGAGACCCCCCCACCAAGAACCTCCTTTATAAGTAGTCCTGAAAAAAACCTGGGAAATGTTCTCCCTTCCCACTTCCTTGATTCTGAACCCTTTCTTCTCTCTTCCTGTCTATTGTGGAGGGCTATGGGAAATAGAGATGCCCCCCTTTTAAACATCGAAGGGGGAACAAGTTTGCCACTTCTCAATATCTATTGGCCCAAACACATAACGATACCCTTGAATTTTTTAAGCGAGAGGAGTGAGCCCAGGCATTGTCATATGACGTTGTTTAACTTGCCCGAGCGGTATGAATTTCGGAGGGGGGGTGGGGGACCCAAACTATGCCCTGAGACCAAGGAGACGCACAAAAATCAACACACACACACACACACACACACACACACACACACACACATGCACACAAACAGTGCAGCCTTCCATTTATAACCCAGAAAGCTAATAAAGGCTTGGTTTTTAAAAGATAGTAAATTAAATTAAAAAATGAAGTTATCATCTAAATTCCAGAATGAATTTTGGGGGGAGGTCATCTTAGTTCTGCCCTCAAGAGAGAAACTCTGCCAAGTGAGTCATTCACCAGCAAGGGAGAAATCTATTTCTCTTAGAGAATTCCCTGGCAGCCACTCTAGTTATCGGACTGGCTCCAAAGTTTGGTCACCTGTAGCAATTCCATATCTGTAAAGAATTAAAGCTTGCCAGAACATTCCAGAGGCTTGCTGCAGTTTCCGTTGCTGGGTGCCAGTTGAGATTGCACTGCTCCACTCCTGGCCCGTCACCTCGGCCACAGGAGCAGATGAGACTGCTTGCGGATAACAGTTGAAGAGAAGTTTAGCAGTTTCACTGCAACAATCAATCCTGGGCTGAAACCCACTGTTTCTGAACACTGTCCAGGCATTGAGCGTCATGCTTCGTCCTTCTCCTTGGGTTCCAAACCATAACTTCCATATGGAGCTAGGTCTCTGATCCTGTAGGGTTTAGGTTCGTTTGTTTTTTTTTTTTTTTAAGATTTTATTTAAAATAAATATAAAGTTTACCTAATATAGAAAATTATATAACTCAGATACTAAAAAATGCGTTTTAGTACATAAATCAGGAGACCCAATTTAAAACAATAAAAACGGGGGAACCTGGGTGGCTCAGTTGTTAAGTGTCTGCCTCCGGCTCAGGTGATGATCCCAGGGTCCTGGGATCAAGTCCCACATCAGGCTCTCTGCTCAACAGGGAAACTGCTTCTCCCTCTCTCCTTGCCCCTGCTTGTGTTCCCTCTCTCGCTGTGTCTCTTTCTCTCAAATAAATAAATAAAGGGCTGGACATGGGGCTCAATTGATCCCAGGACCCTAAGATCACGACCTGAGCCTAAGGCAGGTGCTTAACCGACTGAGCCACCCAGGTGCCTCTGGAACTCCTGATTTTAAAATATGCCTAATCCATAAGCAAGATGGGGGAGTGGAGACCAGCGCTTTTATAAATGTCTTTGTCTTTTTTTTTTTTTTTTAGACAGGAGGTTGGATTTATTGGTGGGCATGGATAGGGAGGGGATAGTGCCAAGGTTCTCATGAGTGCAGAACCCTCCATTTGTCCAAGGGGCCACGATTAGAGATGTATTTGACCCCATAGCCATCTGGGATAAGCTACTTTTCAGCCACCATGTCTTCAAATTCATCCACATTGAACTTAGTAAAGCCCCACTTCTTGGAAATGTGGATCTTCCGGTGGTCAGGGAACACGAACTTGGCCCTGCATAGGGCCTCAGTCACTCCTTGTTCTGCAACTCAGTATGGATGGACATGATGACTTGGCCAATGTGGACCCTGGCTACTGTGCCCTGGAGTTTTCCAAAGGCGCCCCGCATACTTGTCTGCAGCATAAATTGGAGATAGCCATGAGGTTGGAGAGAGCCATGAGGTCAGACCTCAAAGGGCTGTCTCCAAGGTCCCTTAGGGCAACCCATACAATCAATGGTCTACATACAGTACCAAGGAGGCTACTGTTTGTGGCCATGGTACACTGGGCCCCCATGGACAAAGAGCACAGTCGGCTTAATTGGCTACAGAGTATAAATGTCTTTCTCATGATGAAATGTAAATAATTCAGTAGATAGCCAGTTGAGAGGATGAAGAAATATTTTCCTAACGAAGGCTTTCCATTTTCCTATCTGCTGCTTACTGCAGATAGGTAACTGCGACTCAGCACTCAGAAGTCCCCCTCAGTGCTGACTCTTTGTGTCTCAAACGAGTGGGGGTGAGGAGTTGGAAGGGGTCTAGCCTCTGCCCCGGGCAGGATCACTGGACATGGTTAGGGAACGGCTGAAAAACTCACTTGGCCAGAAATAGTTTGCTGGAGGATTGGACTCAGTACCTGAACAGGGAAATATGGACAAACACACATATGAATGCAAGTATACCGCCTGAATCCAGAGTCCCTTCAAATCTGGGCCAAGGTAACAATCTAGATTAACAAAAAAAAAAAAAAAAAAAAAGCACAACTGGCTGTTTTCACAAAAATACCGTCATCCGTAGCAAAACCTGTAAGATTAATGAGCATTTAATAGATAAGGAATGTGAACCGGGCCTGATAATTCATCTTTCATTCTCCAATCTTGATTGGAAGGCTGCTTTTATTTGAAATAAAAGTACTCATTTTACTAACAAGTGCAGGGAAACCTTCCATATGGAATCTCAAGAACATTTTGATTTCTCTACAAAGTAAGGAAAGGAAAAGTGCTCAGGTGTTACCTCCCCATTAATCAAGAGAGGGACTCGTAAATTGAAACCTGTAGAAGTAAAGGGGCCCTGTCTTTCTGAAGTCAACAGTAGAGGGGGATGGAAATCCAGATCTCATGAAACCTAAACCAATTTTCAATGCATTCAGTTGCATCATGCTAGAAAAATAGGGCACACCAATTGTCGTTTTGCTTTGTTTAATTCTTTGCTTGTAGATTGCAGAGCACAAGACTGATGGCTATTCCTACTGCCTAGATATTTCTAAACAGGCAGTTCTTTCTGTCCAGCCTGTTGAGCAGGTGTCTTTTATGCTGGTAAGGATACTGTTGCAGTTTAGGCTGGGACACACAAGCAGGTTGTTTCCAGAGGGAACCAAGCCTGCTTAAATTGGGTGATCCCAGAGACTCAGATCTGAAAGTAAACTCAGAAGCCTTTATCCAGGCCTTTTTTTTTTTAACTAGACAAAGAAACAGGTTGAGGGAGGTCAAAAGACCAGGCCCCAGGTCAACTCCTGGCAGAGCCCTGATGAGAAACCAGGGATGCATAACTTAAAATGGTTTTATGGGTCAATGTATGAATTACATAACAATGTATGAATTATAGGACATTTTGAGCCAAATTAGAATATTAATTCCAGTTTGTTGCGATAAAATGAAGGGAAAATAAATCAACTTCTATTAAATAAGGAGTTTGGATAATCAAAGAAGAGGTTTAACAAGAAAGCCAATAGTCATCAAAACATCGAGGGGTTCCTAGTGTAATAAACACCTTGTATGTTCAGATGTAAATATTACTTTGAGTTTGAGCTAAGAAAAAAGATGTGTTAGAAGGAAGTGAGTTGCTAAGAAATTCAGGTCGGCAGCCAGCCTGGCTGCTGATTGATGAACAACCCCTGTGCTGTTTACTGATTTCTTCTTTATCTCAGAGACCTTAAGCCTGAGAGAATGAATTTCTCTGTGTTGCCGCTTAAGACCCTTGAAGTTTGAATTCATTTCTAATGTGCTAAGTGAATCACTTTTAACTTGAGTCCAATCCTCCAGCAAACTATTTCTGGCCAAGTGAGTTTTTCAGCCGTTCCCTAACCATGTCCAGTGATCCTGCCCGGGGCAGAGGCTAGACCCCTTCCAACTCCTCACCCCCACTCGTTTGAGACACAAAGAGTCAGCACTGAGGGGGACTTCTGAGTGCTGAGTCGCAGTTACCTATCTGCAGTAAGCAGCAGATAGGAAAATGGAAAGCCTTCGTTAGGAAAATATTTCTTCATCCTCTCAACTGGCTATCTACTGAATTATTTACATTTCATCATGGAAAAGGCATTTATAAAAGTGCTGGTCTCCACTCCCCCATCTTGCTTATGGATTAGGCATATTTTAAAATCAGGAGTTCCAGAGGCACCTGGGTGGTTCAGTCGGTTAAGCAACTGCCCTCAGCTCAGGTGATCTCAGGGTCCTGGGATCCATCAAGCACCGTGTCCAGCCCCTCACTGGACTCCCCGCTCAGTGGGGAATCTTTCACCCTCTCCCTTTGCCCTTCCCGCAAGCTTATGCACACGTTCTCTCTCAAATAAATAAATAATTTAAAAAAAAAAACCCATGACTTCTGGTCCAAGGTCTTGAAAACAAATCAATCTTGTAGGCCCTGATTTCTTCAAATATAGTAGGCTAAGGTCCTCCATGTTCTAAGTGCTATGACTATGTGAAGTAAATGGGCATTTTATGGAGAAAGACATTTCCTGAAGTTAAAGAAAAACCTTTCCATCCATCAAATAAAACCGCTGAGGAAGATGCGCACAGTGAAACGTAATTTTCCCTTTCCTTCAGCATTTCTTGTTAGCACTTAAACATTTATTGTTGTCTGTCTCTTGCAAGAGCTTTCCTTCTCTCTCCTCAAGCCATGTAGAGGGCAGAAACCATATCTTAAGTATTTTCCACTCCACTATAATAGCATTATTAAATGCAATAATATTTACTGTTCCAAATGAATGAATCTTGTAAACATTATAGATACTTGCAGAAAACAGTGTCAAGTGTCCCTGCGGAAGTGTGGGCGATGGCTTACAGTGATTTGATGGCAATGACTCTTAAACTAAAGGTAACCTCGGTGCAGAAATAAAAAGGACTTGAGGCAGAAGACGATGTCTGGGAATACTCTAAGCTGAATGATCACAATCTTGGCATGCCATTAAGAGTTTCTTAACATCTACTCTGCACCCAATTACTCTACAATGAAACCGGGGAGATCATGGAGCCGAAGGAAATTTGAGGAATAACACTGAGAAAAACAGCTGTCAGGCATTAAGGCTCTAATCCAGTCCCGAGTACACTTTAATAATATGTGCCAAGTGGGTATTCAAAAATAATCATAATAACGGATGATAATGATCATCAGTACTTCGGAGGGTGCAGCAAAAGAATCGGGCCTTAATCCCTTCTGTACTGTTTTTAGCTCTGTCTCTACTTACGCTATCTCTGAGAGCTAATGATGTGGCCATCTGTGCTTCTAGTTTCCCCAGCTGCAGAATAGAGATCATATCGTTGCCTACTGCAAGTCTGCGGGCTGTGCACTAATATCCTCTGGTGAAACATTATATAAAAATACGAAGCAGGCATCAAGAAGCCAAAAGCTGCCAAGGGAATAAACTTTAAGGCAGAGAGTATTGTAAATTGAAACTAATTGAGATCTTCTAGATAATATGCAAACGTCTGGAAGTAGTTAATGCAATTCTACTTATATTATGCTCACGTCCCATATTGTTTTAAGTAGACTGGAACACACGTTATAAATAAGTAAACCAAGTCCAGAATAGTTGAATTCATTAAATTCAGTATTTTTGTATCAATCTGAAATATTAGGTGGGTTCTAAATTTCCAAAGCAAACTAGCATTACTTAAATTTGCTCTTAAAAAGTAGCAATAAGGGGTGCCTGGGTGGCTCAGTTGGTTAAGCGTCTGCCTTCAGCTCAGGTCATGATCCCAGGGTTCCAGGATCGAGCCCCACATCAGACTTCCTGCTCAGCAGGGAACCTCCTTCTTCTTGCCTCTGTCTCAAATAAAGAACTAAAATCTCTTAAAAAAAAAAAAAAAAAAAGTAGCAATAATTCCTGGATGCCTGGGTGGCTCAGTCAGTTAAGCAGCTGCCTTTGGCTCAGGTCATGATCCTGGGGTCCGGGGATCAAGTACCACATCAGGCTCCCTGCTCAGTGGAGTCTGTTTCTCCCTCTCCCTCTGCCACTGCCTCTTCTATTTGTTCTCTCTAAATAAATAAATAAAATCTTAAAAAAAAAAAAGTAACAATGGCTCTTAAATGTACTTTAGTGAATACACACAAAAAAAGAAAAAAGAAATATTACTTCTAGTTTGCTGACAAAATATGGAATTCAGAACAGCCTACAGCTGCCCAGAGTTGAACCAAAGGAATTATCTGAGTAAACTGACATTATTTGAGCCTATCAGCAGAAAGCCATTGGTTGCTCTGACTCCGGAAGCCTAAATCATCTAATTTTCTCCATTTCCTTTAATGATGCTTATGGTTTCTTCTTATTTTCTTTTGTTTAGTCTGATGGTATGCTGCAAAATTCAGAAGGTTTTTAAGCTTATTTACATTTTTATCCATACATTAGATTGTCTTAAAATATAACAAAAAGGCTTAAAACAAACACCGAACACTGTCCCAAAGACAATGACCTGCAATCATTTCAGCCAGTCATGCATCTCCATATTTCAAAATACATGTATTCTGCTCTGTTTTGCACCATTCAGTCTGGACATCACATGCATCCTGTCAGGGTAGATGAGGACATCGCTCTCCTGCATGATCATCCTCTCGACTTCTCCACCTCCTTGATATCATTGTGACTGCTCAAATCTATACTCAGCATTTACATTAATAGGCCCACTCGAGAGGGAAAGAAGGAAACAAACAAACAAAACAGAGCTCACTGAACTTTTTTGAGTTTAGAAACAGATTTTCAGTTTTTTATTAAAATGGAATTCTTTGAAGACTATAGAAATACACCTGACAATGACCTGTTAGAAGTCAACCATCCGCTTCAAACATACATAAGAAATAACTCCCAAATTCTGCCTCACCAGAATGTATTAAGATGTACATATATGTTATCAGAACATCAAGGTGGCTACGTTTGACAGGTGCTTCTAAAGTAGACACAATTTTCTGACAGATTATGCTTCCCCTGGAGGAACGTTGTAACAATTCTGAGGGTTTTGAAAGTTGAGCTTGAAGGGTTACAGTTAACTATGAGGGCACAGAGCTCCAGACGGCATGCACAAAGGGCCTGGGGGCAGGGGGCGCCAAGAGAGGGTGTGGCAGTCCCCCGGTTTGTGCTGAGAGCACACAACACTGCAAGGAGACACAACACAAAGAGGGAGGCTTACCCCCTCCCAGGGAAAGGAAGTTGGGTTCATATTCACAAGACACCACACCCAGGAAGAGAACAGGAAAAGGAAACTCCCTACACATAGTCTGAGCTTCCTCCAAGGGACAACAGGAAGTGATCCATGAGGGCCACTGCCATTGGGATGCGGAAGGAAGTTTGCCGGTGAGAATGCCCACTTTCTGCCCACATTCACTAAGGCTTGCTCAAGGCACTGGATTGCCCCCCCCCCAACATACTATTAACAAAAACAAAATGTCCTAGAGAGACGAGTGGAGCTGGCACTTGATTTGCTGTCATTAAAAGTGAAATGTCATCAATGGTTTGAGTTTAGAC
Source organism: Mustela putorius furo (assembly GCF_011764305.1). Lineage (NCBI taxonomy): Eukaryota > Metazoa > Chordata > Mammalia > Carnivora > Mustelidae > Mustela > Mustela putorius. Next base: position 6,839,837 of record NW_025422047.1, read on the forward strand.
TGGTGAATTCCACCCCAAAGTGGACTTGAATTGCTTGTGAGAGCCCCCTGCCAACCCCCTTGCACGCCCCGTCAGGAGGCTGATCTGTTGAGGACACTGTCCTCCTCTATCCACTCTGACTCCTGCTACAACTTGACCAGAAAAGAGGAAGTGAAGGTGCCTTCCTGGGCTAGGGGCTGCCTTGGCATTTTAAAATGATTAAATTTTTCTGTTTTCTTCTTCCATTGTGTCCAAAATGAAGAGAGAACCATAAAGTAACTGAAAATGAAGCTGGCCACTCCTGGGTTCTGGAGTCATCATCACAAGGAAGCCAGCTTTGACTTCTGTCACTCTTCTGGGCAGCATCACCTTTCTTAATCAAGCATTTTTAGCATGATGTTTCCAGAGGACTCAGTGCACACTACTCTGCATTTTTTTTTTTAAGATTTTACTCATTCATTTGGCAGAGAGAGAGAGAGAGAGCACACAAGCAGGCAGAGAAGCGGGCAGAGGGGGAGGGGGAAGCAGGCTCCCCACTGAGCAGAGAGCCCGATATGGGGCTCAATCCCAGGACCCTGAGACTATGACCCGAGCCAAAGGCAGATGCTTAACCCACTAAGCCACCCAGGTGCCCTGTAACTCTGCATTTTTAAATTGCCTTTTAATTCCAAAAGTTTGCACAAGGTAGTTCTTTTTTTTTTTCTTTTTTTCAATATCCTTCACAGCTACTGATGTTGACATAGTCCCTTTCACATGAAATCAGCACTGGAAGAGAAGAGACTACACAGTATGGACATTTTTGTCTTTCTTCTCTACCTCTTAGTTTCTCTCTCACTGGTTGAAAAATTAATGCAATTTAAGGGGGAAAGACATAGGAAAGCACTTGTAGTGTTTTCCAATCAACATTGCAGACAGAACTTTCTGAGGTTTTCAGTGGTGCCAGGAAAATGTCAGGATCGTCAAGACAGAGTATCTCCTCCCTGAGCCCCAAGCACATCTATTGCCTTGTCTGTCAAATGGGAGTGGAAGCTCCTTTCCTCATCTACATCCCAGTGAAAGAGATGAAGGGCTTCAGAAGAAACTGAGTCATACGATCAGGCCTTCCGGAGAAAAGGTGTCAAATGCCAAGTCCCTATCTCCCCGAAGATGCAGATCACTATGAAACATTTTTAAATATTTATCCTATTTGAGGATAAATATTATCCTATTGAGGATAAATAGGTCTTTTTTTTATGGCCACACCACTCCATAATTATCTTGGGCTTCTCCTAGGGTGTCCTGCTCCCTCCAAACTCACAGATGTTTTTCTCTCCCTGTACTCTCTGCGGGGCCCAGGAACCAAGGAGTCCTCAGAAAATGCACAGGGAGTACCCATTGCACACCAAGACCCATTGCACACTGCCCAGCTTTTGTGTCCACAGAGAGGAACGCACACTTCACCTAGGACACAGACCAGGGAGATGCATATATATATACTCCCTCAATAAAGAGGACGGTTGATCTTCTATAGATTTCCCTCTCATTCAAAAATCAGGGGCACACACAGGAGGAGGCAACCGGTACTCGGTTGCAATGAGATGCCTAAATCCTGCCAGAGCCAGAGCAAAGGGGAGGTGGGAGTAAGGGGGCTCGACAGTCCTGACTAGGAATCCACCTTCGGAAAAATGCTCACTTTGTTGTTTCTGCTCATCTTCCGCTCCACCTTGCCTACCCTGGGCATCTTTGTCTGAATAAGCTCCTCTGGGGTGTTCCCCAAAGGGGGAAGCAGCCGCTTCTTGCTGTTTCGGGTCTCTGAGAGCCACTGAGGTGGCAACTCAAAAGGCCCAAAACCAAACTGCAGGGAGTACTTGTCAGGCAGTGTCTCGGGCTCCCCAGGCGCCGCTGACCCCCCCTGGGATCTAGAGTCCGTGGTGCCCAGGAGAGGTACAGCGGGCAACCGCTGCAGTCCCTGCTCTCCCTCCAGGCAGGGCCCGACCTCCTTGGCCGGGAGGTCGGTGGAGCCGGTGTACTTGGCCTCACTCTCTTCCTCATCCTCTGTGGGCTTAAAGATCTGCTGCTGCCCGATGTGGAACATCTCCAGGAGCTGGCTGCCTGAGCGCAGGCTGGGCTCCAGGCTGGCATCGGCCACCCCGCCCCCTGCACCGACCACATTCCGGCGACTGTAACGATGGTGTAGCTGGACCAATGTCCCCACTAAGCACTTGCGGACAGACTTGTTCACGGTCAGGAAGAGCACGGGGTTGGCCAACAGAGAGACCTTGGGCAGCCAAATGGCTGTGAGCAGCAAGAAGACAGACGTGTTGGGGACATTGAGCACGGTCTGGTAGACGACCAGGGTGGCGTAGGGCACGCTACACAAGATGAACACCGTCACCATGGACAGCAGGGTGGCGTGCAGCTCTGCCTCCCGCTGAGAGGCGTAGGGGATCGAGATGGTGTTCTGTGGGGTCCGGAGGGCCGCGATGATGACCTTCTTCTTCTGGCTGGCGCTCAGGGCCCGGCGGATGAGGATCAGGAAGAGGAATACCACAGCCACTGGCACGATGACCGTAGTGATGTTATAGATAAGCACGTACACCAGGTGGCCCAGCGAGTTGCTCCAGACTTCCGTGCAGGTGGACATGGCATAGATGTCGGCCACGTTGGTCACTGCAAACACGGGCACGCTGGCCACCACTGCGTGTGCCCAGATGTACATCACTAGCTCACGGGACTTGGCATCAGAGATTTTTCTCTCCAGTGGATAAAGAACAGAGTAGTACCTGCAAAACGCACAAGCAAACTCCATTGCACAGGAGAAGATACTGTTTAAGTGAGGGGCCTCTATCTGACTCAAAGTAGGAGGAAGAGGTGGAAAATGGGTCAAGTTCTTTTATTCTGCCTCAGCTGAAGGGAATCACTGGGGGAACTGGGAAGCCAGACATTAAATTGTGAGGGCCTTGCTGTATAAAATAAGCAATATGAGGCCAAAAAAAAAAAAAAAAAAAAAAGACCTTTTTCAAATGAGCGGAGAAGAGCCCCGTCGTATGGGACTCTCAAGACTATCAGGAAAATAGGCAAATACCTGCATTTCATAGCTAGCTTTATAAATATTACCATCAGCATTAGATCCCAAGGGGTGTCCTCGATACAAAGGATGCCATGTGCTATAAAGACATCAATTTTTCAACTCAGGGATAAAGCATAACTTGTAAAAAAATTTTTTTTACAGGGGCTAGAGGAGCTTATGGGCAATTTTCAAAGCCACTAATGGGAAGAAATTTACCTTTGCATGTATCTAAAGCAGACTCATGGCACAGTGCACACATGGAAATCATCAGCATTTATAGTGGCTCTGGGCAAAAGAACCCTGTGTGAGGGACAGGACTCTGACAAGGTCCTTGCACAAAATCAATTCAACCGACAAAAATTATGCCTCCTCAATAGCCATGGTTCTCACGATGATCACTCAGTAACCCTCACCATTAATAAGTCTACAATGCCTGCATGATTAGATTTTTGCTAAAATCAGATCAGATCTTGCTTCCTTCAGGCTTTCACTTGATTATTCTGTAATCAAAATTCCAAAAGCACCTTGTTTCAGTATCGCCCATGATTTAGGGAAACTGAGTAGTTCTTCAGACCCCAGGAGCCACATCTGTCATGAGAGGGCTGTCACTAGCCATCAGACCTCCAGTGGGCATACATTTCCGCAGTCAGCGAAAGCTGGAGTTGACTTTACAACTCTATTAACATGCGCTGCTCCTGGGGCCAGGGAAGCAAGCATGCCTTCCTGTCATGAGATCTGTGCCAGGTACCACACCAGGCACTGGGTCACAAAGATGAAAAGACACACAGGAATGTCTCTGAAGTCCGTGGGGGAAAAGGCATGCAAGCAAGCAGTTATAACCAAGGAGATGATGGCCCTTCTAGAGGTATGCATAAAGGAGGGACAGGGAAATGGAGCACCTGGAGAAACGTCAACAGAAGGTGGCACTGTGGTGGAGTCTGGCAGGGGACAAGCTGGGGGAGAATGTTCCAGGCTGAGGGAGATACGAGGTGAGCACAACATGACCATGGATAATCAGGAATGGATGAAGCGTGGTGAAATGTGTCCTAGATCTCTTTCTGGGAGGGGATAAAAAGAGAAAGAAGTGCATAGGTTATGCATGCTCTCAATTTTTTTTTTCTGAATATAGATAGACTTTTCTAGCAACAGCTCCTTAATCCAATGTCAAGGTGCTACACCCACACATGAATACATTCCCATTGGTCAACTGACAGGTGATAAAACCCCGTTTCCACTGTGTAGTGGAAAAGCACATGGGCTCACTAGAAATTATCTTGTTAACGTTTACATCTCTAGAAGATGATGCCAGAAGTAGCCTCTAAGTGAACTCACAGACTTGGAGCCAGGAAACAAGTATCCGAGCAACTAGTGAGAGAAGGATTATCTTCCCTTCACCTGCATGCACACCACCCTACACCTGCCAGTAATTGGTTTCCCTGCATAATAAAATAGGATTTTTTTAACCAGCCTTCTTTTTCTACTAAAAGCACATATTTACTTTTTTTAAATGATAGCAAAAATATAATTGATTTCCTGCTGTAAAGAAAATAAGGATTTTTTTTTTATCATTTACATGTTTTCTTGTCTAAAGGCCCAGAAACCACCGAAGGGGATTAGTGCATTGCTTCAAGATACGGTAGCAAACGGTTCAGAATAACGTGTCCCCACTCTTGTTCCATCCTGTTGTAAAAATCTTTCAGGATTCATAGCAGCGTTATTCACAAAAGCCAGAAAAGTGGAAACAACCCAAATGTCAACAAGTAAATGAGCGAAGAAAATACAGTACAGCCATACAATGGAATATTATTCAGTAATAAAAAAGGAATGGAGCAAATTTGAAAGAGTAGATCCTAGGAGTTCTCATCACTAAGGAAAAAAAAACTTTTTTTTTCTTCTTCCTTTTTTTCCCTCTCTATCTGTATGACATGATGAATGCTAACTAAACTTACTCTGCCAGTCCTTCCACAACATATGTAAGTCCAATCATCTTGGCATACACCTTCAACTTATACATTGCTGTCCATTATATGTCCATTATATCTCAACAGAACTGGGGGAAAAAAGGAAGGAAGCACTGATGATTGGGCACAGATGAACATGAGGCTGAGAGAAAGAAGGCCGATGTAAAAGAACATGTTATGATTCCACAATATACAATGTCCCCCCCGCCACCCAGCGAAGCAAACATACAGAGATAGAGAGTAGATTAGCGGTTGCCTCGATGTGCAGCTGTGGAGGGTAATGACTATGAATGAGCAGGAGGTATCTTCTTCACCTGAAAGTACACTTTCCAGATATTCAAAGACCTCCTGCCAAGCACGAAAAGAGACACATGCGGCAAAATGGCATCACATGGAGCACATTCAGCTGGTTGAAGGGACTGAGTGACCCCCGTCATCTTTTTTGAATGAAAATCAGTCGACAACATTTAAAAACAATAAAATTCGGGGTGCCGGGAGGCTCAGTTGGTAGAGTGTGCGACTCTTGTTCTCAGGGTCGTTGAGTTCAAGCCCCACATTAGGTATAGAAATCACTTAGAGAAAAAAAAAAAAAAAAAGAAAGAAAGAAATCACGTAGACATTAAAATCTTTGAAAAAAATAAAAAATAAGTAAAAATGGTTAAACTCCAGATTTCTGATGTCTCTTCTAAGAAAGTCCTGCTGGTGGAGTCTAGATACCCACAAAGTAACGATTAGCTGCATCTGCTGAGTTATTGACCCTTATGAGCAGGAATGCAGACACAAAACCCCAATCTGGCCAGTGACACTTGGCTTTGTCACCTATTTCACCTGGCCCTGGAGATGGTGAATTTCCAATGAGAAACTCCCAAAGAGCTAGAGTGGCTCCCAGGCATATCTGACAGTTCAACAATTGCCAACAATAGATCTATGGAAAAATGTGCCCGCCGAGAGGGAAGCCTAGAGAAAGACAGACAAATATTGATGTGGCCTATCCAAGAACAGGCCATAAATAATTCCTTTAACTTTTTTTTTAAAGATTTTATTTATTTACTTGAGAGAGAGAGAGAGCATGAGAGGGGAGAGGGTCAGGAGGAGAAGCAGACTTCCTGCAAAGCAGGGAACCGGAATCGGGACTCAATCCCGGGACTCCAAGATCATGACCCAAGCTAAGGCAGTCGCTTAACCAACTGAGCCACCCACGTGACCTCATTTAATATTTCTTACTGTGGAGGAACATTAGGCTCAGAAAGGTTAGTCATTTTGCCCAAAGCAACCCAGCACAAAAGCAGTGTGTAGGCAGGGTTTAAAGTTACTTGGGGTGCCAGACTCCCCTCTCTTAAGTTAGGAGTCAGTGACTCTTTCGAGTACACTGGGGACTTTGTGGGACTCTGTGTCCCTCCATGCAGATGACCCTGGGCAGCAAATCAAATCAGAGTTCCAGGACTGCAGCTGAAGTGACTCCATAGATTGGTTCTGCAATCCACGCCCTCATAGGTCATTAAGGTATAGTTGTAAATGGATAAAGAGTTTAAAAATTCCAAATTCATGGAGTATCTGGGTGGCTCAGTCAGTTAAGTGTCTGCCTTCAGCTTGGGTCATGATCCCAGGGTGCTGGGATCAAGTCCCAAATGGGGGTGGGGGGCATCACTGCTCAGCGGTGAGCCTGCTTCTTCCTCTCCCTCTGCCTATTGCCCCCACCCCCCGGCTTGTGCATGCTCTCTCTCTTCAAATAAATAAATATTTTTTAAAAATAAAAAGTAAAAATTCCAAATTCATCTAAAATCCAGTAAAATGTATCAATGGGGATAAAGTCAGAAGAGTCCACTCTTTCCCCTCAGCAACGTTTCTCTCTGCAAATCTTGAAATCAAAAGTATTCACAGATGCAGAAGACTCCTCAGCTCTTGTTTGCTTATTTAGTTTTATTCTCTAAAATGTATTATTATCTTAGACTGTATTCGTGAAGTGCTCACAACAAAAGGAGAAGACATGAAGCTGATGATGACTGAGATCTTTACACTTGACCCTAATCCAATTATGTACCAGGGCAGTAGCTAAGATGTGATTCATTTCCAAGTGAACATCTTTTTAAAAAGGACGGGAAGAGAAAACAACCACCACCACAATATAAAGGCTTGGAAATCAGTCCTCCAAAGGAATTCTAGAATTATCTTGCCGGGTCCAACTGGGCTGTCAAATCATTTGTTAAATAACCACTGAATTGTCCCCTTGTTCTTCCAGAAATGTTTTCATCCTACATCAAAAAGCACTAATTGCAGAGTTATCAATCAGATGAGCCATCTACTACAACTTGCAAGGCAAATACCAACGATTCCAACCAAGCTGAAGCTACACCAAGATCCAGCCTGCTCCAGCAACCTCATGATGAACCCCACCCAGCCCCATGCCACATCTTTTCTCAAGGTCCTATTTTCCCTAGCTGCTGTGCAATCAACATGTCTTTTGTGAGGCATCTGTTTCAGATATTCTTTTATTCTTTTAAGATTTTATTTATTTATTTATTTAACAGAGACAGACACAGTGAGAGAGGGAACACAAGCAGGGCGAGTGGGAGAGGGAGAAGCAGGCTTCCTGCCAAGCAGGGAGCCTATTGCAGGGCTCCATCCCAGGACCCTGGGATCATGACCTGAGCCAAAGGCAGATGCTCAAGAACTGAGCCACCCAGGTGCCCTATTCATTCTCTTTCTACTGACCGCTAGGGGACTACAAAGCAGTATGTGGAACATGGACTAGTCACCCTTTGCTTTGTGATGCTAATTTTTTAATGCACTTAAAAAAAAAAAAAGTTGAACCCCCAGCTACCCTGTCTTACCTGTCCAAGGCAATGGCAGGGAAGCTGAGGATAGTCACAGAGCAGAAGACTTTGTGCAAAAATTTGACAACCTTGCAGAAAAACATGGTGTAGATCCACCAGCAGCAGTGAGGACTGGTGCTGAGAACGATGTCAAAGGGAACGCAGACTAGGCTGGCACAAATCCCAGAGCAGGCCAGGTTTTTAATGAACCTGTTGGTGACAGATTTGAACACGGTTGTGCGGCAAGTTGACCATAACACCATGAAGTTTCCTGGCCAGATATGCAAATAAATAAATAAATAAAATAAAATAAAAAAGTTTTTTAAAATTAGAAATAAAAAAATTAAATGAAAAGAAAGGAAGAAGAGAAAAAAAGGAAAGAAAGGAACAGGTTAAAAAAAGATCAAAAAACCACATTTGAGAGTTGATTTCAAAGGATTTTACGTAAATACATATTCTATTGTCAATTTATGTGAAAGTATCAAATCACTTAAGTACACATCAAAAAGGCTGGAATGATTTTTGGTGGTGACTTTTGTTATTTAATTTTAGACATAACAGTATTAGATGATGACTCAGTCTCATCTGGGTATACAAAGAATTTGCTAGATATTACTTAATCTCAGGCAGTCTATTCTTACCAAATTTGCAAACGACCTCCATGTTGCCAAACTCTGCAAGAGAAATATGACACAAGCCACACATGTAATTAAAAATTTCTAGCAGCCCTATTCTGCAAAAATAAGCAGGTGAAATTTTAAGAATATACTTTATTTAACCCAATATATCACAAACATTATCGTTTCAACATGTAATTATTACTTTTGAAAGTCCTGATGAGGGACACCTAGGTGAGGGACACCTAGGTGGCTCAGTCAGTTAAGCATGTGCCTTCGGCTCAGGTCATGATCTCAGGGCCCTGGGATGGAGTCCTAAGTTTGGCACCTTGCTCAGCAGAGAGCCTGCTTCTCCCTCTGCCTGCCCCCAAGGGTGCTTCTGTTCTCTCTCTCTCCTTCTGACAAATACATAAATAAAATCTTTTTTTTTTTTTAAGTACTGATAAGATACTTTTCATTCTTGTTTTTGCACTATCTTTGAAATTTGGTTTGCATTTTTTATCATTATTTATTTATTTATTTATTTGACAGACAGAAATCACTAGTAGGCAGAGAGAGAGAGAGAGAGAGAGGAGGAAGCAGGCTCCCCAGTGAGCAGAGAGCCCGATTCGGGGCTCCATCCCAGGACCCTGAGATCATGACCTGAGCCAAAGCAAAGGCTTTAACCCACTGAGCCACCCAGGTGCCCCTGGTTTGTATTTTTTAATTGAAATATAACTGCCATCTAACATCAAATTCATTTCAGGTATCCATGGTGTACATCTTGTTTTACACTTCTTTAAAAAGATTAGAAAGAGAGAAATACATATACCTTTGGTAGTATGTACAGCATGTGAGAATATTCTAAGTCAGTAGTTCCCAAACCTCACTGGGCATCAGAATTGCTCTACGAGACATACTGAACCACAGTTAATAGGTATGGAACTGGGAATCCGCACGTGGTAACAAGTACCCTGGATCCAGTTGGCCCCCAAAAGAAAGTTTCAGAAATGCCAGTCCTAAACAGAGATAGCTCCTGCCCAACAGTGTCACAGGGTCCCAGTCTTCAGGTAGGCAGGGCAGCCTACCTTACCAGTAAAGCTTGCTTGTACCTGGCAAGAGAGCCAGCTCCACTGTGTCTATCAGAAATTCCCCCAAGGGAATTTTTTCTACCTCCTGTGCACGTGCTCAGAGAATGTGCTCTAACACTGAGCCCACAGCTCAGCCTCACTTAGAAGAAGAATGAGAGTGCCAGGGAAGGACCAGCAGGGCTCGGGGCTGCAGCCAGTCACTGTAAAGACCTGATGTTGACATAACTTCCTGTCATGAGCCTCTCTTCCGATATAATATTCTATAGCTACCTCTTACCTGCCAGACAAAGGGGAAAAAATAGCCACTGTGTTTAGGTAAGTAGGCCAGCTCCGTCCAGGAAATTCTCTCCCAAACTTTCCCTACATCGGTATGTTGCCTCAGTGAGAAGAAACCAGCAGTGTAAATATATACACATTTATTCAGTGTAAGAGGGCCTTATACGAATACCACCACCTCAGGTCCCCTCCAGCTTGCCTGTCACCAAGTTGAGAAGCTGAGCAGAAACAATGTACTTGAAGCTCTGCTGATTTGGGGAATTTTTCCCCTAGCTTCTTCCCACTGAAGCACAGACTGGAATCTGGCTGAAGCATCTTAAACTCTGATAACCTCCGAACCATGAAATGGCGCAGTTAAAGAAACCTGCCCTGGGGCCTGGGTGGCTCAGTGGCTTAAGCACCTGACATAAGAGGCAGGGAGGAAGGCAGAGAGAGACGGAGAAACAGACTCCCTGCTGAGCAGAGAGCCTGATGTGGGTCTCCATCCCAGGACCCTGAGATCATGACCTGAGCAGAAGGTAGAGGCTTAACCCACTGAGCCACCTTTAATCATACATTTTATTTGTATGTTCACACTTGTGAATGAAGAAACTTGTTTTCAATGACTTATTATTAAAAAACCAGAGACTGCTATAATCACATTTTATCTCCACTTATTTATAAAGCTGTAGGTGGCATCTGGAGTCTAATCCCTTTGGCTATTAAGAAACTGAAACTGGGGCGCCTGGGTGGCTCAGTGGGTTAAGCCACTGCCTTCGGCTCAGGTCATGATCTCAGAGTCCTGGGATCGAGTCCCGCATCGGGCTCTCTGCTCATCAGGGAGTCTGCTTCCCCCTCTCTCTCTCTGCCTGCCTCTCTGCCTACTTGTGATCTTTCTCTGTCAAATGAATAAATAAAATCTTTAAAAAAAAAAAAAAAAAAAAAAGAAACTGAAACTGAGGATGCCTGGGTGGCTCAGTGGGTTGAGCCTCTGCCTTTGGCTTGGGTCGTGATCTCAGCGTCCTCGGATCGAGTCCCGCGTCGGGCTCTCTGCTCATCAGGGAGTCTGCTTCCCCCTCTCTCTCTCTGCCTGCCTCTCTGCCTACTTGTGATCTTTCTCTGTCAAATGAATAAATAAAATCTTTAAAAAAAAAAAAAAGAAAGAAAGAAAGAAAAAAGAAACTGAAGCTGAAGAAGCCTATGCTCTTCCCATTTTCTAAACTACCCCTCTCACTTAAAAACTGACTTAATCTTGTTCTAAGAAACTGAATTAGACCACAATTATCAGGAGAGGAGCATCCACACTCAATCTCTAATTAACCACACGTAAGAAAAAAGTTATGTGGATATATACTCTCTCTCTCACACATGTACTCACACTTGTCAGCACATAAGCATACACATACACATTCATGCACACAAAAATAAATACACAAGGTAAAATAATTACATATTTGATCATTTCATCTTACTAGCACTTAATTTTTTTTAAGACTTTATTTATTTATTTGACAGAGAGAGCAAGAGAGCACAAGCAGGGGGAACAGTAGAAGGAGAGGGAGAAGCAGGCTCCCTGCCAAGCAGGGAACCTGATGCGGGATATGATTAGAGGACCCTAAGATCATGACTTGAGCCAAAGGCAAATGCTTAACCATCTGAGCTACCTAGGAGTCCCTTATTAGCACTTTAGATTCTTCTTAGCTTTATAAGGCATCCTAAGGATAACTCAGTATATGTTTTAAGTAATACACTATTTGACCTCAGGATACTTTTTTATTTTGGAGATCATGTTCTAAATCACCTAATCCCCCTTGGAAATAATTCAAGTTCTGTACCCATTATCTTTCTCTATATATACTCATTATACATTATTTTTTTTAATTTTATTTATTTATTTGACAGGGAGAAATCACAAGTAGATGGAGAGGCAGGCAGAGAGAGAGAGAGAGGGAAGCAGGCTCCCTGCTGAGCAGAGAGCCCGATGCGGGACTCAATCCCAGGACCCTGAGATCATGACCTGAGCCGATGGCAGCGGCTTAACCCACTGAGCCACCCAGGCGCCCCTCATTATACATTCTAATACTGGATTCCATGGCAATATTCAGTGGCCAAGCTGTGGGCACAGCAACACAGTACACACACAGCACACACAACCAAGAGGGGACCAAGAGGTAGAGGGTGATGGCATTGGGACAAACCTACCTTCCCTGGGACTACTGCTACTCTACCATTCCTCCCAATTTAAAATACAAATAAAGATTTCTCTTTACACATGTACCTGCTACTTACAAATAACTGATGTTGAAGACATAGACATGTCAATTAACTACTGCTCACAGATAGTACTTGACAGATCTTAAGGAAATAATTAGGCAACTAAATTTTGCCTCTAATAAATTCTGATTTTGGTTGTCCTTTTTAAGCAGTTTGCAGGCTTTGTGTATTTGGGAATAACAATCCTGTGTTAAAGGGACTAAAAACCAAAATACAAAATTCCAAAAGTGCCTTGGGAAAAGAGTATGCTTTTGGGAACCCTCCTGGAAAACAGGTAAATTACTCTTTAAAAACAATCCACTTCTCCAGAGACTTACAGCAGCAAAAAAAATTCATCATCCTGCTTTTCCAGAAAGCTAACATACCACCCAGAACATTCTAAAAATTGAATCTTGAAAAAAGCAAATAAACACTGGAGGCAACATTAAATTTTAAGAAAAATCCTAAGACAACAGACTCTCAAAACAGAGGCCAAAGTGAATGAGCAACGGTTAGAAAGACTACAAAGGAATGTTTACTCTCAGCAAACACCATGTAATATAAGAGCAAAATCTAAGCAAATTAGGTCATACCATTCCATAATAGAAGAAAGAGAACGAACAACTACTTTATACATATTGGAATTTTAAATTTCTTCTTTGCTTCAGTTTGCAAACACACCCTCCCCCAAAAATAAACAAAAACGGAGTCTCTTAAAAGAATTATGTAAAAAGAATGTTAGTAAACGCTTTTAATTAACATGCCAGATAATATGATGAATGGTTTTTAGCCTTTTTACTTAAACTGAGCTTCCTATAGACTGCAAAGAGATGGCTCTTCTTTAACTGATCTGACGATCTCTTTTGTGTTTAGATCATTTACATTTAATGTAAATATTGATATGGGTGGAGTAAAATCTGCCATCTTGTCAGTTGTTTCCTATTTGTCCCACCCATTTTTTGTTCCTTTTTTCCTCTTTATCATCCTGATTTTGAATTGAATATTTTTTAGAATTCTATTTTTTAGAATATTTAGAATAGTTTTTAGAATTCTATTTCTACTATTGTCTTATTACACATCTTTTTAAAATGTTTGTAGTGGTTTCTCTGTGTTTACTGTTTATATCTTTAATTACAGTGTACTTTCAAATTCTGTTATACTGCTTTATTTATTTATTTATTTTTTTTTTTTTAAAGATTTTTATTTATTTGTTAGAGAGAGAGATACAGAGCGCAAGCACAGGCAGACAGAGTGGCAGGCTAGAGGCAGAGGGAGAAGCAGGCTCCCTGCCAAGCAAGGAGCCCGATGTGGGACTCGATCCCAGGACGCTGGGATCATGACCTGAGCCGAAGGCAGCCGCTTAACCAACTGAGCCACCCAGGCGTCCCTGTTATACTGCTTTATATGTAGTGTAAGAATCTTGTAACACTGCATTCCTAATTCCTTCCTCCCAACCTTTGTACTCCTGTTGTCATACATTACTTTTATATACACTATAAACCCAAAATACATTGCTGAAATTTTTATTTTCAGCAATATATTTTAATTTAAGAATAATTTTTAAAAAAAGAAAAAAGCTTTTTATATTTATCTTCCCTTTAATCGCTTTTGGAGATCTTCATCTCTTTGTGTATATCCAAGTTTCTGCCTGGTATCATGTTCCTCATACCTGAAAATTTTTTCTCAACATTTCTCGTAATGCAGGTCTACAAGTAACTCATTTCTCAAAGTTTGTCAAAAATGTCTCCTTTCTCTTTCACTTTTGAAAGAAATTTTTGCTGGGGATAACTTTCTGAGTTGAGGGAGGTTTTTCACCAGTACTTGACAGAAGTTGCTCTATTGTCTTCTGGATTTTATAGTTTTTGATAATACATCTGCCTTAATTCTTACCTTTGTTCTTCTGCATGTATTCTATTTTCTCTAACTTCCTTCAAATTTTCTAAAGTTTCTCTTTGGTTTTTAGCAGTTTGAATATGATGTGCTAGAAGTATGTGTGTGTGTGTGTATACACACCTGGTTAGGGTACTCTGATCTTCTTGGATCTATGGCTTGAGATCTTTTATTACTTTTGGAAAATTCCTGGCTAGTCAATTATCTCTTCAAGTATTTCTTTGGCCCCATTCTCTCTCACTTCTACTTCTGGGATTCTAATTACATGTAGTTTGTGTGGTAAACAGAATAATGCCCAACCAACCAAAGATGTCTATATCCTAATCTCTGCCAACTAAGAATATATTAGGTTACAAGACATGATTTCAATACCTGGATCATACCTGAGTTAAGATCTTTGATTCTTTGTCTCTTGAAGTGGGTTATTTTTCTTGCTTTTTATGTCTCGTGATTTTAGGTTGAAAGCTACGTATCACCTTTAGGATAGTAGATACTGGTAAATAGTATCTACAGGACATTTGGACAGACATGCATATACTCACACTCACACACAATGATACCAAAACACTATTTAGGACAGATTCCAGATACTGCGCCATGGGTCAGCAACCTCATTTGGTAGTCCTGTAAATACACACAGGATTTACATACCCGAAAACCAGTAAACAACATTTTTGGACAAATTTTATTATGATGATGATTATTATTGTTATTTTAGAGGAAGAGAGCGAGAAGAGGAGCAGAAACCCAGCCTGGAGCCCAAAGCGGGGCTCAGTCTCACCACCCTGAGATCATGACCTGAGCCAAAATCAAGAGGCAGCTGCTTACCTTACTGAACCACCCAGGTGCCCCAAGACACAACATGTTTGATCATCTTTTAAAGTGAGAGAATAGGGGCACCTGGGTGGCTCAATAGTTAAAGCCTCTGCCTTCAGATCAGGTCATGATCCCAGGGTCCTGGGATGGAGCCCCACATCTGGCTCTCAGCTCAGCAGGGAGCCTGCTTCCCTTCCTCTCTCTCTGCCTGCCTCACTGCTTACTTGTGATCTCTGTCTATCAAATGAATAAATAAAATCTTTTTAAAAAATAAAATAAAGTGAGAGAATAGGAAAAGAAAATAAGGAAAGAAAGGAAGATCGGTTACTGAGAAACAAATATTTTGTTTTGGAGTAGACACCTTATATTACTAAACCATGGCACAAACCTACAGTTCTTAAATCTTCATAATCATTAGGATCACCTGGGAAGCTTTTAATATACAGATTCCCAGGACTCAGCCCAAGCAAATAAGAACAGGGGCAAACCTGGGCGGGCACCTTAATTTTATGTGCTCAGTAGGAAGTTCAGAAACAGCCAGGGAGCACTCCTACAGCCACTCACTGTCAGCCTTCACCATACCGAGCATCTCAATATATTCATTGTTTGTTTGTTTGTTTGTTTCCCAAATATAAAGAGAGCCCTTCCCCAGTACTGAAAGCAAAAACATGCCAAGTCACATTGAGCTCTAATTATAATCTCTATGGAGCCCTAAGGAACTCCTTCTCTAGTCAGTGATCAGTGCTAGTCTGCTGCTCAGCTTCTCAACATGGCCTCTTCCTACCAGAGGAGACATACAAGAAAGAATGACGTCTCTGACCAATTTTTATTATCCATGCTCATCAACTCATGGCATCGTTCCCAGCTGCTCACCACCATTGGCAAAAAAGAAAGGATAGACAGATTTTAATTAACTGCAATCCATTTATTTCCAGTTTTTAAAAATGAGCTCATTCACGCCATAGTCATCAAGTACACTGGGAGTATATATTTTGTTTTATGAAGAGGAGGAAAAAAAAACAGAAAAATGGAGTGTCTTACTGAAAGCTAAGATGCACAGGGAAGAAGGCAGGATGAAACAAAAGAGAATGAAACCCAAGAGTCTTGCTCTCTGGCTTACAGTTCTGATTATTGTATAATATAATTTATACCCTGGCCACTAGGACTGCTCTAATTACTTGGGAGGTCTAGAACTTCAGGGTGCTATTTTTGTTTGGGGTGCTTTTCTGTGTTTCCCAAGAGAAACAGTTTATTGTTTCTTGTAATTATTAAGGCAACCCATAATTTTGCAAATTCAGAAAAAGAATAAAGAGAGAAAGAATAAAGAATAAACAAGACAGTAAAAATAAATAATAAAGGAAAATAAAAAATTACCCACCTAGTGGTAACTCTCTGTAAGCTTAAACTACTTAAAGTTCCAAACGTTTTTTTTTTTTTTAATTTCATCGTAACAGCCAAACTTTTTTTTTTAAATGATTTTTTTATTTATTTGAGAGATCGAGAGGAAACACACGATGGGGGTGGGGGTTGGGGGAGACAGAGGGAGAGGGAGAAGCAGACTCCCCTGCTGAGCAGGGAGCCTGATCCGGGGCTTGATACCAGGACCCCGGGATCATGACCTGAGCCAAAGGCTGATGCTTAACCACCTGAGTCACCACTCAGGCACCCTAACAAAATTTTGTTATATATACAGACTTTTGTTTATGCCAGTGGGACCAACCTATGCACACTGTTTTTCGGTTTTTTATTTGAGAGAGAGCATGCCAGAAAGATTATGAGCAGTGGGGGGTGGGGGAAACGAGAGGGAGACAAGCAGATTCTCTGCTGAGCACTGACCCATCCATGCAGGGCACAGGGCTCAATCCCAGGGCCTGGAGATCATAACCTGAGCCGAAGGCAGACACTTAACGCACTGAGCCACCTGGGCGCCTCTGCTCACTGGTTTTTAACTAGATATTGTCACCATATCAACCATCTTTTGAGGACAATAAATAAAAATAAATCTCTTATCATTTTACCAGCTACATAAACCCAACAGTGCTTTCACAATTATATCCAAATTTATTTCATTCTTTGTATACTGGTGAGCTTTTTAAAAGCTGTTTCTAAACAGCTGTTTCTACATCTATCTCTAAAATATAATGCTGAGATCAACACCCTTATACGTATAAATCTTTGGCAACTAAACTGATTATTTACTGAGGACAAATTCCTAGAAGCAGAATTTCTCAGTTAAAATACTTACACATTTTTATAAACATAGCTAAATGACCCCCCACAAAAGGCATAGGAGAGAGTTGGTTTCCAAATATGCTTGCTAAAAATTCTACAATCTCACTAAAATGTTTGGAATTTGGTATGTTTCTTCAATCCTAGGATTTATGTTTTCCTTATTTCTAGAAAATTTTCAACCACTACCTTTCTGAATTTTGCCCTACCCTCTTTCCCTTTATTCTCTGCTTCTGGAACCCATACTGGTCTTATATTGGGCTTCATTCTATTGGTTGTATCTCTTGACCTTGCATTTGTATTTTCCATCAATTCATCCTCTCCTGACAGCTGGCTGGTATTTCTCAGGTCTACCTCCCATTTTATCAATTCTCAATTCATCTGAAAATAATCAAATCAAATTATACTTTTTAAAGTAGCTTCTTGAGTATTAACCCTTTTGAAATCTGAATTTAGATCTATAACCAGCGAACTGCCTACTCTTGATTCCCAGTGTCCAGCTATGTTACCATGGGCTTCTGTTCCTTCTTTAATATGTAATCATATTTTTAAAAAGATTTTATTTATTTACCTGACAAGAGAGATCAGAAGTAGGCAGAGAGAAAGGGGGAAGCAGACTCCCCACCAAGCAGAGAGCCCAACACGGGGCTCGATCCCAGGACCCTGAGATCATGACCTGAGCCAAAGGCAGATGCCCAACCCACTGAGCCACACAAGCACCCCTGTAATCATATTTTTAAATGCTTATAGTTTTTTTAAGATTATTCTGCTGTGTCTAGTACTGGATGGCTCAATTCCCAGACTGGGATCGTGACCTGAGCCAAAGGCAGATGTTCAACCAATTGAGCCACCCAGGTGCCCCTCATATGACTTTTAATGTTTACCTATAAGCACATCATTTTTGGGAGTTATTTTTCCCTGGGAAGCTATATTCCCTGGTTAGAAGTATTCTAAGAATGCCTGGAATCAAGCCCCTCATCAGGCTCCTTGCTCACCAGCGAGCCTGCTTCTCCCCCTGCTTGCCGGTCCCTCTGTTTGTGCTCTCCTTCTCCCTCTCTCTGACAAATAAATTTTTAAAAATCTTTAACAACAGAAATTATTCCAAGTGGCTAGCCAAGCACACATTTAGTACTTTGTTGCACTTCATATGCAAATAAAAGACTGTAAGGTTGAAGGTCCCTTCTGAGAAAGGTTAAGTATGTGTAGGGAAATTTTTATCCTAGGGAGAGGCAGGATATTTTAATGACTAAGAGCACAAGAGCATGGACCCTGAAACCTGACTTCTGGATTCAAGCCCCACCTCTACTGTTTAAGAACTGTGTGTTACTGGATAAATTAAACTGATTGTGCCTCAGCTTCATGTGTGAAGTGAGCACACTAACAATGCCTACATCTCCCGGGCAACACGAGCAATACAAGTAATAAACGAACAGCACTGAGAACAGCTCATAGCCCATAATATGTGCTAGGTAAGTGTGCTATATTCTATAGTCTAATGTTCTATGTTACAGTTATCATGAACTGCACAAAGGAGCGGTCTGACAAACCGAGAAAGAGTGAGAGCCTGGCCCAGAGGAAAAGAAACCTGGGGCCCTGTATAAAGATGCAAGAGGGCAGTTCACCAGAGGGACTTGGAAGTAATCAGGACTGAGAAACAAAGCCGGACTGCCGGGTGTTTGAGTTCCAAAAGGAAGGATGGAGTATGCCAACGAAGAATCACCCAGTTTAACTCATGGAGGTCTTTTGGGCAGTGCTTCTCAGCAGAATCACAGCAGGCTGTCTTGTGGGGTCAGGACGGGGGCCTGGTTCGATCGCCTCCAGGCAGCTGTAGCAAACTCCAAGCTGTTGCCTCAGGCCTGCAGGACACACAGCTGTCTCCACTCTCCTTGCCATCATCTGGAGTCAGCGATGTCATTAAAGCCTTGTTGCCCTGGTGGGGGCTGGAGAGCAAGATGGGCAGGAGCTGCCCCAAGATCTGCCACTTTCTAGAACATCCAGCCTCTACTTGTGCTGCACATGAGAGGTCTCAGATCAAGGATGTGTCTTCTCCAGATGGAGTCCTGCTCCTAGAATTCATCAAAGCCATAACAGAACATTCCAAACGCCCCATAGAAATCTTGCAGCAGCACACAAACATGATAGATCTTTTCTTATAAAAAAAGACTTGATTCTTTTATTTGAGAGGGAGAGAGAGAAGCAGACTCCTGTTGAGCAGAGAGCCTGATGCAGGACTGGATCCCAGGACCCTGGGGTCATGACCTGAGTTGAAGGCAGACGCTTAACTGACTAAGCCACCCAGGTGCCCCACACCATGATATCCTAATAGAGCACCAAAGTGAATTAAAAACCACAAAGGGTCAAGAAAATTAAAAAATGAATCAATGATCTTGACATGCTTTTGTTAAGAAAAATAAAAAATCTCAAAAGTAATGGTCACTTCCTGATAATGCTTTCAATCCAATTATCTAAACAGCTTGATGTCAGCAAGACATTATTCAGGGCACAGGCTTTGGAGTCAGAAGACTTTTACGAACTCTGTATTCTCTGCCAAGTTATTTAACTTTGCTAAGTTTGTTAAGTTTGTTAAGTTTCCTCATTTTTATAAACAGGGGTAGAAACAGTAATAATACTTACATGATTGTTATGAAAGCAAAATCCATAAAATGGCTTTAAAACAATGTCGATAAGCACTCAAATATTAGCCAACATTTTATTATGAGCTGGGAGCTATATGAAACTGCAAAGGTACTAAAGACCAAAAGCGGAATCTCAGAAATTTTAGAATGAATTTTGTTTCAAACCCACAAAAGAAAAAAAAGCATGAATTTGTGCAAACAGTAATTTATAGCAAGAAAAAAAAACAGAAAATTCTGAAGATTCCCCCCAAAACTAGTAGAAGTAGTAATGAATTAAGAAAAGTGGCAGGATACAAAATTAATACTCAGAATCAGTAGCATTTCTATATACTAACAGCAGAAGAGCAAAAAGATAAATTTTTAAAACACCCATTTGCAATTGTACCTAAAAAGAACAGGAAACCCAGAAATAAATTTAACCAAAGAGGTGAAAGACCTGTGCTCTATAAAAACTGTAAAACACTGATGAAAGGAAATGAAGATGACACAAACAGAAAGACATTACATGCTCGTGAACTAGAAGAACAAATACTGTTAAAATGTCCACATAACCCAAAACAATTTACACATTCAATGCAATCCCTATCAAAATACCAATAGCATTTTGAACAGAACTAGAAAAAATAATCCTAAAATTTCTATGAAATTTTATGGTTCTATGGAACCACTAAACACCCATAGAACCAAAGCAATCCTGAGAAAGGAGGGCAAAGCTGCAGGAATCACAAATGCAGATTTCCAGATGTACTACAAAGCTGCAATAATCTAAACAGCATAGTGTGGGCACAAAAAGACACAGACATCAACAGACCAGAACAGACATCCCATAAATAAATCCTTGCTTATATGGTCAATTATTCTATGACAAAGGAGGCAAGACTATACAATGGGAAAACACAGTCTCTTCAAAAAATGGTGCTGGGAATACTGGACAGCTATGTGCGAAAGAATGGGAGTGGACCACTTACTAACACCATACCCAAAACTAAGCTCAAAACAGATTAAAGACCTAAATGGGAGACCTGAAAACATAAAGTCCTAGAAGAAAACATGGGCAGTAATTTCTCTGACAATGGCTGCAGAACTTTTCTAGATATGTCTCCTCTGGCAAGAAAAACAAAATAAAAAATAAAGTATTAAGACTACATCAAAATAAAAAGCTTTTGCACAGCAAAGGATACCATTAACAAAATAAAAGACAACCTAGTGAATCGGAGAAGACATCTTCAGATAATATATCTGATAAGGGGTTCACATTCAAAATATATAAAGAACTTACAAAACTCAACACCAAAAAAAAAAAAACCCATAAAAAAATCCAACTAAAAAATCCACCATCCAAATGGCCAAGAGACACATGAAAAGATGCTCAACATCACTCACATCAGGAAAATGCAAATCAAAACCATATGAGATACCACCCTGTATCATTTAGAATGGCTAAAATAAGAAAGACAATTAACGTGTTGACAAGGATGTGGAGAAAAAGAAACCCTCATACACTGTTCGTGGGAATTGTAACTTGGTACAGCCACCGTAGAAAAAGGTGTGAAGGTTCCTCAATAAATTAAAATTAGGGGCGCCTGGTGGCTCAGTTGGTTAAGCGACTGCCGTTGGCTCAGGTCGTGATTCTAGAATCCTGGGATCCAGTCCCGCATCCAGCTCCCTGCTCTGCAGGGAGTCTGCTTCTCCATCTGACCCTTCCCTCCCCATGCTCTCTCATTCTCTCTCTCTCTAACAAATAAATAAATAAAACCTTTAAAAATTAATTAAAAGTAGAATTACTGTATGATCCAATAATTCCACTATGGCATATTTACCCAAAGAAAATGAAAACATTACTTTGAAAAAAATATATGCATCCCTACATTTACTGCAGCATTATTTACAATAGCCAAGATATGGAAGCAACCTAAGTGTCCATCAATAGATGAATAAGGAAAATGTGGTATGTACACACACACACACACACACACAGGAATGCTACATACTCATAAAAAGGATAAGATCAGGGCGCCTGGGTGGCTCAGTGGGTTCAAGCCTTTGCCTTCAGCTCAGGTCATGATCCCAGCATCCTGGGATGGAGTCCTGCATGGGGCTCTCTGCTCAGCAGGGAGCCTGCTTCCTCCTTTCTGCCTTCTTGTGACCTCTGTCTGTCAAATAAATAAAATCTTTAAAAAAAAAAAGATAAGATCATGCCATTTGTAGTAACATGGATGGACCAAGAGGATACTAAGCTAAGTGAAATAATTCAGCCTGAGAAAGATAAATACCATATTGTTCTACTCATGTGGAATCTTAAAAAAAATTAAAAATGAACAAACAAAAACGGGAATCAGACCTATAAATAGAACAAACTGATGGTTGTCAGAGGGGAGGAGGGTGGAAGGTTGGGCATGGGCAAGGGGAAGCAGGTAACTGGAACAGGCTCCCAGTTTTGGAATTAATGAGTCACAGGAATAAAGGGAAAATAAATAAAATAAAAAAGGATAAGGAATGCAGTCAATGATATTGTACTAGCGCTGTATGATGACATATGGTAGCAACAATTGCCATGAACATAGCATAATGCATAAACTTGTCAAATCACTAAGCTGTACACCTGAAGCTAATTAACACCATCAACTATACTCAAATAAAAAATAAAATAAAATAAAATATACACATCCTCTTTGACATAGTTATCTCATGTGCAAATTCATCCTAACAAATTCATTGAATAGAAGAAAAGTTATATTCAAAAAGATGCTAATTACACTGTTTTTATAATGGCAAAGAGCTAGAAACCTAAGTGTTCACTAAGATAATAGCTATGTAAATTTATGATAAAACTTGATAAAATATTGTAGGCATTAACATAATGAGTACTAAAGAGCTATGTACGGGTGCCTGAGTGGCTCAGTTGGTTAAGTGTCTGCCTTCACTCAGGTCATGACCTCAGGGTCCTGGGATAGAGTCCTGAGTTGGGTTCCCTGCTCAGTGGGGAGTCTGCTTATATGGTCCCCTCTCCCTCTGCTCCTTCTCTCGATCTCTCTCAAATAAATAAAATCTCTCTCAAATAAATAAAATCTTAAAGAAGAGCAGAGGTACAAAAGTAACTTGACCCATTTTACCGAAAGCATTCAAGTTTTTCTATTAAGAAAAAATCCAAACTTCCCAACATCATAGATAATTCAGAGGTTTAAAATACAACCTCTGGTGGCCAGACACTTACTACCCAAAGTTGTAGCCTCGTGACAGAATGGAATGAGCCTGGAAATCTAAGGTCAAATCCATGTTTTTCTCTGAACCCTGCAATCTGCTGCCCAAGCAAAACCATTAGATTTGAGAATTACCTTTCCTAAGAAAGACTGAGAGAAAGCAGGGGAGAGGGAGGGAAAGCCCAGAGGGGAATAAAGACCACTCAGTGGAGAGAAGGCAAACTGTTTTCAGAACAAGACACTGGTAAGCACTGTGAAAGTTCACACTTCCACAGGAAAGTTTAAAAGATTCTATTTTAGGGCGCCTGGGTGGCTCAGTGGGTTAAGCCGCTGCCTTCAGCTCAGGTCAGGATCTGAGGGTCCTGGGATCGAGTCCCGCATCGGGCTCTCTGCTCAGCGGGGAGCCTGCTTCCTCCTCTCTCTCTGCCTGCCTCTCCATCTACTTGTGATTTTTCTCTGTCAAATAAATAAATAAAATCTTTAAAAAAAAAAAAAAGATTCTATTTTATTCTGATTTAAAAGGAAAAAAAAAGAATTTTCTTTAATCTACATGGGTAAATTTCCCAGCTACCCAGACAGGCAGCAGTGGCTGGTAATGATTGATTTTTTTTTTTTTTTTTTTTTTTTTTTTTTGCCACCAGTATCAGAATCATGGCCAACAAGAACATCAGGGAGAAACCAGCTTATACCAGAGCACTGAGTCTGGTGCTTTTCAATACAATTTGCTCTTCCTCCCCAACTAAATATTTGAGCCTCTCCCTCACTAATGAAGAGTCAATTTGCTATAACTTATGATTAAACCATCAAATATCTGCCCAACTCTATTTAAGCTGATCTCTATTAGCATGAAAAAATTGTTACTTTAGTTACAATTAATTTGATTCCAAAGGTTTTTCTGAAATGATAAGGGAGGCTCAAATTAAGTAGGAATTGAATTAGCAGGAAGAAGCTATGCAGTAAGTTTATTAAAATTCATGGTGAATTTTAAATAATCACTTTGAATGAAAAGCATCTCATGAAATATATATCCCCAATCTAACCTTGAATGATTTCTCCTTGGAATACTTGTCCACAATGAATAATTCAGATAAAATATTAACAAGATTCACTTTAGTAATACATAGGAATAGATAAAAAGACTTCAGGGATGGCCTCTTCCCAGTCAGCTCCTGGAAAGTCGCAAATAGGATTTTAGGTGAGTCTACAGCAAATGCACACAGGTTTTAGCAACTGTGGTACCCAAAATGGTAAGGCAAACCGTAGTGCACAATCAAGACAAGATGATCTGGGGCGCCTGGGTGGCTCAGTGGGTTAAAGCCTCTGCCTTCGGCTCAGGTCATGATCCCAGGGTCCTGGATCGAGCCCCTCATCGGGCTCTCTGCTCGGCAGGGAGCCTGCTTCCTCCTTCTCTCTCTCTGCCTGCCTCTCAGCCTACTTGTAATCTCTGCCTGTCAAATAAATAAATAAAATCTTAAAAAAAAAAAAAAAGATGATCCTAGGGACTCTCATCTTGTTGGAGAGTCACGAAGCCCCTGAAATAAGCTCTGTCCCTCGCATCTCTTAACACACAGCAAGATACACACAGAAGTACAAAAGAAGAAGAAATATACAGAATCTGAAGTTGGTAACTCTTTTTTTTTTTTTTAACTACTCAAACTCTTTCCACATAAATCAACTAGAAAATGTTCACAGCCTCACAAAATACCTTGCTCTCTGATCTTTCACATTATGTGTATTAACCTCCCTAAAAAGCCATGCCAAGGGTCTGTCCTCGGTCCCATTTAACTGTGACAATGGCATACAACCCTTTAAGAAGCCCAAGCTCCTTTTCCTCCTCCATAGGTATATGGAGAAAGCTTCCAGAGAAAAGGACAAAACAAATTATCTAATATCATTAAGCATCTGCATCCAAACAAGCCATTCTTAATTGGGTGGGAGGAGAAGTAGTTCACTGCCCTGAGCAGCTACTACACAGGCTTCCTCACTAAGAAATCCTTGCCTCTATTGGGTTGTGCCTGTAATCTAGGAAGGCAGGGTCCACATCTTCTGTACCACTCACATTGCATTCAGCCTAGAGGGGTTATGCCTCCCCTAAAATACTGGAAGATTATGAAGCCTGAAAAGAAAGAACCTTATCTGAAAATTCCGTTGACCCTCTTGAGTACCAATCATACTTTCTTACCTAGGAGTTTCTTCATTAATAGTTAATATAAATGAATAAATAAAAGCTTGAAGTTTGTTATTACTTTGTCAGAATCACCAGAATCTTGCTTCCTGTGTACCAAATTTTGTAGGTACACCTATTGAAGTCAGCTGCCTCTGATCAACAAGCTGAATGTTTACTATGTCCCCACTGCCAATACACAGCATCAGAAAGGCTTGGGAGAGATGCATTTGACAATGATACAGCAGGCCATATTATAATTAGTCTAGTGAATGTACACAGAATACTCATCACTCTATTCTCCCTCTGTTCCAGTAACTATAATTAAGCAGTCTGAAAGAGAAAATTATGTTGGAAATATTTCCAAAGAACACAAGGGCAAGATAATTAGAGGGCTAAGAAAGGAAAGTGAGCCTGACTCTGCTTCAGTCCATGGGGACCCAGCATGTCTGATGTGAGATGGAGGAATAAGATTTCGGAAATGGGGAGTCTCTTACTCCTTATGATCTGACACAATCTGACAATGACATTGATCGAAAGTTGAAAAATTCCATTCCTTTCTCTGTAGCTGAATTTAGGGAGGAGAGAGACTGGAGGATGAAGAGCAAGGAATGGTATTTTAATTCTAACAGATCTGGGGCCACAATCCCACTACTGCAGAGGTTAAATGTGCTCTACAGTATACTTGCCCTATTTCCTTCACTACACTCTCCCATCTCTGCGAAAGAGAAGGTCAACAATAGAGGACTGTTTGTAGAGTGAGGAGCTGGAACTAGGAGAGCCAGGGCAGCAGATGGGACAAAAGCTGGAGGCGGCCAGATCCAGGACAAGGTCAAAAACAGATAGCCAAGGCCAGGAAGGCTCTATGAGGAAGTGATGGATCTTAAAGTTACAGCAACACTGAGAACAGATCACAAGAGGCATTGAAAAGATGAGTTACTACACAAAGCCCATCAGGCCAACTGACAACATAAGAAAATGGAATACATGTTCAGACAAAATGCTAGAAATGAAGAGGTCCATAGGAAGGAGGGAAGGAGTAAGTAAGACAAAATTAG
Source organism: Mustela putorius furo (assembly GCF_011764305.1). NCBI lineage: Eukaryota > Metazoa > Chordata > Mammalia > Carnivora > Mustelidae > Mustela > Mustela putorius. The sequence goes on from NW_025422047.1 coordinate 6,865,827, forward strand.
ATTGGCACATGGGTAACAAGCAAGGAGCTTGGTAACTGAAACCACCTCAATTTAGACCCTGAACTTTGATATGGTTACTTGCAAGGCAAAACAGAAACCAGCAGGCGGCATTTAAGAGCCTTGCAGGTGTAACATGATTTTGGAAGTACTCGTAATGAAGTGTACATGGCGGGGGCAAAAATAATACCTTTCAGGGGTGCCTGGGTGGCTCAGGCATTAGGTGTCTGCCTTTGGCTCAGGTCATGATCCCAGGGTCCTGGGATCAAGCCCTCCATCAGGCTCCCTGCTCATCAGGAAGCCTACCTGTCTCTCTCCTACTCCCCCTGCTTGTGTTCCTTCTTTAGCTGCCTTTCTCTCTGTCAATTAAATAAATAAAATCTTTAAGATATAATAATAATAACACCTTCCAGAAAGCAAATTGTAACACTTCTCTTTTTATCCTTTCCTCTTCCATTTCCCTCAAGTAGTAAGTGAGGATGGAGAACGAGGAGAAGAAAGCAAAAATTGAGAGTAAAGTAATAGGGAGAATGATTTTCAATTCCATTTATCTCTCATGCCAAGCCCTACTTTATATGTGCATTTCCCAGTGACTAAGGCAACCCAGGCCTTCTGTGCCTGAACCTTCATTAGCCACATTGCTGAAAACTGGATGAAAAGTTTCTTTGCTTTGTATCATGTTCTACAAATCCAAGAGTCATAATTATGGTGACCACACTGACACAGAAAAACAAAGAAGAATTCTGCTAACATTTGAATATTTCATAAATAATCAGCTTCCAATTCCTGCATTTTTCCCTTTAATACTAATCGCTTTGAATAATGCTGAGTTATTTTGATGTAATTTTCCTGCTGGTTCAAAATAAAATCAGCATGAAATGCCATTAGCTTGTTAAAGCACTAAGATCAATGAGTTGTGACCTCTTATTTTCCCATTATAAAACAAAAGGCATGGGGAAGATTTTTCTATTCTGTGAAATATTGATTTTCCATTCTGTGGGTTTGTAAATTACTGGCTTTCACAGTGCAATCAATGTCACTGATTCAATGTGGATGAAATAAATAAGATAAAATACAAAATCTATTCACTTTCATTAAGCCCCAGTTTCCATTAGTCTTGCCTCGACATTATTCTTATCTAGGTTCAAGCATGCAAATACCATGGATAAAGGTAGAACACTGGCCAATAAGTATTGGCCAACAAATTTTAGTATTACCCCAAATATGGAAATAAAGATAAGCATCTACACAATGATCAAGGAAACAGTGACATATTATATTTTGGAACTGCCATTTTCTTCTTCCTAACAGACAGAAACAGAGACTTGAAAAATGAAGAGATAGAAAAGTATGTCCCAAATGAAAAAACAGGACAAAATCAGAGGGGAGCAAATAAAATGGAGGTAAGCCATATGCTTCATAAAGAATTCAAAGTAATGTTCATAAAGATACTCACTGGATTTGAGAAAAGAGTGGAGGATCTTTGAATAAAGAGAGAGAAAATATAAAAGAGAACTGGTCAGAGATGAAGAACTCAACAATTAAAATAAAAAATACCCTAGACGGAATCAACAGCAGATTAGAGGATGCAGAAGAATGGATTAGCAATCTGAAAGACAGGATAATGGAAGCAACAAAGCTGAGCATCAAAAAGAAAAAAGAATTAAAAAAAAAGAAAACAGGCTAAGGAAACCCACTGACATCATCAAGTATAATAGCATTTGCACTAAACGGATCCAAAAAGGAGAAGAAAGAAGAGAACAGAAAATTTATCTGAGAGCCACTCCTCAAGACCCCAGCTCAACATCTTTTTCTGCCCATGGGTCTTGTCACCATGCTTTAGTAAAACACCATTTTACACAACACACACACAATTATTTGAAGAAATAAGAACTGAAAAATTACCTAATATGTGGAAACACATCCAGATCCAAAAGGCACAGAGAGTCCCCAACAAAATTACCTGAGTAGGTCCACACCAAAACACATAATTAAAATGGTAAAAAGCAATGATAAAGAGAGAATTTTAAAAGCCCTGAGAGAAGAGAAAACTGTAGCACACAAGAGAAACCCCATAAAACTATCAGCTGATTTTTCAGCAAAAACTCTGTGGGTCAGAAATGAGTGGTATGATATAGTCAAAGTATTGAAAGGAAAGAAACTGCAACCAAGAATACTCTACCCAGCAAGGCTATCATTCAGAACAGAAGGCGAGACAGAGTTCGCCCGACCAAAGTTAAAGGAGTTCATCACCACTAAAACAGCCTTACAACAAATGTTAAAGTAATTCTTTGAGTGGAAAGAAAAAATTTCCCAGGTAAATGTAAACATGTGATAAAGGCAGTAGTTTAAAAAAAAACAAAACCCGTAAAATGTAAAAAAAAAAAAAAAAGTAGTTAAAAAAAACGGAATGGAAATTAAAGCACAAAAGCAGTGAAATAATTCTGTCTATAAAGGTCAGTCAAGTTATTTACAAAAAGAAAAAAGTGTAAAATATGACATCATATATATAAAACATGGCAGGAAGAGTAAAAATTTAGTGCTGTTAGAATGTGTCCAAACTTAAGCGACCATCAACTAAATATAAACTGCTATATGCATAAGATATTATATATGACCTTAATGACAACCACAAATCAAAAGCCTGTAACACATACACATTTTTTTTGAAGATTTTCTTTATTTATTCGACAGAGAAAGATCACAAGTAGGCAGAGAGACAGGCAGAGAGAGAGAGGAGGAAGCAGGCTCCCCGCTGAGCAGAGAGCCCGATGGGGGACTCGACCCCAGCACCCCGAGATCATGACCCAAGCCGAAGGCAGCAGCCCAACCCACTGAGCCACCCAGGCGCCCCACACATACACATTTTAAAAAAGAGAAAGGAATCCAAGTATAACAATAAGAAAGCCATCCAACCATAAGGGAAGAGAACACAAGAAGAAAAAAAGTACAGAAAAGAACTACAAACCATAAAGCAAATAACAAAATGGCAATAAGTACGGACCTATCAATAATTACTTTAAATGTAAATAAACTCAATGCTCCAATCAGAAGACACAGGGGGACTAAAAGGGTAAAAAAGCGTGACCTATCTATATGCTGCCTAAAAGAGACTCACTTCAGACCCAAAGATACATGCAGATTGAAAAGTGGATGAAAAGTGGATGGCTGGAAAACATTTACCATGCCAATTAAAGTAAAAAGAAAGTTGGGGGTACCAATACTTCTATCAACCCAAATATACTTTAAAACAAAGACTGTACCAAAAGACAGAGAAGGACACTACATAATGATGAAGGGAAAAATTCAACAAGAGAATATAACAACTGTAAATGTCTATGCATCCAACCTAGGGCACATAAACCAACTATGAACAGAAATAAAGAAACTGGCAGTAACAAAATAATAGTAAGGGACTTTGGGACACCTGGGTGGCTCAGTCAGCTGAGCATCTCCCTTCAGCTCAGGTCATGATCCTGGAGTCCAAGGATCAGCCCAGCATAAAACTCCCTGCTCAGCGAGGAGACTGCTTCTTCCCCACTTTCTGCTCCTCCCCCACTTGTGCTCTCTCACTTTCTCAAATAAATAAACAAAATCATTAAAAAAAAAAGTCATGGGCTTTAATACCTTACTTATATCAATGGACAGATCATCCAGATAGAAAATCAACAAGGAGGGGCACCTGGGTGGCTCAATGGGTTAAGCCTCTGCCTTCAGGTCATGATTTCAGGGTCTTGAGATCGAGCCCCACATCGGGCTCTCGGCTCAGCAGGAAGGCTGTTTCCCCTTCTCTCCCTGCCAGCTGCTCTGCCTACTTGAGATCTCTTCTCTGTCAAATAAATAAATAAAGTCTTAAAAAAAAAAAAAAAAGGAAGAAGAAACAAGGAAATAGTGGCTTTGAATGACACACTAGACCAGATGGATTTAAGAGATATATACAGAACATTCCATCACAAAACAAGAGAATACACATTATTTCCAAGTACACATGAAACATTCTCCAGGATAAATCACATGTTAGCCACAAGTCTCATAAATTCAAGAAAACTAAAATCATATCATGCATCTTTTTTGACAATAGTATGAAACTAGAAATCAATCACAAGGAAAAATTTGGAATGAACACAAATATATGGAGGCTAAATAATATGCTACTAAACAATGAATGGGCCACCAAGAAATCAAACAGGAGATTAAAAAAAAAAAATACATGGAGGGGTGCCTGGGTGGCTCAGTCAGTTAAGCACCTGCCTTTGGTTCAGGTCATGATCCCAGGGTCCTGGGACTGAGCCCCGCACTAGGCTCCCTGCTCTACGGGGAGTCTGCTTCTCTCTCTCCCTCTCCCTACCATTCCTCCTGCTTGTGGGTACTCTCTCTCTCTGTCAAATAAATAAAGCAAATCTTAAAAAAAAAAAAAAAAACATGGAAACAAATGAAAATGAAAGCACAATGATCAAAGAATCTAGAAAGACCTTGAGGCACTTGATTGTGAAACTGACGAATCATAATTTTAGACAACAGCTTCGGAGAGCAGCTGGGGGAAGCGATTCCTTAGGTACAGAGGAGTCCATCAGAATAACGTCAGACCTGTCCACAGAAATCTGGCAAGCCAGAAAGGGCTGGCAAGACATATTAAGAGCACTAAATGAGAAGAACACGCAGCCAAGAATACTTTATCCAGCAGGGCTGACATTCAGAATGGATAGAGAGATAAAGAGCTTCCAAGACAGGCAAGATTTAAAACAGTATGTGACCACCAACCTGGCACTACAAGAAATATTAAGGGAGGGTCCTATAAAAGAAGAAAGAACCCAAGAGTGACACAGAACAGAAATTTACAGAGACAATCTATAGAAACAAGAACTTTACAGGCTACATGATGTTAATAAAAACGTATCTTTCAATAATCATTCTCAAAGTGAACGGCCTAAACACTCCCATAAAATGGCACAGAGTTGCAGGTTGGATAAAACAGCAAGACCTGTCCATATGCTGTCTATAAGAGACCCGTTTGGAATGTAAAGATACATCCAGACTGAAAGTGAAGGGATGGAGAAGCATCTTTCATGCCAATGGGCCTCAAAAAGAAAGCTGGGGTAGCAATTCTCATATCAGATAAATTAGACTTTAAAGACTGTAGTCACAGCTAAAGCAGGACACTACATCATTCTTAAGGGATCCATCCACCAAGAAGATCTAACAATTGTAAATATTTATGCCCCCAATACGGGAGCAGCCAACTACGTAAGCCAACTATCAACCAAGATAAAGAGTCATATTGATATGAATACACTAACAGTAAGCGATCTTAACACACCACTCTCAGTAATAGACAGATCATCCAAATCTTTTGTATGTATCAAAATTAGCTCTAAAGGAAATTCACAGCAATCCAGGTCTACCTTAAGAAACAAATATTTCAAATAGATAATATAAACTTACACCTAAAAGACCTAGAAAAGGAAAAACAAAGCTAGTAACAGGGAGGGAGTAATAAAAATTAGAGCAGAATAAACAGAGACGCCTGGGTGGCTCAGTGGGTTAAGCATCTGCCTTTGGCTCAGGTCACCATCCCAGGATCCTGGGATCGAGTCCTACATCGGGTTCCTTGCTCAGTGGGGAGCCTGCTTCTCCCTCTGCCTGCCACTCCCCTTCTTATGTGCTCCCTCTCTCTCATTCTCTCTCTGACAAATAAAATAAGTCTAAAAATATTTAGAGCAGAAATAAATGAACTAGGGACTTTAAAAGGAAAAGAAAAGATCAATAAAGTCAGAAGCTAACTCTTGGAAAAGATCAACAAAATTGATTAACATTTGTTCAGACTCATGGAGAGGACTCCAATAAAATCAGAAATGAAGGAGAAATAACAACTGATACCACAGAAATATAAAGGATTATAATAGAACACTACTAAAAATGATATGATAACAAATTAGATGACCCAGGAGAAATGGATAAATTTGTAGAAACATGTAACTTTCTAAAACTGAAGCAGGAAGAAATACAAATTTGAACTGACAGATTATAGCAATGAAAATTTAATCAGTAATCAAAAAAATCCCAGGTACCTGGGTGGCTCAGTTATGATCTTGGGGTCCTAAATAGAGCCTCACATCCAGCTCCCAGCTTAATGGGGAGTATGCTTTCCCCTCTCCTGCCTGCCATTCCCCCCTACTTGTGCTGTCAAGTAAATAAATAAAATCTTAAAAAAAAAAACAAAACACCTCCCACAAACCAAAAGTCCAGGACCAGATGGCTTCACAGGTGAATTCTACCAAACATTTAAAGAGTTAATACCTGGGGCATCTGGGTGACTCAGTGGGTTAAGCCTCTGTCTTCAGCTCAGGTCATGATCTCAGGGTCTTGGGATCAAGCCCTGTGTTGGGCTCTCTGCTTGGTGGGGAGTCTGCTTCCTCCTTTATCTCTGCCTGCCTCTCTGCCTACTTGTGATCTCTCTCTCTCTCTGTCAAATAAATAAATAAAATCCTTTAAAAAAAAAAGTTAATACCTATTCTCCTCAAACTATTTTAAAAATAGAAGTGGAAGGAACGCTTCCAAATTCATTCTACAAAATGAACATTGACCTGATATCAAAACCAGACACTATGAAAAAAGAAAACCGTATCTTTGCCAACATCTCTCCAAAACTATATGATCAGGCCAGTATCTCTGATGAACATAGATGCAAAATTCCTCAACAAAATATTAGCAAACTGAATTCAGCAATATATTTTAAAAAATTACTGACCACAATCAAGTGAGGCTTATTCCAGGTATGCAAGGGTAGTTCAATATCCACAAATTAAGCCACGATACATCACATTAACAATAGAAAGGACAGAAACCATATGATCATTTCAACAGATGAAAAAAAAGGTATTTGACAAAGTACAACATCCATTCTGGACAAAAACTCTCAACAAAGTGGGATTAGAGAAAACACCTCAACATAATAAAAGCCATATATGAAAGCTCCACAGCTAACATGATACTCAATGGTGAAAAACAGAGCTTTTCCCTCTGTGATCAGGAAAAAGACAAAGATATCCACTCTCACCATTTGGTAACATGGTACTTGAAGTCCAAGTCACAGCAATCTTGACAAGAAATACAAATAAAAGGTATCCAAACTGGTGAAGAAGTAAGACTGTCACTATTTGCAGGTGACATGATACTGTAGACAGAAATCCCCAAGAACATCACCAAAAAACTATTAGAACTGATAAATGAATTCAGTAAAGTCACAAGATACAAAATTAATATACAGAAGTCTGTTATATTTCTATACACAATAATGAAGTAGAAGAGACAATAATTAAGAAGACAATCCCATTTACAAATGTAGCAAAAAGAATAAGGTACCAAGGAATCAAATTAGCCAAGGAGATAAAAGACCTATACTCCAAAAACTACACAACATTGATGAAAGAAATTGAAGACGACACAACCAAATAGAAAGACATTCCATGCTCAAGAACTAGAAGAACAAATACTGTTAAAATGTCCTCATAACCCAAAACAATTTATACATTCAATGTAATCCTTATCAAAATACCAATAGCATTTTGAACAGAACTAGAAAAAATAATCCTAAAATTTCTATGGAACCACAAAACACCTGGAGCCAAAGCAATCCCGAGAAAGGAGGACAAAGCTGCAGGTATCACAAGCCCAGATTTCCAGATGTACTACAAAGCTGCAATAATAAAAACAGCATAGTGTGGGCACAAAAACAGACACAGACATTAACAAAACAGAACAGACAGCCCAGAAATACACCCATTGCTTATATGGTCAATTGATCTACGACAAAGGAGGCAAGACTACATAATGGGAAAACACAGTCTCTTCAATAAATGGTGCTGGGAAAACTGGACAGCTACGTGCGAAAGAATGGGAGTGGACCACTTACTAACACCATACCCAAAACCAAGCTCAAAACGGATTAAAGACCTAAATGGGAGACCTGAAAACATAAAGTCCTAGAAGAAAATATAGGCAGTAATTTCTCTGACACTGACTGCAGAACTTTTCTAGGTATGTCTCCTCTGGAAAGAAAAACAAATTAAAAAAAAAAGCATTAAGACTACATCAAAATAAAAAGCTTTCGCACAGCAAAGGACACCATTAACAAAATAAAAGACAACCTAGTGAATGGAAGAAGATATTTTCAGATAATATATCTGATAAGGGGTTAACATCCAAATAAATATATAAAGAACTAACAAAACTCAACACCAAAAAAATCCCACAAATCATAAATGGCCTACAGACACATGAAAATATGCTTAACATCATCATCAGGGAAATGCAAATCAAAACCACAATGAGATATCACCTCATACCTGTCATAATGGTTAAAATCAAAAAGATAACAACAAGTGCTGATGAGGATGTGGAGAAAAGGGAACCCTTGCACACCGTTGGTGGGAATGCAAATTGGTGCAGTCAATACAGAAAAGAGCACAGAGATTCCTCAAAAATTTAAAAAGAGAACTACCATATGATTCACTAAGTCCACTACTGGGTATTCAGAAAACAAAACACTAATTCAGAAAGAAACATGCACCCTGATGCTTACTGCAGCACTTAAAATAGTCAAGGTATGGAAGCAGCACAGGTATCCTTCCATAGATGAATACAGATGTGGCATCTATATGATGAAATATCAGCCATAAAAAACAATGAGACCTTTCCATCTGCAACATGGATGGACCTAGAGGATATAATGCTAAGTGAAGTTAGTCGGACAGAAAAAGGCAAATATCATGATTTCACTCACATGTAGAATTTAAGGAACAAAACAAAGGAACAAGGGAAAAAAGAGACAAATAAAAGAGGAGATATGGGTAGATGGATGGGTGAAATCGATAAAATTTTGTGATTAAGAAGTACGAACTTCCAGTTACAAAATAAATGAGTCACAGAGATGAAAAGTATAACATATGAAATATGGTCTGTAAGATGGTAAAATAATGTTGCTTGGTGACAGATGGTGACTATACTTATGGTGATGAACACTGAGTTATGTACTTTTTTTTAAAAGATTTTATTTATTTATTTGACAAGCAGAGATCACAAGTGGGCAGAGAGGTAGGCAGAGAGAGACGGGGAAGCAGGCTCCCTGATGAGCAGAGAACCTGATGCAGGGCTTGATCCCAAGACCCTGGAATCATGACCCAAGCTGAAGGCAGAGGCTTTAAAAACCCCTGAGCCACCCAGGCGCCCCTGAATTATTGAATTATTATACTGTACACCTGAAACTAATACAGCACTGTCTGTTAATTATACCTCAATTAAATAAATAAGGTAAAAAAAATAAAGTAATCATTTTTCTAATAAAGAACTCTGAAATTCTTTAACAGGAGTAAGAAGGTAATCTACAACACCAAATAGACCTTACATGCTCATACGGACAGAAGGAACCTGGGATGTCACAGACACTTTCCTTGTTTCCAAGTAAGACTATGTAAGTTTTGTACAGAGAAAGTTATTTTTGCTAATTGCTAGGTGTTCTGGGAAAAGCAATATCCTAACGTAGGAAGCTTCCAAGATGGTCAATGATCCCAGCCTCCCAATACTCACATCCTTGTGTAGACTTCTCCCACAATGCATAGGGCCAACTTGTGTGAACGACAGGACAATAGCATAAACGACAGTGATACTTCTAAAGCTAGTTCATAAAACAGTGCCACTTCCGTCCTTACCTCTTCTGAATCACTTGTTCTGGGAAAAGCCAGCTGACACATCGTACAGAATCTCAAGCAGTCTCATGGAGAATTCCACATGGGGAGAAACCGAGGCCTCCTGCCAACAGCGCTGTGAGTGAGCCAACCTGGAAGGAGATCCTCTACCAGCACTCCAGCCTTCTGGGGACTGCAGGTCTGACCAATATCCTAGCCGTGACCTTGTGAGAGACCCACAGCTGGAGACACCCAGCTAAGCTACTCCCAAATTCCTGGTCTACAGAAATTCCTGTCTCACGGAAGTAGTGAGATAACACATTTTTGTTTTAAGCTCCTATGTGTTTGGGTCCACCATTTAGACACACTGCATAGACTGTCCTGCTTCTTTTATCTACAGAATGGAAAAGATAAAATTTACCTGGCTGGGCTATTGTAGTAAATAAAATAATGGATAAAAAGTGCCGACAGTGCCTCATCCACAGGGTTAAACAACTTTAATGTTATGTTAATATCATTTTTTAAAAAAAGATTTTATTTATTTATTTGCGAAAGGGGCAGAGCACAAGCAGGGGGGAGGGTCAGAGAGAGCGGGAGGAACAGACTCCCAACTGAGCAGGGAGCCCAATGCCTGGCTCAGTCCCAAGACCCCCAGATCACCACCTGAGCCGAAGGCAGACACTTAACCATATGAGCCACCCAGGCACCCCTATTAATATCATTATTTTAAAACTTTCCTTTATGGACCATCATTTAACTATAAATTTGTGAGCCATTTCTAGAAGTCACAGAAGGCATCACAATACTCACTAAGCAGCCAAAAAATAATGTTTTTTTCAGAGTGTTATATTCTTTAGCTTTTAAGAAATTAAAAGAAAAAATCAAAACCTTTAAATTTTTCCCTTTGATGCAGCTCTATTAACTCCTGAGAGTAAATCTACTGTTGACTCTTTGACGTTCTTGGAAGAACAATGAACACCAAACCCCCCAAATTAATAGTGCTTAAAATAAGTTTATCAGCTTGCCTTCATTCCAACAACAGTTAAATTAAAGAAATCAGGAAATGTAGCCACTCAATTGGCAAAATGCAATTTGCTCTGGTAAGCTATCCAAAAGAACATAAAAGCTATAGTCAAGCTATTGGTCACTAATCCTGGAGAGGAGAGCTGTGAGATCCACATGTACCTTATGGGATGACTAGACCCATCATTCAAAGGCCATGGACATGAGGAACTGTGGGCAACACAGGTCCAGAATACTTCCCCCGGATTTCCTTCCACTACGTTGGCCACTTCTCAGTTATCTTTAGGCTGGCTTCCTGGCATCTCCTCCTACATCAGGGCTCAGTCTCAACCCTGCTTGCCATCTTCCCCTCTAGACTATTTCAGACTACTGACCCTCTTCCCTAAGCTTTAATGGCTCTGATTTCACCCACCTCACCTTTTCTCTGAGCCCTAGTCCCAGACAGCCACATGTCCACCCAACGTGAGGACTATCATGAGTATCCCAAACTAAACGTGTCCAAAACCAAACTTTGGGCCTTCATTCCCCAAAGTTCTCCCTCTTCCTGTTTTACCCATCTTAGAAAAATAGTCATTTTTAAAGCTCTCCTTCTAGAAAACCTCTATTGCTTTCCCACTGTTCATAAGGAAAAACTTAAAAGTCTAGCCTGCCCCACCCACTGATTCTTGGAATCACAAAAACCACCCCTTTGCTGTCACCTGTTATTTAATTGTAATAGACAGAGGACTATGACTTTGAGTCACAATTGTCCCCTAGAGACGCCTAGGTGGCTCAGTTGGTTGGGCGACTGCCTTGGGCTCAGGTCATGATCCTGGAATTTCAGGATCAAGTCCCACCATCAGGCTGCCTGCTCAGCAGAGAGCCTGCTTCTCCCCCTTACCAGCCCCCACCCCCACTCTTGTGCTCTCTCAGTCTCTCTCTCTCTCACTCCCTGTCAAATAAATAAATAAAATCTTTAAAAATCAAAAACAAAACAAAAACAAAACAAAACAAAACAAAAAACCCTGCTCCCTAGAGGGCTATGGACAAGGTGGTGTCGCAACCCCTATGGACTTTCTCTTGAATCCCTGAAACTTCAAAGTTCTCCTCTGCCCTGGGGACTTCATGGGATTGTCCTTCTGCCCTCCACCTCACCTTCTGTAAGCTGATCTTATTTTTCAATAAAACCTTCCCTCACTCCTGCCACCTCCTATCTAAAGCAGACCTCATGGCTATTTATCACCATGTGAATCATGTCACAGCACCTATTACAATGGGCATTAGATAACCACATGAGCCGATCTCCACTAAATCACAAACTTCATGGGGGCAGGGGCTGCAACTCTACTATGTATTATTATTAGATATTCCAATCACTATAGCCCCAGTGCTCAGAACAATACCTAGAAATCATAAATGCTAAATATAGGACTGCCTGGGTGGCTCAGTCAGTTAAGCGTTGGCCTTCAGCTAGGTCATGATCCTGGGTCCTGGGATCGAGTCCTCCGTCGAGCCCTGCATTGCTAGACAGGAAGCCCACTTCTCCCTCCCCTCCCCTCTCATGCTCTTTCTTGCTAGCTCTGTCACTCTCAAATAAATAAATCTTTTTTTTTAAAATACTAAATATAAATCTGTCGACTGAAAAAAAATACATGGAGAAATAAATGAACATAGAAGATCCACTAGTTCTATGCTCACTAGTCATGTAGGATCTCATTTGGACCCCAAATTTGAGGCAAGCCTAGAAGTACAATTGTAAGCTACAGACCACAGGCTGTGCATTTCCTTCTTCTACCTCCTTGCTTTTTCAAAATAGTCTTAGCTTGTTTCTGAGTTGGTTCTTTCAACTAACACATATTCACTGTTACAAATTCAAATGGTTCAGAAAAGTATCGGAAGGAAGAAATATCACCTGAAATCCCACAGTTCAAGATAAACATGATTAATATTCTGGTCATCATCCTTTAATACATTTCTTCATGCATAAATACATAAACACATCATTTTATGTAAATGGTATATCATTTGCAATTCTGTTCCTTTTTGTGGATACCATCTTAAGTAGCCAATGTAAATTTCATTAATCATATATATAAATATATAGACACTCTATTTATAGAGTGTATATATGGTGCCTTGTCATTATTTTTTATAAACATATCATTTATTTTATAAATATGCAACAGAGTGGGAAAATCCCCCTGTTCTATGGTATGAATATATTATAAGATTTTAATTTTATTTGTCAGAGAGAGAGAGGGAGAGAGAATGAGCAGGGGGGGAGGGGCAGAGAGAGAAAGGGAAAAGCAGGCTTCCCACTGAGCAAGGAGCCCAATGTGAAACTTAATCCCAGGACCCTGGGATCATGACCTGAACCAAAGGCAGACGCTTAATGACCCAGGCGCCCCAGGTATGAAAATATTATAGTTTATTCAGCCTCTGTCTTTCAAATGGGCACTCACCTGGCTTATGGGCTTTTGCCATTTTAAACAATATTGTAATACATATTATTGTTCCTCTATTCTTATTTCCTGGTATTTTTCTTTCTATGATACTGATTTCTCCTTTCTACCAGCAATGCACGTAAGGACCTCTTCCAAAATTCCCTCCTGCAGCAGGTGCTATCACTTCTCACTGATTTTAGCCAATTCCTGGGAGAGACATTACACAAAGACCCAGAACAATAGTCCTTATGTCCAGTGCCTGTGCTATGGGAATGAGGCATCAGACGTGGGGCATATACTTTTCAGAGTAGATTACTATAACATGTCTGAAAGGTAATCCAGCCAGTCTGGGGTTGAACACTGCTCTCATCTGCCAGGAGCTCACTAGCTCACTAATTGATCCACTTGGGTCAGGGAGACCCTCCTACATCAGTGCTCTGTCTCCCAGGTCACATTCTCTGCGGGGGGGGGGGGGGGTGGACATCGCCAAGAGAGTGTTAGTATGCATGGCACTGCGGTGCCTACTTCATAGCATGGTGAATGAGAAAGACAGAGTGGCAGGAGATGGAAAAAGAAGGAAACCTTGTGCTTCCGAGGAAGCTACAATCCACAACAAGCAAATCCCCAGGCCCATCGTACAACCCTGGTCCAAGAGACATCCCATCTGAGCAAGGCGGAGCAGAGGAGATGAGTCAATTAGGGGTGCTGGCTCTGGAGATGGAGAGACACTTTTAGAAAAATCCATTCACTATGCAGTAAAGAACATTGAGGGGGGCACACTTCTGGAAAAGTACTAAGAGTTTTGCATAGCTTGAGTAATCACAGTTCTTATAAGCTAGGAAAACCTCAGGAAAGGGGGACCACCCAAGAAGATGGGCCTGGCTTTAGCAGGAAAGTAAGTGTGAGAAAGACTTGGACATTGCTGGCTTTGGGGAGCCTTTCACATTCCAAATGCTCCTTTCTAAACCCAGTAAGCCAGCCACTGGAAAGTTCTGCTCTCCTGCAAAGGATCCTGTGTGTTCAGCAGAGACCAGGGCAGAGCAGGGCAGCACACCCACAAGGTGACCACTGCACAGACCTGGAGGGAAGCCAAAACACTCCCAGCAGCTGTGCACACACTGTATCTTCTCTTTCTTCCTTGTTCCTGTAACCTTTCCAACAGCATGTACATGAAATCCAACTTTGTGATAGTTTTCAATTCATACAGTATATGTCAGCTGCTGTGATTAAAATCCACTGAGATCACTGAATTTGCTTCTTCAGCCCCTGCCCGGAAAACATGGAAGCCAGTGGGCACCTGAAAGCAGGCCCAAAGGGGCCATCAGGGCCAGTTTCTAAGGAAGAATCCTGACCACTGACCTGGTGCGTCCTAAGGGTATGACAGAAAGACAGATTAGAATAAAAAGAAAACCTTTTCCACCATTGTTTGGCAAAAATAAAATAAAACTTGTAAGATCCAGCATTAAAGCATATGGAGATACAAACCTCTTTTCTTTTTTCTGGTGAGCAAGCAGATGGCTATAGATATCTAGAAAGCAAACAGTACTATCATTAAATGTACCTTGAGCAGCCCTATTTTTTTTTCACTTCTTTTTTAAAAATTATTTTTATTAACATATAATGTATTATTTGTCCCAGGGGTACAGGTCTGTGAATCATCAGGCTTACACATTTCACAGCACTCACCATAGCACATACCCTCCCCAATGTCCATAACCCAACCTCTTCTCCATACCCCCGTACCCCCCAGCAACCTTCAGTTTGTTTTGTGAGATTAAGAGTCTTTTGTGGTTTGTCTCCCTCCCAATCCCATCTGGTTTCATTTTTTCCTCCCCTACCCCCCAACCCCCCACGTTGCCTCTCAAATTCCTCTATCAGAGAGACCATATAATTGTCTTTCTCTGACTGACTTATTTTGTTTAGCATAATACCCTCGAGTTCCAACCACACCGTTGCAAATGGCAAGATTTCATTTCTTTTGATGGCTGCATAGTATTTGGCTATTGTGGACATTGCTGCTATAAACATTCAGGTGCACATCCCCCTTCGGATCACTACATTTGTATCTTTGGGGTAAATACCCAGGAGCAGCCCTATTTTTGTGGAACTATCCTACAAACAAGAATCAATAATGGGGCACCTGGGTGGCTCAGTCACTAAGTGTCTGCCTTTAGCTCAGGTCATGGTCGCAGGGTCCTGGGATCAAGCCCCACATTGGGCTCTCTGAGGAGCGGGAAGCCTGCTTCTCCCTTGCCCAGTCCCCTTGCTTGTGTTCCTTCTATTCCTGTGTCTCTCTCTGTCAAATAAATAAATAGAATCTTAAAAAAAAACAAAAAACAAAAAAACCAAGAATCAATATACAAGGCTACATGTTCACATGTGTTCACTGAAGGGCTGTTGACAGTGACCCCAAAATTGAAAACAACCTGAATGTCCACAATGAGGAAAAACTGGGTGTAGCACGTCTACAGGAACACAGAGAAATATGTAAATATGTGGAAATGTACATCCCAGCTGTCAACACTGGCTACCTTAAATAAAGTGGAATTAAAGGACAGCATAATAAATGTGTGCAACTTAAATTTGTTTCTAAACTAAGGAAGTAAACAGGAAAATGTTTGCACATGTGCTCTCGCTCTCTCTCGCTCATGTGCTCACACACACACACACACACTCTATTTCTAGCCAAGCCTGTATAATGCAGGAAAATGTCACCTTTAAGGGCTAGTGTGTCTATGTCCAAATTTCTGCTGTTAAAAACAAATATTCCTGAAGTTGTTTTTTGGCCCTCAACATCTGGGGTGGTATGTGGGAGATAATGTTTGACTACTTTCCAGCAGTGACAGCAGGCCGAAAGACCATCCCGAACTAGTACACATAGGCATGTACACAGAGAAAATCAAAGAGAAGGCCCCAGGCTCCTGGGCTGCCTGACATGCATCTTGCTGACATGGACACCTTGTCTGGGGAGAAAGAACCAAACAAGAGAAAAGAACACTGAACAGAAGGGCTGATGGGGCCCAGGCACCTGCTGGCTTTGCCTGAGGCCAAAGCTATTTTGGGTGCCACTCCAGTCTCCCTGCTGGTTCTTTGGGGTGGGGGGAGTGAGCACAAGCCTGGAACTTGCCCTCTGACAGCCAGGAAGGTGGCCAACAGGGGCTGTGAGGGGTCACATACTTAGCATCAGTCGAGAGAACAGTGGAGATCGAAGGTGTCAGACATGGTTTCTTGCAATTAATTCGGGGAACAGGACAAGTAATCAGAAAAGTGTGATCCCTTCCTGCTCCAATAAAAGGAAAAGACCTGCCCTTGTTATAAAGAACTGGGAGAATCAATAAGGAGTTGAAAGACACATTGGCATGCCCCCGGGCAAAAAAATCTGCTGCCACCTGGATGCAAACATGAGGGTAGAGGCTCTTCAGCCTGGGTGAGTGTGCAGCAAAACCGCCTTCTTGCGTACCGTGTTTGGACCTGCGTGTCCAGGCTGGAGTAGCTGGAATGTGAGCAGGGCATGCCAACACTAGAAAGAATGGTACTACCCAATAGGACTTACTGAGTACTCACTAACTGCCTGCATCTTTATACATATCGTGTGAGCTTTACAGAACTCCATGAGATGGGTCCTCGTTAAGCCCATTGTACAGATGAGTGCACTGAGAGGTTAAATGATTTGCCCAAGTCTACAGCAATAAGAAGTGACAGGGCTGGAGTTTAGACCCAAGCTAAGTAGGAGAGTGCCAAGCCCAGGATGCCATCACTATACCACCCCACCTCTGCAGAAAGAGCCAACAGCGGCAGTGCACCCCTAGATTGCACCCCTAGATGCAGAGGACAAAGACAGAGATGTGTCCCTGGAAACTATTTCAATTCCAGCAGCTTGCATCTATGAAAAAGCATGGCACAAGTAAGGAAATGATGAGATTAGAAAGAATGCCAAGGATCCAGGCAGGATGCACACACAGGAAGTGAGGATTTTACCATCATAACCCACGCCCTGGGGTGCAATCTAGCCCTTGGGGAGTGAGGTTACAGGTGTCTGCAGGGAAAAGTGACTCACCCTCGCTGGAAGGGTGGGCTTAGGACACACCCCAAAAGGACCTGAGAGCCTATGTTACTTGATAAACTCTGATTAAAAATTAAAATGAGGGGGTGCCGGGGTGGCTCAGTCAGTTAAGCATCTGATTTGGGCTCAGGTCATGTCCTGGGATCAAGGCCCGAGTCAAGTCCCACATCAAACACCACATCAGGCTCCGTGCTCAGCAGGGAGTCTGCTCCTTCTTCTGCCCCTCCACCTGCTCATGTTCTCTCTCTCAAATATAATCTTTAAAAATAAAAATTAAAATGAGAGTAGCTCCTTAAGACAAATCAGTATGATTGAATTCACGCTGACTACTTTCCCTGTTATAAAACATGTTTATGGAGACAGCTGGGTGGCTCAATGGGTTAAGTGTCTGCCTTCAGTTCAGCTCATAACCCTGGGATCAAGTCCCACCTTGGGCTCTCTGCTCAGGAAGGAGCCTGCTTCTCCCTCTCCATCCGCCTGCCTGCCACTCCACCTGTCTATGCTCTCTCTGCGTCAAATAAATAAATAAAATCTTTAAAAAAAAAAAAACCACATATTTTCATTTTATTAGCACCATCCTCAACTTCACCTGAAAACTTAACAACCTGGCTCTACAGCTCCAATGTGAACACTTCTTTTTTTTTCATTTTTCTTTAAAGATTGTATTTATTTATTTGAGAGAGAGAGAGAGAGAGAGAGCATGAGGAGGGGGAGGGGCAGAGGGACAAGCAGACTAGCCTCTAAGTGCAGAGCTTAACACAGGACCCTGAGATCATGACCTGAGCCACCCAGGTGCCCCCTGAAGACTAGGACAAAGCTGTCCTCCAGGACAAAGCTGACCCACTCCTCTGTTCTGATCTCTTTGGAGGGGATCACTCTGCTGCCTACCCCATCCAGCAATTCCACGCCAGGGGTCTACCCAGGAGAAATGAAAACACAGGTCTACCCAAGAACTTGTACATACCGCACTACTCAGTAGAGCCAAAAAGTGGAAACAACCCAAATGTTCCTCACCTGAGGAACAGATGAAGACAATGTGCTCTGTCCACACAATGCAATACTGTTCAGCCATAAGAGAAATGCGTTTCCAGTGCACACTAGTATATGCAAAAAATCTCAAAAACATATGCTGCAAGAAGCAGCCAGTCACAAAAGAGCACATGTTGTATGATTCCATTTGTCAGACAGATCCAGAACACGAAAGTTCTTAGAGACAGGAAGTAGCTGGGTGGTTGCCTAGAGCTGAAGGGAAAGGGGGCTGGGAAAAAGAGGGTTGGCAGTGAGTACAGGGTTTCTTTCTGGAGTGATGAAAATGTTCTCGAGTTGATTGTGGTAATAGGTACACAACTCTAAATGTGCTAAAATTATATCTCCATAAAGCTGTTATTTAGGAAAAAAAAAAAAAAAGGTGAGTCAGTGTGTGTCTGAAGGTGTAGGACACATGAATGAGGGAAGTCTTAATATGTATATAATTACATTTCCTTTAAAGGATGCTTTTAGTGACTTCTGCAGGAAACATAGTCTCCGGAATGAGTCAGAGTATAAAGACAGCTAGCTGGCACAGAAATGCGTCTGGCATCTCAGACACAGGCCCCAATTTCATGCACCAGAGGCATCTGACATGGTTGCCTGCTGGTGTGAGCCTTCTGCTCCCCATGAAGCTGCAAGACAGAGCAGCAATTAAACACAGGAAGTGTTTCTGCTTTGAAGATCCCCTCTCTTTTCTTTCACTCACAAGCACACACAAAGTCCTTTTCTCCTAACTCTCCTCCAGATATTATGGGGTCAATACGTTCTCTCTGTGCCTCCTCCCCTCACAATTCAGCTAACAGCTTATTCATTTCCCTAAGAGCCAGCTTGCTGTAATCCCTAATAACCAATCACGCGCATAATTAGAAACCCTAAGCCTAGCACAGCCAATTTTCTCACTAAAAAAATAATTTACTATGAATATTTTTCAAAAAGTAAAATGATCACTATTTCAAGTTCTAAATTCACTTATTGACAAAAAGGTACAAAATCAAGGCAAAACAAAAATCTTCTAACATAAACGTGTATTATAAGGAGTCAACCAACGGTTCTCCATTTTCAGAGACCCAAACAAGAGAAAACAGGAATAGACCGATTCAAAGATACTCTTTATAAAGCAAAAAGGAGCACTTTGTCCTTCAGGATGATTATGCCCTATAATAAGTTTCCAGGAACTAGGTTATGAAATCTCTCTTCCTAAAGGATAACATTGCTGTATCACTTAAGATTGGATTTGACCAAATAGAAAATAGAGGACAAAGATGTCTTTTAGTCTCATATGAAAAGCGAGGATGTGTTACAGGGGTTCTGCCTCAACATCTTTCTAGCTCACTCGCCTACCATCCAAACACAGGGCCCCCATCCTCAGAGCCCAAGGTGGCAACCAAGGCTCCCCCGCAACATATCTGTATTTCAGGGAGCAGGACAGAAGGAAAGACAGAGAGGCTGACAAAACCCAGCAATTGCTATCTTCTTTTCTATGCACTTTGGACTCATTTCCCTCATTTAATTTTCCCAACAGCATGTGCCAACTATCTTCAAGGAAAATTCCAGGAAACTATCATGCAACCCATTACACTGGTCACGTGACCACACAGGCTGTCACAGAGCCTATCTTTACTGTGCAGCCCAGCGCCCATTTAAAAATCAGGGTTTCTACTATTATGGAAAGAGTAGGAAAGGCTGCTGGAGAACATCCCACAGTCTCTGCCACAGTTAACAACACTCATCTCTTTTACTCTGGTCAGACCCTTCACAAGGCACTTTTTTTTTTTTTTTTTTTTAAAGTAAGCTTCATGCCCAATGTGGGGCTTGAACTCACAACCCCAAGGTCAAGCATTCCATGTTCTACCAAATGAGCCAGCCAGCTGCCCCCAAGGCATTTCTTTTAACAAAATGTATCAGAAGACAGAGAAAGTGGCATTTTTCATGCTGTGCACATGTAGGCCCACTAAAGACTGTCCCTGTCATCTAGACTTTGGGGTACATTTTTACCTTCGTTCTTCTGCTTTAGGTTTGGAAAGGATGCCATTGTCCGGGCCTACCAACAGCCAGAATGTTATCAAGCACTGGATAAAGAGCGAATAAATAAAACTGTAAGAAGAAACAATTAAGCAAAAAACTAAATGCATAAGGAAAACAATTCTTACTGCCAACAAGTCCCTACACTTAGGGTACATGTGAAGCATTCCACAGGAGACATCGAACAAAGCTTAAATGAGCTACTATGCTGAATGTGGTGGGTTCCACAACTCCCTGCACAGAACCAGCCCTTGCAGAGGATTTGTTTCCACCTGCAATAACCTAAGTAGGTCCAGACAATCAAATAATCTCCAGGCACAGAAGAGAAAGTGGACTGTTCACTAGCTTCGTAGGTTTTAGAGGAGTGTGATTTGGCTTAAACTAAGCTGTTTTAAATAATGTATCAAGTGCTTTCTTATATAATAAACAGATTAGGTAAATAATTGTTATAAATAATAAAGGTTTATAATAATTTTACTTTTATTTTATTCAATAAACAAGTTTTAATAATAATAATAATAATAATAATTTCTAACAAATATTTGATACCAGAGACAAATACAGATTTTCTTTTGAGAAGATCCACACTTATTTTTAAATTTTTGGAGTGGAGTCTTTTGGGTTTTCCACATATAGTATCATATCATCTGCAAAGAGTGATAATTTGACTTCTTCTTTGCCGATTTGGATGCCTTTAATTTCCTTTTGTTGTCTGATTGCTGAGGCTAGGACCTCTAGTACTATGTTGAATAGCAGTGGTGATAATGGACATCCCTGCCGTGTTCCTGACCTTAGCGGAAAAGCTTTCAGTTTTTCTCCATTGAGAATGATATTTGCGGTGGGTTTTTCATAGATGGCTTTGATGATATTGAGGTATGTGCCCTCTATCCCTACACTTTGAAGAGTTTTGATCAGGAAGGGATGCTGTACTTTGTCAAATGCTTTTTCAGCATCTATTGAGAGTATCATATGGTTCTTGTTCTTTCTTTTATTGATGTGTTGTATCACATTGACTGATTTGCGGATGTTGAACCAACCTTGCAGCCCTGGAATAAATCCCACTTGGTCGTGGTGAATAATCCTTTTAATGTACTGTTGAATCCTATTGGCTAGTATTTTGTGAGTATTTTCGCATCTGTGTTCATCAAGGATATTGGTCTATAGCTCTCTTTTTTGATGGGATCCTTGTCTGGTTTTGGGATCAAGGTGATGCTGGCCTCATAAAATGAGTTTGGAAGTTTTCCTTCCATTTCTATTTTTTGGAACAGTTTCAGGAGAATAGGAATTAGTTCTTCTTTAAATGTTTGGTAGAATTCCCCCGGGAAGCCGTCTGGCCCTGGGCTTTTGTTTGTTTGGAGATTTTTAATGACTGTTTCAATCTCCTTACTGGTTATGGGTCTGTTCAGGCTTTCTATTTCCTCCTGGTTCAGTTGTGGTAGTTTATATGTTTCTAGGAATGCATCCATTTCTTCCAGATTGTCAAATTTATTGGCGTAGAGTTGCTCATAGTATGTTCTTATAATAGTTTGTATTTTTTGGTGTTAGTTGTGATCTCTTCTCTTTCATTCATGATTTTATTTATTTGGGTCCTTTCTCTTTTCTTTTTGATAAGTCTGGCCAGGGGTTTATCAATTTTATTAATTCTTTCAAAGAACCAGCTCCTAGTTTTGTTGATTTGTTCTATTTTTTTTTTTTTTTTGGTTTCTATTTCATTGATTTCTGCTCTTATCTTTATGATTTCTCGTCTCCTGCTGGGCTTAGGGTTTCTTTCTTGTTCTTTCTCCAGCTCATTTAGGTGTAGGGTTAGGTTGTGTACCTGAGACCTTTCTTGTTTCTTGAGAAAGGCTTGTACTGCTATATATTTTCCTCTCAGGACTGCCTTTGTTGTGTCCCACAGATTTTGAACCGTTGTATTTTCATTATCATTTGTTTCCATGATTTTTTTCAATTCTTCTTTAATTTCCCGGTTGACCCATTCATTCTTTAGAAGGATGCTGTTTAGTCTCCATGTATTTTGGTTCTTTCCAAACTTCCTTTTGTGGTTCAGTTCTAGCTTTAGAGCATTGAGGTCTGAAAATATGCAGGGAATGATCCCAATCTTTTGATACCGGTTGAGTCCTGATTTAGGACCGAGGATGTGATCTATTCTGGAGAATGTTCCATGTGCACTAGAGAAGAATGTGTATTCTGTTGCTTTGGGATGAAATGTTCTGAATATATCTGTGATGTCCGTCTGGTCCAGTGTGTCGTTTAAGGCCTTTATTTCCTTGCTGATCTTTTGCTTGGATGGTCTCTCCATTTCAGTGAGGGGAGTGTTAAAGTCCCCTACTATTATTGTATTATTGTTGATGTGTTTCTTTGATTTTGTTATTAATTGGTTTATATAGTTGGCTGCTCCCACGTTGGGGGCATAGATATTTAAAATTGTTAAATCTTCTTGTTGGACAGACCCTTTGAGTATGATATAGTGTCCTTCCTCATCTCTTATTATAGTCTTTGGCTTAAAATCTAATTGATCTGATATAAGGATTGCCACTCCTGCTTTCTTCTGATGTCCATTAGCATGGTAAATTCTTTTCCACCCCCTCACTTTAAATCTGGAGGTGTCTTCGGGCTTAAAATGAGTTTCTTGGAGGCAACATATAGATGGGTTTTGTTTTTTTATCCATTCTGATACCCTGTGTCTTTTGACAGGGGCATTTAGCTCATTAACATTCAGGGTAACTATTGAGAGATATGAATTTAGTGCCATTGTATTCCCTGTAAGGTGACTGTTACTGTATATGTTCTCTGTTCCTTTCTGATCTACCACTTGTAGGCTCCCTCTTTGCTTAGAGGACCCCTTTCAATATTTCCTGTAGAGCTGGTTTGGTGTTTGCAAATTCTTTCAGTTTTTGTTTGTCCTGGAAGCTTTTAATCTCTCCTTCTATTTTCAATGATAGCCTAGCTGGATATAGTATTCTTGGCTGCATGTTTTTCTCGTTTAGTGCTCTGAAAATATCATGCCAGCTCTTTCTGGCCTGCCAGGTCTCTGTGGATAAGTCAGCTGCCAATCTAATATTTTTACCATTGTATGTTACAGACTTCTTTTCCCGGGCTGCTTTCAGGATTTTCTCTTTGTCACTGAGACTTGTAAATTTTACTATTAGGTGACGGGGTGTGGGCCTATTCTTATTGATTTTGAGGGGCGTTCTCTGAACCTCCTGAATTTTGATGCTCATTCCCTTTGCCATATTGGGGAAATTCTCCCCAATAATTCTCTCCAGTATACCTTCTGCTCCCCTCTCTCTTTCTTCTTCTTCTGGAATCCCAATTATTCTAATGTTAAATTTTTAAAAAAATTTTAATTCCAGGGCGCCTGGGTGGCTCAGTGGGTTAAAACCTCTGCCTTGGGGCACCTAGGTGGCTCAGTGTGTTAAGCCACTGCCTTCGGCTCGGGTCATGATCTCGGGGTCCTGGGATCAAGTCCCACTTCGGGCTCTCTGCTCGGGGGGAGCCTGCTTCCCTTCCTCTCTCTCTGCCTGCCTCTCTGCCTGCTTGTGATCTCTCTCTGTCCAATAAATAAATAAAATCTTTAAAAAACAAACAAACAAACAAACAAAAAAAACCTCTGCCTTCAGCTCAGGTCATGATCCCAGGGGTCCTGGGTTTCAAGCTCCGCATCTCAGCAGGGAGCCTGCTTCCCTTCCTCTCTCTCTGTCTGCCTCTCTGCCTACCTGTGATCTCTGTCTGTCAAATAAATAAATAAAATCTTAAAAAATTTTTTTTTTAATTCCAGGGTAGTTAACATGCAGTGTTATATTAGTTTCAAGTGTACAATATAATGATTCAAAAATTCTATATATTACTTAGTGCTCATCATGGTAAGTGTTCTCTGAAGTGCCTTTACCTACTTCACCCATCCCCCACCCAACTTCCCTCTGGTAACTATCAAGTTCTCTATAGTTCTCTATAGTTAAGAGTCTGTTTTTTTTTTATTTGTCTTACCCCCCACCCTGGATTTGTTTGTTTCATTTCTTAAATTCCACATATGAGTAAAATCATATGGTATCTTTTTCTGACTTAGTTCACTTAGCATTATACTCTCTAGCTCCATCCATGTTGTTGCAAATAGGACACTACTTTAGGGGTGCCTGGGTGGCTCAGTGGGCTAAAGCCTCTGCCTTCAGTTCAGGTCATGATCCCAGGATCCTGGGATCAAGCCCCACATCAGGCTTTCTGCTCAGCGGGGAGCCTGCTTCCCTCTCTCTCTCTGCCTGCCTCTCTGCCTACTTGTGATCTCTGTCAAATAAATAAATAAAATCTTAAAAAAAAAAAAAGAGGACACTACTTTAAACAACAATATATCAGTGACAATTCCACAGTCACTGTGGAATTATTTTATATGAGAAGATTATCATTTAGTTTCTTACCAAAGTCAAGTGAAGCAAAGTATCTGTGAAATCAGCCTAACTACACAGGCTAATTAAGACAATGCACATTTATCTGCCATGCTCTGCTGGAAGGTGGTAATTGAAGCCATCAGCTCCCCACCAGATCCTGATACCCTTGGAACACATTTTTACCTGCGTTGTCTCTTCCATTGCAATGTGTGAATGTATGGTCGTATCACCTGACTGAGAAGTGTTCCTGACTCACCATATGATACAGGACCTCAGACCACCCTATATTAGGAGCACTCCAGTCCCATAGCTCAACCAAGCCCCTTTGTTCAAAAAAAAGAAAAATTCAGACACTTGATGAGAAACTTTAACCAGTGCCTTGAACAGAGGGAGATGAAAAGAGGCAAACTTCTGGGAATCTGGGGAAAGTAGGAGGTTATCTCAGTCTCGAAGAAAGAATAGAGGCGATCCAATTGAAATGAAGAAGGCAACCACAGATGTGGAATCAGAGCCTGAGGGTTGAAATGGAAGAGGAAATAAAGGTGGCTGTCATGGAGACATCTAAACTTTTGAGAGCATGCGTGAAGTGCCTCCATTTGAATCCTAGAAAAACATGGATTGGGGAGAAGAATTTCAAGAGGGCCAGTGCCCTACAAGCTGGGGACAAAAGCTAGCCTAAAATGGCCTCACCTGTACGGATTTACAAGGTAATTCATAATCAAGGAAAAGCATTCACACTTCTAAATCATTGTTTTTATTGTCCTTGGTTTGGACCATTATCAGAACAACCTAGGGATTCAATGGAGCCCCAAATATTAAGAGGCTGGTGTCCAGCCACTTCCACACCATTCACCACAGCCACCATGAAAGTTGTCATCAACTAAACCAGAGACTTCAGAAGCTCCAGGTCAGCCCCAGTTACAGGGAATCCAAAAGTGACTCCCAGGATCACATTTCCCAAGTGAGTCCACATCCAGAGTGTGAACATGCCAATGGATTGACAGATCAATGGCACTTTCTGCTAGTGCAAAAGATTATTATTACATAAATGTGATTCTGCCTGAGTGAGGTGGGAGGGGGGGATCAAATTCCCGGCTAAGATGTCATCTGGATTTATACTACAATAAATCTCTCCCTAGTGTAGATATTATTTTTAAAGTACTAGACATCTGATGGCAGCAGGTGCAGTTAACAGGGGAAAAAATTGCTGACTTCAACCAAAAAATAGCTTAAAGATCTCCTGGGAATCGAGCCCAGTTTCAGAACACAGGGTAGCAAGTGCTATCTTCTTTTCTGTGTGATTTGGACTCATTTTCCTCATTTAACTTTCCTGTCAATCCTAGAGGAGGCCTATAAAGCTGAGAGCAAAAGCTGTTAAACTGTTATAAAGATATTATTCTATCACTTTCCACCAAAGTTCTCTCTCTTTCCACTGCGAAAAGTAGAAAGAACAGCATTAGTCAAGTATCCGGAGGACTTCTACCATTGCTCTACTAAGTTCTACCCGAGCCTTAATTCCACACAACTAGCAGGAAAAAAAAAACGTATGTCACAGAGCCCCTCAAAGTCCCACATTTTTTGTCATGACCCTTCAATGTGAAGTAAAATCAGGAGCAGATTTCCCCCTGACAGTCTCTGGACATTGCCTAAAGAGTATGGAGCAACAGCAGACTGGTCCTCAAATGTCAGGATCCATGAATATTACAAGAGGTGCTTCTAAAAATGTTTCCAGAGTGCCTGGGTAACTCAGTTGGTTAAGCGTCTACCTTTAGCTCAGGTTGTGATCCCAGGGTCATGGGATCAAGTCCTACCCTGAGCTCCTTGCTCAGTAGGGAGCCTGCTTCTTCCTCTGCCTGCCACTCCTCCTGCTTGTGTGCTCTCTGTCTGACAAGTAAATAAATAAAATATTTAAAAATAAATTAATAGTTTTCTGTTCCCCTCCATAAACCTGCTGTGGAGTTGGGCCCAAGAATCTGTATTTAATAAGCCCCCAGGTGATCTTAAAAAAGGTAGTTTCAGACCATCCTCTGGGAAACACTGCTATAAAACATGTATTTAACCTCAACCTGCATTATATAGCTGTTAGTTTAGCTAGTTATCTACCCCAGCGTCTAAACCACAACTAGTCAGTGCTCTATGGTCCTCACCATAGACACAGAGTCAGACAGGGGGCCAACAAACAGAGATCAAAGAAACTTCTTTCAAACAGTTCCTCGTAACCCAATGGGAGCCCCTCCACCCCATCTACCCCACTGAAAAAAATATACACAGAGTGAGAATTTGGAGTTAGAGCCTATAGGATACATAGATTCTGGCCCAGAAGGGGCCCGTATTTTTCCTTGGTTTGTTGCCTTAAGGAGAATATATTCTAGCAAGCCCTCAGCAGTACAAAGCTTTGAAAAATTGAACTTGGGACAGCCCTCTAAATCTCTTCCCTCCCCAACCAGGAAAGGTGCTGAGATGACTCAGATTCTTCTCAGGCAATCAACCATTCCGGTTGTCCCAGAGCTGAGGGAGTTTATGGAATACAGGACTTTCATGGCTCAGAGTAGGGAAATCCTAGGCAAGCTGAAATGAGTTGGTCTCCCTGCTCTCCCTCAGTTTCAACTGTACCCCCAGGCCAGCTTCCCAGAGCATACCTACTGACAGCACAAGGAAGGCAACTGCGAGGGAACCTGAGAGAAAGTCTGGTGTGGCCAACAAAAGGCTTTGAGAGAAGGAATTCTAGTCAGAACACCACTTGCTGAAAGGCCACTTCTATACCAGGCATAGGCCCACAAGTGCTGATTCCAAAGTAGAAAATTCCTGACTGTGCAGTCTAGCCAGAGAGCTCAGACAGATCATGTCACAAGTTCTTGCAGTCACGTGAGTCTCATCTCCAGAATCAGAATTATTATTGTGTAAGAAACTTGAGTTTCCCATTCATGGACTTGAAACTTTACTTACTAGATAAGTTTGGGGAAAATTCACAAGTTAGCATATAAAGAAGATCATTTCCTACAGCGATAAGCAGGAGGGAGGTACTATTCAATAATTCTAAGTGGTTTCAGCCTTGGCTACACACAGACGTCCCCCTGAAAGCTGTAGGAACACTGATGCCTGGGCCACACCCAGAGGCTTGGATTTGATTAGTCCAGGATGAAACCTGGGCTTTGAGTTTTTGTTTGTTTGTTTGTTTGTTTGTTTAAACATTCCCCTGGTGATCCCAACATGCAGCCAAGGTACAAATCGCCTGCTTCAGACAGAATGTGAAGGTCTATCTGAGAAGAAAACATTTGAGCTGAGACCTTAGTGAATAGGAGGGAGCTGGGGAAAGAGCATCCAGAAAAGTGCAAGTCTCTGGAGCAGAAATAAGCTGAGTGTTCCCAGGGCAGAAACAATGTAAGCTCCAAGAGGCCTGGGACAAGATGCCCAGACCAGTGCCTGGAATAGAATAGAGGCTTAAAACAGATTTGCTGATAAAATTAATTTTAAAAGGTCAATATGCCTGAAGCAGTATGGGAGAGAGGGGGAAAAGGTCTAAGGCAAAGGATGGAAAAGTTGACATGGCAGGATCACGTCCTGCAGGCCCGGGCTGAGCCTCAGTTTTGGGTATAACGGAAGCCCCTGGAGAGTTACAAACAGGAAAGTGACATGATTTATTTTTTAAAAAGATCACCCTGGCCTTCTATTTCTGAGAAAATGGAGTAGATGCACTTTTCCCTACTCTTCCTTCTAAGTATACTTAAAAACCCTGCGCATTATATATAAAATAAACATAAGAAGACTGAAAGTAAAGAGAAGGCAGACTGGCTCGAGATCTTGGGACCCAGAGAACAATACAGTAGTGAATTCTCTGAGTTTACCTTTTGCCTCACACATCCCAGACTTGGAGCTGAAAAAGCCAGCAACCTGGAAATGTCAAGAGCACAGATTTAAAATACAAACAAAAGTCTGCTCCTGCACCTCTGAGCAAAAGACAAGTAAAACGGCAGTCTAACAAGACAGAAAACTTTTAGACAATTACTCCAGCCAAACAGAACAGAAAACACTGTGACTCCACCCACACCCATGCCAAGAGAAGCCAAGTGGAGAACCCAGACCTCTAGCCTCACCAGGCTATAATGGGCACCCCACCTCCCCATCAGAACAGTGTCAGACAAGGCACAATACAGTCAGGACTCTCACCACTGCCCAGCAATAGCAAGGCCCACACCTCCCATAGGGTCTGGGGAGTCATACAGGAAGTGTGAAAACAGCACTTCACCTCATAGCCAGGGAGGTATGAGGCAAGGCCTAGTGGAGAACCAGGGCTACCACCCTACCCAACTCTCTGAGTGGGGAACCTGGGTATCTACCATCACCTGACAGTGATGAACTTGGTGCCCCCCACAACAAAAACAGAGGGGATAAAAAGATCGAGAGCCTCATAACATGTTTTCCAAAATGTCCAAATGTCTAGGGTTCAACCAAAAATCATTCATTCTACCAAGAACCATGAAAATCTCCAATCTGAATGAAAACAATCAATAGATGTTAACGCCAAAATGAGAGATGACAGAATTACTTGACAAGGAGTGTAAAGCAACCATGATAAAAATGCTCCAATAAGCAATTATGAACATTCTATAAACATTCTATAAACAGATAACACAGAAATTCTCAGCAAAGAAACAGAGATGGAACTTTTATAACTAAAAAATCTATTATCAAAATTTAAAAGTCAATTAATGGGCTCAAAACCATAATGGAGAGGGGCAGAAGAAAGAAATAGTGAACTAGAACATGGAACAACAGAAATTACCCAATCTGAACATAAGAGAGAAAAACAGATTGCAAACAGTGAATCAAAGCTCAGAGATCTATAAAACTACAACGAAAGATCTAATTTTCATACCATTGAAATTCTGAAAGCAGAGGAAAAAGACAGCAAGGCCAAAAAGCACTTGAGTAAGTAACAATTGAAAATTTCCCAGATTTTGTAAAAAACAAACGTACTGACTCAAGAAGCTGGGTAAACCCAAAAGGGGATAATCTCAAAGAAGTCCACACAAAGAACATCATAGTCAACCTTCTGAAAACTAAAAACAAAAAGACAAGGACAAAAATCTTGAAAACAGTAAGCAAAAGAGAAATAACATCAAACTTAGAAAAACAATTAGGACAGTGAATTTTTCACCAGATATCATGCAAGCAAAAAGAAGGGGCACAATATTTTTCAAGTGCTGAAAGTAAAGTACTATCAAACCAGAATTGTATACTACCTAGTGAAAATACACTTCAGAAATGAAGGGCAAGCAGGCTTACCCTAAAAAAATGTCTAAAGAAATTTCTCTTAAACGAAAATAAAATGATAAAAGGAGGAATCTTGAAATATCAGGAAGAAAGAAAAAAAAAAAGGAAAAAGTAAAGGCATAGGAAAATACATTTTTTTCTCTTGGGATTTCTAAATTAAGTCTGATGACTGAAGTAAAAATTATGACACTGTCTGATATGGTTCTAAATGTATACAGAAGAAACATTTATAAGGATTGTATTATAAATGGGGAAGGAAAAAGGGAGATAAAGTTCCTATACCATGAGACGGTAAAATGATGGCAGCAGTAGATATATGTATATTATGTAATACCTAGAGCAACCGTTTGAAAAGCTATATAAAGAGATACATTCAAAATTATTTTAGATAAACGGGTGCCTGGGTGGCTCAGTGGGTTAAAGCCTCTGCCTTCGGCTCAGGCCATGATCCCAGGATCCTGGGATTGAGCCCCGCATTGGCTCTCCGCTCAGCGGAGAGCCTGCTTCCCACTCTCTCTGTCTCTGCCTGCCTCTCTGCCATATAAATTAATAAAATCTTTTTTTAAAAAGTTTTAGATAAATTAAAATGGAATTCTAAAAAAAAAGATCAAGTAATTCTAGGAAAGCAGGAAAAAGAAACAAAAAACTGACAGAATAAACAGAAAACAAAAAATAAAATGGCAGACTTAAGCCCTAAGGTATCAATAATTACATTAAGTACAAATGGTCCAAACATACCAAATTAAAAGAGATTGGCAGAGAGGATTTAAAAATATGACTCAACTACATACTGTGGTATATACACAGTTATAGGTACATGATATATATATATAGTTATAAGTACAATTACAGTTGGAGTCTTTAACACCTCCCTTCCAGTAATTGATAGAGTAACTAGACAGAAAATCCACAAGGATATAAAATCATTCAACAAATACCATCAACCAACAGGATCTAATCAACATCTACAGACCGCTCTACCCAACAATAGCAGAATATACATTCTTTTCAAGTGCTCATGAAAATATATCATGAAAATACATCAAGGGTGGTTCAGCTGGTTAGGCATCTGACTCTCAGCAGCGTTGAGAGAATATAGCCCGGAAGTGTTTACATTAGAAATGAGGAAAAGTCTCAGATTAATAATCTAAGCTCCCAACTCTAGAGCTAAAAAAGAAGGGTAAGATAAAACCAAAGCAAGAAGAAAGGAAATAGTAAAGATAAGAGCAGAAACCAATGAAATTAAAATAGAAAAACAATAGTGAAATTAGAGTTGCTTCTTTGGGAGTTTTTGTTTTTTTTTTTCCCTTTCCCCTCAGTTCATCTGTTTAAAAAAAATAATAATAAATAAAACAAAAGAAAAGAAAGGGAGGCAAATCATAAGGGACTCTTTTTTTTTTTTAAGATTTTATCTATTTATTAGAGAGAGAGCGTGAGCAGGGATGGGGAGAAAGGACTGAAGGAGAGGGAGATGCATGTTCCCCACTGAGCAAAGAGACTGATGGCAGGGCGAACCCATGACACCAGGATCACCACCTGAAACAAAGGCAGACACTCAACCAACTGAGCCACCCAGGCGCCTGGAGATTCTTAATTACAAAGAACTAAAGGTTCCTAGAGGGGAAGTGGAGGGAGGGGTTATATGAGTGAAGGGGATTAAGAAGCACACCTGCTGTCATGAGGACTGGGTGTTGTACGTAAGTGATGGATCACTAAATTCTACTGAAACTAATATTATATTATATGTTAACTAGAATTTAAGTAAAAACTTGAAAACTTTAAAAAAAAAAAGATCTGTTTCTTGGAAAAGATCAATAAAATTAACAGAGAAGGTACAAATTACTAATACCAGGAATGAAATAGGGGATATGAATATAGACCCTGCAGGCATCAAAAGGAAATAACTCTGTACATCACAATTTGACAACTTAGATGAAATGAACCAACTCCCCTGAAAATACAAATTATATCAAGCTCAAACAATATGAAACAGAGAAGGCACAAGTTACTAATACCAGGAATGAAATAGGGGATATGAATATAGACCCTGCAGGCATCAAAAGCATAATAAGGAAATAACTCTGTACATCTCAATTTGACAACTTAGATGAAATGAACCAACTCCCCTGAAAATACAAATTATATCAAGCTCAAACAATATGAAACAGAAAAGGCACAAGTTACTAATACCAGGAATGAAATAGGGGATATGAATACAGACCCTGTAGGCATCAAAAGATTAATAAGGAAATAATGCTGTATGAAACAGATCATTTGAACTGCCCTATAACTATTAAGGAAATTTAGCTGTACTTTAAAACTTCCCCAAAAAGAGATCTCCAAGCCCAGACAGTGTCACTGAAAAATTCTACTCTTTCAGAATACAGAAGAGAAAGGAACATTTCACAATTAATTTTATGAAGCTTTATTATCCTAATATCAAAACCAAAGAAAGTACAGGGGCATCTGGGTGGCTCAGTAGGCTGGGCAGCTGCCTGCAGCTTAGGTCATGATCTCGAGGTCCTAGGATCAAACCCTGAACTGGGCTCCACGCTCAGCCAGGAGTCTGCTTCCCTGTCTCCCTCAGCCCCCACCCCACTCGTGTGCTCTCTCTCTCATTCTAATAAATAAATAAAATCTTTAAAAAAAAAAAGTACCAAAAAGACACTACAGAGCAATATTCCTCATTAATACATACATATATACACAAAAATCTATAACAAATATTAGCAAATAGAATTCACCAATATATGAAAATAGTTATACACCATTTCCAAAGCTGATTCAACATTTGAAAATCAATGTAATCTATATATTAAAACATGCTAAAGAAGAAAGACCATAATTCTATCAATGAATGCAGAAAAAAATGTGACAAATTTCAATACCCATTCATTATAAAAACTCTCATAAAAATGAAAATAGAGGGGAACTTCCTCAGCCTGATAAAAAACAATTGCCAAAAATCTATTGCTAAGATTATACTTAATGATAAAAGACTGAGTGCTCTTCCCCTACAATCAGCAACAATTCAAGGATGCCCCCACTATCATAGCTCTTTCAAAACAATGCTAGGGGCGCCTGGGTGGCTCAGTGGGTTAGGCCGCTGCCTTCAGCTCAGGTCATGATCCCAGCATCCTGAGATCCAGTCCTGCATTAGGTTCTCTGCTCAGCAGGGAGCCTGCTTCCCCCCACCCCTCTCTGCCTGCTTGTGATCTCTCTCTCTGTCAAATAAATAAATAAAATTTAAAAAAAAAACAGAAAACAATGCTAGAAGTACTAGACAAATGTTGTATGATTCTACCTACATAACACTCTTGAAAAGACAAAATTATGGAAATGGACAACATATTAGTGATTGCTAAGGGTTATAGAGGGATGAAGGCAGCTGGGAAGTAGGTGCGATTATAAAAAGATCTTTATGGTGATGGAAATGTTCTTTTTTTCCCAAAAGATTTATTTATTTTAGAGAGAGAGCACCAGCAAGCAGGGGGAAGGACAGAGGAAGAGAATCTTTAAGCAGACTCCCTGTTGAACACAGAGCCCCATGCAGGGCTTGATTTCACAACCCATGAGATCATAACCTGAGCAAAAATCAAGAGTCAGATGCTCTACTGATTGAGCCACTCAGGAAACCTGGAAATGTTCCATTTCTTGATGTACTGATGTCAATATCCTAGTTGTGATATTATACTATAACCATGCAAGATATTACCACTGGGGGGAACGGGATATGTAGTGTGTATGTATATATATATATATATATACATACACATATATATCTCAACCTGTTGGCATAGTAAAAAGTAGGAGAGCAAGAGACAAACCAATTAGGTAAACATAAAGTCATCAGACAAGAGATGACAGGCTAAAACCAACACAGTGGGAGTTGAAAGAGGGAGAAGTGGTAGATTTGGGGCACAATATGGACTCATAATCAACAGTTACTTGCTGATGGATTATTGGTGAAGAGTGAAAAAGAAAAAAGTCAAAAACTCCTAGGTTCCTTACTTGAACAACTGAATGGACAATGCGTGTCATTTCCCGAGATGAGGAAGATTCTGTCCTAAGAAACATAGGATATTTGAGACTACTGTTCAGTTAGCTTATCCTCTTCTCGAAAAACATTCAGAATCTGGATGTAAATAATTGCCCCTAAGGTGAAGAGCTTTCGAGGTTCAACACAAGCAATGCTGCTTTGAGTAATCAATGTGAAATCGATGAAAAAAATTAAAGCCTGAAAAGACCAGAGACAAGGAAGTACTGCTGAGTCATAATCCTTGCTTCCATTCTTTCCTCAAGAATATGAATACCTGGGGCGCGTGGGTGGCTCAGTCAGTTAAGTAGCTGCCTTGGGCTCAGGTCATGATCCCAGGGTCCTGGGACTGAGTCCTGCATGGGGCTCTCTGCTCAGTGGGGATCCTGCTTCTCCCTCTCCCTCTGCCTGCCTCTCTGCCTACTTGTGATCTCTCTCTGTGAAATAAATACATAAAAACTTAAAAAAAAAAGAATATGAATATCAGGGGGCAGGACATGCGTAGGTGGCTCAGTGGGTTAAGTGTCCAGCTTCCGCTTGGGTCATGATCCCAGGATCCTGGGATGGAGCCCCACATCAGGCTCCCTGCTCTGCAGGAAGCCTGCTATTTCTCCTTCTCCCATTCCCCCTGCTTGTGTTGTTCTCTCTCTTGCTGTGTTTCTCTCTGTCAAATAAATACATAAAATCCTAAAAAAAAAAAAAAAAGAGTATGAATGAATATCAGAACAAGACAGGGTCCCCTACCCTGAAGTAGTGAACAATCTATTTCAAGCTCACTGTCACCTTAAAACATTTGTTTTCCACTTAGTGTTCTTGTTTAGGTGTTTTCGTCCTCATGTCAGACACGGATGCTTCACCTGGTAAAGGACAACTGGAAGACCTAAACCAAAAGGCAGACAATCCTGGGGTATTAGAAAATCTATTTCCTCTGAGACACAAGATGAGGGGCTGGCACTTAAATGAACACATCCCGGGCTCAGTCTTCTCAAGGGTGGCACTTGGTTCTCATCCATAAACATCAACTCTTATTTTCCTTCGGAGCGGGAGTCAGTGGGCTGCAGCCCCTGGTTGCCATAGCAACTGCCATCTCCCACACCAAAATGGTTTTCTCAGAACACAGACTTAGAGTAGTAGCACTTTTCTCTTTTTTTTTTTTTTTTTTTGAGCATCTGTTTTACCACATGAAGGATTTGGAGCCATTTCCAGTCATCTCTTTTGTCTCAGACATATTTTGTTTCTAAAATGTAACAGTGACTGAAGACCAAGACCAAAAAAAGATTTCCAGCTTTGTCCTTTCGTTAGACTGTACTGTAATTGTTTCCTTGGCTGCTATCTGCCCTTAAATAGTCTCCTTTTGGCCATGTAATCAGATCCCACTCACCAGGCAACAATAATCTACTGACAGATCCTGAAGAGACCTACATATCCCTTCATTTCATGCTGTTCTTATTGTGTCTCCTGATGGTCCAGAAAAGGAAAGGAATGAAGTTTTTCAGCTGTAATATGAGAAGTAGGGAAAAGAATCACGAAGGCAATTTCTTTCTTTTTTTTTTTAATTTATTTGACAGTGAGGAGATAGCGAGCGCATACAGTAGGAATGATTTCTTGCTTGAGAACAGTTTCCAAATAGCCCTACAGGGCATATAAAGTATACACACTACTACCCCCTCTCTCTCATCCATGGCAAGCACTGAAAATCTACCAGAGCCCACTTTCCCTCTGAGCCCAGTGTAAGACCTCAGGATCCTTCTCAACACCTACCCAACTCCAGGCAGCTGCAACCAATCAACTAGAGTTGGTAAGAGTACTGACATATATTCACCATCTGGAACCAGAATCTTAGCCAGTGTTTCAAAAGTCATGTCCAGCACCCTGTTTTAACTGTAGTAGTCAAAAAGTAATCTTAAGGGACACCTGGGTGGCTCAGTGAGTTAGGCCCCTGTTCAGCTCGGGTCATGATCTCAGGATCCTGGGATCGAGCCCCACATCGGGCTCTTTGCTCAGCGGGGAGCCTGCTTCCCTCTCTCTCTCTGCCTGCCTCTCTGATCTCTCTCTCTGTCAAATAAATAAATAAATAAATAAATAAAATCTTTAAAAAAAAAAAGTAATCTTAAGATTTTATAAAACAAGGTAAAAAATAGTCCATTTTTCCTGGGTAACTCACTCAGTTATTAATTCAAGCACTTAAAAATCTAACATATTGTTTTATTTACCCTGAGACACCTCTCTGACCCATGGATTATTTAGAAATGTATTTGCTAATGCACACAAAATCATGAGGGAACCCTAGATGGGCTTGTAAGTTTGTTCTCTTGCCCAAACAGAAATCATATCCTTTTTTAATTTTTTTAAAAGATTTTCTTTATTTGAGAGAGAGAGCCCACAAGCAGGGAGGAAGGGCAGACAGAGAGAGAAGCAGGCTCCTGGCTGAGCATGGAGCCTGATGCAGGACTCAATCCCAGGACTTCAGGATCTGAGATGAAGGCTGACACTTAACTGACCAAAGCACCCAGGTACCCCCAGAAATCATATTCTTAACCCTAACTAGATACCCAACAAGTATATACTGTATCAGATTTTTTAAAGTATCACATAAAAAAAAGTATACATACATAATTAGCTCAAAACTACCATTACTAATAGGAAAAGCAACCTGGGATACATAGTTAAATGAGTCCATTAGGGGTTGTCATAAAAAAGACAAAAGATAACAAGTGTTGACTAGGGTGTAAAGAAAAAGGAACCCTGGTGTACTTACTGCTGGTAGGAATGCAAACTGGTTTAGCCACTATGGGAAATACACAGGTTCCTCAAAAAATTAAAAATAGAACTACTATATGACCCAGTAATTCCACTTCTGGATATATGTACAAAGCAACTGAAATCAATGTTATCTTGTACAGATAACATGAAATCAATGTTATCTTGTACAGATAACATGAAATCAATGTTATCTTGTACAGATAACATTACTCACAATAACCAACATAAAGAAACAACTTGTCTGTCAACAGATGAATGGATAAAGAAAATGTGATATATGGAAATACAATGAAATATTTTTGAAACTTGAGCGAATTATGCTAAGTGAAATAAGTGAAACACACAAAGACAAATACTGTATGATCTCATTTATATGTGGAATCTAAAATTAAAAATGAGTAGAATAGTGGTCACCAGGTAACAGAGGTGGGGGAAACAATGAGATGTTGATCAAAACGTACAAACTTCCAATTATAAGGTCAGCAAGTTCTGGGGATCTTATGTATAGCATGGTGATTATAGCTAAGAATACTATATCATATACTTCAATGTTGCTAAGTCAGCAGACCTTAAATGTTCTCATCAAAAAAGTAACGATAACCTACGTGAAGGGATGGAGGGCTTAGCTAATACATGGTGGTAACCATTTTACAATATATAAATGTATCA
Organism: Mustela putorius furo; assembly: GCF_011764305.1. NCBI lineage: Eukaryota > Metazoa > Chordata > Mammalia > Carnivora > Mustelidae > Mustela > Mustela putorius. The sequence goes on from NW_025422047.1 coordinate 6,903,191, forward strand.
AATCAACACATTGTATACCTTAAACTTACACAATGTTATGTGTCAGTTGTAGCTCATAAAGCTGAGGTAAATAAATAAATCAGCAAGCCAGGGAGCTCCTGAGCAGGTCATGATGTCAGGGTCCTGGGATGGAGCCCTGTATCAGGGCTCTCTGCTCAGTGAAGAATCTGCTTCTCCCTCTGCCTCTGCCCACCCCCGTCATGATCTCTCTCTCTCTCTCTCTCTCAAATCATGTACATAAATAAATAAATAAATAAATAATAAAAGAAATTGAAACACTTTTGTACTACTGGTGGAACTGCAAAATGTTATAGCCACCATGGAAAACAGTAAAGAGTTTCCTCAAAAAAATTAAAAATGGAATTACCATATGATCCCCCAATTCTACTTCTGGGTGTATGTCCAAAAGATTCAAAGCAGGGACTCGAAGGGATGTTTGCATGTCCAGAGCATCCAGGGGGTGGAAGCAACCCAGGGATCCATAAGTAGATAAACAGATAAACAAAATACAACATATACATATAACTCAATCATATTCAGCCTTAAAAAGTGAGGAAAACCTGTCATATACTACAGCACAGATGAACCTTGATGTTAGGCTAAGTGAAATAAGCTGGTCACAAAACAACAAATACCACATGATTCTACTTATATGAACTATCTCAAGCAGTCAAATTCTTAAAAAGCACAAATAGTGGTTGCTAAGAGTTGAAGGAGTGGTGAAAGGGTTGTTGTTCAATGGGTATAGAGTTTCAGTTCTGCAAGACGAAAAAATTTGTAAAGATCTGTTGCATAACGATATGCATATAATTAAAACTGTACTATGTGCTTAAAATTGATGAAAGTGGTACATTTTATGTTATGTGGATTTTAACCACACACACAAAAAAGTTTTACACAGATGGACCTACAGGGTATAATGCTAAGGGAAAGTGCGTGGGGGGACAGATGAACTAGATAACAGGGACTAAGAGTACCTTTACCCTGATGAGTGCTGAAAAATGTATAGAATTGTTGAATCACTATATTGTCCATCTGGAAATAACAGAATGCTGGATGTTAACTATATTGGAATTTTAAAATAATAAATAAATAATTTAAATTTAAGCTAAATAAGTAAATAAAGTAGCCCCCCTCCAAAGCCTTAAATTCAAACAGAATGCTACTGCTATTTCTGCTAATTACATAAATAATTAACTGGCCGGACAGGCCACTTTTATTAATTCCTTATACTTCAAGGGGAGTGATACTCCACTAAAAACACTAGAATTAAAAAAACAAAAACAAAAAACAAAAAACATTATTGGGACACCTGGGTGCTCAGTCCGTTAAGCAGCTGCCTTCAGCTTGGGTCTCTTGATCCCAGCATCCTGGGATGGAGTCCTGCATCCAACTCCTTGCTCTGCGGGGAGCCTGCTTCTCCCTCTGTCTCTGCCTGCCACTCTGCCTGCCTGTGCTTGCGTGCTCTCTCCCTGAAATATAAATTTAAAAAATCTTTAAAAAAAAATAAAAAATACATTAAAAGATAAGTATGGGTGGCTCAGTGGGTTAAAGCCTCTGCCTTTTAGCTCGGGTCATGATTCCAGGGTCCTGGGATCGAGCCCTGCATTGGGCTGTCTGCTCAGAGGGGAGCCTGCTTACCTGCCTCTCTGCCTACTTGTGATCTCTGTCTGTCAAAGGAGGAGGAGGAGGAAGAGAATACAGGCAATAAAAAGAAAGAGACCTGAGGGCTCAGAACACAGGCTGGCCCCAGTGTGGACAGGAAAAGTTAACTGAGACCTTCTTGCAAAGACCTCTAGGTCCTGAGGACCCTTGCTGACACTGCTCTTCTGTTAAATATTTACATTGTGTTTTCAATTTTCCCAAAGTTAAAGTCACAACTGCAAATAAAACAAATTCTATTCTTTTTTTTTTTTTTTTTAAGAATTTACTTATTTACACACACACACAGAGATACCCTAGCACATGGGTTGGGGGAGGAGCAAAGGGAGGTTAAAGGGGGAAGCAGAGTCCCCGCTGAGTTGGGAGCCAATCCTAGGACCCTGAGATCACCAGCTGAGCCAAAGTCAGATGCTTAATCGAATGAACCACTCAGGAATCCCATAAATTCTATTCTTAATTATTACGATGCTGGTACTTTTTAAAAAAATATTTTGTTTATCAAAAAGAGAGATAGTGAGAGAGCACAAGCAGGGGGAGCAGCAGGCAGAGGGAGAAGCAGGCTCCCTGCTGAGCAAGGAGCCCGATGCAGGACTTGATCCCAGGACCCTTCGATCATGACCCAAACCAAAGGCACCTGCTTAACAGACTGAGCCACCCAGGCGTCTCAAACCTGTGTCTTTTAATAAGACTATACTCAAGTCCCATAGATGAGGACTTGATTCTCCCTCAGTTCTAGGTAATTGTTTAGGACTTTTTCTCCCTTGGAGACCCCTCAGGTACTTGGGGTTCGCTGTAGATAGAAGGTCTGTGTCCCCCAAAACTGATATGTTGAAACCATCCCTAATTCGATGGTTTATTTGGAGGTGGGACCTTTGGGGGGCGATTAGGTTGTGAGGGTGGAGATTTCATGAATGCGATTATGCCCTTTAGAGACTCCTGTAAAGACACTGTTTAAAAAAAAAAAAAAGGTGTCTATAAACCAGGAAGCAAGGTCTCATCAGATACCAAATCTGCTGGTGCCTTGATCTTGGACTTTCCCACCTCTAGAACCATAAGAAATACATTTCTGTTGTTTAGAAGCCACCCAGTGTGTGCTAGTCTGTTATAGCAGCTTGAATGGACTAAGACAGGTTGACTAACTCCTGACCCTTTTGGCTCACTCCCCATTCTGGCCGTGTCTCTCTCTTTGCAGTAAGAATTCACTTCTCCTGCATTGACTCTCAGTGTTGGGCACTTTTGATCAGCACTTACTGTTCCTAGGTCTTTAGATAACCCCATCCCTGCTCTTAGAAACAGAGCTGCTAGAAAGAAAGAAAGAAAGAGAGAGAGAGAGAGAGAAACAGAGCTGCTAACCTCCTTTAGGCATACACATACACAATCTGGAACTATTTCCACAGTTTTTGGTTTGGTTGGAAATTTTTTGGTCCATACTATTTGAAACTAAATTTCCACTAGCACAAATTAAAACCAAAGCTCAAAAAGCTCAAAAACAAAACAAAAAACAGACCCAGAATTTGTCCAGATTTCATGTTCTGCAGTCATTTTGCTAAAATAGAAAAAGCTTTTCTATGGGAATAAAAGGTAAGAATTTATAAGTGATGATGTTCTCCCTGTTAGGAAAAGCAGGCTCACTGATGAGTTTGCCAGCATGTCAGCCAATTAGTATAAATAAAAGCCACAGAGGTAAAAAAAAAAATCATACAGATCTATGAATCCTTCCAAAAGTCAATGGACCACTACAATTAGCTGCAAGTCACACATTCACAACAAGACTACAAAACCCATTCATAAAAAAAAACCCATCTGTTCTGCAAGTAGATATAGCAGCTGTTGTAGTAAAATCATTCACATTCGCTTATGTTTGTTCAGTACAAATGAAGGCACTGAATCACTTTGTCAAAGGAAAATTGATAAGTTTTCCCATATTTGAAAAGATTCCTATATCTATGTCTACTCTTGGTAGGCTATGAGTAGTCCCAACTGACAAAATTTATTTTTAATCTTTGTAAACACTGTCATTTTTTAAATTTTCAAAGATTGCTAAAAATTTGAACCATAACTTGAGCCAGTGAAGAGACCATGCCTGCTCTTACCTACCACTCCTGGACATCAGAAAAATAGCAGCTCTCTCAAGGTAATGCATAAATTTAATGTGAATTCAAGAATAAAACCAACAAAATTATTTTATTCTGTAATTTGATATGTTGGTTTTAAATTTCACATGAAAAATGATCAATGCAGAAAAATTAGGAAAACCCTAAAAAAGAGAAGAAATGTGAGGGAAAGAGTCCTACTGCTAGTAAAACAACCCTGTGACACTTCTCTGATTAAAGCAGTGGTACTGGGGCACGTGGGTGGCTCAGTCCATTAAGCATCTGACCCTTGGTTTCAGCTCACATCCTAATCTCGGGTCCCGGGATCCAGCCCTGTGTCAGGCTCTGTGCTCAGCATGGAGTCTGCCTGAGTTTCTTTCTCCTCCTCCTTCTGCTCCTCCCCCCGGCGCTTGCTCACGGTCTCTCTCTTTCAAAACTAAATAAATAAATCTTTAGGAAAAGAAAAGCAGTGTTAGTGAGCATGAATAGATTTTTAAAAACCAATGGAAGAGAATAGAAAGTAAAAAAAAAACAGACCAAATACATCTGGAAATTTCATATAATGATGGCATCACAACTCACTGGCAAAAAAAGGAGTGTTTAATAACAGGGCTGGATCAACTAGATAACATGTAGAAAAAATCATTTTAGCTCCATGCTTCACACAATACACTATAATAATTCTAAACAGATCAGACTTAAATGTAAAAAATGAAAGCATACAATTACTAAACAAAAAAACTAAGTTCTTTCAGAGTGAGAAATAGTCAAAATCCAGAAACAAAGGATACCTGACTACTTAAAATTTTAAAGAGAAACATCTTTACGACAAACCATAAATGAAAAGAGAAATCATAAATTGGGAGAAAATATCTGCACTTTACACGAAAGACTAATGTCCCTACTGTATAAAGAGTTCTTAAAAACGGAGAAGGAAAAAAGATCAAAACCCAACATAAAAAAATGTACCATCTCCCCCCGCAAAATAAAGGCGGGCAGTTCAAAGGAAAAGAGAGGCAAATTGAAAACAACATTCAGATATATCATTGCTCATCTATCACAATGACAACACATTGTGTTGGCAAGACTACAGAGAAAGAGGCAAAATTTTTTTAGAAGATTTATTTCTTTACTGGAGTGTGTGTTTGTGTGTGTGTGTGTGTGCAGGTGAGCAAGGGGAAGGGTGGCAGAGGTAGGTAGAGAATTTCAAGCAGACTCCCTGATGACCACAGAGCCCACCACAGGGCTTGATCTCCCAACGGTGAGATGATGACCTGAGCCCAAAAGAATAGTCAGACATTCAACCAACTGAGCCACCCTGGCACCCTGAGAAATAAACAACTTTGTACACTGCTGGTGGGAATGTAAAATTCTTTAAAACCTATGGAAGAACTATCTAATAAATTTACCTATGCATTGGCAGCATCTAAAATTTACATGTGCTTTTTACCCTTTGACCCAGCAAACCCCACTTCTATAAACCCACCCAGTTATTCACTGCAGCATGATTTGTAATAGTAAAAGACTGGAAACAAATGTCCACCCATAAGGGACCAACTGAATAAACCATGTGTTGAAGTACTGTGAATCATAAAAAAGGATGAGAAAAATCTCTCTGGTATGCAAAGACTGTCTCCAAGATATTGTTAAGAAGCAAAATGTAGAGTATATAGAGTGTGCTACCTTTATATAAGAAGGGATGGGAAATAAAAATGTATATACATATTTGCTTATTTTTGGAAAAAAAAATGCCAGAAGGCCAACCCTAAAGTGTATGAAAATGGCTACCTACTAGGTATGGAGGAGGAGGATGCAAAAAAAGCAGAGCCTGGACTTTTCTGGTTATCCCTCCTTATATGGTCCTCAATTTTAAACAAAGCCACTGTTTTATATATTTAACAAATAATCTTAAACAGGGAAAGCAAACTGTAATTGAATAAAACAAAAAAAAAAACCCAAATGTAATTGAATTTCAAATTAATATCATAACCACACAAAGAATAATTTCAAGTAACTTGTGGACACATTACTCTAAATCCTTGGCAGTATACAGTCCGAGACAAAAAAAAAAATCTTGGGGTTTCTGGGTGGCTCAGTTGTGTAAGTATTGGACTCTTGCTTTCAGCTCAGATCTTGATCTCAGGGCTGTGAGATCAAGCCTCTGCATAAGATTTCTCTCCTCTCCGCTCCTTCCCCCTCTGCTCCCAGCCCTGCTCCCCACCTTTTAAAACAAATCTTAGGGGTGCCTGGGTGGCTCAGAGGGTTACGCCTCTGCCTTCGATTCAGGTCATGATCTCAGGGTCCTGGGATAGAGCACCGCATCAGGCTCTCTGCTCAGCAGGGAGCCTGCTTCCCCCTCTCTCTGCCTGTCTCTCTGCCTAATTGTGATCTCTGTCAAATAAATTTTTAAAAACTTTTAAAAATAAATAAATAAAGAAACAAAATAAAATAAGTCTTAAACTTCACTGGAGTGTTTATTGTCTATGTCAATTTTGAAGCTAATTTAAGTGTATTAGAGAAGATAATCAGTAAATATATTATTATTAGGAATCAAGATACCTCAGTGAGAATCAGAGAAAAGTATAAAATCAGAACTTTGATTCTGACTCTTGTTCAGAAAAACATGTTTTATTTTCCTAAAATGTACTATTTTTAGTGTACCATAAGCGTGGCAAGAAACAAAACATTAAAATGTTTAGGGAAGGCGGTAAGTCTAGAAAGGGGGTGTGTGGTGAGAGTCGAAGAAGGAGGGGCACCCATGTTCTAAAACTGAGGGAACAAGAAGGAGCAGTAGAATCAAGGAAAGGAGAGAAGATACGTTTTAGGACTGGAAAGAATTAAAATCTAAGCAAGAAAGAATAGTGAAAGAACAAATATGAACATGAGTATCATGTCAAACAGGGCCTTGAGGAATGGAGAATTCAGGTAAAAGACTAGCTTTAGAAAGGTGGTTCCTGGGGCGCCTGGGTGGCTCAGAGGGCTAAAGCCTCTGCCTTCGGCTCGGGTCGTGATCTCAGGGTCCTGGGATCGAGCCCCCCATTGGGCTCTCTGCTCGGTGGGGAGTCTGCTTTCTCCTCTCTCTCTGCCTGCCTCTCTGCCTACTTGTGATCTCTCTCTCTGTCAAATAAATAAATAAAATCTTTAAGAAAAGAAAAGAAAGGTGGTTCCTGGGGCGCCTGGGTGGCTCAGTGGGTTTAGCATCTGCCTGCATCTCAGGTCATGATCCCAGGGTCCTAGGATGAGCCCTACGGTTGGGCGCTCTGCTCAGCGGGGAGCCTGCTTCTCCTTCTGCTTGTGTTTACTCTCTGTCAAATAAAATCTGAAAGACAGAGGGAGAGGAAGGGATTAATTAGTCAGGTGGTTCTCACTGCGAGAATGGAGAGAAAGAGCGCAGGTGAAGACAGAAAGTACAGAACTTCCTTGAAGGTGTTCATCCAGCTGACCCCAATCAGTCCCTTACGCTATTGGGCTAGTTGTCCAGAGGGAGCCAAAGACAGGCGAACCCACCACTACCCGTATGATTTAAGGGCTCTGCTAGAAGGTGAGATGGACGAGGATACAGAAGAGGGGCATCAGACTCAAGCCAGAGGTTTGAGGGTAAGGAGGAGGCAGAGGATGGGGAGATGTGACAGCATGTGCCCAGATATGAGGTCTAGAAATTCAAGAACTATCAGGAGACAGCAGGTCAGAGGGGAGACAGCGGATGAGCCAGATATGAGAGGCCAAGGAGTTCAAACTCACCCTGGGGACCGTGGAAGGCAGCTGGGGATTTTAAGCAGCTGAATGTAATAATCAGATGTGGATTTTAGAATAGCTGGAGAGAAGCAAGATGGGAGACACAGAAACATAGCTAGCATCCCTTCAGCGGATGACTAAGGCAGCTGAGAGAGAAGAGATTCTAGAGGAGTGTTCGGGGAGTTGAACTGACAGTGGGGGAAGATTCATAGAGAGGAGAGGAAGTAGGGCTAAGGCAGAGGGAAGAGCATTGATGGTCCTGACCACCATCTACAAGCAGAGATGAGAACTGCCATCTGTGCTCAGGTAATTTCAGGAAGGGAGACAATCTGGGTGCCTGGGGGCAAGGTTTTGTAGGAGCTTTGAAGCCTCTGCCAATCTTAACATTAACTGGATTCCAGCTATTTACTCAGACGGACCCATCCCGCACTTTGGTCACGATGCCTGCCAACCTCTGTATGGATAAATGACATATTTCTAAGAAGTGGGTCAGGCTATGAGGACTAGAGACCAAAAGGGGGTTGGAAATGAATGAACTGAGGTTTACACTAGCCCTGGCGAGGAAAGATACCAGGAAAATGAGTCTAGGATAATGAACAGCCACCCACCCATTGGCTTCTCCATGCTCAGAGCCTTTATCACTTTTGATAACTCTGGCAGTTGGTCAGGAGTAAGTGATCAGTAGCTATAGGAACACAGGCTGTAGAGGTTTCTTCTGGGCAAAAATAATCTGTAAGTCAACCTAAGAACAAACAGACCCCAAAGCTGACTGTGGGTGTAGGGGAGCTCCTGAATGGAGGAAAAGCCGTGGGGCGAGGGGTCAGAGGATTGTTAGAGAACATACAACACCTAATAGAACCTAACAGGTACCTAATTAAGCACTTCACCACAACTGCCAAACTGCTAAGTGCTATGGATTGAATGTGGCCACCCCCTCCCAAATCTGTAAATTGAAGCTTAACCCTCAATGTGATAGTATTAGGAGGTGGGAGCCCTTGGGAAACTAGATTTAGATCAGATCATAGGATGCGACCTTCATGATGGGATTTAGTGCCATTTTAGGAAGAGGGAGAGAGGGACAACTCTCTTTCTGCAGTTTGCACTGAACAAAGGCCACAGGAGCACATAGCAAGAAGGGGACGGTCTCCGAGCTGAAAGAGGGCCTTCACCAGGAATGGAGTCTGCCAGCACTTTGATCCTGAACTTCTCAGCCTCCAGAACTATGAGAAATAAGTATTTGTTGTTTTGGAAGTCACCCAAGCTATGGTATTTTTGCTACGCAAAGTAAGCATCTTATTACATAGGGCAATCAAGGAGGTCACTCTGAGTAACACTTTATGTACACAGTGAGTTTTAATACTTTCCTAAGAGGCTTGCTGTGTGTTGTTTTTTTTTTTTTTAATTGGACTTTTCTGTGTCTCAAGACAGAGGCTTTATTTAGGACATACATTTTTTTTTTTTTTAAAGATTGTATTTATTTATCTGAGAGAGAATGTGTGCTCCCGAGTGCGTGAGAGCAGGAGCTGGGGGTGAGGGGTAGAGGGAGAAGCAGGCTCCCTGCTGAGAAGATGCTAGGAACTCCCTGACTTGGGACTCCATCCTAGGACCCTGGATCATGACCTGAGTGGAAAGCTGACTTAGCCGACTAAGCCACCCAGGCGCCCCAAGACATATATCCTTAATTAGTGCTAATATAAGCCCATTAACTCAGTGGTTACAATTAAATATGGTAGTAGACCAAAATTACAGTAACCAATCAGCTTAATGGTCCTCTGTATAGCCATTAAATGCTGGACACTGTGCATACTAGAACGAGCCAGAGGCCCCAGGCCTGAGTCTCTCCCTGTTCAGACACTTGACCTTGACCGAGTGACCGGTCTTCAGCCAGATAACAGACTCTGCTTTCCTAAGAGGTCCTGATTACACCAGAAATGGGGAATGAGCTCACTACTTAAGTTGAGTGTTCCCAGAATCAGTACCTTAGCCCTACAGAACATTTTTTGAGACATCCAAGGTTCCAAAAATACTGCATATACACTCCCTGCTTTATTTCATACAGTGGCAGCACTGTTTATTTTTGCAAGTTAAAAAAAAAAGTCAAGAACCCTTGAGTTGTTTTTTTTTTTTTTTAATCTGACACAGAGAGAGAAAGATCACAAGTAGGCAGAGAGGCAAGCAAAGAGAGAGAGGGAAGAAGGCTCCCTGATGAGCAGAGAGCCCGATGCAGGACCCATCCCAGTACCCTAGGATCCTGACCCGAGCAGAAGACAGAGGCTTAACTGAGCCACCCAGGCGTCCCACCCTAGAGCTTTTTATTTTGCAGTCTTAGGGCCCATAATTTTACTTTCAGCAGGACCCTGTCAGGGGTATTTTGAAAAATACTTAGGTTTGGTGAAACTAAAAATACTCAGTACATTTCCTCCATAAAACTGTTTAAAGGTGGGGCACCTGGGTGGCTCAGTGGGTTAAGCTGCTGCCTTCGGATCAGGTCATGATCTCAGGGTCCTGGGATCGAGTCCCGCATCGGGCTCTCTGCTCAGCAGGGAGCCTGCTTCCCTCTCTCTCTCTCTCTCTGCCTGCCTCTCTGCATACTTGTGATCTCTATCAAATAAATAAATAAAATTAAAAAAAAAACTGTTTAAAGGGAAAATGGAGATCCTTTGATCTGGAGCCTCAGACACTCAGCAGTTCATCTTACATGTGACACCTGGGCCAAGCTTTAGTCATGATGTCAATTTCTGGCAGGTCTCCTGGCTCAAGGCTGGACCGCCGGGCGGTCCAGCCTTGAGCCATCAATCCTCCCAAACAAGCCACTCATCACAGAGCCAGTGTGCACGGCCAAAGTGCACTTCTCAGTCCTCCCTCCTCTCTCTTCCCTGTCTTGTCTTTTCCTTTTTAATCCCTTGCTTATTATTTCTTTTCTTTAAATATATTTTTTAAAAATTTTATTTGACAGACAGAGATCACAAGTAGGCAGAGAGGCAGACAGTGAGAAAGGGGGAAGCAGGCTCCCCGCTGAGCAGACAGCCCCATGTGGGGCTCGATCCCAGGGCTCTGAGATCATGACCCGAGCTGAAAGCAGAGGCTTTAACCCACTGAGCCACCCAGGGGCCCCTTTCTTTTGACTATCAAAATCAATTCTTGTTCAAAGGCCCACTAGCCTCCCTGTTAAGGCACAGTGTTACTCCTTCACCCTGATTATTCAAATCTCAAATTCCCCCTCACCTCTTCTAACTGGTCTCCAAACAGTCTCAATGCATTCAGGGGGAAAAAGAGACACTGCAGATGTCTGATGAACAAACGGGACGGGGCGTAGGTGATGTACTAGTGTACTAGAACCTTATGGGGCTATGATAGGGCACAGTAGTTACCTAGGACTACTGTTAACAAAGTAACAAATTACCACACATTTGGTGGCTTAAAATGACACAAATTTATTCTCTCACAGTTCTAGGGACCAGAGCCCAAAATCAGTTTCACTGGGCTACAGTCAAGGCATTAGCAGGACTGGTTCCTTCAAAAGCTGCAGGGGAGGGACGCCTGGGTGGCTCAGTTGGTTGGACGACTGCCTTCGGCTCAGGTCATGATCCCGGAGTGCCGGGATCCAGTCCCGCCCGCATCAGGCTCCCAGCTCCATGGGGAGTCTACTTCGCTCTCTGACCCTCTCCTCGCTCATGCTCTCTCTCACTGTCTCTCTCTCAAATAAATAAATAAGATCTTTTAAAAAAAAGCTGCAGGGGAGAACCTGTTTCATGGCCTTTCTAGCATCTGGAGGTTGTCTGCATTCTTTAGTTAAGGGCCCTTCCTCCTGTCGTTCCAACCTCTGCTTCCATTGTCACATCTCCTTCCATTGGCAAATCCCTTCTGTGATTACCTTCAGGTCCCACCCAGATAATCCCAGAAAAATAGCATTTGAGCTCTTAATTTAACCTCAGCTATAGAACCGCTTTTGTTATAGAAGGTAATATTCCGAGATTCCCAGGATTAGGATAAGGCTATCTTACGGAGCCATTTTTCTCCCCACCCCAGGGGACTAAAGTAACTCCAATCATTTCTGATCCTTTCGAGTGAGCCAGTGAAGGTTGAGTGACATAATTTGAAGAATAATCATGAATCTGCTCCTACTTGGAAACACAGTAAATTCCAGGACTTTATTAGTAACATAGTATTTCTGACATCTCACAATTTATCTTGATTTATCAGTGTGCCATAACACCAAAACTAGAAAGCTAACAAAAGGGAGAACTGGGGTGAGAGGCAGCTTTGTAATATGACTATAACATTCCCCACTCCTGGTGTATGTGCCCTGTATAACCCTCTGCCTTTGGGTGTGGGTATGGATGGGCCCTGTGGCCATGGTGGGATGTCACCCCCTTGGCTGCTAACATAACATATGAGACCCAAGTGAGAGCCCAAGTGCCTGACATCTTCCAGCTGACTGTGAGGAACCAAGCTGTCATATTCCGAGAGGGCCATGTCACTATAACCTGACAGTAGCCTCAAGCAGCTGAGAGTGATTCCCAGGGGACAGCCAGCAGGAAAATGGGGACCTCTGTCTGACAACTGCAAGAAAATGAATTCTGCCCATAACCCGAATGAGTTTGGAAGAGGACACCAAGACCAGGATGAGATCATGGCTGTAGCCGAGATCTTGATTTTAGCCTGGTGACACTGTGAGCAGAGACCCAGCTGCCCCAGGCCCAGACTCCTGACTCCTGAAAACTATAAGGAAGAAAAATGTGTCGTTTTAAGCCACTATGTTTGTGGCAATTTGTTCAGAAGTACTAGAAAACTAACATAGTTGTCAAATACAGAATTTGAACCGGCAATTAGTTACGTGAACTTTGGGAGGGTCAACAAACTATCTGAAATCGTATAAAAATTTTCGAGTGCTCATTTAACTAAGGAATGGGTCCAAAACTTGCAGCAGACTCTCAACAAGCTAGCACCCCATACAAATGATTAACACTAAATTGGGGGTCTAATAATGCAGTCAAAAAATAATTTTTAAAAAAGATTTATTTATGTATTTATCTTAGAGAGAGTGAGCCAAGGAGGGAGGAGAGTAAGGGGGAGAGAGAATCTCAAGCAGAATCCATACTGAGCCTGGCGCCCAGCCTGGGGCTGGACCTCATGACCCTGGGGTCATGATCTGAGCCGAAATTAAGGGTCAGATGCTTAACCCACTGAGCCACCAGGAGTGGTCCCCCTCTGATATTTTGAGATGTTTCTTTTGAGATCCACATCTGGCACGATAGCAAAGAATAGGTAGATCCTACAAACAGAAAGTAGGGACTAATAATAAATCATTCTGTGTTAATATTCTTCCATCTCTTACCATGTGGAGTAAGGTGGAAAGTAAAGACATAGCAGTATATTTCATTGCAAAGCATGTCTGTAGGAAAAAAAAAAAACTCAGCAGAATGTCTCTCCCTCAGTGTAGGTCACTGCCCTGAACAGTACTAGTACACAACATGCAGTGTCCACAACATGCTAAAGTTAGGTTCCTCTACTGTCATCCTGACCTCAAGCCCTGCCCCCTTCCCTAACACTTTGTGGTTCTTCATTGCTCTATAGATAAATGCTTCAAAACCCTTCTGCAAGCTTCCCTGAAAGAATTCAAAATCCTCTTTCATCTCAGGAGTATCTGCACAAATTTTTTTCTACCCATTCAGATGCCCAGTGCCTGGGAGAGTGACACCTTTTTATTATATGATTTCCTAGCAACAGAAAGTCAGCCTGCCTGGGAATCTAACCTACACTGCTTTGAATTCAAAGCACCTATGTTCATCTAAATGTTAACACCATGCTATGTAGGGATCCCTACTGAATGATCCAAAAGCTAAAATGGGAAGACACTCAGAAATAAACCCTGGATTAAAAACAAACAAACAAAAAAAAAAACAATGCTAACAAACAAACAAAAACCCTGGATTAGCACTGCAAATGACACTTCTGTTAAAGGGACAAGCACTAATGAAATTCTAATTATTTCATATAATTCAATACTTAATTCCGGAACACTTGCAAATATGCAATCCACTGAGTTTCCTGTGGAAAACACAAAGATTCTTAAAGCAAGTTTGTTACATTCCCAAGGCTAGAATGTGGCAGTGTCAGAGGCCTGAAAACCATACAGTAAACTCTTTCAAGGCAGGAAGAAATTCATTGTATAATACAAATACCAACAACGTTATGGGGGAGAGGAAAAGGTACGAAGTCAGCCTTGGTGGGCTTTGGAGAATGAGTAGGTGAGGACAGATGGAATTTTCCTCCAAACCGAAGGATACAAAGGCAAAGGGAAAGCTGAGAGGCACAGAGAGTGAGGCGTGTGAGAAGGGGGAGCATCAGCGCACAACTGGGTACAAGAGGACGTGAAGACTAGTCGGCAAGGCAGGAGAACACCCAACTGCAAGAGGTCAAAAAAGACAAACTTCATGTAGGTAATGAAATGCCAGGAAGGGACTTTTACTGTGTTACTGCTGTTGCTGCAGTTAGTGTGGGTGTGCATGTATTTAATTGCTTACAAGTTACAGAATCCAAATGGTGCTTTAAGAAAGTAACTCTAGGGGTGCCTGGGTCGCTTAGTGGGTTAAAGCCTCTGTCTTCGGCTCAGGTCATGATCTCAGGGTCCTGGGATCAAGCCCCACATCAGGCTCTCCACTCAGCAGGGAGCCTGCTTCCCTTTCTCTCTCTCTGCCTGCCTCTCTGCCTACTAGTGATCTCTGTCAAATGAATAAATAAAATCTTAAAAAAAAAAAAAAAAAAAGAAAGAAAATAACTCTAACAACAGTAGGGAAAATGGTTTGTAGAAGCAAAAGCTCAGAGAACCAAAACCAGTTAGGAATCTATTAGAGTGGTGCAGGTTCTGATGGCTAACAGTGATTCAACACTAAGCACGATATTTGTAATATCTCATTTAATCGCAAGACAATCTCACAAGGTAGACACTACTACTAACCTCACTTTCTGGTTGAGAAAGGTGAGGCTTTGAAAAGTTAAGTCACTCGCCCGGGGTCATAAAGCTAGTGGGTAGCAATATCAGGTTCCCCAACCAGGCCCAGCTCCGCAGCCCAAGTTTTCCTCTATTTTATCTCAGATGACAAGGTCTGAACTAGGCCAATAGCAGTTGATACAGGGAATATTTTGAGGGTAAAATCAATTGGACTTCGTGCTGGATTAGATTTTAAAAGCGGCAAGAGAGAGAAATCAAATACTGAAAGATTTCCAGTCTAGGTGTCTACCCGTGACAGTGTCACTACCAAGAAGATTACAGAACAGGACAGAAAATTCCAATCCCAGCTGTAGCAAATGAAGAACTACTGGATCTGTGGCCTTGGTTTGTACATTAGCACTTCACTCTGTAAGAAACTGACCAACCATGTACTAAAGTTCTCCTCGATGATGGATATTCTGTGGAATGTCTCCCTCCGAGGGGACCAACCAGGTGGGATGCACTGACAATTCTCTTAGCACTCTGTGCCTGCACCGCCACCAGCAATCAGCCAATCCCCATGATTGCTATTCAGCTCACTTACTTTCCATCTCATTCTCTTCCTGGTCCTCCTTTTGGCCAATCTAATCATTAACTGTATCTTTATCGCCAAGCATAAATGTGCAAGGCCACGTGGTAAAATTTAAACTGATATAATCACCCTCTGTTAATAATTCTGACTGAAGATTTTCCAGACCCAGATGTTAAAGCTATTGGGTAAAATGAAATCAACTAGCCATGCTTTTCTCCAAACCTCACAACATTAAGAACTCAAAACTTACTCTATAAAAGTTAGGTACTAGGGCACCTGGATGGCTCAGTTAAGCTTCCAACTCTTGATTTCAGCTTAGGTCATGATCTCAGGGTCATGAGATTGATTCCCACCTTGAGCTCCATGATGGGTGTGGAGCCTGCTTAGGATTCTTCACCCCACCCCTCTGCTCCTAAGCAGGAACACACACACTTTCTCGCTCTCTCTTTAAAAAAAAAAGTTAGGCATCATGAGGCTTTATTAAGTCCCAAGTGACTTCAGTTTGCAATCTCTACCTGTATGTCCAACAAACAGGTGGTTTATAGTTCAATGCTTTAATACCAGTCACCTTCCTCTTCTTTTCATCAATCTTCCTTAGGACTGTTATCTTTTTCCAGAAACACTTACCTATGGTAGACATTATCAACCTCCCTCCTTAATGACTCCTCAAGAGTTGACAACCTATCAGGCACTCACAAGTGACTCCTCAGGTACATGATTTGTTGGTTAGACCAGTCCTAAAGTTTGTGAAACCATCCATTTTCACCAGACCAAGCCTTCTCCTCACCTCTCCCAATTAATATTAGGCTAATTGTCATCCCTTTTTAATGTAGACTGACCCCTCCTTGAGTAACAAACTCTAACTGCATATGGACAGTGGGGTTTGTATGTGTTACATGATGTGCTGTCCATCCTTCAGGAATATTGTGGCATCAATAAGTCATCTTTTGTGGGGCACCTGGGTGGCTCAGTGGGTTAAGCCGCTGCCTTCGGCTCAGGTCATGATCTCAGGGTCCTGGGATCGGGTCCCGCATCGGGCTCTCTGCTCGGCAGAGAGCCTGCTTCCCTCTCTCTCTCTCTGCCTGTCTCTCCATCTACTTGTGATTTCTCTCTGTCAAATAAATAAATAAAATCTTTTAAAAAAAAATAAAATAAAATATTTATTTATTTATTTGAGAGAGAGAGAGAGACTATGTGAGGGGGGAGGGGATGGAGGAGGCACAGGGAGACAAAGAAACCCAAGCAGACTCCCCAATAAGCACAGAGCCCAACCGGGGGTTCCACCTGACCACCCTGAGATCATGACCTGAGCCAAAATCAAGAGTCGGAACCTTAACCAACTGAGCCACTGCCCCATCCCTCCACGTTTCATCATCTTCACTCTCCCAAGAGCTAGTAAGATTTGAAGTAATAGAATGCTCCTTCTTATCACTTTCAGAGACACTACATGAAGTTAATAACACTCGTAAAACCCCTCAAGGGGTGCCTGGGTGGCTCAGTTGGTTGGGCGACTGCCTTCAGCTCGGGTCGTGATCCTGGAATCCCTGGATGGAGTCCCTGAATCGAGTCCCGCATCAGGCTCCCTGCTCAGCGGGGAGTGTGCTTCTCCCGCTGACCTCTCTCCTCTCATGCTCTCTCTCTCTCTCAAATAAATAAATGGAAAAAATCTTTAAAAAAAAACAAAAAACCAAAACCCAAAACTCAAAATTAGGTACAAGCCCAGCAAACATAAATGTACCACAGACTAATAGTCAACCAGACTTTAACTGAAAATGGGAGCCAGTACACAACCAACACTGCCATCTGTTGGTAGCAGTCAGAATTGGCTCACTTCTGTTAGGAATCCTTCCTTGTTTCCACCAGCCCCAAGTCAGAGGTTTTTCAATTTTTTTTTTTTTTACCACTCATTTGCTTACTTTATTGACATTGTTATTTGTTGGAAATACATCTTTACTTTTTTATGTATTTTTTTATTAATTAATTTATTTTCCAAAAAACAGTATTCATTATTTTTTC
Organism: Mustela putorius furo; assembly: GCF_011764305.1. Taxonomy (NCBI): domain Eukaryota; kingdom Metazoa; phylum Chordata; class Mammalia; order Carnivora; family Mustelidae; genus Mustela; species Mustela putorius. The sequence goes on from NW_025422047.1 coordinate 6,920,223, forward strand.
ACCACACCCAGTGCTGCATGCAATCCGTGCCCTCTATAATACCCACCACCTGGTACCCCAACCTCCCACAACCTCGCCACTTCAAACCAATTCTTAAATACAGGAGATGCTATCTCACTTTTTGAACCTCACAAAAGTAAAAGCAACCATTTCTGAAAATATCTTAGAATAACATGACAATACAAATTTCAATATCTATTGTTTCTTTAACTACAAAGATATCATAATTTGGTAAGATTTGTCATCAGAGACATATTTGTCTTTACATAACTCACATTAGATAAACAAATATTCTCATATCACTTTTAGAGCTCACATGTCAAAGACATTCCAGGGGAAATGCACATGTTCTTACACACAGGCAAATTTGGCTCACTCATAAATACTAGGTTTCTCAACACTATATACCTGCACATAGTACAGAGTATTAGGAAGACTCCTAGATCAAGTCAGCAACCAGATTCTCCTTCAGTCTGCCACTCTAAGAGTTTGGCCAAATCTAGGACTTTGGTTCTATGAGTTTGGTCAAATCCTGACACTCAATTTCTTCATATATAAAATGGGAGTATAATGCCAATCCTCTTTACCTAATGGGTCTTTTGAAAAAAGTGAAACAAAATACGTACAAATGTTTTAAAAACTAGGAAGTATGATAAAAACTTCAAGTAGTCTCATCTTCTTGCTTAACTCAAAGAAGTTTCTCACACATGCACACATGCTCGTCATCAACTGTCACCAAATGGTTTATCACATGTGTATTTTTTGGCATATATCTAAATCCATTCTATATTGCTCCCCAAGTTTAACTTTTTATAAAACAGTGTGTATTTGGAGGCACCTGGGTGGCTTGGTCAGCTAAGTGTCTGCCTTCAGCTCAGGTTATGATCTTGGTGTCCTGGGAGGGAACCCTGCATCGGGCTCCCTGCTCAATGGGGAGCCTGCTTCTCCTTCTCCCTCTTCCCCTCTGCTCATACTCTTCCCCACCACCAAATAAATAAATAGTATCTTTTTTAAAAGCAGGGTGTATTTTTTAAAAAAGAAGAGTACTAGGCAGTAGAATAAAAAAAAATCTACAGCTTTCATACACCTATGACCTCTTTTCACGGTCCCAGTAACAAGCATTTAAAATTGATATTAAACATATAAAATAAGTAATGGATGCCACACTGCATTAAGGGAGAATTACAGGAATCTCTCTTCCCTTTGAACTTAGCAAATCTCTTTGCTAGCATCCTCTTGTGCCCTGGGAATTCAGGCCCAGTGAAATTGGATTTCACACACCTCTCTTATCTTCTAGAACTACTAGATCAGTGTGGACTGCAGTTCTCAAAAATAGTGTCCAGTTGTTCCTGTGGTAGCGGGATAATGTTAACAGTGTTATGTTTCTGTTAGTGGTGTTTATACTTTAATTTCTATTGCCATTATTATGGAATGGGCTATCCAGTATCTCATGAAAACTAGCATTTTTTTTTAAAGATTTTATTTATTTGAGAGAGAGAGAGAGAGAGATCACAAGTAGGCAGAGAGGCAGGCAGAGAAAAAGGGAAGCAGGCTCCCCGCTGAGCAGAGAGCACCATGTGGGGCTCCATCCCAGGACCCTGAGATCATGACCTGAGCCGAAGGCAGAGGCTTTAACCCACTGAGCCACCCAGGTGCCCCGAAAACTAGCATTTTTCTTAGTTATATTCTGGTGGGAAATTTTTACAGTGGCCAGGTAAATGCTCTGAGAGGTCTATGATATCCTTTGTCCCCTTAAAGTGGTCTTAGAGGGGCGCCTGGGTGGCTTAGTGGGTTAAAGCCTCTGCCTTCGGCTCGGGTCATGATCCCTGGATTCTGGGATCGAGCCCCGCATCAGGCTCTCTGCTCAGCAGGGAGCCTGCTTCCTCCTCTCTCTGCCTGCCTCTCTGCCTACTTGTGATCTCTGTCAAATAAAATAAACAAAAATCTTTTTAAAAACAAAAGTGGTCTTAGAATCTGGGGATGGAAGAATGGAGGAGTGGAGGGGTGGACAGTTACTTCTCCAACTCACAAACCGTTATCTTTTCCAGTTCCAGAGCTTGGCTACCATATCTGCTTGATTTCATTTTATCCTATTTTTCTTAATAAAGCAATTAAAAGCCTCACAAGAAAACCCAATTACTGAGTCTAGCAGCTCTGAGAACCCCTAACGGAAATCCATGTCAGTCCCCAGGGCTATTTATATTCTCTCTTCTTTTATTCTTTAGCTTGTTGTCTCATTAGGCTTAGAGATGTCTCTTTCTCAAAGTTACTGTTGCCAGGAAACATAAGAACAAGATGGAGAACAAAAGTTTAAGAACTGAGTAAGCTGATCTTCTCCCTTCTCCCCACCAACACAGATATGTTCAAGTAAATATCCCTGAACACTCATTTACTATCATGTTCACCCAGACCCACCCCCAAACCCAAACGTAGGCTTTGAACACAACAGATGCCCCATCAAATGTGAGCAAATACTTTTCTAAATATCATTGCCCTTTATCAAATTATCACCCACCTATGACCTAGGTCACAGACGCACGAAACCTCCTGGTTCCCACCTCCACACTTCTTCCACTACACACACAGTATTTCCTGAAAGGAGTGTTCAAAAAAAAGAGACAGGTGCCTTTTCCTTCATCACATATACTTCTTGCCTTTAGTTATAAAATCAATTTAAAACTCTCTGGGTAACAGAGCTCATCATTGTACCAACAGACAGAACAGGACCAAAAAAATAATAATAATACTAATGACCAGAATGACACTCAAGGAGGGTTGGCTAGCTGAAGAGCCTTTTTTTGTTGTTGTTTTGTTTTGAAGTGACATGAGTAGCATGTTCAAGAAACCTCTATGTGGGGGCGCCTGGGTGGCTCAGTGGGTTGGGCCACTGCCTTCAGCTCAGGTCATGATCTCAGGGTTCTGGGATCGAGTCCCGTATCAGGCTCTCTGCTCAGTGGGGGGCCTGCTTCCCTCTCTCTCTCTCTCTGCCTGCCTCTCCGTCTACTTGTGATTTCTCTCTGTCAAATAAATAAAATCTTTAAAAGAAAGAAAGAAAGAAAGAAACCTCTATGTGTTGAGGCTCTGAGGATGTGGTCCTTCCCAGATACCACGGGTGGGATAACGAGAGCAAGCAGTGCTTGCTACACATGTATGTGTCTATCCCTGAAAGGTGGCCCACCTTGTCAGAGGTTACTGAGTGCTATAATGGTACCACAATGGTACCAAAAGCACATCTAGGAGAGGAAATCTAGAGAACAACTGGGATCAACCTATCATTTCAGAGACTATCTGGCTTGACCCCTCACTTAAAAAGTGAAGAAAATGAGGTCTTAAAAGGTTAAATGATTTACCCAAGATGACAAAGCAGGGCAGAGGTAGGACTAAAACCCAGTCTTTAATTCTCTGTCCAGTGCTGAAACCTTGAACCATCAATTATGGTGTTGCCTCAGGGAAGAGCCCACCTCACCTCATTCTGTGATGGTGGGACAATATGGTCCCAGGAGTCACACATCCCTGGCTAGGACAGGTCATCGGTTGATTTTTAGATGCCTACAGACACCTTAAGCACTTTATGCCAAAGATGTCTACTGAAATCCTGAGACCAGTTCATTCTATCACACTTCGCATCCTATCATACATCCAAAACTGTACTCTGTTATATTCCTTCCTCCACTGCTCAGGGTTTCTTCTCCCGGACCTTGCTTTCTTCCTCTCTTTTCCTTCTCTTACACCATACTGTACCCTCTGGAACTCCTATTCCACGATTAATACGAACAATTGACAATGTCCTGACTACTTCACAGACTCCTCCCTGTAACCTTGGGCCTTAACTAAAACCCAAGTGCCCGGCTTCCCTGTTGGATACTGTGCATTCTCGTATGCATTCTAGCTTGGGCTTGGGAATTGCATCATGAGCTTCCTTCTGACTTCTCATGGAAGAACACTGTCCTTCTAAAATCATGTAAACCTTGGCTCCTTACAGGCTCATGTTATCTGGTTCTATCTCCTTCTATTCCCTCTTTATTTCTGTAATCTGCAAGCCTCGGTGTAACTCCTTATCCACTCAAGATCTTCGCACCTGACTCGTAGCCTCAGTCCAGGCCTTACCCTTATCTAGCATAATTTCCAAGTCTCATGTGGGTGACCAGACCTACAATTCCTGCACCTGTCAACTCCAAAAAACTTGACCTTCTCTTCACTTCACTCACTCACTCACCCAGGGAATACCCTCGACCTTCTAATCACTCAGAACTTCTCAGAAACACTCTTACTTTTTCACCTCCCACTCACTTCTGAAACCACAGCAATTGACCTAACCACTCTTTTGAAACTGTTCTCTCACAAGATCAAACATTCCTCTTTGCCAATCCCATGGACATTGTCTAGTCTTTGCCAGCTTTGATGCCACTCATCATTCCTTCCTGGAAAGTCTCTGCTCCCTTTGCTTCTGGGGTACTTCACTACCACGGTGCTCCTCCCACTGCTGTGACCATTCCTTCACGGTCTCCTTCATGTGACCCCTTTCCCTTGCTTTTTAAAATGTCTTCTCAACGCTCTCACTGGGTGAACCCATCCGTACTTTCATGGATTGTTCATCTCATGATTCTACATTTACACCTCCAAGCTTAGATTCTTAGACCTAACTGGGTATTCAATAGGTACCCCAAATCCAACTTTAAAAAACTTAAAACCTTATCTCCTATATGCCCTGCTTTATCCCACCTGCTTCTCCCCCTGAACTCAATTTCTCTTTACTGACAGCACCACCACAGATACCCAGTCTACAGAACTAATCATCCTCTTTCAGTCCACCTTAACCCAACCTTCACCCCCATATCTGGTCAATCACCAAGTCCTGACAATCTTCTCTCCTTGTATTTTTTTTTAAGATTTTATTTATTTATTTGACACAGAGAGAGACAATGAGAGAGGGAACAGAAGCAGAGGGAGTTCTCCCTGCATTTCTTGAATTGGTCACCTTCCATGAATTTCTTCACCCCCACTGCCACAACTTGTTCTGAGCTCTCATCACAACTCACCTAGAATTCTATGACAGCCCCCTAATTGGTCTGTCTGCCTAGAAGCTTATCTCCATCAAGTCCATCCTTCACATAATTAACAGAATTGATTGATTCTGATGAAATACAAACCTGCCCTCATCCTCCCATTTGAAACTACTCGGGGGGGGGGGGGCGGTGCCTGGGTGGCTCAGTAGGTTGAGCATCTGCCTTTGGCTCAGGTCATGATCACGGGGTCCTGGGATGGAGCCCCACATAGGGCTCCCTGCTCTATGGGGAGCCTGCTTCTCTCTCTCCTGCTCTCCCTGCTTGTGCTCTGTCAAATAAAGAAAAGAAAGGAAAGGAAAGGAAAGGGAAAAAGAAAAGACACTACTCTGTGGTTCCAAGGCTCAGAAGACAAATTCTAATAAGCTTCATAACCAACCATGTTCAGTCCTGTGGAATCTGATTTCTGTCCATTCCTCTACCCTCACCTTCTCAGCTTTCAACACTCTCTGACCCGTAATTTATGCTCTAGCCACTCTGAACTGCCTATGACTTCCATGTACCATAGTGAGCTCTCACTGGAGTATCTCCAGCATTGCACTTAGCACAAGGAATTATAACTGTTTACATTTCTGTCTTCCCAACAGACTGTCAGTTGATTCCCTAAGTGGGGGAGGGGTTATATCTTGTTCATCATTTTATCTCCAGCATCTAACAAAGTGGTTGGCATATACTCAGTATTTAATTAACGCTGAAAAATGAGTGGACATATTTGGAAACTTCCCATAAAAAGCACGACATGACAGGGGTGCCTGGGTGGCTCAGTTGGTTAAATAAGTGCCTGCCTTTGGCTCAGGTTGTGATCCCAAGATCCTGGGATCGAGTCCCATGTCAGCTCTGTCAGACTCCCTGCCCAGCCAGGAGTATTCTTCTACCCTTCCCTCTGTCTCTCCACCCTGCTCGTGCTCTTTTGCTCTTGCTCTCTTTCAAATAAATAAATAAAATCTAAAAAAAAATTTTTTTTAAAGCCATGACATATAGATGATAGCTACCTGCATTGTGAGCATAGCATAACGTATAGACTTGTCGAATCACTATGCTGTATCCCTGAAACTAATCTAATGCTGTGTGTCAACTATAATTCAAATAAATAAATGAATACATAAATAAAATAAAAGGCATAACATAACATTTATGTCTTTTTTTTAACCATTAAAAGATATCAGTTTATTTGGAAAGAGCAGAAAACTGCAATCTGAGACAGGCAAGCAATGACACCATCACAGGTAAGTCTGCAGAACCAGGGAGAGGAAGCTCGCTCTTTCATACAGGAAAGACAGAAGCTGGAAAGGTTGTTGTAAACTGAAAATTCATTGGGGTAAACTGCAAGTCTGAGTATAGTGGCTTCTCATTGGCTGGCCAGCGACAGTCTCTCATACATATAACAGTATAGGTCAGTACAGAGAATCAGGTAAGTGGGCCAATAGCAATTTGGCGGTTTGGAAGAAATAGTTTTATTCCCCTATACCTTACAAATTTGAAATACAAAATTGATTAGGGTTTTTCATAGCCATCCTGTTATGTTCTTAATAGTGTTACATCCACACCAGCCTTAAAAGGTGGTAATCCCTAACATATTCTAATATCTTTGTGTGTTGCTGTTAACAAAATTTGCATTTTTCACTCTTACAAATGTATTGTGTTTTATCCCCTGCTCACACAAATGAATGGAGGGTTCACAAGTGTTCATTAAGCCCTAAGTTTATAAAGAAGCAACAAAAATACTGGTACTCGGGGTGCGTGGGTGGCTCAGTGGGGTAAGCCTCGGCCTTCAGCTCAGGTCATGATCTCAGGGTCCTGGGATCAAGCCCACATCAGGCTCTCTGCTCAGCAGGGAGCCTGCTTTCCCCTCTCTCTCTGCCTGCCTCTCTGCCTACCTGTGATCTCTGTGTCAAAAAAATAAATAAAATCTTTTTAAAAAAATACTAGAACTTAAAATAATATTTTAAATATAAACAGCAAATTTCATTCTCGTACAAGCAAAGGATGTGAATCTGTAAGAGGGATGATTTCACATTAGTGAAGGAGGTCCAATCAACTGTCAAGGAACATCTAAGAATTAGATCACATTGGACATTTCTAAGCATGTTTGTCATAAACATTTACTAAAGACTGACTTGAGGCAGTCAAAACTTTCACATCATTTTTTTAAAGATTTTATTTATTTATTTGACAGACAAAACTCACAAGTAGGCAGAGAGGCAGGCGGGGGGGGGGGGGGGGGGGGGGGGGAGCAGGCTCCCTGCTGAGCAGAGAGCTGGATGTGGGGCTCCATCCCAGGACCCTGGGATCATGACCTGAGCTGAAGGCAGAGGCTTAACCCACTGAGCCACCCAAGTGCCCCATTTTTAAACTGAATTTCAAAAGTTACACAGCAGCATCCCTATTAAACTTCCTAAGTCTTTTCAAAACAAGTACAAAATGATGCTTCTCAGTATGAAATTGATTCATTTGGTCACAAAGGGCAGAAATAGACCAAAACTACAGAAGCAATAGTCCAAGTTGCACTCCTCATACAAAACAAATAAAAAAATTATTTCCAAGAAACTCAGAGCACAAAATGCCAAGTTAATGACAAATAAAATGCTCAGAGGTGACCCAGCAATTGCACTACTGGGTATTTACCCTAAAGATACAAACATAGTGATCCAAAGGCGCACGTGCACCCGAATGTTTATAGCAGCAATGTCCACAATAGCCAAACTATGGAAAGAACCTAGATGTCCATCAACAGATGAATGGATCAAGAAGATGTGGTATATATACACAATGGAATACTATGCAGCCATCAAAAGAAATGAAATCTTGCCATTTGCGACAACATGGATGGAACTAGAGCGTATCATGCTTAGCGAAATAAGTCAAGCAGAGAAAGACAACTATCATATGATCTCCCTGATATGAGGAAGTTGTGATGCAACATGGGAGCTTAAGTGGGTAGAAGAAGAATCAATGAAACAAGATGGGATTGGGAGGGAGACAAACCATAAGTGACTCTTAATCTCACAAAACAAACTGAGGGTTGCTGGGGGGAGGGGGGTTGGGAGAAGGGGGTGGGATTATGGACATTGGAGAGGGTATGTGCTTTGGTGAGTGCTGTGAAGTGTGTAAACCTGGTGATTCACAGACCTGTACCCCTGGGGATAAAAATATATGTTTATAAAAAATAAAAAATTAAAAAAAAAAGAAAAGAAAAGATCCCAACTGCAATTGAAATAAAATAAAATAAAATAAAATGCTCAGAGGAAAATCAGACTACACAAGTACTGACAAAATTATTAATGGCTCTTTTGGGCATCGCACATCAATGGCAAGCAACACAGAAGAGTAATTCCAATCACATTTGCACTAGTTTGTATTGTGTTCCACAGTTAGGCAAAATCAGCAATGCGCAGAGCAGGCATACCAATTATCGTATGAGTGGGACATATTTGAGGCAGAAGTGCTTAAAAACACTTGGTTCTGAATAGCACCAAAACCCCAATCCGTAGAGGTGTTTCATCTAACTTTTTTTAAAACTATTAAGACTGGAAAAGGTACATTAGGATCAGTACTGATGGAATATGTTTACAATGAGGAAGGAGGGTGCTAAACAAATTTTACCTTTTTGCCAAACCCATTGTTTTATTCACTGAAACAGGTGACACACAACAGGCCTCTTAATCTCAATCCTGTGTTGTCAAAAATAGTTTTAACTGTGAATGTAATTAAATCATAGCCCCTGAGCATTTATTTTCTCAGCATGCTCTGCAAAGAAATGGGCAGAGGGTCCCAGACTGAGTGTTCCCCCCAGAAGTACTCCGGCTGTCAGGAGTGCTCATGCAAACTTTTGAAATGAGGAATGAAACTCAAGTGTTTCTGTTCCACATAGGTAACATCCAGAGAGGAGAGACTCCATGATTTCAAGTGGCCAATGTCAGCAATATAGTTAAGTTTTCCTGATTTTCCTCATCCTTTCATTCAGGACTAAAACATGCATACTTTGAATATTGGGAATAAGCTACAGAGATTCTTTGAGAAGACTAGATGGCCAATTTGAGGGACATGTCCTCGCAGACTTGTAGACAGACCCTCTAATGAAACACTGACTCCATTCTTTAGGTAAAAAGCTTGTCGACATTTCTGGACACATGTTCCATCTGAATTATCCAACTTCCCAAAATGTCATCACACATTCACTGCCACTCCTAACAGACTCAAATTATGAGTATTTTCTGTTTTAGTAAAAGAAGGAGAAAGAAAAAAAACAAACAAACACTGGATATGGAACTCATCATCTAGCTAAATAACTAGGTATTTTATTTAAAAAATGCAAATAGGGCGCCTGGGTGGCTCAGTGGGTTAAGCCGCTGCCTTCGGCTCGGGTCATGATCTCAAGGTCCTGGGATGGAGTCCCGCATCGGGCTCTCTGCTCAGCGGGGAGCCTGCTTCCTCCTCTCTCTCTGCCTGCCTCTCTGCCTACTTGTGTTCTGTCAAATAAATAAAAATTTTAAAAAATCTTTAAAAAAAAAAATAAATAAATAAATAATGCAAATAGTATTTTTTACTGATAAGAGAAACATTTACTATGAATTTTTCAAGCATGCTTTTCAGCTTAACAGACACTTATTACTTATCTGTTGGGAAGCATAGTTTTGTTTTTTTTTTTAAAGATTTTATTTATTTGTCAGAGAGAGCGAGCGAGAGCGAGCACAGGCAGACAGAGTGGAAGGCAGAGTCAGACGGAGAAGCAGGCTCCCTGCGGAGCAAGGAGCCCGATATGGGACTCGATCCCAGGACGCTGGGATCATGACCTGAGCCGAAGGCAGCTGCTTAACCAACTGAGCCACCCAGGCGTCCCGGGAAGCATAGTTTTATTATTAAAATTTTTGACCTTTTAAAAAATTTGACCTTAAATTATGGCCCATGTCCATGCATGCACAAAGCATGGTCTACAGTTCCTTAAAGTTTCAGAAACATCATGGTGGCATATACATAACTACTTTTACAATATTCTAAGTGATCCATGGGCAGTTTTCCTCTTCATAGGCCTAAATGTGTGGAAATATTCACCATGTAATTATTTTCCTTGGGGTGCCTGGGTGGCTCAGTGGGTTAAGCCTCTGCCTTCGGCTCAGGTCATGATCTCAGGGTCCTGGGATCAAGCCCCGCATCCGGCTCTCTGCTCAGTGGGGAACCTGCTTCCCCCTCTCTCTCTGCCTGCATCTCTGCCTACTCGTGATCTCTCTCTCTTTCTGTCAAATAAATAAAATCTTTAAATAATGGTAATAATTATTTCCCTTTCTTGTCATAAACAAATGGAACTAGCAATCTGTAATTCTTATCTACTTTTCTTATATAAGTAACATTAAGATCCAAAAGATACAAAAGTAGTGACAAAAAAAGAGAACATGTAATGGTTCTTTTCTCAGAAATATGGTTATTTGCTATTTAATGGATCTGTTAGAGAGAACTCTGCTCATTGGAACTGCCTCACATAAGGTAACAGAATTCCACTTAAACATCATCCTGGACTACCACCTCTGCCCCAGAGGAGGAAATAAAAGAGGTCCAAAGACCTCCCTCCCTTGGAAACAGTCACCAGATCAGGTCCACAGAGCTGTCATGGATAGACAAACCCTTCAGGGTCACCCCTTAAGACAAGGAAGCCAGACTAATGTGCTGGCTCCTGACTGCTCTGGCTTTTGACATAATTCTCCCTCAGCAAAGAACTGCAACCAGTTTGGGTAATACCTGATTGCTGTAAGGGACCACTTGGGCAGAACAGCACTTGGCAAGTTTCTGTATCTTTGTGTCCCATAGCTTCCAAAAAAGTAAGCCTAGTAGAGATGGCAATCTCTCTGTATCTAAAATTACCAACTCATTAAGCTGAATTGTCCATTGGCTTAGACTGTAATCACACACACCATGTATAAGGACCACCAGCCAACAATTTCTCAAAGCTGTATTTGACTTTATGTAACAGATGTCCAACTACAACAGCTTAAACAAAAAAAGGTTGTTTTTCTGATGTAACCTGCAGTCCAGAAAAAGAACTGGCAGCTGCTCAAAAAGGTCATCAAGCCAAGGACCCAAATTTCTACTTCCCTCCTCTGCCATTCTTAGCACATAGCTTGTGTCCTCAGAGTTGCCAGACGGTTATTCCATCTCTAGGATGGCACTCATATACTAGGCAGAAGGGGAAAGGCCCAAGGCTAAGGGCAAAGGCATGCCCCAGTCTAGTGTATCCCTTTTCAGGAAAAAATGGCATTCCTGAGCTCCATTCAGTGAACTTTTACTTACTACTCACTGGTCAAACAAAGGTGACACTGGCATTCCTACCTATAAGCAAGTCTATCTGGGCATGGTGTTGCCCTAAACAAAATCAGGGTCCTTAAAGTAAAAAATAATACGAAGATGGATTCTAAGCAGGGAACAAGCAGGGCTGCCACACGGTCAAGTGCATTTTAGGGGTTTGCTCAAACTGCACAAGTTGAAAAGCCACTGACTTGAATGTCAAACTGTCTCCTCACTTTGAAGTTCTTTTCTCCAGGAAATAGCTCCAAGATCCTGACTCTTCACTGTCAAACTTACTCTTCATGACTGACTTATGGCCCTGCTTCCCCAAAAGGACTAACCAGCTTAGACCTTAGCATCACTTTCACAACAATCTCAAGAGCCTTTGAAAAGAAGGCATGAAGAGTCACTGGTTCATCAGCATACTCTGAAGAAATCAAACAAATACTCTAGCATTACTGTTGGTTGATGGTTTACCTGCTGATTCCACAAAAAATGTATCTCCACTCTTTTTAAAAGCCAGGATGGTCTCTAGAACAAATCAGGTAAAAAGGAGGTAAGAAGGAAGAATGGGGGTGCAATATAAAAAACAAAAGCCAACCCCACTTCCTTGCTCACAGATAGCTGCTCCAGCCCATTAGCTGAATCACCTGGAGGTCTCCAAAGTAAATCAGAGACAAGTCTTCCAATTAATTAACTGTGGCATAATTATCACACAACTTGGTGATTACAATGCATCTGGTCTCATAAGCGCTGAGGGCAGTCCCCTGACCTAGGCTGTTTAAGCCAAGCACTGTCCCTCTCCCCTAGAATGGGAATGCTCAGTGACACAGAACAAGACAATTGCAAACTGAAGAGACAATTCAATGCAATTTCCCTGCTTTCACAGGGGAATGTTAAACAATATGGGTATTTAGAAATGGGAATATTGGATCTTGTCTGCCAAGAACTGTGAGACTCAGCAGAGTTATAAAAGAGCACTTCCCTCCTGCTGGAAGGCAGCCTCTGAGAAGGAAAGAACACTCACCTAGAAGTGGCAAGACCTGGAGGCTCACTGCAGCCAAAATGCTCCCCCCAAAATCACTTCATTCCCCTCTCCCACATTGATGTTTACAGTTATAAAAAGGTAGCATTGGACTAAGATAAAGCTATCCACATTGTTTTTCCCTCAACAGTGGACCAAATGATCAAAAGCATCTAAGCAGAGGGGCTGAGTGTTTTTTTAAATGTGACCAAGTTGACTACAAACAAAAATAGCTACAGAGTAGGAGGGTCCTACCCCTGCCTCATCCCATGAATGCAGCTAGATGAACTATCAGACCATCCAAAATGCCCCCAGAAACTGACCTGAAGACTGACAGAACAAACTTCACAACTAAAGGGAGAGAACAGACCACATCAAAGATGGTAGGCACTGGGGAGACATGGTTTGGAGGAGAAATGGACAACAGGTGCTGTGGAGGTGAGGGAACCCTGGTCACGGAGACAGGTGAGAGAAAGAGGAGCACATAGGGGGATGCACCAGAAGAACGCTTCCCAAAGCCATTGGCTTGGAAAGCAAGAAAGGCTGAATTTCATGGGTTCTTGCACCCGAAAGGGCTTGAAGCCTGGAGTTTTGGGTTTTGGTTTGTTTGTTTGTTTTAAGATTTTATTTATTTATTTGAAAGCGAAAAAAAGAGAAAGACAGCACAAGCTAGGGCAGGGGGTGGGCAGCAGAGGGAGAGGGAGTGGGAGAAGCAGGCTCCCCACTGAGCAGAGAACCCAACACAGGGTTGGATCCCAGAACTCTGGGATCATACCCTGAGTGGAAGGCAGATGCTTAACTGACTGAGCCACCCAGGTGTCCCAAAGCCTGGAGTTTTAAAGCTCAGTAGGCTTGGATGGGATACAACTCACAGGGCACTGTGCTATTGCTGGAGAGAAGGCAGGGAAACAACCCAGTGGCAGACAGCATGGAAACAGCAATCTGGAAAATGCCTGGGGCACGAAGTGAAGAGATTATCTGCTCTTCCCTTGGAGGACATCCCTGAGAGGCAGCTTTCACAAAGATCTATCTCCAGGAACAGAGGAGAAGGCTGGGCCATTTCTCTCCACCCACCCCCTCCAAAGCATAAACAAAGAGCCATCTGCAGGAAGTAACACAGTACCAACACTGGCTGCCTAACTTGCATACACCAAGCCCTACCCACTTGCACTCTGAGGGGACTGCTCTTCTCAATCACAATTGCCTCAGTCCCCAATGCAGAGAGCCCTGCTCCCAGAAGACCAGCACCAACCCTTGCCCACACCATGTCTCTCAACCAGAGAGTTTGGCAGGGCCTCAGTTCTGGTGGAGGTAGTGTCAGGTCTCACTTCATAAGCAGACCAGAGCAACACTAGTTAAAACTTGCCACTTTCAGGCTAGGGACCAAACACTACCCACAGCAAGCAAAGAGAGCCTCTGCAGATGACTGGCCTGAGAGACAAAGCAGCCAAAACACAACAGCAAAACACCTGCAACACATGCCAGAGACACTCCCTGAAGCACCAGGCCCTGGGCAATACATGACACCCTCGTCATAAGACCATTACTTTCAGGAGCAGGAGATGTAACTGGCTTTCCTAAACCCCTTAAGAAGACAGAGACTTAAACAAAATGTGAACACAGGAATTTATTCCAAATGAAAGAACAAAAAAAGGCTATGGCTAGAAACCTAAATGAAACAGACATAAGGAACATGCTTAATAGAGAATTTAAAGCAACAACCATAAGCCCTGACTGGGCTTGAAAAAAGAATAGAAGACATCAGTGAGACCCTTACCACAGTGATAAAAGAGTTAAAAAAGAAACCATCAGAGATGAAAGTGCAATAAACAAGATTAGAAACAGGCTTGACGCAACAAACAGCAGGCTGGAATAAGCAGAGGAATGAATTAGTGACCTAGAGAACAAAGTAATGTAAAGTAAAGAAACTGAACAAAAGAGAGAAAAGTAATTGTGCAACAGAATAGACTTAGGCAATTCAGTGACTCCATCAAATGCAGTAATACTTGCATTATAGGAATTCCAAAAGAAGAGAGAGAAAAGGGGGCAGAGAATTTATTTCAAAAATAGCAGAAAACTTCCATAATCTGGGGAACAAAACAGACATCCAGCTCGAAGAGGCACAAAGAACTCCCATCAAAATCAACAAATGCAGGTCAACACCAGGACATATTAAATTTGGAAAATGTAGTGATAAGAAAAAAAAATCTTAAAAGCATCAAGACAAAAGAAGTCTTTAACTTACAAGGGAAAACCCCACAGGGCTAGCAGGAGATTTCTCTAAAGAAACTTGGCAAACCAGAAGAAAGAGGCATAATATATTCGAACTGCTGATTGGGAAAACCCTGCAGCCAAGAATACTCTATCCAGTAAGACTATCATTCAGAATAGAAGGAGATTCCCAGACAAAAACTAAAGGAGTTTGTGACAACTACACCAGCCCTGCAAGAAATATTAAAGAAATTCTTTGAATGGAAAGGAGAGACTAAAAGTGACAAAGACAAGAAAGGATCAGAGCAAATCTCCAGAAACGACAACAAAACAAGTAATAAAATGGCAATAAATACATATCTATTAATAATTATTTTGAATGTAAAGTGAACTAAATGTTCCAAAAGACAGAGGGTAACAGAATGGATAAAAAAGCAAGACCCGGGGCGCCTGGGTGGCTCAGTGGGTTGGGCCGCTGCCTTTGGCTCAGGTCATGATCTCAGGGTCCTGGGATCGAGTCCCACATCGGGCTCTCTGCTCAGCAGGGAGCCTGCTTCCTCCTCTCTCTCTGCCTGCCTCTCTGTCTGCTTGTGATCTCCCTCTGTCAAATAAATAAATAAATAAATAAATAAATAAATAAATAAAAGCAAGACCCAAGGGCGCTGGGTGGCTCAGTGGGTTAAAGCCTCTGCCTTCGACTCAGGTCATGATCTCAGGGTCCTGGGATCGAGCCCCACATCGGGCTCCCTGCTCAAGTGGGGAACCGGCTTCCTCCTCTCTCTCTGCCTGCCTCTCTGCCTACTTGTAATCTCTCTCTGTCAAATAAATAAATAAATATCTTAAAAAAAAAAAAAAAGCAAGACCCATCTATATGCTGCCTACAAGAGACTCCTTTTACACCTAAAGACTCCTTTTACACCTAAAGACTGAAAGTGAGGGGATGGAGAAACATTTATCATTCAAATGAATGTCAAAAGAAAACCAGAAGAACAATACTTATATCGGACAAATTAGACTTGGGTTTTTTTTTTTTGGAAGATTTTATTTATTTTCCAGAGAGAGAAAGAGAACACAAGCAAGGGGAGCGGCAGGCAGAGCAGGTCAAGGGAGAAGCAGGCTCCCTGCTAAGCTAGGAGCCCCATGCAGGACTCAGTCCCAGGACCCTGGGATCATGACCTGAGCCAAAGGCAGCAGCTTAACCAACTGAGCCACACAGCGATCCCCAAACTAGACTTTAAAACTAAGATTGTAGGTCTTCATCTCTGAGCATCGACGCCCTTGACTTCTCTTCTCTTTCACAGAAAAGTTGGGAGTAATCTTTCATGCCCCGTTACAGAGACTCCTGGCCATTCCTGGCAGGTGGTGACCCCCAATGCGACCATTTTTGCAACAGACACCATATGGACCCCGCTAAAACAGAGTCTGCACACAGTAAGTAGGCACTGGCTCACAGCCAAGTTCAGGGAAGTTTCAGGCATGGGTATTTTTGTAGAATTGCAAGTTCTCTAAGAACTCCAGATATGGGACAAAGCCTCTCTCTGGAACACAGACAATACATGAAGGTTTTTAAAGCAACTTTTAAAGGTTAACGGGGCTACTATAAATGGGAAACAGTTCTTTAAGTTGAGCGGGGCCTCTGTAACATAGGAGCAACTTCAGGGTTTGTTAAAGGTTACTGAACAGAACCCGTGGCTGCTTGATGGAGAAACTTTAGATTCAGAAATACAGGAAAGAATTGGAAGGAACTTGAAATGTTGCCATAAACAAGGTAAAAGGTGTCCCTTCCCTCTCTTACTAAGTGGGGTTTACTCAGGTCCACCCTGGCCCCTTTACATACTGAGGACACCTCAAACATTCTTAAAGAAAAAGAAGGGGAACTTACAACTCTTTCAGTTCCCCAAATTTGCCCTTTAACTTATCCAATTAAACAAAGAAGAAGAGCACCATCCTCCCCGACTAGGAAATTCCACCACCTTCCCTCCCATGCACCCCACTTAGTCGATCCTTACTGGGGCCTACATCTGGGAAGCAATCATTCAGGGGATTGTTTCCTAGGGAAGCTGGCTGTAAAGAACTACATGTGTTGAAATGTTGCTTGGACTATGGACTTCTGTCTTAACTGTTTTCCATCAATGTCCTCTACTAACTATTTAAAATTGCCTAATTTCCCCCCTGTAAAACTTCTAGAGTTTTCCATGGGTTAAAAATGGCAGGTTCTTTTCAGGGCAAGGTAAAATAAGGGGTGACCTCCACGGCATGACCTTCAAGGCACAGTATTTAGGTCCATACACCAGCACCCATCGTAGTCTAGAATGCGATGGGGAAGCGGGGAGGAGAGCAAGCCTCCCTCTTATAGGGGCCTGTATCAGTGGCAGTGGTCATAGCAATTTTGTTTGGGGGATGTCTAGGGTCGCTTTGACACCAGAAGCCTCTGACATCCTGCATGGGATGCCACCCCAAAATCAGAGGGATTTTCTACATAATGGACCTTCTCTTTTCTTCAATTCCCAAGGACTTTCCTTTGGGGTACCTTTTAACCCACCGAACAATTCAGATTACAAAATCTAGGAAAGGACTGATCTGTAACACTGCATGATCTCAGTGGGTTCTATCAATCAGATCTCTGCAGTAGGAAAAGGTAAATGGTCCCAGGGTACTCATTTCTCATACCTAGGCCTTCACGGCTCTACTCCAGGAGCCCAATCTAAGGGCCTTGTATAATGGGTTAGCCCAAACATGTTTGACTAGTAAACTCCCTCCTGACATACTGGATGGCATTTATTTAAATAGGCTTCCTCCAAGTAAACCTAGGTTGCTGGAGGAAACACAGGCCATCCCACATGAAGGGGACTCTTGACTCTCTCTCTCACTGTCCTTTTTTTTTTTTTTTAAGATTTTATTTAATTATTTGACAGAGATCACAAGCAGGCAGAAAGGCAGGCAGAGAGAGAGAGGAGGAGGAAGCAGGCTCCTCACCGAGCAGAGAGCCCAACTCAGGGCTCGATCCCAGCACCCTGGGATCATGATCTGAGCCGAAGGCAGAGGCTTTAACCCACTGAGCCACCCAGGCGCCCCTTGTTAGCTTTCTGAATCAGGCATTATCTGACATCAGCCCACCCAAGTGCTTCTTGGGTCTACTCAACTGCCGCGTTCTCACAGCTGTCTCAATTATTACTGCACCTCCTCTCCCCCCACCACGTGGCAGTTGCCTCTCTTACTCGGTTCACACTGCTGCCTTTGTCGATCAGCTGGCTATAAATACTACATGGGAATTTCAACTTCAACACACAACACACTATCGATCAAAAAATATTAGAAAGTCTTCAACTAATGGAAGCTGCTATTACTGAGTATCTTGAAAAACGAGAAGCCTTATTAATAGCCTATTGTCAAAGCCTCTTAATGTTACTGGGCTCACAGATCCATCTGTGCTCCCCCATGCCTTGAAACCAGACCATACATGATTGGGAAAAGATAAACAAACGCATGGATCACTCCATGATCATTTAACTTTTGATGTTCAGCAGCTAAAGGATCAAATCCTCGCCTCATTGAGGATGGGGGAGGGGCGGAATCATAAATCTCATCAGAAGCTTGATAATCTGTTTCCAACAATCTGCAGTGCCTTAACCCAGCCACATGGTTCTCTTCCACAAAATGGAGATTCTTAGGAGTTGCTACTGTAATAATAATAATTACTGTTTTTCTTCTCATTCTAGGCTGCAAAACTGTAATAAATGCCCTCTCCACCACCAGAGATGTGAGGCATATTTACACAGTGCAACTGTCTCAAGACCTACTTACAGTTGCTTTAAAGAAACAAAAAGAAGAAGATATGGGGGCTAACATAGAGCATGAAATCATTCATAATACCTGACTTGCTAAAATGCAACACAGAGGCTACTGAGTGCAGGGAAGGCTTTGGAGAAAGGCGTAGGCCTTTGGCATGTCAAGGCCTGCCGGACCACTCTGGCATTGGAATGCCTCAGGGATTTACCTTCCCCTAAGCTTTCTGAGTCCAAACAACCCACCTGTGATCTAAGAGATGTATGCACTGTCCCTTAGGCTATGTTTAGCAGAACTCCTAGAACACACAAATCAGCATACCATATCTTTCCAGGGAAACAGATCCTCCTAGTTCCAGTAAGACCCCTTGTCACACATCATGTGCTTGAGAAACAGTGATAAGGATTTGTGATTATTCTGAAGGACCAATAAAAGTGGGAGCAAAGAAGACAAAGGGGTCTTCATCTCTGAGCATTGACCCCCTTGCCTTCTCCTTTCACAGCAAAAAATAATGAAATAAAATAAAACAAAGATTGTAGGGGCACCTGGGTGGCTCAGTCAGTTAAGCATCTGCCTTCAGCTCAGGTCATGATACCCAGGTCCCGGGACCAAGCCCGCCGTCAGACTGCTGGCTCAGCAGGGAGTCTATTTCTTCTGCACCTCCCCCCTACCTCATGCTCTCTCTTTCTCTCTCTCAAATAAATAAAATCTTGAAAAAATTAAAATTTAACATTTAAAATAAATAAATAAAACAAAGATTGTAACAAAAAACAACAGGGCACTATATAATCATAAGGGGAGATAATCCAATAAGAAGTTAGAACAATTGTAAATATTTATGCACCCAACAAGGGAGCACCCAAATATATAAAACAATAACAAACACAAATGAACTAAGAGATAGTAACACAACAGTAGGGGACTTTGCCACTCCACTTACATCAATAGATCATCTAAGCAGAAAATCAACAAGGAAACAGTGGCATCGAATGACACGCTTCACCAGATGGACTTAAGAAATATATCCAGAACATTATATCCTAAAACAGCAGAATAGGCATTCTGTTCAAGTGCACATGGAATATTTTCCAGAACAGGTCACATATTAGGTCACAAAATAGGCCTCAACAAATACAAAAAGACTAAAAACATACGGTGTACCTTTTGTGACTAAAACAACACTACAACTATGACTAGAAGCCAACCACAGGGAAAAAAATCTGGAAAACAACATACCAAACAACATACTACTAAACAATGAATGGGTCAAACAGGAACTAAAAAAAAGGTAAAAGAAATAGATGGGAACAGAAATAAATAATACAGAAACTAAAAAAGTAGGGGTGCCTGGGTGGCTCAGTGGGTTAAGCCGCTGCCTTCGGCTCAGGTCACGATCTCAGGGTCCTGGGATCGAGTCCCGCATCAGGCTCTCTGCTCGTCAGGGAGCCTGCTTCCCTCTCTCTCTCTCTCTCTGCCTGCCTCTCATCTACTTGTGATTTCTCTCTGTCAAATAAATAAATAAAATCTTTTAAAAAAATAAAAATAATAAAAAGAAAAAATAAAAGAAAAAAGAAACCCAGAAAACCAGGAGCTAGTTCTTTGAAATCATTAAGAAAAAATTGATAAGCCTCTAGCCAGATTTATCAAAAAGAAAAGAGAAAGAGCTCAAATAAATAAAGTTACAAATGAGAGAGGAGAAATAACCAACACCACAGGGGTGCCTGGGTGGCTCAGCTGGTCAAGTGTCTGTCTTTGGCACAGGTCATGATCCCTGGGATGGAGTCCCCACACTGGGCTCCCTGCTCAGCAGGAGCCTGCTTCTCCTTCTCCCTCCACCTGCTTCTTCTCCCTCCACCTGCTGTTCCCCCTGCTTATACTTTCTCTTTATCAAATAAATAAAAATCTTTAAAAAAAGATACCACAGAAATACAATTTTAAGAGAATATTATGAAAAACTATGTGCCAACAAATTGAAAATCCTAGAAGAAATAGATAAATGCCTAGAAATATCTAACTACCAAAACTGAAACAGGAAGAAATAGAGAACCTGAAGAAACCAATACCTACAAAGAAACTGAATCAATAATCAAAAGACTCCCCCAAAACAAAAATCCAGGACCAGATGGCTTCATAGGCACATTCTACAAAACAGTTAAAGAAGAGTGATTAATACCTATTCTTCTCAAAGTATTCCCAAAAAATAGTAAAGGAAGAAAAACTTCCAAATTCAGTCTATGAGGCCAGCATTATCCAGATACTAAAACCAAATAAAGACATCACTAGAAAAGAGTTCTACTGGCCAATATCCCTGGTGACCACAGATGCAAAAATTCTCAATAAAATTCTAGCAAATGGAATCCAACAATACATTTAAAAAATCATTCACCATGATCAAGCGGGATTTATTCTTGGGTTGCAAGGGTATTTCAGTATTTCCCAATCAATCAACATGATATACCACATTAATAAAAGAAAGGATAAGAACCATCCGATCATTTCAATAGATGCAGAAAAAATATTTGACAATGTACAACAACAATTAATGATAAAATTCCTCAGTAAAGTAGGTTTAGAGGGAATATACCTCAACATAATAAAAGCCATATATGAAAAACACACAGCTAACATCCTAAATGGGGGGAAAGTTTTTCTTCTATGGTCAGGAAAAAGAAAAGGATGTCTACTCTCACCACTTTTATTCAACACAGTACTGGAAGTCCTAGGCAAAGCAATCAGACAATAAAAAGAAATGCACGGCACCCAGATCAGAAGTAAAATTTTCACTGTAGGGAGATGACATGATACTATATATATAGAAAACCCAAAAGACTCCACCAAAAAACCGCTAGAACTGATAAACAAATTCAGTAAAGCTGCAAGATACAAAATCAACATACAGAAATCTATTGTGTTTCTACAGACCAATAATTAAGCAAAAGAAAGAGAAATTAAGGAACCAATCCCATTTACAACTGCATCAAAAACCACAAAACTCCTAGGAATAAACCTAACCAAAGAGTTAAAAGACCTATACTCTGGAAACTATAAAACACTGATGAAAGAAAGAAATTGAAAGATGACAGAAAAAATGTAAAGACATTCCCGGCTCACGGATTAGAAGAACAAACATTGTTAAAATGTCTACACCAGGGGCGCCTGGGTGGCTCAGTGGATTAAGCCGCTGCCTTCGGCTCAGGTCATGATCTCAGGATCCTGGGATCGAGTCCCGCATCGGGCTCTCTGCTCAGCAGGGAGCCTCCTTCCCTCTCTCTCTCTCTCTGGCTGCCTCTCTGTCTACTTGTGATTTCTCTGTCAAATAAATAAATCTTTAAAAAAAAAAAAAATGTCTACACCATCCAAAGCAGTCCACGCATTTAATGCAACCTTATCAAAATACCAACAGCATTTTCACAGAGCTAGAACAAACTATCCTAAAATTTGTATGGAACCACAAAAGACCCTGAATAGCCAAAGCAACGTTGAAAGGCAAAGCAAAGCAAAGCGGAAGGCATCACAATTCCAGACTTCAAGTTACATTACAAAGCTGTACTGTCATACTGTCAGTATGGTACTGACACAAAAACAAACACTTAGATCAATGGAACACAACAGAAAACCTAGAAATGAATCCACAATTACATGGTCAATTAATCTTCGACAAAGCAGAAAAGAATATCCAAAGGGAAAAAGTCCCTTCAATAAATGATGCTGGGAAAACTGGACAGCTACATGAAAAAGAATGAAACTGGACCACTTTCTTACACCATACACAAAACAATTTTAAAATGGATTAAAGACCTAAATGTGAGACCTGAAACTGTAACAATCTTAGAAGAGAGCCCAGGCAGTTAATTTCTTTGACATCAGCTTAGCAACTTCTTTCTAGATATGTCTTCTGAGGCAAGGGAAACAAAAGCAAAAAAGAACTACTGGGACTACATTTAAAAAAAAAAGGGACGCCTGGGCAGCTCAGTGGGTTAAGCCGCTGCGTTTGGCTCAGGTCATGATCCCAGGGTCCTGGGATTGAGTCCCGCCTCCGGCTCCTTGCTCAGCAGGGAGCCTGCCTCTCTCTCCATCTCTGCCTACCTCTCTGCCTGCTTGTGTGCTTTCTCTCTTTCTGATAAATAAATAAATAAAATCTTTAAAAATTAATTAATTTTTTAAAAAGCTTCTGAACAGCAAAGTAAACAATCAAGAAAACTAAAGACAACCTACAGAATGGGAAAAGATATTTGCAAATGAATTATCCAATGAAGGCTTAGTATCCAAAATATATAAAGAGCTTTTAAAACTCAACACTGAAAAAATCAAATAATCAAATTTAAAAATAGGCAGAAATAGACATTTTTCTGAAGACATACAGATTGCCAACAGACACATGAAAAGATACCCAACATCACTCACCATCAAGGAAATGTAAATCAAAACCACAATGAGATATTACCTCACACCTGTCAGAATGGCTGAAATCAACAACAGAAGAAACAAGTATTGCTGAGGATGTGGGGAAGGCAGAACCCTCTTGCACTGTTGGTGGGAATATGCAAACTGGTGCAGCCACTCTGGAGGTTCCTCAAAAAGTTAAAAATAGAACTATCCTATAATTCAGCAATTGCACTACTAAGTATTTACCCAAAGAATACAAAAATACTAATACAAATGGATACATGCACCTCTATGTTTACAGCAACATTATCTACATTATCTACAATAACCAAGATATGGAAACAGCCCAGCTCTCCATCAACTGATGAATGGATAAAGAAGAGGTGGAAACACACACACACACACACCTCACAGTGGAGTATTACTGACCCATAAAAAAAGAATGAAATTGGGGCACCTTGGTGGCTCAGTGGGTTAAAGCCTCTGCCTTCAGCTCAGGCCCCGGGTCCTGGGATCAAGCCCCACATCCAGCTCTCTGCTCAGCAGGGAGCCTGCTTCCCCTCTCTGCCTGCCTCTCTGCCTACTTGTGATCTCTGTCTGTCAAAATAAATAAAATCTTTTTTTAAAAAAATGAAATTTTTGCTGTTTGCAATGTGGATGTGGATGGAGCTACAGAGTATTATGCTTAGTGAAATAAGTTAGAGAAAGATACCGTATGATTCCACTCATATTTGGAATTTAAGAAACAAAATAAATAAGCAAAGGAAAAATGGGAGAGACAAACCAAGAAACAGATTCTTTGTTTAATGAATCTCTTTAATCTTTGTTTATATATATATTTTTTAATTTAAACTCAATTAATTAACATATAGGACATTATTAGTTTCAGAAGTAGAGTTCAGTGATTCATCAGTCTTATAACACCCAGTGCTCATTACAACCTGTGCCCTCAATTTCTATCACCTAGTTACTCCATCCCTCCACCCCACTCCCTATCCCAGCAACCCTCAGTTTGAAGAAACAGATTCTTAATTATCAAGAACAAACTGTTGGTTACCAGAGGGGAGGTGGGTGGAGGGCTGGGTGAAACAGGAGATGGCGATTAGAGAGTGTACTTGTCCTAATGAACAATGGGTGATGTATGGAAGTCCTGAACCATTATATGGCATACCTGAAACTAATATTACAAGGTATGTTAACTGGAATTTAAATAAAAACTTAAAACATGTGACCAAGTTGAGAGAAGACACCCATGGTACATAAACATGAGAGTAGTCAAAGGCATATAAAGTGTTAACTCATACTGACCTTTTTGTCAACTACCATGCCAATATCTGGGTTTCATCACATAATCATAGTCATAATCACAGAACTAAACTTTACTGCTGAAAACAAAATAATTAATTACATTCATCTTCAGCAGTAATGGCTGGTTGACCTGGGTCTGGGAGCACCAGCATACCCTGTAACCCTTGGGAAGGCTTTGTCCTTACTGGCCTACCAGACTGTGTGGGTATCCTAATGCAAATGGAAAAATAAGGCTCCCCTTTCCCAGGCTCACCTGCAGGCTGAGGCAGGCTGCCATCAGTTCCAGTAGGAAGCAGGTCAGATCCCAGGGGAACTTAAGACTATGGGTCTAAACCCGTGGTTCTCAAACTTTATCAGGCCTGTAAATCACTGAGAAATTTGTAAAAACTGCATATTCCTAGATCCCACTCAGAGACTCTGGTTCAGTAGGTTTGGGGCCCATCAAAGGAAAGAGTATATTAAAGAACCACCAGAAGGTGAATGTGAGATAGGTAATCCAAACTTAGAAACAAGCTGGTCATTCCAAAGCAGCTGGAAGGGGCCCCAGTACTAGTAAAGGGCCAGGGTTTTCTTCATTTGGCTAAAGATAACTCAGGCAAGAATTAAATTCCAAACAGTATTAGAGTGTGTAGGCATTTGCTTCTAAGGAAGATCCAGATGGCCCGGGCCCCAGGTGAAGCCATGCATATTACAGACAAACAGAGAAGTGAATGGTCCACAGTCTACCTCTGGTGAGATGATGATACTGAGCAAGGCTGTAGCAGTGTTGGATACTGTGTGAGAATCACTCACTCACTCAATGGGCAAGAAACAGCCTGGGTGCAGCGTCTGGAGAGCCTTGCAGCCCTGCGCAGGACTTAGGCAGCAATTAAATTTCTGCATTTAATTTCAAAATAAAAAACTTTTTGTGTTTGAATTTCTAAATTAAAAAATTCTCTTTTCTTTCTGCTTTTGCTTAGCTAAAGCTTTTGAGTTTCCTGAGGACCTACCTTCCTAAAGGAAAATCTCACCTGCTCAGATAACAGCCCCTGTTAGTAAGCTTGGCTCAGGGCTTCTCGATAGCAAAGATTTGAGGTTCTTCACCAAGAATCCTAAACCCTCTTCCCAGCAAGCCTGTGTGTCATCCTTCTCTTGGAGCTCTGCCACCAGTAGCTTCTCCAACCCCTTTCTTACCCCTCTTGAGAATATGGACCTTTGCAATTCTTTGACATGCCTTCTGTTGCCAGAAGCTTGTCCGCTCTGTAAGCTTCCTACTAAGTTAACTATAAATGAGGCAAATAAGAGTAATCAATAGTCACCTCCTCTGGATTAGTTAGGGATCTGGTAGAAATCCCAACAAGACCCTTATCTTCTCAGCTCTGTAATTTCCACCCCTCATGGCACAATTACAATGTCCTCGGCATTGCAAGGTTCAGGGTCTCGGCACCTCCAAGATGAAGACAATCCAGAGAGCAACTCCACCTCCTCCACAGTCCTGCTTCACACCCAGGAAAGCTACAATGAGCCCAAGCTATTTTCCTCATTTGAAAATTAAGGTGGTATTAGATCTTGACTCAAATTGTCCCTAAACATGAGAATGCTAAGGTCCCAAGAAGTTGAAATTGGAAACTTCTGAATAGCTTTTAATAAGATGTAAGCTCCATAAAGGCAGAGACTTCATGTGATTCATTCCTACATCCCCAGTACATACAGCAGTGCTTGTCCATAGCAGATGAACAAATGGTATTAAAAAGAGCTACCCAGCATCTATACACTTTCCATAGGGGGGCCTAAGGCCCATCTCCTCAATTCTTCATTTATAATGGCACCCAGGAGCCTGCTCCCAGCTCAGGAGAGTGAAACGTACACATCCCTTCTCAACTCCCCTCCACTAGTGGCTTGGCCACAATGAGAGTATCTATACCATGAAAACAGGAAACACAACAAACTAGGGTGTTTTTTTTCCAGAAAAAAGCCAGTTGTTAACCATTTACCAGCATACCACTGCACGGAAGACTTACAAGGTCTTGGTGCCTCCGTGCTCAGTCAGTTAAGCATCTACCTTCAGCTCAGGTCACAATCCTGGGGTCCTGGAATCAAGCCCTGTGTCGGGCTCCCTACTTAGTAAGGTGCCTGCTTCTCCTTCTCAACTTCCTCCCTTCTCATGCTCTCGCTCTTTCTCTCTCAAGTGCATAAATTTTTAAAATCTCATTTAAAAAAAAAACAACTTACAAGTTCTCTTTTCTGTGAATATAGAGGCAAAAAAGAAGTAAGTTCAGTGTTGGGGGGCTCCAAGCTAGAAAACACAGCAATATTTGTCAACTTATTTTTTTAAGAGTATCAATTCACCTCAGTCTCTGATACGGAGTTTTTGCAGGTCTCTATGAGAAAACCTCACTAAAATGGAAGGGGAATGACGGTCCCCATTTATGAAAGTTAACTGACCTAAGACGAACATCTGACAACAGGAGTGAATGGAAGGCTAGGGAGAGGAGCCCTAGCCCACTGAGAGCCTGTAGAAATGCTAAGCATAGAACTCTCTGGAGTGAAGCAGTATGGAAAGACACACTCTGACTGTGACTGCAATTTGTACTTTTTATTTTCTTTTCAAACATACTCACAGCATTTACTATGTGCCAGGCTCTGGTCAATCTGCTTACCAAGTATATACTCGTTATTGCAGCCACGAATACCACACACACACACAAGTACACAATGTAACCCAGACAAAAGAAACTCTACTGACCCTCACCCTTTTGTTCATGAAAAAAGAGAAACATAAATCTGCTCATGACCCACTTAACGGCTCTGGGCTTGTTAATGGTAAGAAACCTGACCATGGATGGGCTAGACTGGACCTTTTTAGAGGCTCCAGACTGCATCTGGCACATATGTTCTCTTCAGGTTTACAACTACGGAGTTTACCGGAATATGACAGAACCCAAGGGAAAGGAAGCAGTCAGTGCTGCCATAGGCCTTCTTTTTGAAGAGGTAGAAGGCTAGGTCAGAAAACCTTTTAAATCTTCCCCAGCTATGTAACAACGATGATGATGACAATGAGAAAACAAAACTACAAATCTGGTTTTCTTTATGTTCAGAAATTACACCACTGATAAAAAAACAAAATTACCTTCCAAACCCTGAACCCGGTATTGACAATAAATAACAAAATCTTCTCACAGACTAACGGATATGCCAGAAGCATTTCCTTAGGCCATTTTTAAGCCAAAATAGACTAGAGCACCAGAATGAGACTAAAATACAGTGTTAGGTTGAAGTTTTAAGTCAAAGAGAAAACAAGAGTCAACCTAAATCATTTAAGCTATTAGAGAGACTGATTCTCATGCAACTTGAATTTTGGGATTCAAGCACATAAAAGCATTATTTGGTTTTCTTTCCAATCCAGAGTCTATAACTAGTTAATGAGAATGTCTAATGAGCACTAAGAATGTCTACTGAGCTACCAATGGGCGAAGTGCCACAGGAAAAAATGAAGCATAAAGCAGACTCCCTGCCCTTAGAAATGAGATTTACTGGGGCAACAGTCAGTTAAGTGTCCAAGTCTTGATTTCGAGTCAGGTTATAATCTCAGGGTTGTGGGACTGACTCCCACACTGGGCTCTGCACTGGGTGAAAAGCCTGTTTAAGATTCTCTCTCCCTCTGCCCCTCTCCTCCCTCCACTTCTTAAATTTAAAAAAAAAGAAAAAAAAAGAGTGAGGCTTACTTAGATCAAGAGAGAGAAGGCCTTCCATGTAGGAGTAACAGCACAGAGGGGAATTAAGGTTATGAGAGAAAGTCAAAGAGTCCAGTTTGCTACAGTAAAATGTCATCTTGGATAAGCACGGTAGAGCCAAGCAGAAAAGTTAAGACAAATCCAATAAGCAAGGGGAAAACAGTTAAGTAAAACAACTTGATAAAGTTGATAAAACAACTGGATAGAGAGGAGCTAGCAGAGTATGGGGAGGAAAGAGAGATGGTGAGTTTCTATTTGAACTTGTAAATTTGCCACTATAGTGGGTTAAATTATGTCCCCCTAAAAAAATATGTTCAGGGATGCCTGGGTGGTTCAGTGGGTTAAGCCCCTGCCTTCAGCTCAGGTCATGGTCCCAGGGTCCTGGGAGGGAGTCCCGCGGGCTCCTTGCTCAGCAGGGAGCCTGCCTCTCTCTCCGCCTCTGCCTGCCTCTCTGCCTGCTTGTGTGCTTTCTCTCTCTCTTTCTGACAAATAAATAAAGGCCCTGAGAAGACAGACAGAAACTGCAGGGATGCTGCTACAAACCCAAGAAACCTCAAGGACGTGGGAGCCATCATGAGGAAGAAGAGAGGCATGGACCACGGCCCCTCTGGGCCTCCAAAAGGAACTAACTCTGTCGACACCTTGATTTTACACATCTAGCATCCTGAACTGTGAGAGAAGGAATCTCTCTTATTTTAAACCCCTCAGTTTATGGTAATCTGTGACAGCTGCCCTAAGAAATTAATGCAGCCCTGCTCTGTGCAGTAACTGTGTGGAAGTGGAAAACATCAGACATGAGGTTTCATTATTCCCTGATTCATCTATTAAAATTACCATTTCGTGCCTTCTTTTTGAGGTGGCTCACAGTCCTCAAATTATATTCATTACACTGACAATTTGGGGTATTAAGAATATTGATCCCTCTCTGTCTCTCTTGCTTATCTCATCACCCAAAGCTCATGTAACTGAAACACACATTAAATTCACATAGTTGTCAGTTACAAGCTTTGACACTCCATTAAAACCGAAAGAGAGGGCGCCTGGGTGGCTCAGTGGGTTAAGCCGCTGCCTTCAGCTCAGGTCATGATCTCAGGGTCCTGGGATCGAGTCCCACATCGGGCTCTCTGCTCAAGGGGAGCCTGCTTCCTCCTCTCTCTCTCTCTGCCTGCCTCTCTGCCTACTTGTGATCTCTCTCTGTCAAATAAATAAATAAAATCTTAAAAAAAAAAAAAAACCGAGGGCGCCTGGGTGGCTCAGCGGGTTAAGCCGCTGCCTTCAGCTCAGGTCATGATCTCAGGGTCCTGGGATCGAGTCCCACATCGGGCTCTCTGCTCGGCAGGGAGCCTGCTTCCTCGTCTCTCTCTGCCTGCCTTTCTACCTACTTGTGATGTCTATCTGTCAAATAAATAAAATAAAAAATCTTTAAAAAAAAAAAAAAAAACCGAAAGAGATACAACAGGCCAGTTAGGCCAAACTTTCAATGAATAATAATCTCCTGTCCATTGTTATTCAACTTAAAAAAATACTTTTAATAACACAACGCTGTCTTGCCCCTCTACCTTTCACTTTCATACATACATTTTTTAAGACAGTTAAAAAAAAAAGAGAGAATTAGGCTAGATATTCATACGTAGAAATTTTGTCTCACAATAAACACATACAACTCCATAAACATTTATTTTCCTTTTGTTGTTGTTTTTTTAAACAGATAATGAGGTGAGCACTTAATCATGCAGTAGGGACAATAGATATGTTAAAGCAAAGACTAAAACCATTATATGCCAGGCATTGTGCTATGTGTTTTGCATATGTTAGCCCCATATCCTCCCACCATCAGGATACAAAGAGATAAATAAGAAAACTGAAGCCCTGTTAAATTACTTACCCTTTACTCTGCTTTTGGTTATCAAGAGCTTCAAAAGCTAGTATTAAAAATGTGCTAACAGGGGTGCCTGGCGGCTCAGTCAGTTAAGTGGCTGCCTTCGGCTCAGGTCATGGTCCTGGGATCCTGGGGTGGAGCCCGGAATTGGGCTCCCTGCTCAGCAGCCCGTGTGCATGAGTGTGTATGTGCATGCATGTGTGCCAAACAGGGACACTGGGTGGCTCAGTCATTAAGTGTCTGACTCTGATTCTTGATTCTGGCTCAGGTCAGGCTGGCAGGGTCATGGGATCCTTATGCAACTGGCTCCACCCTCAGCAGGGAGTCTGCTTGAGATTCTCTCCCTCTCTCTCTGCCCCTCACCCCAACTCAGGCTTGTACTCTAAAATAAATAGTTCTTTTAAAATATAAATGAATGAATTAATTAATTAATTAATTAATAAAAATATACAAACAAAGCTCTAAAACACCTTCCTAAAAAACTACCCCCTGGAAAAAGAAGACTGGACAAAAAAAAGTTTTTTTAATTAAAAGATACCTATCACAGCACTATTTATCATGGTTTAACAAAGAAACACCATAAATGTCCAAAAATATAAGAATGATTAAATGAGGGGCACCTGGGTGGCTCAGTGGGTTAAAGCCTCTGCCTTCGGCTCAGGTCATGATCCCTGGGTCCTGGGATCGAGCCCCACATAGGGCTCTCTGCTCAGCGGGGAGCCTGCTTCCTCCTCTCTCTCTGCCTGCCTCTCTGCCTACTTGTAATCTCCGTCTGTCAAATAAATAAATAAAATCTTTAAAAAAAAAAAAAGAATGATTAAATGACTGAATAATCAGATACTTTATAAGTGTAAAAAATGGTGTTTTCAAAGAAAGTTTAATTATCTAAGAAAATGCTCATATGTTATATGAACATTCTTCTTCGTAACTTTCTGTGCTTTCAAAATTCTGTACTATTTTATAATGAGAACAAATATTTTTAAAATAATTAATTGAAAAGATAATTAAAACTAATAAAACCTAGGGCACCTGGGTGGCTCATTCATTGAGCATCTGCCTTTGGCTCGGGTCACAATCCCAGTGTCCTGAGATTGAGCCCTCCATCAGGCTCCCTGCTCAGTGGGAAGCCTGCCTTCCTCTCCCACTCCCCCTGCTTGTATTCCTGCTTTTGCTCTCTGTCAAGTAAGTAAAATAAAACCTTTAATTAAAAAAGAAGAAGAAGAAGAAGAAATAATAATAAAAGCCTGGAGTACCTGGGTGGTTAAGTGTCTGCCTTCAGCTCAGGTCATAATCATAGGGATCCTGGATCAAGCCCCACATCGGACTCCCTGCTCAGAGGAGTTCTGCTTCTCCCTCTCCCTCTGCCTTTTCCCTCTGACTCATGTTCTCTCTCTCTTGTCAAATAAATTAATAAAAAACCTTTGAGGGACACCTGGATGGCTCAGTCAGTTAAGCTTCTGCCTTTGGCTTGGGTCATGATCCCAGCAGGGCCTGGCACCAAGTCCCACATTAGGCTTCTTGGCCTGCAGGGAGCCTCCTTCTCCCTCTGCCTGCTACTCCCCCTGCTTGTGCTCTCACCAACCGCCTCCCTCCAACCAGGGCAAATAAATAAATAAATAAAACTTTGGGAAAAATATAATAAAAGCTGGACCAAGGATAAAATGCTAGCAAGTGGCTGAACTAGGACTTAGACTCAGAACTATCTGATTCTAGAGCCCTATGACCCACTACCCAATACTGATCTTACCGGAAGTCCTATTTATATCCCAGGAACAACTCTTCTCAAAAGAGAAACAGGTTTGGCATGGCCAAGTACTATTTCACAAAATAGACTATCATGACTAGGAGCTTTCATAATTTAAAATATTGCCTCTAGCTCTGGCTGTGGATTCTTGGTTTTGTGGTGCAACCCACCAGACACACAGTTTGGTTTGAATAAATATATTATGCTGAAAGGCAACATAAACTGAGAGAATCATTACCCAGAGACAGACTGGGCAGGATATCAGTGAAAAGGATAGAGACCAGAGCTCCCACTCAGGCACTTTCACTAGAAAGGAATGCATCAACAGTTCCACATCCCTGGGGAAAAGGAAATTGTAACAGCACATGCTATCCTTAATGAAGCTGACAATTCCTATTCTCTTCTGCATGTCTTTCTCTACAGTCACAGAAATCTAGGACACAATGTGATCCAGCAGGCACAAAACCACACTATAAAGAACTATAAAGAACAATTCCTTAAGAAAAGCAAAGGTTGGGTGCCTAGGTGGTTCAGTGGGTTAAAGCCTCTGCCTTCAGCTCAGGTCATGATCCCAGGGTCCTGGGATCGAGCCCCATATCGGGATCTCTGCTCAATGGGGAGCCTGCTTCCTCCTCTCTCTCTCTCTCTGCCTGCCTCTCTGGCTACTTGTGATCTGTCTGTCAAATAAATAAATAAAAATATTTAAAAATAAAAATAAATTAAAAAAATAAAGCCCCGGGGGGCACCTGGGTGGCTCAGTGGGTTAAGCCGCTGCCTTCGGCTCAGGTCATGATCTCAGGGTTCTGGGATCGAGCCCAGCATCAGGCTCTCTGCTTAGCGGGGAGCCTGCTTCCTCCTCTCTCTCTGCCTGCTTCTCTGTAATCTCTGTGTGTCAAATAAATAAATAAAATCTTCAAAAAAAAAAAGCAAAGGTTATTTCCCTCATTTTATTTTATTTTATTTATTTAATTTTTTTTTAAGATTTTATTCAACCCACTGAGCCACCCAGGCGCCCCTCCCTCATTTAATTTTAAATATTTCACATATTTTGTATTTGCTCCACACATATTTACAGAATACTTATTATGCACAAAGGATTAAGACTTATCTCTGAAACACACACATTAAGATCATTTTGCAAATAAGGTTTCAAATCTATTAGCACTTCAATCTCAACCTTTCACCATCCCTTCTCGTATCTCTAAGTGTCATAGCAACAACACATTTGGTGGCAAACTGCATTTGTTGCCTGAGAGATCATGACCATAGCTAAGGGAAGTACTTTAAAATTTTATTAAAAAATTTTTATCTGGCGAGAGCCTAGTTTCTTTTGGATTTATTTCAAGTCCTGAGCCTCTAGTTTGAATAACCAGCTAATAATCCATCAAGTTTTGCATCTTTTCAGGCAGCTCTATTTCTATTCCCTGTTACTGTTAAGAAACCCCAATTAGTTTAGTGATTTGTAAAAGGCCATCCTCTAAGCTAGCAAGTAATCCTGTCACTCTGCTCCCAAGGGAGGCCAATGCAAGATGTCCAAGTTCCTAACCATCATCTGAAAACCTTACCATTCACACTGCCTCTGCAGATCACATTTATCCTCATCAGATAAAACTTATCATTTTTATTTTATGGCTTCATGCCAGTGAAGCTATGCCAATGAATATTGTACAGGTCAGCTAAACTAATTCCCACAATGATAAACTAATTAAAAATATTTCCCCCTCTTTATGTACAGAGTGATGATTAAGTATTCTTTTTTTTTTTAATAAAATAAGATTTATGATGGGGCACCTGGGTGGTTCAGGCACTTAAGTGTCCAACTCTTGATCTCATCTCAGGTTTTGATCTCAATATGGGTTAGCACCTCACATTGGGTTCCACACTGTGCCCAGAAGCCTACTTAAAAATAAATAAATAAGATTCATGGTGACTTAACCAAGTGATTTTGTATCCTTAAAATCTTTGAATACAACTGACCACCACCACGATGTCAAGATAACATCTCCTTCCAGTAATTCTAGTTTTAGCTGCAGCTTAAAGTGGGAAAGCACCAGTAACCCTCGTTTCAATCATTCTTGAATCGTATAAGTAACAGAGATACTATCTTAAGTTTCTAAGGAGAGAGGAAGCGAAAGGAATCTCTGAAGAATGAAAGAAATTAGCCAGGTAATAAGGCCAGGAAGAGCTTTTATGGACAAAAGAATAAAAGCTAAGGCAAGAAGACACCACACATGGGTGTGTGAATAATGTAGCCTGGGAACCACAAGTAGACGGGATTTCCCAGAATGTAAGATGAGTGAGCTGGAAAGGGAAACAGGAGCCAGACTGTGGAATGCCGGGGAGCTAGGAAAGGGTTCCAAAGAGGAGAGTGACGTGATCAGAGCTGTTGACTGAGGAATAATCAACAGAAGATAAAATGGAAGAATGAAATTTAAGATTATTCTCCCAAGAAGGCTGACTGCAAACCAAAGAAGGAAGAAAGGCAATATAGGGCAAGAAATGTAAAAAGGATGAGGCCAAGGAGCCACTGGGAGCAAGAGACATTGAAGATAAAGGAACGATGAGAAAGGTAACTGTTGGGAGGATACCGATGTTGGTGAGTTTTTAAGTGCTGACATTAAGAGACCTCCACCAGACACCTCCCTCCTGCTCTAGAGAAGCACTAAAATCTAGAACTCTTATCTAAACACCAAGTCTTCTAGTTCCTAGATTCCCAATGTGAACAGCTTGAGGACCTAAAGCATCTAGTAGTTTGTTGGAAATGCAAATCTGGAATACCTGGGTGGTCCAGTCAGCTAAGCATCTACCTTCAACTCAGGTCATGCTCCTGTGATCCTGGGATCCAGTCCCACATCAGCAGGGAGCCTGCTTCTCCTTCTGCCTCTGCTCCCCCTACTTGTGCTCTCTCTCTCCCCTGCCCCCACCCAATGCCAACAAATTAAAAAAAAAAAAAAAAAAAAAGAGGGGCGTCTGGGTGGCTCAGTGGGTTAAGCTCCTGCCTTCGGCTCAGGTCATGATCTCAGGGTCCTGGGATTGAGCCCCGCATCAGGCTCTCTGCTCAGCAGGGAGCCTGCTTCCCCCTCTCTCTCTGCCTGCCTCTCTGCCTCCTTGTGATCTCTTTGTGTCCAAAAAAAAGAAGAAAGAAAGGAAATGCAGAATCTCAGGCCCCATCCCAGACCTCCATTAGAACCTGCATTGTAACAAGACCCCAGCAGATTCACTTACACATTGAAGTGTGAGAAACACTATTCCGGACCAACTCTGGAGAACTTTAAGGAATTATACAGAATAGGAAAAGAACCAGAAGAATGGAGACAGAGAAGGGAGGAAGAAGAAAAAATATAGCAAAATTCATATTGGTCAACCTGACACTAAAATTAATTACTGACAGGAAAGCCAGAGGCAATCAATAGGAACCAGCACTGATGCATTAAGAATAAGTCATGTGGGGCGCCTGGGTGGCTCAGTGGGTTAAGCCGCTGCCTTCGGCTCAGGTCATGATCTCGGGGTCCTGGGATCGAGTCCCGCATCGGGCTCTCTGCTCAGCAGGGAGCCTGCTTCCTTCTCTCTCTCTCTGCCTGCCTCTCAGCTTACTTGTAATTTCTCTCTGTCAAATAAATAAATAAAATCTTAAAAAAAAAAAAAAAAAGAATAAGTCATGTCAGGTTCTCCTTGTTTTCTTTTATCAGCAAGGCTAGGAAATGTAATAGACACAGTATATCTGACTTTCAGTAAAATATCCAATATGATGCTTCCAAATGTTTTTGGAAACAAGACAAAGAAACAATGACCTGAGTGAGCATTCTAGTTAATAATTTAGTTTAACCACTATTCTAAGAGTTTTGACTAGTAAATTAAATTAACCTTAATTACCAGATCACTAGGAACAAAATCTCCAACCTTTCTCTCTCCTTGCACCATTCAAAACTGTTTCTGAGAATTTAGCTGGAAATACAAAAAATACATAGTTAAGATCACGGAAAGCAGTAATGTTATGTGGCATAATCAGGATCCTTCTCTCCCCTAACCAAAATTAAAAGACTGATACAAAGAACTAAAACATTTTAGTTAAATTTAGATGAATTAAAATGATAAAGTACTAATCTGAGTTCCTACACTGAATCAAACAAGGACGATGAAAAAGAATCATAACAGCAGTACATGAAATAAAAGCCGGGGAGTTTTTGCAGATGCTACATTCAATATGAGTCAACATATTGACATTAACATGAGGTCAACACGATAATAAGTGAATTCAGCTCAACCTATGTGGCAAACTCCCTGACAACACAAGACTCGCATTAACATTAAAAAGGGGCAGCAGGGATTTAAACTATAGCTTGCATTCTATAACTTGAGACAGTACACTACGATCCCATAGTCAAAGTTAAAGATGCCTGATACTAACAATAAGAAGGCTAATAAGCACACCAAATTGGTTTGGAATGTACTTTTAAGGCTGCCCAACTGCTCCCTTGTCATTCATATTCTAACAAGAGATTTGCATGCTGAAGCAGTCACAATTCTTCCCAAAGCCAACTAGCCCTTTACTGGTCTTTCTCATCACTCACCTGCCCTCTCTGTTCTCCTGTGCCAAGCTGAAAATGAGACTTAACTATATTATTTGTTTCCATATCCACACTGCTTGTGGCCCTTTTGATAAAGACTTAGTTTCCTAGTTTGCGACTGTTGCCACATATATACTCAGTATTTGGAGGACACACTTGGGCTTAACACATCTCAGGGGCACTGGGAAATCCAGACTGGTGGCAGATAGGTGGAATTTCAAGGCCTTAATTATTGAGGTATCAAGAAGTCCCAGAAGATGGTGGAGCACAGCACGACCAAAAAGGCAGAAGGCAAAAGGAGCCCAAGACATTAGGGGAGCTAGGTATATGACAAGTCTCACTGAGACTGTGCATATTGTCTAAATTTTTAATTTCAGGGGTGCCTGGGTGGCTCAGTGGGTTAAGGCCTCTGCCTTTGGCTCAGGTCATGGTTTCGGGGTCCTGGGATCGAGCTCCACATCGGGCTCTTTGCTTGGCGGGGATTCCTCCTCTCTCTGCCTGCCTCTCTGACTACTTGTAATCTCTGTCTATCAAATAAATAAATAAAATCTTTTAAAAAAATTAAATAGATTTTTTATTTCAATTTCAAAGAAAATTTTGAAAAAATGTTTTAAATTCTGCATAGAGGTGTGTCTGGGTGGCTGTCGGTTAACTGACTGCCTTAGGCTCAGGTCGTGATCCCTGCTCAGCGGGGAGCCTGCTTCACCCTCTCCCTCTGCCCCTCCCTCTGCTTGTGCTCTCTCACTCTCTCTCACTCTTGTCAAAAAATAAATAAAATCTTTTCTAAAAATAAAAAAAAAGTTATTACCTCTAGAATATATATTAAGATGGAGACAGCAGGGGAAGAATTAGGAAATCAGATGATCTCATTCATAAAACTTTGAGGTAAGGTTCTTCAAGTCAGTTTGAGAAGAGGCTTGGTCTATTCATAATTAAAGTTACATTCAGATCTTAAACAACACTAGCTATTAAAATATGGGTAGAATTGGTACTAATTCTCCCAAATTAAATTCCTCCTTCCAGCCCATTCCAACAACTCTCTTTATAAAAATAATTCTGAAGGTAATGCTATTACTTCCCTAAGAGTTGGGGGGGGATCATCTAGTGATCCAAGCACTTACCTTAAAGAACTAGTCTTCTCCCTTCCATCCTCCTGACATCTACCCTCACTGCTTGACTCCCAGGCCTATAACCTGGGAGTGTGCATGATGACCATGCATAATGACCACCGTCCTCTCCACAGACTAACAAGTCGGCCAGGCCGTCCCTTAGATCAATGTGAAAGTGTGAAGCACCTGCATCAAAATCACAGAAAAGTGTCTGTTAAACATATAGACTCTATGGCACCTGGGTGGCTCAGAGTGTCAGCCCTCAGTTCAGGTCATGATCAGGACTGAGGCCTGCACGGGGCTCCCTCCTTGGGGGACCCTGCTTCTCCCTCTGCCTCTCCCGCTGCTTGTGCACATGCAAACTCTCTCAAATAAATGAAATCTTTAAATATGTGTGTGGATGGATGGATAGACAGTTAGACTCCAAGACTCCATATCAAAGCCACCAAAAGGAATCTTCTGATGGTGGAATTCAGGAATCTGCACTTTAACAAATGATTTTTATGCACACTAGGTTTAAGAATCTCTGCCTGGCAGGGCACCCGGGGGTTTGGTCAGAAGCACCCGCCTCTTGATTTCAGCTCAGGTCATGATCTCAGGCTCCTGAGACCAAACTCCACATTGGGCTCTGCACTCAATGCAGAGTCCGCTTGTCCCTCTCCCCCACTGCCTTGCACTATCAAAGCATTCTCTCCATTCTCTCTTTCAAATAAATAAGTAAAATCTTTTAAAAAAAAAAAAAATTTCTGCACCACAATAACAATCACAAAGAGGCAAAATGATTTACCAACAGTAAACCCACCAGCCAACAGCTGGGCGAGGCTACAATCCACCCTTCCTAAGCACGTGGTGTGATCCTTACCAGCCCACTGACTTGTTACTAACAAGAAAAATGATGGCGTGCTCTTTAGAGAAAACTTCTGTGTACTCTTTTTTTTTCCTTTTTTTTAAGTCCCCTGTAATCTTAGCAATAACAGCATCGCACAGAGAAACAAGCAGTTAACTCTCTAGTCCCTAATCCAGACCTTCATGTGGGTTTCATTTTAGGGCTTCTGGTAATTTGTAGGCCCGTTGCTACTGAAGATTTGCAGCCTTGAGAGAAGGCCACAGAAACGACAGGACTAACACAAAAGGTGCTGTTCTCATCAATCAATGAGATGGTCTGAAAACCAAAATTTGATTATTTTGTCTCAGCTTGAGTCTTACTTGAACTCTGTGTTCCTGGAAATTAAATTCACACTTAGGTAGACTTCAGAGAGTTATTCTTTCCTTTCCATTTAGCAGCCGTTGGAAGTGTTTCTTGTGCTAAGAAACTGCACAGGAAAGCCCAACAAAATGTAGCTGTAATTAAAGGTGTAAACGAGCACACACAGGGATGCCCAGGGAACCAGGGAGTAAATCTCTCCTACCCTCTAACACAACGCAGAGGCGTCCTCAAACATTCTTGCTGGAAAACACAAATCACTCTTAATAACAAGGCACTCCTTCAATGACTTTATTTGGAACAAGTAATAAATTACTTTATTTGGAATTTTGTTTGGAGAAGGAACAATGACCTGAAATTACCTCAATCAATGTTACTTTGGGCTTTCTATAAAGGTCATCTAATAGATGCAACAGTATCATTCTTCATTCCCTCCCTAAAGAAAACAGAATGGTTATTTGTGGCTTCGGGTGAAATTTCAGCTGCCCTTATCAAGCATGAGTTTAAAAAAA
This sequence comes from Mustela putorius furo, assembly GCF_011764305.1. Classification (NCBI taxonomy): domain Eukaryota; kingdom Metazoa; phylum Chordata; class Mammalia; order Carnivora; family Mustelidae; genus Mustela; species Mustela putorius. The sequence continues at coordinate 6,959,006 of NW_025422047.1, forward strand.
AAAAAAAAAAGGCACAGTGTCTGGTTCACAGAGCTTAGAAGTAATGGTGAGGGGCTCTGAAAAACTGGATGAGGGAGCTCCAAAATATTTCCAACAAAAAACAGTTGCAGAGGTCAAAGAGGTATATGGAAAATTTGAACAAAACTCTTTCATAAATTTTAAGAAAGTATTTCTAAATGAACATTCTATTTTAGAAAATTTTACCAAGGTATCAACAATAAATCCCAAAGTCAAGTGTCAGGTCAAGATGCATATTTTCCAGGGCACCTAGGTGGCTCAGTAGGTTAAGCGTCTGCCTTCGGCTCAGGTCATGACCCCAGGGTCTTGGGATGGAGTCCCACATGAGGATTCCTGCTCCATAGGAAGCCTGCTTCTCCCTCTGCCTCTGTCTCTCTGCTTCTCATGAATGAATACATTAAAAAAAAAAAAAGACAGATATTTTTCGAAGTTATGGTTAAATGCTCAGAACACCTGAACCCCTACTCACCTGAAGAGGACACAGGAATAGACAGAGAGCTGTGGGTGGCACCAAGTCCTATGCACCCAAAGGAGAAAGGAGGAGGTGCCCATCTCTCCCCAAGCCTAGTAAGGAAGGGGGTTTCAACAAGCCCATGCAGACAGCTTGATGTGTGTCCTCACAATTGGGGTTTACAGTGAACTGAATCCTATCTGAGAAAACTTATAGAGCCGGAGATGGGCTGATGAGCTGCTCAAAGAGGCTATAGGAGGGCAGCCTGCACTCCCAGAATTCATCAGGGACAAGGATACGCATGTATGTTCCCTTATACTAGGTATGGTCCAAGGAGTAAGAGCAATGGCATGGGGTCTTGTGCAAAAGGGTCATGTGCGGGGCAAATAGCCCTCAACAGAGAGAAGCTAGAAGTCTAGCAGCATTTAAGGGACTGAGGACAGAGTATGCTACTAACCAAGGATATGGGAGGGCATCACCACCCTTAGGGGACAGGTGACAGTCCAGTAAGTAAGAAGCCACTTACACCAGGATCAGTCTTTATAAACTTTTTTGTCCCTCCACCCCTGCACCACGAAGCCCCACTTCAGCACCAATCCTGGAGGGCCAAGAAACCTTGACCAGGAACTCAAGATGGGGAAGAAAGCCACCCAGACTCTCTTCCCCAACTTCAAGCTTCTCCTAGGCAATAAGCCTAGACTGGGGATTGTGGGGAGAGGGGGAGAATTTTCTATCAAGTTTAGAGCTTTTCCTCTTTCACCAGACTGCACATCTTATGTACTAAATTATAAGAGTTTTGTGACTTAATAACCAGAAATGTCATGGAGTTGCCCACACTTTGATTCAAGTAGGTCATACAAATAGAATTAAAATAAAAAGAACAAACCATGTATACAGGCAACAATTTGGATGAAATCCCTGGGGAAGTATACTGGACCAAAAAAAAAAAAAAAAAAAAACAATCCCCAGAGTTACATACTATATTATTATTACATTTATGTAAAGCTCTTGAAATGACAAAGTTAAAGAAACAGAGATCAGATTAGTGGTTGCCAACAGTTAAGAAGAGGGTAGGAGCTGGAGGAAAGTGCATGTGGTTATGAAAAAGTAGGATCCTTGCAGGGGTGCCTGGGTGGCTCAGTCATTTAAGAGTCTGCCTTTGCTCAGGTCATGATCCAGGGGTCCAGGGATTGAGTCCCACGTCAGGATCTCTGCTCACCAGGGAGTCTTTCTCCCTCTCCCTCTGCCCTTCACCCCTGCTCGTACTTACTTTCTATCTCTAATAAATAAATAAAATCTTAAAAAAAAGAAGAAGAAGAAGAAGAAGAAGATCCTTACAGGGACATGTCCTGGTTGTGTCAACATACTGGTTATGATACTGTACCCACCAAACACACATACCTCACCGGTACTACTAGGAAAAACGTATATATATGATATACGTGGATCTACAATTATCTCAAAATAAAAAGTTAAATTTTTAAAAAGGTGCAGAGGTTTGCATGGGTGGCACAGCCAGTTGAGCATCTGACTCTTGGTTTCAGCTCAAGTTGATCTCAGGGTCATTGGGATCGAGCCCCATGTCAGGCTCCACACTGAGTGTGGGGTCAGCTTCAGATTCTCTTTCCTTCTGCTCCTTCCCTGCACATGCTCCTGCACTCTCTGTCTCTCTCCAAAATAAATAAATAAAATCTCTAAATAAATAAAAATAAAAAGGTACTGAAAGCTATGTGTGCATGAGTGGACAGAAAAAGCAGGAACCACTCAACGGCACTGACTCACATTCTATCAACTGAAGATGCTCTGCCTTTTTGTCAAACTCACTGCATACAGTTGGGCAAAAATCAGGGTTTTCAACCTCCTCTTTGTTCACTGCCTCTGTGTAGTAGTTTCCCAGGGCTGCGTAAGAAAGTACCACAAACAGGATGGCTTAAAATAACAGAAATGTATTGTCTTGCAGCTATGAAAGCTATTAGTCTGAAATGAAGGTGTTGGCAGGGCCGAGAGTGCTCCCTCTGACAGCTGCAGGGCATCCTTCCTTGCCTCTGCCCCACTTCTAGAGGCTCTTCAGTGTCCCGTGGCTTTGCAGCCATGTAACGCCAATCTCTGACCCCATCACACAGCGTTGCGTTGGTGGTATAGTGGCGAGCATAGCTGCCTTCCCATCACACAGCATTCTCCTTATGAAGACCCGCCCTACTCCAGGAGGACCTCATCTTAAGTAATCACATCTGTAACAACCCCATTTCCAAATATGGTCACGTTCTGAGGTCCTAGAGGTTAAGACTTTTACATTTATCTTTTTTTCTTTTTTCTTTTTTTTTTTTTTTTTGGATGAAGAGAGCCACACACTTCAACCCATAACACTTGGCTAGAGTGAAAATATTGTTTGTTGTTTTCAGACTTATTCAACACTCCCCTTCCCATTCCCACCACTGAGCTTCCCAGATGGATAGGAGGAAGGTGTATTTCCTAACAGTTGGTAGAAACTCACCGGCACTGCTCTGATCTCACAACATAGGAGCCATCTGTCTCTGTACAAGCAGCCAAATGCCACCTGTAGCTCCTTGAAGATAACACTGCCCTCGGTGACTCTCCCACTGGCAGGGTCACGCCCCAGCTGCTTCAAGCGGTAATTCTGACTTTGTCTAGGATCCAAAAGCTTTCAAAAGCTAGAGTGACACCCCCCACATATACACATCATGCTGTCTGGTTCAAAATGCTGCCTGTCTCACTTCATAGACTCACTCTTAAATCAGGCTGTAACTCCTGTCCTTGTGGATTTGCTGTCAAGAGACCAGCTGTCCCTCCAAATATCTAGCTTTTCTGAGGGCCCTCCAGACTCCTGGAAATGACTATGTGTGTCTGAGTCTGGCTGTGGATAAAATTCATGCTCCTTTCCAGAAAGCTCTTAACCTTCATGCCAATCAAGATAGTGCCTATTTAATTATTTGTTCTGTTTAATTGTCCCTAAGCATTTCATTCAATTAACTAATCAATATTTCCTGAGCACCAACTCCGCACCAGGCACTGATCTAGATGCTGGGGGCACCACCACTGCAAATGTGACAGTCTCTGTCCTCATGGCCCTGCACCCTAACGGAGAGGGACAGGACACCAAACAGATAAACTACTCCCTGGGGTTATAACTAGCACAGAAAAATAAACAGAATGATGTGATAAAAGTGGAGGGGAGACTCCTTTAGGGAAGCTTAGAGGTGACATTTGGACTACAATTTAAGTATGCACACAAGCCAGCCACAGAACAAACCTAGGGAAGAACATTCTGGGTCAGAAAAAACAGCAAAGACAATGGCCTCCCGTGGTATTAAAACAGACACGATAGAGAAACTGAAAGATGGTCTGGAAGCCGTGTGAGTTATCTCTGCTTTGCTCCTCTCCATCTTTTGCCACCTGCTCCATCCCTTCTTGCCTTTATATTCTCTATTGAGCTCAACAAGGCCCATATAAGTCTGGCCCAGGTTCTTCCTTACACCTGGATGCCTGGTCTCTGTGTTAGGAAAACTCCCACTCTCCCCTCCACAACCTGGGCTTGGATCAGCTGCACGCACACATTTCACCCCCACAGGAGTCTGCTTCAACAGTCCTGAGAGCCAGACACTGGCCACAGTGAATGTGAAGCAGGAAACAGAGAGCAGTCCATCCCCTCAACCATGATCTGCCACACGTCCAGGACTTTGCCCATACCTTGCAAGTGACTGGTGAGGGTCGTTTCCCAGGACCCACCCACAGCCTTGCCCACTGGCCCCCCAGAAACCCTTAGAAATTCAGGAAAGCAGAATCCAGTTTATGACCCAATGACTTGAGCCTACTACCATCTCCTGGGCAGCTATATCTAACCTTGGCGACATTTCCCTCTTCTAACACAGCAATGGTTTTTCTCGCTACCAAGTTTTTGTACTAGCGAGTGATCAATAACTACGTGCCAAGTAACTGTTGATTCTTTAAATTAAAGATGCTTTTGTTTCATTTTAAGGATTTTTATTGACAGAGAGAGAGAGCGCACAAGCAGAGGGAGAGGAAGAAGCAGGCTCCCCCCTGAGGAAGGAGCCTGATATGGGGCTCTATCCCAGGGCTCTGGGGTCATGACCTGAGCCAAAGGCCAGACGCTTAACTGACTGAGCCACCCAGGCGCCCCTAAATAAGATGTTTCACTGAGAGAGAAAAAGAACTGGGGGCTAAATGCATGTGGGATAGCTGCCAGAGTTCCTCCTGGTCCAATAAAATCTCTGAGCTTCTGCCTCTGCACAGGCACAGGCCTCCAACACGCCATGGCTTTCAGCCTCCTTTCCAGTCCTGGGCCTGAATACAGCCTTCCACAGCAGACCTCTTGCACTAACCACACTTAGGGTCCCGCTTGATTCCCGGGCCTCTGGGTTTCAGTCACTTCTCTTTTCTGGGCATCAGACTTCCTTTGCATCAGGTCCTACCTGACTGTGAAGGTGCTAATGAGCAAGTCACTATGCTTCTGAATTTGTTTTGTTTACTCAAACGATGGCTATGCATGGTGAGAAAAATACTATATAGATCAGGATATTTTTGTTGTGTGTGACAGGAACCTAAGTCATACAAGTTCAAGCAAAAAGAGAATTGGGGTTTTTTTGGGGGGTGTTGTTGTAATTAGAAAATACAGGCTCAGCACTTCTAGGGACTCACACAGTATCATCAGGATGGTTTCTCTCTTGCTTGCACCCCGCCCTTCTCGTCTCTCACCCTCAGCCCTGCTTGTCTCTCTGCCCTCACTCCCTCCTAAGCAGACGGCTCCTATCTTCCTTTATCCCTGCTTAGTAGCCCCTTTGGAAAAAGAAGGCTTTTCTACCAGCATCTCTATGTCAAGTACTATATGACAAAGCTTGGATCCCACAACCATCCCTGAACTAATCCCTGAGGACAAGGAAATAGGATCCTGGGACGAGCAAGGCCTGGATCCCACCTCTTTCTCCCAGGGTGGAAGTGGAGCCCTGTGGAGCACTGTAAGGACAGTCACCTAAGGAACCACAGGAAGTATACAGCAGCAGATACTAGTTTGATTCACTGGTCAATCCTTAATCTTTCAACCAACTGCTACGCTCTGCTATAAAGGCTGGAAAGTTAAAAACACTGTTTTTCAGACAGTCCCGCAATTGAGATGCAGGCTTATGATCTATATTCTGTCCAGAAGATGTTCCCAAGAAAACCAGACATGATTTATATAAGGTGGTGGCTGGGTGCAGTCATGGGGTTCTCGTAAATACAAAAAAAAAAAAAAAAAAAAAAAAAACCCAAGGAAGAAGAAGAGCAGGACTTTTTGGTTCTAGATCTGAGCCAGCTGTGCCCTAGGTTTCTAGAGTCTAGTCCCTCCCATCACTGGTAATGTGTAACAACAGCTTCATGATTTCTACTTGAACCAGTGGTATGACTATGCATATTTCTTTAGTGTCCCTGGTTCCCAGACTCTCCCATAAATTTTGAAAGTAATCTAATAACTTGTAACAAATTTCCCTCTTCATAAACTGGCTAGTTTGGTACAGAAGTAAAACACCTTACCCGGCTGCATTATGCAAAAATGTGCCCTTTATGTCCCACCATGAGAAAGCAAACACTTGCTCCCATTCCCTCCCCGAAAATAAAAATAGTAAAAGACTCAGGATCTAGGCACCTGAGTGGCTCAGTTGGTTAAGCCTCTGCCTTTGGCTCAGGTCATGATCCCAGCTTTCTGGGATCCAGTCCTGCATCTGGCTCCCTGTTCAGCCAGGAGTCTCCTCTCCCTCTGCTCATGCTCTCTCTCAAGCTCACTCCCGCTCTCTCAAATGAATAAAAAATCTTAAAAGAAAAAAAAAAAAAGACTCAGGATCCACAGTCTAGTTCTGGTCCACAAAATAAATGAAATTTTGAGACCTTCCTATGACTCTTCATAAAAACAATCGTATTGACTAGCAACTTTATTGGTTTTGCAAAGCTGATATTTGAAGGCATCACACAATCTTTGAGGTTTTAACAATCACATGAGACAACTCTTGTTTTCCCTCACAATAAACACGGTGTAACTGTAAATAAGGTAGTCTTGTGATGGTGTAAGGTTCAATTGGCAAACCAGTCCTTCTAAAACCTTAACTCCCTTGCCATACATCTTTCCAAGTAAAATGTTTTTCTTTACTGAATGCTTCTGTAACTGTATCTTCTTTTAACAACAGGCTCTGTTGTTTCCAACTAAAAGCCCTGATGAAGGGCGCCTGGGTGGCTCAGTGGGTTAAGCCACTGCCTTCGGCTCAGGTCATGATCTCGGGGTCCTGGGATCGAATCCTGCATTGGGCTCTCTGCTCAGAATTCTGTATTTCAGTAGAACTATACTGAAGATTAAGGTCCAGAATAAAAGAGGACCAGGTAAAAGGAAAAACAAAACAGAAGTACCTGGCTGGCTCAGTCACTACAGCATGACTCTGTATCTTTGGATCAAGAATTCAAGCCCCACGCTGGGTACAGTGATTACTAAAAAATTAAAATATGGGCACCTGGGGGCGCCTGGGTGGCTCAGAGGGTTAAAGCCTCTGCCTTCGGCTCAGGTCATGATCCCAGGGTCCTGGGATCGAGCCCCCATTGGACTCTCTCCTTAGTGGTGAGCCTGCTTCCTCCTCTCTCTCTCTGCCTGCCTCTCTGCCTACTTGCGATCTTTCTCTGTCAAATAAATAAATAAATAAAATCTTAAAAAAAAAAAAAAATAGGGGCACCTGGGTGGCTAAGTGGGTTAAAGTCTCTGCCTTCAGCTCAGGTTATGATCCCAGGGTCCTGGGATCAAGGCCCTCGTCAGGCTCTCTGCTCAGCAGGAAGTCTGCTTCCTCCTCCCTCCCTCTCTCTCTCTCTCTCTCTCTGCCTACTTGTGATCTGTCAAATGAATAAATAAAATCTTTTTAAAAAATTAATTAAAATAAATTAAAGGGGAAAAATTAATTAATTAATTAATTATTTAAAGGGATGCCTGGGTGGCTCGGCAGGTTAAGCATCTCCCTTCTGCTCAGGTCATGATCCCACAGTCTTGGGATGGAGTCCCCTGCTTCTCCCTCTCCCTCTGCCTGCCATTCCCCCTGCCTGTGCTCTCTGTCAAATAAATAAATATTTTTAAAAATCGTTTTTAATAATTCAAAAAAAAAAAAAAAAGATGGACTTAACTTTCAATCTGTCTTCTTGTCCCAGTGGGCTCACAGCTATTGGAACATTTGTAAGGTGAAATTGTTTTAAATATTTCTAGAGGTAGTTTTTTTAGATGAGCAATTCCTGTTAGAAACAACATTAATGTAGCAGAATTACAATAAAGCCAGATAATTAACACCCCAGAAATTACCAATGACTAAGCCTTAACAGAGACCAAGCCATATCAGAACCCATGAATAAGGACCTAACTGCCAGTCTAGGTGGAAAAAATCTAAGAAGCCCAGAAAAGAGCAATTGCCTGATTATATTACAAGTAAGTCTCTTAATACATTAGACAGGTCATTGATCTCCATGCCTCTGTTTCCAGATTGTTTTTAAAGCACATAAAGTATAAGCACCAGTGGAGAAAAAGATTCATTTTCCTTTTATTTAGTCCTTGTCAAAGGTTTATGAAAATCCTTCAATGGAGCAGTGGTGTCCAAAGTTTCACCAGGACCAACAAGAGTGCCAAGATAATTCAATGGGGGAAAGAAAAGTATTTTCAACAAATGATGCTGAGACACCTGCTATCCACAAATCCACAAATAATCAATTTAGGCTCCGAGTTCATACTATGTACAAATATTAACATACATGGATCAAAGACCTAACTGCTGAGTTAAAACTAGTAATTTCTTAGAAGAAAACATAAGAATATATATCTTCATCATCTTGAATTAGGCAGTAGTTTCTTAGATAGGACAAAAAAGCATAAGCAACATCAAAGAATGTTAGATAAATCAACATCAAAATTTAAAACCTCTGTGGTTTTAAAAAGGATACCAGCAATAAAATGAAAAGACAATCCAGAGAATGGGACAACATTTTTGCCAATCAGGTATCAACAAGAATCTAGTGTTCAGAATATATACAGAATGCTTACAACTTGGTATGCCTGGGTAGCTCAGTCTGTTATCGTCTGCCTTTGGCTCAGGTCGTGATCACAGGATCCTGGGATCCAGCCCCAAGCCCTGAGGCAGTCTTCCAGCACAGCAGGGAACCTGCTTCTCCCTCTCCCACCTGCTCTCCCTCTCTCTCACAAATACATAAAATCTTAAAAAAAAAATCATGAGCAAAAACGGTGTTTATCCATATTATCTGTCAGATCAATTCAGTAAGATAGTTCCCCCTATATCCTTTGAAATGAATACTTCAATAACCACTCCTAGAGGAATCAGGCCACAGACAAGATGGACCTTTACTTAGGGTCATCAATTTCATACTATAGATCACTGATGAGGAGAGATACATCATTTGTTGGCTATTGTCGACAACACTCATTTTCTTTAAATAAGAGCAAGTTCCTTTATAAAAACCTCCTAAATTCCTCCAATGATAACAAGCACAATGACGGGCAATTTATGCAGTGGGGGAGACTAGAGGTAACAAGCTTTGTAACAGCCACTACTGACCTTTGTCACATGAAAGCACCAGAGGGGGCCCATCTTTCCAAGCACTTGCAATGTGAATCCCAAAGGAGTGGCAAAAAGGGAGAGAAGATCAACTCTGAGGAATTAGATCCAAAGCACTTATTGTAAATGATGATTTCAAATCTTATTGCGTTTTTAATTTACACTGTTCACTCTTAAGAGTGTTGTGTGCCATATACTTACTAAAGGGAAATCTGTAAATTATCTTGACCCCATCAGGGCACCTGAGTGGCTCAGTTGGTTAAACGTGTGCCTTCAGCCTAGGTCATGATCCCAGGGTCCTGGGACAGAGACCCACATCGGGCTCCCTGCTCTGCAGGAACCCTGTTCTCCTTCTCCCTCTGCCCCCATTTGTGCTCTCTCTCTGTCTGTCAAATAAATAAAATCTTTAAAAAAAAAAAAAAAATATATATATATATATAAATTATTTTACTCAAGATCTAGAGCATATCTTCAGATATCCCAAGATATTAAATAAAGAAGGTTGAGGGGGTGCCTGGGTGCCTGACTCAGTAGAGTGTCTGCCTTCAGTCTGGGTTATGGTACTGAGGTCTTAGGACTGAGCCCCCATACTGGGCTCTCTACTGAGCAGGAAACCTGCTTTTCCCACTCACTCTCCCTCTGTGCACTCTCTCTCAAACAAATAAATAAAATCTTTTTAAAAATTAAAGAAAAAAAGGCTGAGAAACACGAGTTTACACAAAGCCTCAAAAGGCGTTATTTGAAGAGTATTATATATAATTCAGGAGTTCATTCTGAAAGCAATTAATGTTCCTTGTGGCTGGAATATTATAGTCAATCCAAGTTCGGTTTTTTCCTCATACAGGGCTCTAAGTTTCCAAAAAAGACTGTAAAACAACAATAGTACAAAGGAATTATTTTCACATAACAGTTGGCCTTTGAAAATTCTAATGGAAAAAAAAATCTAGTTAGGCAATCTAGGAAGTATGTTTGAGTTTGTTTAAAGGAAAAAAAAGAAGAAAAACTCATTTGTCTATGTTTGCAGATACGATTAACAAGCAGATTGAATCAGCATTACATGCTATTCTAGATACTATTCCATCCTCCATTTACTTTTCAGCCTTAAGGATTCTTCCATAATAAGCATTTTTCTTTTATTCCTAATCTGTGAGCTTTCTCTTGGAGGAGGGAGGGGCCGTTCATGAAACTATACTTCCCAAATTTACTTGCCTTGCAACTGACTGTACATGGCTTTTCCACTTAAGCTCTGAGCCTCAGCTAGCATCACCAGGAGGATTCAACTACACAGTTGTTTATACAGGTCAAATCCTCAAAAACAATGAATCAAGAATATCAGTAAATAATTACACAAGGCAAGGTTATGATTCAGCTAATATTTTAAGGAAACCTGAAATGCCTTTCCTTTTGAAGATTTTATTTATTTATTTACTTGAGAAGTGACAAGCAGACTCCCACTGAGTGCAGAGCTCAAGGTGGAGCTCCATCCCAGGACCCTGGTCATGACCTGGGCAGAAATAAGGAATCAGATACTTAACTGACAGCCACCCAGGCGGCGCCCCATGTTGTCTTTCCTTTTGCCCAAGTTCTCTGACTTTTGATTTCAAGAAATTTAACTGTATTTGAACTTTTCCTGAAAAGAAAAAGGAGCAAATGGATTCTCGCTTAAGAGGGCCAAGTAATGTGGAAGGGAGAAAACATGTCCTCCTTAGCCAAGCCAGGCGTAACTAACAATGGAGGAAAATCAGTCTCCTCCTGGGAAAAACCCGCAAGAACAGTTATTTCCTGTCAATTAAACTACTGTGAGGAAAAAAAGAGTTGAAATAAGGGCAGATTTACCTAGAAACTCCTTTTTATTTTCTTTCTTTTTTTTTTTTAAAAGAAGGCTCTATACCTGGGTGCCTGGGTGGCTCAGTCCTTTAAGCGTGTCTGCCTTTGGCTCAGGTCATGCATGATCCCAGGGTTCTGGGATCAACTTCATCAGGTTCCCAGCTCAGTGGTGAGTCCTGTTTCTCCCTCTACCTTTCCCCCAGCTCGTGATCCCTCTCACTCAAATAAATAAATAAAATCTCTAAAAAAAATGTTTTTAATTAAAAATTTAAAAATAAGGCTCTATGCCCACCAACACGGGGCTTTAACTCATCACCCTGATACCAAGACCTGAGTTGGGATCAAGTGTCAGATCTTAATCAACTGACCCACCTGGACATCCCTACCTAGCAATTCTTGAATCAAATGCAATTTACGAAAATAGACGGTACACCGGAACCAAAACTAACATTAAGTGTGCACTATTTGCTATACCATTACATACTTTCTGTTTTCTATTTCAATAGTACTCAAAATCATGGAGTCAAACTGCAGGAAAATTTCTCCCAACATCATCTTTCTTCATGGTTAGAGTTCCCAAAGGGGAAAACAAAACAAATGTGTGTGTGTGTGTGTGTGTGTGTGTATACACAGACATATGTATATATATATATTTAGTAAAAACCCTGCAGAAATAAAAGTGCAGTCACTTCAACTCTCCCCAATAATCCACACTTCAACTAAATGTGACAACACTCGCATTTAAATCCCAATAATCTACAATTCATTGTGCATGGTACCTAGGTGTTCAGCGTTTGCTGTTTGTTAAATGAATACTGAAAATATTTGATACACAAGCATTTGCTTTGTTAATGTGCACTTATTCTCATAAAAACACATTTTCTCTCTCTCTCACACACACAAATACACACACACTTAGACATAGCCCCACTGATATCTACTCCTGAACATGCCCTCATGACAGTAAGTGGAAAATCAATATGAAACAGTGGGACAGGATAATTACAACTAGAAAAATTACGAAGGGAAATTCCAAACATTTAAAAAATTTCCAGTCTTTTTGAGATCACTTATCTTGATTTCCATGGAAATTCACGTGTCTGCAAAAAAACCTATTCCTACTTTGGCACTTTAAGACTGCTCTTGACCACAATGTCACACATCTTTTTACATCCATTTAAATGCCACGTCAGAAAATTTACATCTGAAGGGAAGTCACATATTGACAAGTAATATACAAGTTCAACTAACCTCCACTAAAACGAACACTGTGATCATTTATCATTTATCATTTAAAGAGTACCCACTAGAAGTACAGGTAATTCTCATGCTAGTGGACAAACATTTTTATTAACCAACCACTCATTTCAGTTCGTTGAACAAATATACCTAAATCTGTATATTTTGTACTTCAGACGAAACAAAGGTAGAGAAATATGCTGGGATTTGTCTGTTTGGGGTTTCTAAAAAGATCAGAAGGCAACAGAGTTTAATTCTCCACATGATTGTTTACCAGCAAGCAGGTCGGTGTTCCGAAGCAGCAAGCTCATAAAACACGCGCAAAACAAGGCTCTTTCAAAATAATTTTTTATATAGGGAATAGATGGGAGTGCAAAACACATCAATCATCAGTAACAAAACAATCTTTGTTCCTCGATATTTGTAAACAGGAGCTCGGACCAGCGCTCCGACCTGGCACCCAGAGGTGAGGAATGCTTGTTGGGCAGGGTTATGCGCATCACCAAAGATCCCGCCAGGGCTGCCCCAGAGGCGGACCTCCGCCTATACCACGCACGGTCCTCGAACCGGAGAAAACCCTTCCAGAACTCCTCTGCTTTCAGCTCGGGGGCTGGAGTGGACCGTCCCTGCTTAACTTCCCCGCCGTTACCCCCGCATTCTTAAACCCACCATCTCCACTTTGCCAGGCACCCCGAAACCCACCACAGCTCCGGCGGCCCCCGATCCCGTGCCCTCTCCGAGCTTGTGAGCTCGGGGAAGCCCACCCGGGAGGCGCCCCCGCGAGCGGCTTACCGAGCAGCGAGCCTATGAAGATGACGACCTGCACGGTGGTGGTGAACTGGCGGTAGAGCTGAGCCTCGCCGAACTCCCCGAGCGCGCTGCGGTTGGCGCCCCCAGGCTCCGCGCCCGATGCGTTGCGCGGCTCGCTGCCGTTCCGGGAGAACCAGCTGCCGTTGTGCCCCATGGCGAGGAAGGGGTTCCGGCTCTGCTCGTCGCCCGCCCGTCCGCCCACCACAGAGCCCCGCCTGGGTCTCCCCCGCCCCGGGTGCGGTGGAACACGCGGGCGCCTCGCGGAGTCCTGGAGAACCCGGGGCAGCCGCGGGTCTCCTCACGTCTCCACATCGCCAGCCCCGTCGCCTGGGAGGCGGGGAGAGAAGAGGGCGAGGCTGCGCCCCAAGCCGGTTCCCTCCTGGGTCCCCTTCAGCAGCCACATGGAGGCGGCACGGTCAGAGCCGGCGGAGCCGCGTCCGTCCCTCCTGCCGGGTAGTCAGCGCCGCCAAGCCCACTCCGCAGAGATGGAAACACTGGAGGCATCTGATAGTCAAGGAGGGCGCCCCCCGCTCCCGCTGCACTCTTCAACCTCTGCTCCTTTCACCCCCCGAGGGCCGGGCCACCCCTTTCAAGTCCCCTCCCGCTGACGGGCTCCTCAGAAGGAAGAGAACATTAGGCTGAGGCCGTTTTTCAATCCTACTGGATTTGAGCGGCTGGATGGCGATGGGAAACCTGTGAAACGCCCAAGGCAAGTGACCAGAGCTCCGAGGAGACCCCCGAGTCCCCGACGGCACCTACGGTCTGGCCGGAACGCCCTGAACCTCCGCAACAGCCTCGCCCCTCAGCGCCTAGCGGTCCCCTAGGACGCCAGCGCGGTATCCTCCCGCCCAGCACCTAGCGCGGGGCTCCGACCTCCCGCTTCGGTGTCAGCGGCAGTGACACCGTTCTGCAGCCCCTTTGCCTCTGCACCGCCTACCACCCCCTTTCCTGGCCCTGCTCCGGCCTTTGCTGCGGGGAGAGACGCTCGCGTACACGCGGGGACAACGGACGAGCCCCTAAAGGGGCAGGGCACCGTGTGCGTACCTCCCGAATGCCGGCGCGCCCGGGGAGCAGGGGAAGGGAGCTCTGCCCGCGGAGGGGGCGGGGGCGGAGGTCACGTGACGCACACGGCTCCGCCCCCCACGCCTCTGAGGCCCCGGGGATGGCGCCATATTGGCCCTTCTAGGCGTGACTGCCAAGGCTGGAGCGTGGGAAGCGTGGGAGGCGCAAGGGGTCCTGACTTAGCTGTCATGGTTGCGATCAAGACGCTTCCCCCGCTTCGCTTTATTTACTCCTGTGGTTACTGACCCTTATCACTTCGGCAGAGGCTGCTGAGAGGCTTATAATTTACGCTGCCACCTGAGCAGGTATCCCAGTTTTGGGCCCTTCAGTGACGCCTTGGGTATATCTGAAGGTGAAAGATAAAATTTAGGAATCCGGTGCACGGTTCCCTGGACCTTTATACTGAGGCTCATTTCAAAAAGGCATCCAGTATAGCCCAAGCGTGGTGCATCCGAAGAATGAATGCTTCGGGAGCGAGCAACTTTCTGCCTGCGGATGCAGAAAGTTGGGAAGCTGGGATAGTGGCTGAGTAGTAAAAGGAACATGTAGTGCATCCAGAGAAAGGATCCGGAGAAAAGGAGGAAGGAGACAAGAAAAGACAAAGTTGTGCTGCTGGTTTGAGGCTGTGGAAACGGGTTTCTTTTTCATTAGTGAATGAGTTGGTAGAGGACTTGAACATACTGACTGATCACATTAGGTCCCTGAATAATAACTCTCAAGAACTGAATTACAAAATTTCTTGGGGCACCTAGCTGGCCCAGTTAGTAAAACATGGGACTTTTGATCTTAGGCTTATGAGTTACAGCCCCATGGTGGGTGTGGAGATTACTTAAAAAAAAAAAAATTTTTTTTACCAAAATCAAAATTCTTGGTGGTCTCAAGGCTGATCCTGCTACAATATGACTATTTCACTTACACTGTACAAGACATTTAGTCTTTAAGGAGCAAAAAAATCCCTCCATGCCTTGTGTATTTTTGGGTTCGCAAAGTATCTGCACATAATCTCGGTGTAAGAAGTTACTTTAAACATTTCAGAGCCCATCAAAAGAGGAGAGGCAAAATGATGTCGTTTTGTAATGTTGGTGTTCTTGGGGTCCAGAGCCCACTGCCAAGAAAGAATTCTTAAGTTGGCTTCTGTGTAAAATGGTTTTGTTAAAGCACAGGGACAGGACCTTGGGCTGCTGCCCCAGGACTATGAGGAGCAATTGGTTATGTACTTTGAGGTTGGAAGAAGTAAAGGTTAAAGGAAGTTCCAAAAGGATTTTCTTTACACTAAAGAAGACTCACAGGATACCCAAGGCCTTGCTACTGTCAAACCAAAGTTATTTTCCCTCTTCCAGGGTTTTAAGACAGTTGGGAGGTTCCTGGAGGAACATCATATTCTGCCTTCCTCATCTATTTGTTAATGGGCTACGGTTATAAGGACATTTAATTTTAGCTAGATTTCCTTCTCCCTTTGTTTCCCACATCAGAATTACTGAGCAATTGTGTATTTTTTTAAAAAACCCATTTCCAGTGTTTAAAATTAGTTCTTAGTGTCCAAACATATTTTTCAAACCCTTTGCACTATAATCATTACAAAACAAAATGTAGTAGTCATTCACCAACACCCAGGACATTCCTTTAGGAAAGGTTGAGGAAGAATGTGCGTAAATGAGTTGTTTAATAACAGTTGTAAAAATACCTCTTTACCTGCCACTGCTTATTTAAAACTGCTACGAAGAGCTGGAATAATGATTTAGGAAGCAGGGATGCCTGGTTGGCTAAGTCAGTTAATCATCTGCCTTCTGCTCAGGTCACATATCTGGCTCCTTGCTCCCGGAGGGGGCTGCTTCTCCTTCTGCCTGCAGCTCCCCCTGCTTGTATACTCTCCCCACCCACCCCCCAACCAACAAATAAATTTTAAAAATCTTAACCAAAAAGAAATGCAGAAAATAGTCAATTTTGTAGATGTAAAGGGTTTAATAAAGCAAGAAATCTTTCATTTTTTTATTCTAAAAGAGATACCAGTAAATTCTCTACAACCCCTAGATTGGTATTATAACCAAACTAACCTGAGTTAGTTCCTTGGTGAGTCACAGATAGGAACTGATGTGGGAAACAAAGGCAGAAAAAAAATTATTAGATTTCCTGACTACCTACAGCCCACTGACAAGTCCTTAAAACAGGCAGAATGACATTTTGACTTTGCTAAGGACAAAAGACAATCCTAGCCCAATTTCCCCCACCCCAGAATCCTGTAAGTCTATTTTAACTTATAAAAATTCCTTTAAAATTTTTCTTTATCCCCAAACCCCCAAAGATACATGTTGGCAATCACCCGCCAAGCATATGAACCAGTGACATATATCTGAAAGTTCTCATTACTAAGGCTTTATTACACAGTAATAAATGACATTTTCCCAATAATTGGCTAGACCCCTCAAGGTCCCCGAAACCTTGCTTCCAAATTCCTTAGAGACTTAGGCTATCCCCAACTCCCTCCCAACTTGAAAGTATATAATGGTCCACTTCTCTTGAGCCCAGTATGGCTCTATCTGCCCATAGATCCCGTCCCCGTGCTTTAATAAAACCACCTTTTTACACCAAAAAGGTCTCAAGAAAGAACCCTGAGGTTCTTTCTGCATCAGGAGCTATACCAGGTGAGTTGTCACACAAAGGAAACTTTATTTGCTGCAAATAAGGAAATCATGGGGAATAACTTCCAAAGCCATGGCTCCCAAGCAAGGAAGAATGGGTTCCTTGTATCTAGGGTTAGGATAAATATTTAGATAAGGGTGCCTTAGTGTTACATGTAGAGGTGGGCATAAGATCTCACATGCACCTCAAGAAAACACACCTATACATACACTGTATGTTATTTAAATGAGGCTTGTGCTGCTCCTTGGGTGGAGATTTTAGTATTAAAATGAGGTAAGCGTAAATAATAATAATAATAAGATGATGATGATGATGATGATAAAGGTAACTATTGGTCACTCTGTGGGTCACATCATGGTCCATTTCCACAGGAATGAGTCGCGGTTAAGCTCAAACAGGTCTGGGTGGTCTAGGCCCGCTCTTTGTCAGGGCAGTTATTATTGCTTGAGGGGTAGTTTCGGTTTCCATCACAGGATGCTATGTGTATAGGGTCTTTTGCCTGAGTTAAGAGCTTAAGGAAAACTACAGGACAAAGGTTGGTGGTTAAAAACAGGTGAGCAGGGGCGCCTGGGTGGCTCAGTGGGTTAAGCCGCTGCCTTCGGCTCAGGTCATGATCTCAGGGTCCTGGGATCGAGTCCCACATCAGGCTCTCTGCTCGGCGGGGAGCCTGCTTCCCTTCCTCTCTCTCTCTGCCTGCCTCTCTGTCTACTTGTGATCGCTCTCTGTCAAATAAATAAATAAATAAATCTTAAAAAAAAAAAAAAAAAAACAGGTGAGCAGTGAAGATCAGGTCTTAGGATCTAGGTGATGACACTGTTAGGGTATAGAGTTAGTAGAATCAAGAATTGACTTGAGGGGGGCGCCTGGGTGGCTCAGTGGGTTAAGCCTCTGCCTTCGGCTCGGGTCATGATCTCAGGGTCCTGGGATCGAGTCCTGCATCGGGCTCTCTGCTCAGCAGGGAGTCTGCTTCCTCCTCTCTCTCTCTGCCTGCCTCTCTGCCTATTTGTTATCTCTCTCTGTCAAATAAATAAATAAAATCTTTAAAAAAATTTTTTTATCTGCTATAATGCCTATTTTACCTTTGTCCAAAAGAAAAATAAAACTCCATCAAAAGGAGTTTTAGATATATCGATATATCATTTTCCTGGAATTAAACCTGAAAAGGTGAAAAAAACACAAAACATTAAGGGGCATCAGGGTGGCTCAGTCTGTTAAATGTCTGCGTTAGGCTCAGGTCATGATCCTGGGGGCTGCTCCCCTGCTCTGCCTACTTGTGCTCTTGCTCTCTCAGTCAAATAAAAAAATAAAATCTTTTTTCTTTTTTAAAGATTTTGTTTACATGACAGAGAGAGACATAGCGAAAGAGGGAACACAAGCAGGGAGAGTGGGAGAGGGAGAAGTAGGCTTCTTGCCAAGCAGGGAGCCCAATGTGGAGCTCGATTCCAGGACCCTGAGTAGAAGGCATACGCTTAACAACTGAGCCATCCAGGTGCCCAAAAGAAATAAAATCTTAAAAAAAAAATTAATTGGAGTCTGTCCCTGTTGTTTATCATGTATAGGTATTTCGTGTATTTTAGCTGAAGGCAGGTGGTAGGACTACCAACCTACATTTATGTGCTAGTTTATTTTTTCCCCCAAATTTCTGGAACTACAGTAAAATGTAATGATGATGCAGGCTGGCTGAGTCTGAGGACCTAGAGGGATTCCCAGAGAATGAGCCAGGAGGATCCTCGGCTTCAAGCAGGGTAGAAATCAAACACAGGCCGAGAGGAAGTGAGAGCAGAGTTTATTGGAGATATATACTGAGAGAGAAGATACAGGTAGAATTTCTGGGAGACTCTGGGAGAAAAGAGAGAGCCTTGTCTTTGCTTGGGGTCTTTTTTTTTTTTTTTTTTTTTTTTAATTAAGAACAGGGCCCTAAAGAGAGAGCCTTGTCTTTGCTTGGGGTCTTTTTTTTTTTTTTTTAATTAAGAACAGGGCCCTCCCAGCCATACCACGCCCTGGGCAAAACAAGGATGAGGGCTCACGTATCCTCCATAAGTCACTTATACCCTGGAGCTAGGGGTCTTGGCATCACGTTACGAGGCGAGGTGTCAGGGGTCTTGGAAAACTTTCATAATGACCTCACCCAGTCACTTTAGATGCTTTCTATTGTGCCAGAAGTCTCCAAAGTAATCATTAACTCCTTGACCTTTACAAGGAGGAAATACATTAAGGTCTGTGTGAGGCGGTAGGCAAGTCCTAGCAAAAACAGAGGCAGCAAGGGGCTCCTGGGTGGTACCATCTGTTAGACATCTGATTCTTGGTTTCAGCTCAGGTTGCGATCACAGCATCATGTGAGTCTGCTTGGGGTTCTCTCCCCATCTCTGTCTGCCCCCACCTCACTCCACCCCATCCTCCACCTCCATGCTCTCTCTCTACTACCTCGCTCTCTTAAATAAATAAATAAGTCTTAAAAAAAAAAAAAAAAAAAGGAGGGACCTGGGTGGCTCAGTCAGTTGCGTGTCTACCTTCCACTCAGGTCACGATCCCAGGGTCCTGGGCTGGAGCCCCATGTTGGGCTCCCTGCTCAGTGAGAGGCTTACTCGTCCCTCTCCCCCATGCTCCTGCTTTCTCTCTCTCTCTCAAATAAATAAGTAAGATCTTGAAAAAGGAGTAGAGGTAGCAAAAAAAATCAGTCTTTTATGGGGATTTCAGTTTCCCTATCTCAATGGGAAATGGAGTAGAAAATAAGCAGCCTCTGGCTCTTAGAAAATGCTATTACAAGGAACATTCTTCTCCTGTAATGAATAATATAAGAAAGCCTTTTCCCAGTTTAAAAACTCCCATGTTCCCAAAGTTTTTAAGTCCTTTTTTAGCATGCAGGGGCCATTCTCTTTTTGAAATAATAAACAGGATGATAGGGTTCTTAGGCAGAATTGGGACAGAAAGAGGGAGTAAGGTTCTCTGGGGATTAAAGACTCACAGGGAGGTCCTAGTTGGTCTTTCTGTCTTCCTCCTTAAGTCTCTACAGCATTTAAAAGAGCTACTCTTCTTTTGCCAGTAATTCACTTATTTAATAAAGGTTAATACCTTTGTGCTAGGAAGGCAGAAAATACAGTAGTGTGAAAGAGAACAGATTCTCATAGCTTTCTCCATTTAACTCTCTTAATCATATACCAACTGGGATTTGCTTAGGGATTTTCCTTATTGTAACCATGGGAAAATAAATATGATGGTTAATTTTATGTGTCAACTTGACTAAGCCACTGGGGTTATGCAGATATTTGGCCCAACACTATTCTGGGTTTTTCTATGAAGGTATTTCTGGATGAGATTAACATTTGAATCTGCAGACTGAGTAAAGAAAATTCTCTTCCTTACTATGGGCAGGTTTCATCCAATTAAAGTCTGACAAAAAGGTAACAGGTAATTTTTAAAAGCCTATTATCTCCTCTGTGTTTTTCTCTTATACTACCGTGGTGTGGTGATAGGCAAAATTTACATACAGGTGCTAATATCAAATCTTTCAATATTTACAGAATATAGTAAGATTCATCTATGTTCAAAAGAGCCCTAGATTCCAACTTTCTTGGGCATTTATTAAAGAGCAGGGGTGCGGGGGGTGGCACCTGGGTGGCTCAGTGGGTTATGTGTCTGCCTTTTGGCTCAGGTCATGATGCCAAGATCCTGGATGAAGCCCTGTGTCAAGCCCTCTGCTCAATGGAGAGTCTGCCTCTCCTCTCCCTCTGCCTGCTGCTCCCCCTATTTGTGCTCTCTCTTTCTCTGTCAAATAAATAAATAAAATTAAAAAAAGAAAAAGAATAAAGAGCAAGAGGGGGCTTGGGTCAGGGGAAGAAGAAATGGAATAGGATTTAGGATACTTGAAAAGCCCAAGGTTGGGGGAGTGAAAAGGAGCCTCTGGGTTTTATTTCTCCCTTCCTTCTTTCCTTTCTTCATTGAGGGTGTCCTCTTCCTTCCTGTCCCCTAGACCACACCCTCACATTCTCCTGTATGGCCCCTCACTAAAGGTGAAGAGAAAAGAAAACCTGGAGCAATGGGAGCATTTTGCCTTGGTAAACCCAAAGAGCAGCATGTTGAGGGAAGATGGCTCCTGATGCCCTCCGCCCGCACCGTTACCTATCTGGAACAAGTGGTTCTATCTCCAAATGGCTGTTTCTATGCCTATATAAGACACAGATAATGCAGATTTATTATGTAGCTATTGTAAGCATTCAACAATATCTTGTTCTCTTCTGTCAGATACACAGATGACTTTTTCTCAGATGCCCTTGCAAGTGGGCAGGGTCATGTGATGATTATGACTAATGCTATGTGGGCAAAAGTGACAAATCATTTCTGGGCTGCAGCAGTGTAAAGCTGTTTATGATTCTCAAATCTCTCTGGTGCCTGATCACCGCAATAGTGGAAGGCGCTTTAGGTTGAACTGGAAGAGCTAAAACATGGGCTCAGAAGTAGACTATGTTTCTGAGTCACTACAGTGGATTGGGGTAGGAGGAAGGAGGGGAGGGAAGTCCTGGTGAGCCACCCAGACCCATAACAAATTTCGTGTGAGCAAGAAATAAACCTTAATTGTACCAAACAACCAAGATTTTTGGAGCTTCTCATTATCACAGCATAAACCAGAGTATCCTGCCAGATGTAATTACGAAAAGTGGGGCCTGTGTATTTAAAAAAGCACAGACTTGTGCTTGCTTCAGCAGCACATATACTGAAATTGGAACAATATGGAGAAGATTAGCATGGACCCCGTGCAAAAATGACACACACATTTGTGAAGTGTCCCATATTTAAAAAAAAAAAAAAAAAAAGCACAGACTTGACTTTATTTCTAGGGAATGGAAGCTACTGAGTCAGGACTTTAAAAAATCTTTGTGTACACTGGTAGTGGCAACAGGATATCCTACATCCTTGTAAAATAAAAATGGTGGCTGATAATAAAAACCTCTGGGTATCTTTGAATCGAGCTATTGGCCTTATTCATGTCAAAAAACATATTGGCCTCTGATAAATTTATGTCATTTAAATGACTTTTTTGGAGAGATCTTAAGCTTAACATAAGTGATTTCTTTTTTCCCTAGAAACCAGATTATCTCTTTACATTGGCAAACCTACCAATTCCCTCAAGATAAAAGATTCTAATATAGTGAGGATCAAGGGGGCAGCATGAATGTTGGGGTCAGCAGGACCTGGGTTTGAATGCCTGCTCCACCATTTCCATTTGTGACACTGGGCAGTTACATGACCTAAGTTTAATTTCCTCCTCTACCAAATATGGATAAAAATGCCTATTTAGGGAGTATCTGGCTGGCTCAGTTGGTAGAGCATGTGACTCTTGATCTCCAGGTCTTAAGTTCAAGCCCAACACTGGTTAGAGAGATATACTTTTTTTTTTTAAGATTTTTTTAAATGTTTTTTTTTAAAGATTTTATTTATTTATTTGACAGAGAGAAATCACAAGTAGGCAGAGAGGCAGGCAGAGAGAGGGAGAGAGGAGGAAGCAGGCTCCCTGCTGAGCAGAGAGCCCGATTCGGGACTTGATCCCAGGACCCTGAGATCATGACCTGAGCCGAAGGCAGTGGCTCAACCCATTGAGCCACCCAGGCGCCCCGAGATTTACTTTTTTAAAAAATGCCTATTTTGGGGGCACCTGGGTGGCTCAATGGGTTGGGCCTCTGCCTTCGGCTCGGGTCATGATCCCAGGGTCCTGGGGTCGAGTCCCGCATCGGGCTTTCTGCTCTGCGGGTAGCCTGCTTCCTCCTCTCTCTCTGCCTGCCTCTCTGCCTACTTGTGATCTCTGTCAGATAAATAAAGAAAAAATTTAAAAAAAAAATGCCTATTTTGTAAGGTTGTTTTAAGGACAATAAAATACTGAAATAATGAAAACTTCTAACAGGGGGCCTCCTGGGTGGCTCAGCTGATTAAGCATCTGCCTTTGGCTCAGGTCATGATGTCAGGGTCCTAGGATTGAGCCCTGTGTTGGGTTCCCTGTTCAGTGGGGAGTCTGCTTCTCCTTCTGCTTCTCCCCCTATCTCACAAATAAATAAAATCTTAAAAGAAAAAAGGAAACCTCTAACAATATCTGGCGCACTGGAGGAAATCAATAAAGGGTAACTATATAAGATATATTTCTGTTCTGCTCATTTACAATTAAAAGACACAAATATCAAAGGGAATATAGTTTCACCTTTCAACAAAGAATTCTCTGTATATTTAAATAAAACAGTATCTATCAAGCCTTGTATTTCAAAAAATGTGTAAGAACTACTTAATTTACAATTAGCAAAAAACAACGTAGCTTTTGGAAAATTTTACTTGAAGATTTAGAAGTCCAGAATTTAGCCTTTACATTACGGGGCTCAGTATGTTTACTTTCTGGTTCTTAGTTTTTACTATGCTAAGTTACCACCAAAGCAATTATCTGCTTAAAAGATTCTAACACAGTCTTTCCATGTATCCTAAATTATCTCAATATGTCGTTTGGGAAATGTCATTTCCTTCTGACATGAATCTATGAATATATCTATGAATATATCTCCTCATTCAGTTTCCCAATTTGTAATAGTGACCCAGAACTCCCCACCTATGGAAAATAATCTTTAGGAATGAAGGGAAAGAGGATTGTGGTTTTTAAGATTTGGAGTACAACAGTAAATCTGGGAGTTTTTCCTTGGGAAATTGAGGGTAAACAGATCAGGAGATGTACTTTGGGGAAGCAGGGAGTACACAAGGGAATAGAGGCTCTTCCTCACAGAATTGATCTAAGGGTTTAGAGAGGGGTTGGAGAATAAGAAGATCTTGGGGTATCCTGTAAAGTTCTTTGTAAACTCCACTTATACAATGATACTCTTATCAGGATGGATGCTCCAATGGCTTGGAGGTTGTCTCCCAGGGGCCACTTATGGGCCAGTCTTTCCTTGAAAGGTACAGAGTTTGTATGTCCACAGCCTGCTGAGCTGACGCTTTATTTGACATAGAGCAACCAAATGCGATGTATGGACTTTGTTTCGACCTTGATTTGAAAAAAGCCACTGTAAAACAAAACAACACAACTTTTGTCTTTTAACAACCTATTAAGGTATAATTGGCATATAATAAATTTCATATACTCAAATTGCAGTTTCATAAATTTTAATATATGCATACACCTGTGAAACTATACCACAATGATTCAAATTTTAGTATATGTGCTACCAAAGACAGCATACCATCATCACAATCAGTATTTTTTTTTAAAGATTTTATTTATTTATTTGACAGACAGAGATCACAAGTAGGCAGAGAGGCAGGCAGAGAGAGAGAGAGGGAAGCAGGCTTCCTGCTGAGCAGAGAGTCCAATTTGGGGCTCAATCCCAGGACCCTGAGATCATTACCTGAGCAGAAGGCAGAGGCTTTAGCCCACTAAGCCATGCAGGTGCCCCATCACAATCAGTATTAAAGCATATTCTTCAGCCCCATGAGTTTCTTCTTGTCCCTCTAGAATCGCTCCCTCAGGCCTATCCCTATTCTCACTATCCCAACTGATCATTTATCTTCTATTACTAAGTTTGTACTCTTTAGAATTTATATAAATGGAATCATATAAAAAAAAGTAAATGGAGGGGTGCCTGGGTGGCTCAGTTGATTAAGCAGCTGCCTTTAGCTCAGGTCATGATCCCAGACTCCCTGCTCAGCTCATGTGAGTTCTCGCTCTCTCTCAAATAAATAAAATATTTAAAAAAAAATTAATGGAATCATAAGGTATGTACTCTTTTGTCAGGCTTCTTTTAGCATAATTACTTTGAAATCCATCTATTTTATTACTCCATGGATAATGTGTTTCTTTTTTTTTTTTTTAAGATTTTATTTGTTTGACACACAGAGACAGCAAGAGAGGGAACACAAGCAGGGGAAGTGGGAGGAGAAGCAGGCTTCCTGCTGAGCAGGGAGCCCAATTTGGAGTTCGAACCCAGGACCCTGGGATCATGACCTGAACTGAAGGGAGATGCTTAACAATTAAGTCACCCAGGTGCCCCAGTGTATTTCTTTTTATTGCTGAGTGTATTGCACTGTATTGATATATCTCAATTTATTTTTACCTCAACTTTTCCAGCAGATGACATGATACCATAAATAGAAAACTAAAGACTCCACCAAAAAACTGCTAGAACCGATAAACAAATTCAGTAAAGCTGTACAGAAATCTGTTTTATTTCTATGCATTAGTAATGAAGCATCAGAAGGAAATTAAGAAAACAATCTGATTTGCAATCACACCAAAAATACTAAGATACCTAGGAATAAACCTAACCGAAAGGTGATTCGTTACTCTTGGTTAAATATGTAAGAGTGGAATAGCTGTGTCATATGGTAGGTACGTATATAATTTTTAAACTAAAATCGCATAATAGAACCTCAGTGTAAAACCCCAATTATAGAACTTCTAGAAGAAAACATAGGGAAAAATCTTTGTGATCTTGGGTTAGCCAAAATTTCTTGGATATCATAACAAAACATGATTCATAGAAGAAAACACTGAGGAACTGAATTTCCTCAAAAGTAAGAACTATATGGGAGGAGAAGACATTAAAAAAAAAAAAGAACTGTGCTCTTTGTAAAACACTATTAAGAGAATGAAAAGGCAGGATCAAGCCCCATATCCAGGGGAGCTTGGGAGCAGGGAGCTTATGTCTCCTCCTGCTTCTCCTGTTTCCCCTGCTTATGCTCTCTCTCTAATAAATAAATAAAATCCTATATATATAATATATATATAAATAATTTATATATATATAATATATATACATTTATATATAATATATATACATTTATTTATATTTACATTATATATATTTTTATTTATTTATATTTACATTATATATTTATATATATTTATAAATATAAATGTATATATATTATATATATAAATGTATATATATATATGACTGAGAATATCAATTACTGGTAAGGATATAGAATACCCAGAACTCTCATAAACTGGTGGGAATATAAAATGGCACAACCACTTTGGAAAAGTTTGTCAGTTTCTTTTATTGTGACATTTAGACTTTGAAATATCTTCAAACTTATGTAAAAGTTACAAGAATCATCCAAAGAACTTTCATATATCCTTCAACTAACTTCTCTAATAGTCAATATTCTACATTTGACTTATCATAATTTCTCCCTTCATTTTCTGAACTATTTGGGAGCTTATCACATACTGCTATTACCCCTTAAAACTGAAGTGGAAATTTCCTATGATCTTTGCCTGTTAGAGATACATCCTTAAGTATTTATAGAAAAAAATGATATTTGAGATTCTTTGAGATTCACTCTTACAGAGGTGGGGTGGAGGGTGAGAAATGAAATACTGTCAAGATATCTATAATTGTTGAAGTTTGGTAATGAGTACAGGAGGGTTTACTTATTTATTTAAATTTATTTGTTTGTTTGTTTAAGTAGGCTCCAGACCCAATGTGGGGCTTGAACTCACCACCCTGAGACCCAGAGTCAGATGCTCTACTGACTGAACCACCAAGACACCCCAAGTATAGGAGGGTTTATTAAAATATTTCTTCTATTTTGACATATGTTTCAAGTTTTCTGTAATCAGAGTTTTTAAATAAAAGACCATTGGAGAAATTGAAGGATTTAAAGATTGGTGTGAGATCATATTTGTGATCATTAGTGATCCTATCATATTTGTGATCAGAGTAACATTACTCTGACTGCAATAGAAAAAATGGCTTCAAGTGGATCAAGAGTGAAGACACCATTTTTCAAGCTGTTAAGGTCACCCAATGAAGAGATGATTGTGATGTGAAGTAAGTTAGTGATAATGGGATGGAGGGAAATGGATAGATTGAAGAAATGGACTACCTGAATGTGAAAGCTGAGAGAAAAGGAATCCAGGCAGAGTGGCACCATTCACCTAGAGAGAGATCGCTGGGTAAAGGACAGGACCCAGGGGAACAAAGGAAGGAAGAGGACAGTTTGAAGTGTCCTTGGGTCAAACTAATGCATTTGTGTTATCATATTATCTGGGCCAGATTATCTTCTGTTAACTGGGCCAGCACTGAGTGAATGGATGATAGCCAGATACTTAAGGATCATTATTTAGCAAATAGTATAGGTGTAGGAAAAGTAAATAAAGAAAAAGTCATTTGAAAAATATGCTTGGAGGAAAAAAAAGAAAGAAAAATATGCCTGGAGGGCACCTGGGTGGCTCAGTTGGTTAAGCACCTGCCTTTAACTCAGGTTATGAAGCCAGGGTTCTGGATATCGTCTTGCATTGGGCTCTCTGCTCAAAAGGGAGCCTGCTTCTTCTCTCTCCCTCTTCCCCTCCTCCCTGCTTATGCTCTCTGTCTCACTTTCTCTCTCAAATAAACAAAATCTTAAAAAAAAAAAAAAAAAGAAAGAAAGAAAGAAAAAGAAAGACATGCATGGAGGCAGGATTATAACAGAAAGACCTCCTAAATTCACATTAAGTAAACATGCATGAAACATACTTCTCTTCATGGAACAAGTGTTACAGGACTTCTCCTTTGGTGCCAGTGGGTCTTGATCACAATGCTTTCGAGAATGAAGAAGTGGACCAGATGAAGAGTGGTGGGCAGCCAAGCAAAGTTTATTGAGGGACAGTACAGTTTACTGAGCAACAGTACAAAGCTCCCCAACAAGATGCGGACCAGAGAGGGTTGCCAATTTGCCCTTTCGATCTAGGGGTTTTTTTGGGCTTCTTGGCCCATATTATGGGCTGTTTTAATCTGATTAACCCTCCTGTCACCTGTCACCCAATAAGGTTTTTGTCATCTACCTATCACATAGGAAAGGGTGGAGGGCTCCTTCCAGGATGGTGTAAAATCCTTTTAAGGGTGGTTTCCTCTTGGCAGGACCATGCGGCACCAGCTTGTCTCTGACTGCTTTTCTTCCAGCTCTTCTTCACTAGTAGTTCATACAGCTAGCTGACGGGAAGACATCCTTCATTTGCACTTTTTTTTTTTTTAAAGATTTATTTATTTATTTGACAGAGAGAGATTACAAGTAGGCAGAGAGGCAGGCAGAGAGAGAGAGGAGGAAGCAGGCTCCCTGCTGAGCAGATAGCCCGATGCGGGACTCGATCCCAGGACAGATCATGACCTGAGCCGAAGGCAGCGGCTTAACCCACTGAGCCACCCAGGCGCCCCCCCCCTTTTTTTTAAGATTTTATTTGTCAGAGAGGGAGAGAGTACAAGCAGGAGGTGGCAGAGGGAGAAGCACGCTCCCTGCTGAGCAAGGAGTCCGATAAGGGGCTAGACTGAGCTGAGGGCAGATGCTTAACTGACTGAGCTACCCAGGCATGCCAGCATTTTTCAGTTTGATTTTCAGGGTGATAATGGAGATTCTTAAAGGTGGGAAGGTAGGAACAAAGAGCAGGTGAATCCATCCTTAAAGGGATGAGTTTGGGGCCACAAAGCTGAGGGGACGCGGAATAAAAGTCAAGATCTTTACTCCTAGTAGTCTTGTGGGAAGCTTCAAGGTTAGAACCTAAACGAGTTGAAAACCCATCCAAGTCTGCCCTTTTGAGTTTCCTCTCACGATCTGTGCTGGAGTAAAGAAGTCCCATGCACTTCGTGAAAACATCTGGCGTTATCATTCCATTCTGACTGATTTATTTTCCCACGTCCCTGCAGATTTCTTTGCTCTAGTTCGCCCGCAAGAAATCGGCAAACCCAAAACCTGGCCTCATTGCCCTGTTTCCGCGAGCGGGTCCTCGCGTCAATGAAGCCAATTCTGGGCGCTCCGGTCCGCCCCCGGGACCCGCCCCCCTGGACCCGCCCCCGGCGCGCAGTCCCGCCCCCGGTACGCAGCCCCGCCCCGGCGCGCGGCCCCTACCCACGGACCTACCCCCGGCGCGCGGCCCCGCCTACGGGCCAGTCAAGAGAGAGGAGCCCGGACCCGGAGCCCGCGGTTTGCCCACCACCGCCACCGCAAGGCCGTCCGCCCTGGGCTACCGCGTCGCCATGGCTGGGGGCCGTGGGGGCCCCGGGCGCGGCCGGGACGAGCCGCCGGAGAGCTACCCACAGCGTCAGGAGCACGAGCTGCAGGCTCTGGAGGCCATCTACGGCGCCGACTTCCAGGACCTGCGACCGGCCGCGGGCAAATCGGTAGGAACGTGGCTGGCCCGGGCGGTGCTGGGGTGGTGCGGCCCAGGCTTTCCTCTGTGCGACTTCCCCCCGGCCAGGCCCGGCCTGGCCTTGCCGACGCCGAGCCACCGGGCTCTTTTTACTATTCTTCAGTCCTGTAGTCCCTCCCGGTTCCACCCACGCTTACTTTTTGTCCTTGCACCGGCTCTGCGGGGTCTCCGGAACCCCCACCTCGGCCGGATTCTCTCCCAGCCTTTCGTCCAGGTCGGCTCCTCCGTCCTAACCAACACTTCTCATTTCCACTGACACGCCGAAACATCCTTACCTCCTCCCAGTCTTCCCTTCCGACCCCCAGCCCCCGCCCCAGCTGAAAGCCCTTGAATCTGACACAACAGTGCAATGAGAGATCCCATTGCAACTTTGTTCGGACAAGGCTTTGCGGGTGTTTGCACCGACCTTACTGATTCCCCCGCCCCCCCCCCTTCCCTATTCCCTGCAAATCTCACCTTCCCTTATGTTCAGGACTAGAAACCACGTAAACCTCGCTGTACTCTCCAGGTGTCCTCACTGTTTTGCGCATGGAGGAACTTCTTTAAGGCACGTGGACAGTATAGAATACGTTCATCTTCGCCATAATGGAGGAGAGTGCTGCGTTTAGACCTTTTAAATGACATGAGATTTAAAGTATTACTTTCCATTTTGTCTGGGAGTAAAGAAAGGCTCCTTATAAGCAGTTGACACTGACGGTTTGTTTCTCCCCCACTCTTGAAGAATTATCTCTGAATAGTAACATTTAAAAAGTCGTCTCTTCCTTCACCTGTCATTCCTGCATTTCACATTTCCTCAACAGATAGGATTTTCTGCAGCTGTGAGAGCAGCTGTCTCCCTCTCACTCATAGTGCTTCTTCGTTAAATATTTATTGTTCTAGGCATCAGGAGCATAGTCCACGGCAAAGCATATCAAACCTCTAGCCCTCAGGGAGCTTTCTTTTCTAGTGCCTAATTTCAAGAGTTTTTTTGTTTGTTTTTTACCTGAACTAGTAAAAATGTGAACATTCCCCTTCTACATCCTGACACTAAAAGTAATATAACTTTCTGGTGGTCTGGTAACTTGTCTTTCTAAACATTGAGAACCAGGAAGTAGACCCATTAAGCAGCCAAAATGGGAGTTGGAGTGTACCCATGGACTCAAGGCAGAGTCTGTAAGACCTCCTTCAGAGCCACTTAATGAAAAAAATATTTATTTATTTATTTATTTATTTGACACACAGAGTACAAGCAGGGGGTGGGGTGGGTCAGAGGGACCAGGAGAAGCAGGCTCCCTGCTGAGCAGAGAGTCCAGCCTGAGGCTCCATCCCAGAACTCCCGGATCATGACCCAGGCTGAAGACACTTAACTGAGTGAGCCACCCACACGCCCCCAGAACCACTTTTATTTATTTTATACATGCTTAGCGATCTAGTTCCAAGGCTACAGAAAGACAAAGTAAAAAGGAGCTGCTGCAGGTAAGGATATCAATAATGGCAGAATTTATAGTTGGTGACCTTTCTAACAGAGAGAAGATGGACAAAAGCAAACAAAAACTATAAACAGGAGGCAGAAGAACTCTAATAGCTGTCTGGGGTTCCTAGCACGGGGTGGATAGCCTGAACACTTTCATCGGCCTTACAGGCAGGTAACTGCTGGCCATTAGCAATGAATCAGACTGTGGTCATTCAACAAGTACTTATTATCACCTGTGTGCCTGTCTGCAGGGAAGAAGGATCGTGCAGGTTCACAACTTTCTATCCAGAACCCTAGAGACCTGTCCAGTTGCAAAATTCAGAAGTGTTTGTGTTCATGTTCATGTGTGCACATTCCATACCTTACCTAACACCTCACTTGGTGTAGGGGGTGAGGGAAGCGGCATCGAAAATAAAATGCAGTGAAACCTGTATGTTCAAATATTCACAAGGCTGGGTTAAATAAAAGCTATTAATAGCTCCTTGTCAGGTTAAGCCAAATTTGTTGTCCAGGTCAGAATTTATTGACCTGAATAAACTCCAGGTTTCTTTGACTTCTTTTAGGGGATGCATTAGCATGTAGGTTTCAGAGGTCACAGTTTACTAGCATTTGTAATATTTGTAAATAATAAAACGTTTTGGGAATGAATGCTAATTATGTACTAAACAAGTTTGGACACTACTAGGTTAAAATATAATTTACTCTAGAGTTATGCATGTATTACTAATTATCTTGGCTTATCTTTCATGTCAGCAAAGAGTCTCTTAAAAATTAATTTGATATCTATTACAAAATTCACTCCCAAAGCTTGATTCTTCTGTGTCTGGGCGCAGTGGTAGTGTATGAGAGTCCCTATTTTCCTCTCTCTTCACCAACATTGTAAACAGCAGACTTTTCATCTTTCCAGTAAATGAATGAAGCACTTTTTCCTTCTATGTTGTCCGTTTTCTTCTTCCTACTTTTTTTTTTTTTTAAGTAATTTCTATTCCCAGCATGGGGCTCAAACTCAAAACTCTGAGATGAAGAGTAGCATGCTCCATCAACTGAGCCAGCCAGGTATCCCATATATTATCTGTTTTTCTTTGTTATTTGTCAGTTATTTTATATTTTAAAAAATTAGCATTATGGGTCATATGTTGCAGATGTTTTTCCCTGTTAAACCATGTGCACTTTGATACTTACATAATTTATGCAATTAAAAAAACTTAATGTAGTTAAAATGACCTATTTTTTTTTGTTTTGTATTTCCCCCCTTTTTTTCCTAGCAAAGATATCCCTACTTGAGTATTACTAAAAAATGAAGTCTTTAAGGTTTTCTTTTAATTCTTTAATGACTTTGTTTCCAACCTTTAAAAAACTTAAAAAAAATTTTTTTTAAAGATTTTATTTACACATTCGACAGAGAAGGAGAACACAAGCGGGAAGGAGGGGCAGAGGAAGAGGGACAAGCAGACTTGATTGAGTAGGGAGCTCAACATGGGGCTCGATCCCAGGATCTTGAGATGATGACCCAAGCGGAAGGCAGATGCCTAACTGACTGAGCCACCCAGGCACCCCTGTTTTCAAACCATAACCAAATAAATACAGAAATATTTTTTAAAAGATTTTTATTTATTAGGGAGAGAGAGCACAAGTAGGGGGAGAGGAAGGCTCCCTGCTAAGCAGGGAGCCCAACCTGGGGCTCAATCCCAGGACTCCAAGTCGTGTCCTGAGCTGAAGGCAGTTGCTTAACCAAATGAGCCACCAGGCATCCCTCTTTTTTTTTTTTTTTTAAGATTTTTATTTAATTCCGCTAGCTTTTTTTTTCTTTTAAGATTTTATTTATTTATTTGACAGATAGAGATCACAAGGAGGCAGAGAGGCAGGCAGAGAGAGAGGGGGAAGCAGGGTCCCCGCTGAGCAGAGAGCCTGATTCAGGGCATGATCCCAGGACCCTGAGACCATGACCTGAGCCGAAGGCAGAGGCTTAACCCGCTGAGCCACCCAGGCTCCCCTATTCTGATAGCTTTTTAACAAAAAGTTCTTAGCTCCATCTAAGTATGTATCTAGCCTGCCTTCTTCCACCCCCCAGCTAGCTAGTTAGACTAACACAACTTTTTTCAATTTTTCCCACTATTAATTTGAAGTACCACCTTTACATTATATGAAACCATCTAGTTTCATAAGGACAGGGTCCCTGTATTTGTTCATGACTACATGTCTCTCCTTGGTAAAAGCTCTCAACATTTTTCTTTGCATGAAATAATTCCCAAGTGTACTTAGATCTATTGTTGATTCTTTATTCTACCCCATTAATCTGTTGAAGCAGTACTGCCACATTGCTTTAATTACCAGAGATTTGTAACAAGCCTTCTTTGGTATTCAGTATGGTCACCATTTACTTTACAGAAGTTTCCTGGCTACTTTTACTGTAGTCTTTCTTTTTTTCTTTCTTTCTTCCTTCTTCCCTTTAAGATTTCATTTTATTTGTCAGAGGGGGAGCAGCAGGCAGGGAGAGAAGCAGGCTCCGTGCTGAGCAGGGAGCCTGACATGGGCCTCAATCTTAGGACCCTGAGATCATGACCTGAGCTGAAGGCAGGTATTTAACCAACTGCACCCCCTGGGCGTCCCTGTATTTTTTCCCTTATGAATTTTAGAATCAGCCTGCCTAGTTCAGAAACTTACGGTGACATTCTTAGTGGAATAACATCACATATATTTAATTTGAGGTGAGTTCAGATTCTCAATATTTTCATGTTCATTTTTTTCATTGAAAGATAATTGACACAATGTTACATTAGTTTCAAGTGTACAACACTGATTCTGCACTTCCCTGCATTATGCCATGCTCACCACAAGTGTAGCTACTATCTGTTACCATCTAACCTACTAGAATATCATTCACTATATTCACTATGCTGTACTTTTTTTTTTTTTAAACTAGGCTGAATGCCCAGCATGGAGCCCAATCTGGGCCTTGAACTCATGACCCTGATATCAAGGCCTGAGCTGAGATCAGGAGTCAGATGCTTAACAGACTAAGCCACCCAGGCACCTAGGTATACTGTACTTTTGATCCTCTTTTATTCCTGTATTCTTTCCATACCTGGAAGCCTGTATTTCCTACTTCCTTTCACTCAGTCTGTCCATTCCCCTACTTTCTTTCTTTCTTTTTTTTTTTTTTAAGATTTTATTTATTTATTTGACAGAGAGAAATCACAAGTAGATGGAGAGGCAGGCAGAGAGAGAGAGAGAGGGAAGCAGGCTCCCTGCTGAGCAGAGAGCCCGATGCGGGACTCGATCCCAGGACCCTGAGATCATGACCTGAGCCGAAGGCAGCGGCTTAACCCACTGAGCCACCCAGGCGCCCCATTCCCCTACTTTCAACCCCTCTGCCAACAACAGTTTATTTTCTGTATTTATGAGTCTGTTTCTGCTTTTTGTTTATTATGTTGTTTTTTAGATTCCACATATAAGTGAAATGATAGGGTTTTGTCCTTCTCTGTCAGACTTTACTTAGCATAAGGTCATCTATATATTGTCGCAAATGGCAAGATCTTGTTCTTTTTTATAGCTAAGTAATACTCCTGTGTGTGTTATGCACATCTCCTTTTGTATCCAGTCATCTGTGGATGGACACATGGGTTGCTTCCATATCTTGGCTACTCTAAATAATGCTCTGGTAAACATAGGGGTGTGTATATCTTTTTAAATTAATGTTTTCGGGGCACCTGGGTGGCTCAGTGGGTTAAAGCCTCTGCCTTCGGCTCAGGTCATGGTCCCAGGGTCCTGGGATCGAGCCCTGCATCGGACTCTCTGCTCTGCAGGGAGTCTGCTTCTTCCTCTCTCTCCCTCTCTCTCCCTGCCTGCCTCTCTGCCTACTTGTGATCTGTCTCTCAAATAAATAAATAAATAAAAATCTTAAAAAAAAAATGTTTTCATTTTCTTTGGACAAATACCCAGGTACTGAAATTACTAGGTCAAACGGAATTTCTTTTTTTAATTTTAGGAGGAACCTCAAAAAATACTGTTTTCTGCAGTGGCTGCACCAGTTTGCATTCCCACTGACAGAGCACAGGGTTTCCTTTTCTCCATATCCTTGCCAACAGTTGTTATCTCTTATGATTTTTATTTTAGCCATTCTGACAGGTATAAAGTGATATCTTGTGGTTTCAGTTTGTATTTCCATGATAACTAGTGATATTGAGCACCTTTTCATGTGTCTGTTGGCCATTTTCCTTTTTTTTTTTTTTAAAAAGTAGACTTCATGATCAGCGTGGAGCCCAGTGTGGGACTTGAACTCACAACCCTGAGATCAAGACCTGAGGTGAGATCAGGAGTTGGATGCTTAACCAACTGGGCCACCCAGGCACCCCTTCCATTTATACGTCTTTGGGAAAATGTCTGTTCAGGTCCTCTGCCCATTTGTAATTGGATTATTTATGGGTTTTTGTTATTGTTGGTGTTGTTGAGTTGCTTAAGTTCTTTATATATATTTCAGATATTAATCCCTGTTTGATGTATCACTTGCAAATACCTTCTCCCAGTTAGTAGACTGTCTTTTTGTTTCATTTTTCACTGTGCAAAAGCTTTTTTTTTTTTTTTAATTTTAATTTTTTAAGTGATCTCTGTTCCCAACGTGGGGCTTGAACTCACAACCCCAAGATCAAGAGTTCTGTGCTCCACCAACTGAGCCAGCCCGCTGCCCCTGAGCAAAAAGCTCTTTGTTTTGATATAATCCCAGTAGTTTATTTTTGCCTTTGTTTACCTTGCCTGAGGAGACATATCTAGAAAAATGTTGCTAAGGACCTCTCACATTTAGGTCTTTAATCTGTTTTCACATATTCTTACAATGGAGCTGTAGGTTATTAAATTCTAACACTGTTTAAAAATGCTTTCCCAACCAGACAGATAAGGCAAATACTTAAGAGAGAAGGTGAATGAACTTGGTGATTTTTAGAGTTAGTTACAGAAAATCCTCATTTTTAGAAAAGGAGATATGGGAGAAATCAGTGAAAGACAGATACTGTCTTATATGTGGAATCTAAAAATACTTAAAAATTTAAAAATAAGCCAAGCTCATAGATGCAGAGAACAGATTGGTATTTGCTTGCAAGGTGGAGAGGAGGATGGATGAACTGTTTTTTGTTTTTAGTTTTTTTAGGTTTAAATAAATCAAATTTAAAAAACATAAAATATAGAAGAATGTTACCTAATTTCCTTTTTCTGAGCTTTTACTATCATTTTTATTTTTGACTTCTTTGCAGACTTAAAACCAGAAACTTACTCAGATTATCTTGCTTGCACTTGTTACTTTATTTCTAGATCTATTTTCACACAGAATAGTTTCTTTCCACTTTACAGATTGAGATCTAAAGCATGTGAGGAAGAGGCCACATTGAGCCAAGTCTGGCCATCAAAATTTTAAGGAGGATGTGATTAGCAGAGTCCTAGGTAACAGTTCTAGGCCAAACACCTGAAATTGGTTTGAATCATGTAACTTTTTAATATATAATTGTAGTAGATAACACGTAGCATAGAATTTATCATCTTAGGGCGCCTGGGTGGCTCAGTTGGTTGGACGACTGCCTTCGGCTCAGGTCATGATCCTGGAGTCCCGGGATCGAGTCCCGCATCGGGCTCCCAGCTCCATGGGGAGTCTGCTTCTCCCTCTGACCTTCTCCTCGCTCATGCTCTCTCTCACTGTCTCTCTCTCAAATAAATAAATAAAATCTTTAAAAAAAAAAAAAAAAAGAATTTATCATCTTAACCATTCCTCAGAGTACAGTTCAGTAGTGTTAAGTGTATTTATGTTGTTATGTGACAGAAAACTTAGTAGTTTTTATTAATTTCCCAAACCTTGTCATCGTCTGCTGTTTGTCTTATAATCCAGTGAATTTTTGTAAAGATTTATTTATTTGTTAGAGAGAGAGAATAAGCATACAGGAGAGGGAGAAGCAGACTCCCTGCTAAGCAGGGAGCCTGATGCTGGACTCGATCCCAGGACTCTAGGATCATGACCTGAGCTGAAGGCAGATGCTTAACGGATTGAGCCACTGAGCCGCGCTGCCCCCCCCCCCCAACCAAGCCAGTGAAATTTAAATCATGGACTGCCATTACCCTCATGCTTGAGCCTTGGAACCAAAAGGTTTACTGCTATGTGGCATCACTAACAAAATTCTCAAGGTTTTTTTTTTTTAAAGATTTTATTTATTTATTTTTAACAGACAGAGATCACAAGTAGGCAGAGAAGCAGGCAGAGAGAGAGGGAGGAAACAGGCTTCCTGCTGAGCAGAGAGCCTGATGTGGAGCTCGATCCCAGGACCCTGGGATCATGACCTGAGCCGAAGGCAGAGGCTTAACCCACTGAGCCACCCAGGTGCCCCAAAATTCTCAATTTTTAATAGTCTTCTTATTCCAGTACTTTTTTTTTTTTTAAAGGATTTATTTATTTATTTATTTATTTAAATGTCAGAGAGAGAGAGAGAGAGCACGCAGGCACACGCACAGACAGGAAGAGAGGCAGGCAGAGGTGGAGAGAGAAGCAGGCTCCCAGCAGAGCAAGGAGCCCGATGTAGGACTTAATCCCAGGACCCTGGGATCATGATCTAAGCCAAAGGCAGTGGCTTAACCAACTGAGCCACCCAGATGTCCCAATTCTAGTACTTTTAACAGAAACAGACAATTCCTTAAACCAGTTTATTTTGTTGGGCCTGAGTGTTAAGGAAATGTCCAGAGAAAAACAGGTTCAGACTGAATAGCAGGCATGTCTGACGGCACTGGCAGGGGTCTCTTTTGGGAGGCATGCGTGCGTTGTGCTGGGAAGACACACTTGAGGTTATTGTTCATTACTTTGGGGTATTTTAAGATCCTTTGGTTTTGTTTCTTGAAGAGTGAGCGTTTGTTTCGATGAGTCCAAATGAGCATTATCTGTCTTACTTTTTAGAATTGAGTTTGCATCACTTTTTCCCATCTTTTTACATCACAGTCCAGGAACGTATCCAGCTTCATGATCCCAAGAAGAACACATACAGGTCACATCTTATTGTAGTAATCGGTGATATTACATAGATTACTTCTTGCCGTGACTTCTCTTTATGCTGCCTTTGTGTCACTTGCTTCTTCAAAACAAATTTATTTTTGTATGAATTTAGTCACAATTTTTTAAATTTATTTTCATTAACATGTATTATTTGTTGCAAGGGTACAGGTCTGTGAATCATCAGTCTTAGACAAGTCATAGCACTCCCCATAGCACATGCCCTTCCCAATTCCCTCACCCAGCCACTCTATTCCAGCCCCGCCATCTCCCTTCCAACAACCCTCAGTTAGTTTCCTGAGATTAAGAGTGTTATAAGGATGCCTGGGTGGCTCAGTGGATTAAGGCCCCTGCCTTCAGCTCGGGTCACGGTCCTGGGATCGAGCCCGGAGTTGGGTCCTCTGCTTGCTAGGGAACCTGCTTCCCCCTCTCTCTCTCTGCCTGCCTCTCTGACTACTTGTGAACTCTGTCAAATAAAAAATTAAAAATCCCCCCAAAAAAAGTCTGTTATGGTTTGTCTCCTTCTCTGGTTTCATCTTTCATTTTTCGTCCTTTTCCCTGTGATCCTTTGTCTTGTTTCTCAAATTCCTACTTTTAGTGAGGTTATATGATAACTCTTTTTTTGATTGACTTAATTCACTTAGCATAATATTCTCTAGTTCCATCCACATCGTTGCAAATGGCAAGATTTTTTTTTTTTTTTGATGGCTGCATAATATCCACTGTATATATATACCACATCTTTATATATTCACCTGTTGATGAACATCTAGGCTTTTTCCATAGTTTGGCTGTTGTGGACATTGCTGCGATAAACGTTGGGGTGCCAAATTGGTTTTATTAAGGTCAATTTTGTAATATGTACATTTTGTACTGCATTGTGTTTTCTTCTTTAGTGCTCTCAAAAAAAAAATTTTTTTTTTGTTATCCCTTACCTTGTAAATACTTGCCTGTAGGTATTCTAGGAATTCATTCTTTCCTTGTATAAAGTCAGAATTTTATCGACACTGTTCTGATGACCATTTATCTTCTGAACGCATGAAGGAGGCCCTACCCACTCCACTCCCCAGCAAATCTTGGTTGTTACCATCATTTTTAATCAAGTCTTGTTCAGCTCCAGGACTCCTTGAATGCCCTAATGTAAGCTCATGCATGGTATCCTAAATATGGCTTGCACAGAAGCCTCTCCTATTGAGAAGCCCCTCAGAGCCCCTGCAGACTCTGCAGGCTCAAGGAAAGCTGACAAGTATTCTGCTCTTATCTTAAGTCCTTATCTCCTAACTGTCCTTTTTTTTCTTTCTTTCTTTCTTCTCTTTTTTTTTTCCCTCCATGTGTCTATATTGGTTAGTATCAAGTTTGGCTACATATTACAGAAAATGTGACAACTAAGTTTCTTTTTCTGCATGCAGAAGTCTGGAATCTAGGGCTTTTTCTGATTTATTGTTCCACCATCCTTAATGTGCCCTTCATGGTCCAAAATGGCTGTCTGAATGCCAGCCATCATATCTGCATTCCAGTCAGCAGAAAGGAGAAAGGGACGAAGTTGCATGTGTTAGTTCTTTCCTCTTTTTTTTTTTTTTTTTTTTAAGATTTTCTGTATTTATTTGAGAGAGAGCACGCACATGAGCATGAGCAAGCAGGGAAAAGGAGAGAAACAAGCACTTCCTCTGAGTGTGGAGCCTGACGTGGAGCTTGATCCCACGACCCTGAAATCTTGATCTGAGCTGAAGTCAAGCCAGAGGCTCAACCGTCTGAGCCACCCAGGTGCCCATGGTTCATCTTATTAGCCAGAAATTTGGTGGCCAGAGTTAGCTGCGAAGGAGTTGTATCCAGCTTAAAAAAAAAAAAAAAAAAAAAAAATCAGGGGTTCTGTTGGCTAAGAAATAAGGGGAGAGTGGATATTGGGGGAGCAGCAGTCTGCTGAGAAATGCCCTGACGTTTATACCCTGTGGAGAAGAATATCCTGCTGGTCCAATTAAATTGTCAGCCAGAGATAAAGGCCTTGAAAGTAGCAGACACCCACTTCCTCACTGTGCTGTTCTTTTGAGTTAGTTCCCCCTGGTACTCAGATCCAGACAAGCTCTTAGTTTTTTGTCCAAGAGTATGTCCTTCCTCAGTGGCCTTGGGTCTCTTCCTTCCTCCAAGCTGCCATCACTGGGCCCCTGCACCTCCTAGAGCTGAAACCTTCATGTATCCAGGAATCTCTTCACTTTGCTTCAGAACTCCTTCCTCCTTCCTAGAAGTTTTGGCATTACCTGGGCTTATTACTCTTATTGCTTTTCCCCTGCTGTCATTTCCATGTTGTGGAAATAACCGGAACACTAGACGTACATGGTGTTATATGGCTGGCCCAGCCTAGGAGCGTTTGTGGAGTGCTTGGTACTTCTTTAGGCCCCAGTGTTCCTACCTATGCATGTTCCCTATGGTGGTCCTGGGGACTGGCCCAGAGGCCTTTTTCCCTGAGGCTGGCCAGCCATCCTTTACTGGATTCATTGTGGTTTATTAGGCATTCTCTTGAGTGAAGAGATCTTCAAGATGTGTAATCCCCCAGTTGGCCTCTATTTTCTGAAGCTTGTTTTCTGTTCCCAAGACTCTGGACATCTGATAAAGAGCTCTCTGTACCCTTTCCCTGTAAAGTCTACTTACATTCAGATACACGCTTCACTTCCTACAGAAAGACAAAAGGGAAGGTGAAACTGGATTCTCTGTCTTGCCTCTGCAGGGATAACTCACTTCATGTGGTGTATGTTGTCTGTATGTTAAAAGTTGGTTTCCATCCTGGGCCTAGGAAAGATATCTCCTTTGGTTGATATTTGTAGTTTCTACTTATACGGCTTGTTGATAATTTTATTTATTTATTAGTTTTTAATTTTTTTAGAAAAGATTTTGTTTATTTATTAGAAAGTGAGAGAGGAGTATAAGCTGGTGAAGGGACAGGCAGAGGGAGAAGCAGACTCTCTGCTGAGCAGGGAGGCCGACGTGGGGCTCAATCCCAGGATCCTGGGATCATGACCTGAGCCAAAGGCAGACACCTAACCAACTGAGCTACCCAGGCATCCCTTTTTTTTCTTTTTTTCTAAATTAAGTTCCACACCCAATGTGGGGCTTGAACTCAACAACCCTGAGATCAAGAATCCCATTCTTTACTGATTGAGCCTACCAGGCATCCCCCAGAATTATTTTCTTGATAAAGTTATAAGTTGTGATGCATAAGATTTGCAACCTGTGAGATGAAAAAGCCTGTAAAGGTTTGAGCTGGTGGGGAAAGCATTGGTAAAATTTTGAGTCTAGCTAGCCTTTCTTTTAGTGTTTACATCTGTAAAATGGACATATATAACTTTCCTATGGAGCTGGATTCTTGTTAGAAAATGAGTAACAGGCACCTGGGTGGCTCAGTCCTTAAGCACCTGCTTAAGGTGCTCTGCAGGACCTGCTCAGTGGGGAGCCTGCTTCTCCCTTTCCTTTCCCTCTGCCTGCCACTCCCCCTGCTTATGCTTGCTCTCTTTCTCACAAGTAAATAAATAAAATCTTCAAAAAAAGAAAAGAAAACAAAATGAATAACACAGCAAAAATGGGTTGGTAGGATTTATTTCAAAATAATTTCAGGTGATGTTTGGGAGTAGAGGTAATATAGATACACAATATTGGCCGTAAGTGGGTGATTGTTGAAACTGAATGGTGAGTGCATGCAGTTCATTATGTCATTATCTACTTTTGTTTGAAAAAAATTTTTTATGATTTCATTATTGAAAATTTTTATAATAAAAAGTTCTTCTAAAAGAGAGAGTGTTTGAGACTGGTCAAGGTCATAGTCTTTATTTTTCTTCCTAGTGAATACCTGTT
This sequence comes from Mustela putorius furo, assembly GCF_011764305.1. NCBI lineage: Eukaryota > Metazoa > Chordata > Mammalia > Carnivora > Mustelidae > Mustela > Mustela putorius. The sequence continues at coordinate 7,000,121 of NW_025422047.1, forward strand.
TCAACTGGTTTTAGCTAGATGTTTCTTATGCAGAATTCTGTCTTGGATATAAAGCAGAGAACAGCTGGCCTGCCCTGGTTGGAGGGGGACAGGAGGCCGGGGACCCTGTTAGTTCATTCTCATGCTCAAACCTTGGAGGCTCCTTGGAGGAAACCCACCAGCCTCTATGTGCTTTTTCTTCTCATGTCCTCTGTCTTTCTGGAAAAGGGCCCCTCCTCCTATGTGTCTCTCTGTGCCCATTGCTGTCTGTCCTCCAACAGAGCCTAATTTTGTCTCTTTCCTCCTCTTCCATAAAATTCCCATCAGCATCCTTACATGCTCTAGTGTCACCCATCTTGAAGACACAACAAGAGCTTTCTCTCTTGATCTCACATCCTCCTCCATCTGTGGCCCCCGTTCTCTGTCCCCTTAATGCCCAAACCTTCCAAAGGACTTGTCCAGATGAGGCGAGTCCTTCTCCCTTAGTGTTCCCTCCTCATCACACCAGGGTCTGTGTTCAGTGCCCTCAGAGCCAGCTCTTGGCAAGGTCACCTGCAGTCCACATAACTCCAGCAGTGGATGCTCTCTGTCCTCCACCTCCTGAGCCTCAGAAGCATCAGTAACAAGACACTTTTCCTTTTGTTTCCTTCCATTGAGGCCAGTCTCTTTGTCCACTTTATCTCAGACACACCTTTCTCCTGCTTTACTTGGTGTCCCCCCTCCCTCCTGTGTTCCAGAAAAACACTGGCCTCCCTTGGGCTTTTTGGAACACATCAACCTCTTGTTCATTTCGAACCTCCTCATGTGCTCTTCCCTCCTGGAATGCTTGGTCTCTGGCTTCTGTTGGCTTTAGGGCAGCGTGCTCAGGTCTGCCTGATGACCACGTCCAAGGATGTTCCCTCATACCTGCTGCAAGTTATTCTTGAAGTAGAGCGTAGGGAGACAAGATGTTACTCTAGGTCTCTGGCTAGAATTAAAAGGGTCTCTGGCTAGAATTAAGGTGACATGAGACAGACTGACAGGAGAAGAGCATGCAGATTTTTACATGTATGTTGGAAACCCCATATGGAGAATAAGACCTGAAGAATTGGCCAGGCCTAAGTGTTTACAGGGTAGGTTGAACAAAGAGGCAGTTGTGAAAAAGTGATGAACATATGGGGAAACTGAAGAAAGATCAGAATTATTTGGCGGAGTTCTGTTTGCACAGAATTCTCTTGGCCTCGGTGTTCTCTGATAATATTTATTTTATTTTTGAATATTTCATTTATTTGACAGAGCATGAACAGGGGTAAGGAGCAGGGGAGAGAGAGAAGCAGGCGCCCTCCTGAGCAGGGAGCTTGACTCAGGACTCGATCCCGGCACCCTAGGATCATGACCTAGCCAGAGGCAGATGCTTAAACCACTGAGCCACGAAGGCATCCTAGGCTATTTCTTTCTTTCCAGTGTAGGTGAGCATCTTTCACACAGGTGTTTTATCTCCTGTTTTCAGGAAGGAAAGAGGGTTAGAGGGCCCTTCTCGTACCTTCTGTTTTTAAGTACCCTTAGCTTAAAAGAGTCCTTACACCAAAGTGGCATATCTTGGGGCAGCTGATTCTGTCATGTCATGTATTCTCTTTGGTAGTACTTTTTGAACTTAGGTATTAATTGTCCACACACACCACCCCATGAGACTGGAAGTTCCATGACACCTGGAACCACATCTGTTTTCTTACTTCTTGGTGCTCACAGTGCCTGACAAAGTCTGTGCCCATCACTGTGGGCGATGACGTGAGACGGCTGAATGAGTACATGGAAGACCTCGTGGGTTACTGGACGTTTCTCTACATTCACAGAACTGTGCTTCCCTGGAGCCTGACTCCACGGCTTCGAGGAAGCATTAGGATAAAGCCCTATGAAAACCGAGCTTCCATAGATTACACACATCGTTGATGAGAATTTTGTTTGTTATATAATTCAGGGTACTGTAGGTTGTAAATACGTGTTAGAATTTAGTATTGCTGTGTACTTCGTTGCCCCCTCCCCCAATTTTTTTGATACTTTTCCTTTTCTGTGAAATGTGAAAGAAATAACAGTCACATTTCCCTTTTTGCTTTGGCCACCTGGATGTTCCAAGATAAAGTCAAACAAAGCCCAATCACAGCCCCTCAGAGTTGGCAGTAAGTAACAAGGGAGCGGGGATGAAAAAGACACAGGTTGGGAGCCAGAGTTGGATCTGAAATCCAGCCTTGTCACCTGTGTCTTTGGACAAACAGCTGAAAGGTTCTGAGCTTGAACTGCTTCGTCTGTAAAACAAACAGTGTCCACCTATAGGGTTGATAAAGTGCCTGGACCATGAGAGTGAATATTTCTTCCCTCAGCCTCCCTTCTCTCATGATATACAGATAATATAAACTGCCTCGAAGCTTTTAAAAAAAAAAAAATATTTAATAAAGAGCAGTAGAGGGGCGCCTGGGTGGCTCAGTGGGTTAAGCCACTGCCTTCGGCTCAGGTCATGATCTCGGGGTCCTGGGATCGAGTCCCGCATCGGGGTCTCTGCTCAGTGGGGAGCCTGCTTCCTCTCTCTCTCTCTGCCTGCCTCTCTGCCTACTTGTGATCTCTCTCTGTCAAATAAATAAATAAAATCTTTAAAAAAAAAAAAAGCAGTAGATGGAATATTTTGTTTTTTTGGTGAAAAGCAGTCAACTGAGAGTGTACCTACGTTTAGAAGAGCCTTGGGTTTCCATGTGGTTGTCACTTGTCATTATCTCAGTAGTCATATTTCAACTGAAGTTTCCTCTACTCAAGAGGTGCCTGACCCACCTGTCTGAAAAATCTCCCTTACCACTCTGTTCCATCATTCTGCCTGATTTTCTTTATGGCACTCCTCACTATGGAGAATACTCCCTTGTCTTCTCGTGTGTTGGCTAGTTGGGCCTGTGTTTGTCCAACTGACCCCTGTACTCCCAGCCTCTAGAACGTACCCATGCATAACCACGTGATTGGTACGCTGTAACATATACTCAGACAGAAGCTCCGTGGAACGTTTTGCTTCACCTCTTAGATAACTTCGAAAAGGAAGATGCAATCTCTCTGGCATAGGCCTTGTTTTTATTTTTTAAAAGAGTTTATTTGGGGCGCCTGGGTGGCTCAGTGGGTTAAGGCCTCTGCCTTCGGCTTGGGTCATGATCCCAGGGTCCAGGATTGAGCCCTGCATTGGGCTCTCTGCTCAGCGGGGTGTCTGCTTCCTCCCTTCTCTGCCTGCCTCTCTGCCTACTTGTGATCTCTGTCTGTCAAATAACTAAATAAAAACTTAAAATAAAAGAAAAGAGTTTATTTATTTATTTGGCAAGGGACACACACTCAGAGAGAGAGAGAGAGAGAGAGCACAAGCAGGGGGAGAATGTAAGGCAGAAGAAGGCTTCCCGCTGAGCAGGGAGCCTGATGCGGGGCTCCATTCCATGACCCCGGCATCATGAGCTGAGCCAAAGGCAGACACTTAACAACTGAGCCACCCAGGTGCCCCTAGGCTTTGTTTTAAAACCGTGCTTTAGGAAAAGATGACCAAATACCTGTATAAAAGCACAATTGCACGGAATATTTAGAAAGTAGAACATTGCCGCTAAGATGCTCATTATCTTAATTGCTAACAATTGACGCTCTAGGTGGGAAAAAAAAAGTCTTTTTTTTTCTTTTAGGTCACCGAGCCCCCTGAAATCAATTTAGTTCTGTACCCTCAGGGCCTGACTGGTGAAGAAGTATACGTGCAAGTGGATTTGAGGGTTAGATGCCCACCGACCTACCCAGACGTGTGAGTACATTTATGAATACCTTCCATGTGATACCACTTCTGTTTTCACAGCATAGAAACAGACACGTTAATGGTATTTTCCCCTTCCTGCCTCTGTTTCCCTTAAAACTTTATGTCCTATCCCATATATCATTGAAACCCACATCAGCAGTAGATATTTTCATGAAACCTCATGGTCTCATGGTAAGTCTGCTTATTGTTGTAGAATAGTCACTCCAGATACTAATAATTTCTTCGTGATTAAGTATTTGCTTTCTCTACTTTGTTTAGATTTTATTTATTTGAGAAAGAGAGCATGAGCAGGGGGAGGAGCAGAGGGAGAAGGAGACTCCCAGCTGAGAAGGGAGCCCAGTGTGGGACTTGATCCTAGGACCCTGGGATCATGACCTGAGCCGAAGGCTAATGCTTAACAGACAGCCACGCAGGTGTCCAACCCAACACATTTTCAGATCTCCACCCACCTCCCCACCACCCTATCCCTGTACTGCCTCCAGATGAGAACCACCGACAGCAAACGCATTGTCAGTCTGTAGTCAAGGATTGTCTCTTTGAAGTCTGTGTGTATTCCGGGGAATCTTGCCTCAGACATTCCACATGGAAAGGCAGATGGGCTTGGATGATGTTCTGTGGTTCGAGCTTACTGTGCAGGGAACAAGTGAAGGAAAAAGACACAGAAAAGGAAGCCATGCCTTACAGAGTGGGTAGGAAATTTACAGAATTTGTTATCCTAACAGCTGCTGGAAAAGGTGAAAGTCCAGATAGGTCAAGGTGAGTTTCTTGAATTTAGTAACCCTCTTTACCTATAACGCTGTGCCTGGAGTAGATACAATAGGTGTTTAGTATTTAATTACTGAATTGGTTAAAGGGTAATTAAGTTTATGAAAGAAAAATAAGGCCACGCCTCTTTGGGTTTTATTTTTCCTGACACCAAATAGGTGGTATGTTTTCGGACTGCTGGGTGCGTAGCAATTCACTTCCTTTTGGACATGAAATAGCATAGTTACTGTAGATCTCATGTGTTAAGGGCTCAGTTACGCAATATTGCAAGTGCCAGTTGCATGTACCATATTTCTGATCAGTTGACCAAGAATTTGTGAGCTCCTGCAACCCCCTCAGTGGGTTTGATGCTGTGTTAGAAGAGCCTATAGAACTCAGGAAGGCACTTGACTTATAATTACCAGGTTACTATAAGGGATATAATGCAGGACCAGCCTAATGAAAGAGGCATGTTGGGAAGGAATGTGGTGAGAGTTATGGAATTCCTTTCCCCTGTTGCCATTGAATGGTATCCCCTGGGGGCACAGTCACCCCTGGTTGGGAACCACTGGCTGGAGGGCCATTCTGGTGAAACCCTGATGTGTCCAATTGGTAAAAATAATATGGGATTTTTTTTTAACACCATGGAAATGATTATGAAAAGCTACAAAGCAGTCATTATAATATCAGCTACATAAAATTACAAATTTTGTGGCATGGGCATCAAGAGAAAGCTGGAAAAAATTTTTTAAGTCTAATTAGTATTGTAGATGGATTTTTCATCATTCTGTTGATATTGCTATGTAATGACTGCTGAATTAAATTATGTAAGGCTTGCCTTGGGGAGAACATTCTTACCCTTTGAGAAGACATGGTATAGGAAAACTTTCTTTTTCTACAGAATAGTCCTTCATGTCACCATGTGAGAGTCCTGGGTTAGATCACATGTAGACTCACGACTCTATGGCACTTCTGTTCTTTTTCTCACATATATATACTTCATTCTCTCAGATTGCCATCTGTTTGAGTAGATCATGATGGTGGTAATCTGTGACACTGGAACATTGAGAGAATGCAGAGACCTGATTTGTAAAGGCTTTGCTCAGATAAAAATACCATCAGTTTCTCAGAAATGCTTGTAGGACATAGAGTCATATTCTCTTCTATAAAATTAAGCAAAGCCTATTTGATCTCTTGATTTGTTACTGGATACTATTAACTGGGAACCAAGGGGGTCCTGAAGACCGGCTGTTTGAGCTTTAAATGGAGGGTGTTGAGTGTCAGTTGTGCTGGGTGAGGAGAAGTGGGGTGTGCCGGGCATCCTTCTTCTTTTTTTTTTTTTTTAATATTTTATTCATTTATCAGAGAGAGAGAGAGAGGGAAGAGAGCGAGCACAGGCAGACAGAACGGCAGGCAGAGGCAGAGGGAGAAGCAGGCTCTCTGCTGAGCAAGGAGCCCGATGTGGGACTCGATCCCAGGACGCTGGGATCATGACCTGAGCCGAAGGCAGCTGCTTAACCAACTGAGCCACCCAGGCGTCCCCCTTCTAAGAACAGAATGGGCAGAGCTTGCCCAGATAGATTCTGCTGTGAGTGGGTGAGCAAGCATTTCCACCTTGTTGACAATCAGGAGTGATGTGATGGAGCACATAGTGGGAATGCTTGAAAGGATCACTGAGGCTTCATTTTTCTTTTTTTTTAAACCTTAAAGATTTTAGGTCCTCTCTACACCCACCATGCGGCTCCACCCACAACCCTGAGATCAAGAGTCACATGCTCTACTGAGTTAGCCAGGTGCCCCATCCAAGGCTTCCTCTTGCCTGGTTGTCTTGCTTTATGCTGGAGCACAGGAGTGAGTCCAGAGCACATGGACTCTTGTGGGTGAATTGTGAAAGTTGGGTTAATTGATGTTGGGGGCAAGCCAGGATCAAGCCCACTAAATCTGGTCATCTGGGGGACTGGATTCTCCCCCAGGGGCTGCAGGTGACCCCACGTGAAGCACTGTGTTGACAGAGTTGCTGGGTCGCAGTTGAAATCCTTGGAAATGGAGGAATATGGTACTAGGGGTGTAGAGGCCTGTATGAAATCCCTGTGTTCAGTGCTTGGACTTAACAAATATTTATTAATACAAAGAAGCCATACTTCTTGGAGTAACTCCTTTTTGTCTTTCTTTTCCAGAGTCCCTGAAATAGAGTTAAAGAATGCCAAAGGTCTGTCAAATGAAAGTGTTAATTTATTAAAATCCCATCTAGAGAAAGTGGCCAAAAAACATTGTGGAGAGGTAAGATATGTTTAACTGGAGTTGTAAGAGGACAGTGGAAACCTCATCCCCCTCACCTGTGTTTGCCTTCCTGCCTTCTCTTGGGCTTAGAGGCTGTTCTGTGGCACTTCCAACCTAATGTTGACTAGAATGTTTTGTTTCTTTAATGTACAGTTTTTATGAATGACAAATTGTAGAGTATATATGGAGGGTACATTGCTGATTCATAATTTTTCCATTAAGAGTCCATGTGACCCTGGCCATACTGTTGGCCCAGTTTGGATTGGGCATCGTAACCTGATCTTGACCTGAACCTTGACGTTGGAAAATGTGTGTGGGCAAATGATTTTGGATTGAATTTTGCCACCTCTCCCTGTTGCATATCAGAAGAGCTCACCGTTTCCCTTCTCAGTGATTAGTGACATACTCCACTCCTTCAACGTCCATTTTGTACTTGAGCATTTCCATTTAGTTCAGCATTCTTTTGTAGTCCTCTGCACATCAGGGTATATGTGAGTTCTCCCTTGGGTGACAGAACTCTCTGGAAAGCTAGACTAGGTGACTTCCTGGGGCAGCAGGTTACTGTGGGCTTCTTAGGTCAAACCAGTTCTCTTCAAATATGAGCCATCTTTCCTCACTCAGGCAGCTCATGCTTAAGGATCCCATCCTGTAAAAACAGAGAAGAGTTAAGTAATGACTTACCCCAGGTCTCCATGTCTCTTTTGGACCTCTATGAAAGTGACTGGACTGTTTTTTGGTTGCATTCTGGAACACAGGAGTCACAGCAGGACCTACCCCTTGGTTACTGTTTCCAAGATTTCTGGTAATTTCTTGAGCTACAGAGGGACTGAGGAACAGCCTGAACAAAAAGCTAGGCCCTGGGGATTACTGCAGAGTTCTTTCTCATGCAGTCTGCTATTCTCAATGAAAAATAATATGGAGTTATACTGAAAATTCAACTATAGAATCCTTTGGTTTCTTGGATTCATGATGTGTGATTTTTTTTTTTTTTAAGATTTTCTTTATTTATTTGACAGATCACAAGTAGGCAGAGAGAGAGAGGAAGGGAAGCAGGCTCCCTGCTGAGCAGAGAGCCCGATGTGGGGCTCGATCCCAGGACCCTGGGATCATGACCTGAGCTGAAGGCAGAGGCTTTAACCCACTGAGCCACCCAGGCGCCCCTTGATGTGTGATTTTTTTTTTTTTTTAAAGATTTTATTTATTTATTTGACAGAGAGAGATGACAAGTAGGCAGAGAGGCAGGCAGAGAGAGAGAGGAGGAAGCAGGCTCCCCGCTGAGCAGAGAGCCCCATGCGGGACTCGATCCCAGGACCCTGAGATCATGACCTGAGCCGAAGGCAGCGGCTTAACCCACTGAGCCACCCAGGCGCCCTGATGTGTGATTTTTTAAAAAATATTTTTGCCTTATTTATTTTTCATAATTCAGTGTTAACTATAATCACTGAGCTGTACATTAGATCCCCAGAACTTAGTCTTTTTTTTTTTTTTAAGATTTTATTTATTTATTTGACAGACAGAAATCACAAGTAGGTAGAGAGAGAGAGCGAGGAGGAAGCAGGCTCCCTGCCGAGCACAGAGCCCAATGCGGAACTTGATCCCAGGATCCTGGGATGATGACCTGAGCCGAAGGCAGAGGCTTTAACCCACTGAGCCACCCAGGCGCCCCCCAGAACTTAGTCTTACTCTTTGTACACTTTGACCAGGATCCCCTCTTTTCTCCAACCCCCTGGCTCCTGGTAACCACCACTCCAGTCTCTGTTTTTATGGGTTTGGTTTTTTTCAATTAAGTGAGATCATACAGTATTAGTCTTTCTCAGTCTGACTTATTTCACTTAGCGTAATGCCCTCAGGATCCATCCATGTAATTGGAACAGCGGGGCATCCTTTCTTATGGCCAAATAATGTTCCATTGCATTGATATACCACATCTTCATTCATTCATCTATTGACAGATACTGTATTGCTTTCATAACTTGGCTATTTTAAATAATGCTGCAATAACATGGGAATGCAGGGATCTCTTCAAGATCCTGGGGGTGCCTGGGTGGCTTAGTGGTTAAATCCTCTGCCTTCAGCTCAGGTCATGATCTCAGAGTCCTGGGATCAAGCCCCACATCGGGCTCTCTGCTCAGCGGGGAACCTGCTTCCTCCTCTCTCTCTGCCTGCATCTCTGCTACTTGTGATCTCTGCCTGTCAAATAAATAAAATCTTAAAAAAAAAAAAAAAAGGTCCTGTATTCACCTCGTTTGCATATGTACCCAGAAGTGCGAGTTGCTGGATCATATCATAGTTGTTTTTGCTATTGGTTTTTTTTTTTTGGAGGATCCTCCATATTGTTTTCCATAGTGGTTGAACCAGTTTCATTCCCACCAACAGTGCATACGGGTTCCCTTTTTGCCACATCCTTGCCAGTATCTGCTATTCCTCGTCTTTTTGATGACAGCCATTCTGACTGGTGTGAGGTGATAGCTTATTGTGGTTTTGATTTCCATTTCCCCAATGATGAGTGATGTTCAGCATCTTTTCATGTGTCTCTTGGCCATCTTAATATCTTCTTTGGAAAAATGTCTATTCAGATCCTCTGCCTGTTTTCTATTTGGATCATTTGGGGGGGTTTGCTGTTAAAGTTCTGAGTTCGTTCTATATTTTGGATGTTAGCTCTCTCTTTTTTTTTTTTTTAAAGATTTTATTTATTTATTTGACAGAGAGAAATCACAAGTAGACAGAGAGGCAGGCAGAGAGAGAGAGGAGGAAGCAGACTCCCTGCTGAGCAGAGAGCCCGATGCGGGACTCGATCCCAGGACCCTGAGATCACGACCTGAGCCGAAGGCAGCGGCTTAACCCACTGAGCCACCCAGGCGCCCCGGATGTTAGCTCTTTATCAGAAACATGTTTTGCAAATATTTTCCCCCATTCCATAGGTTGTCTTTTCATTTTGTGGATGGTTTCCTAAAATTTGATGAAGTCCCACTTGTTTACTTTCACTTTTGATGCCTGTTCTTGGGCGTTATTTTAAATTATATTTTTTATTTTGAGCTAATTACAGATTCATATGCAGTTTTAAGAAATAATACTAAGAGATTCCATGGAGTCTGTACTGAGCTTCAAGGCTGTTATATAAGTGGAATCATGTATTATGTAACTCTTGGGACCAGCTTTCTCTTCACCCGGCATAATGCTCTGGAGACCCATCCAGATTGTTGGAATGTAACTTCCTGTTACTAGGTAGTATTCTGTGGTATAGATACACCGCTGCTGATTTATCCATCTACCAGGTGAAAGATATCAGTTGTTTCTAGTTTTTGGCTATTAAAAATAAAGCTGTGGGGGCACCTGGGTGGCTCAGTCAGTTAAACGTCTGACTCCTGATTTCAGCTCAGGTTACGATCTCAGGGTCTGTGAGATCAAGCCCCGCACTGAGCGTGGAGTCTGTTGGAGATTCTCTCTCCCTCTGCCCCCTCTCTCACATTCTGTCTCTTAAATAAAAAAGAAAAAAGAAAAGATGCCTGGGTGGCTCAGAAGCCTCTGCCTTCAGCTCAGGTCATGATCTCAGGGTCTCTGGGATGAGAGCCTGCTTCCACCTCTCCCTCTGACTGCCTCTCTGCCTACTTGTGATGTTTCTGTAAAATAAATAAAATCTTGAAAGAAAAAAAAATCATTATAATCATTCACATATGTTTTTATGGGAACATAAGTTTTCAATTCTCCTCAGAATAAATGCCCAGAAGTGCAGTTGTTGGTATACGGAAGCTGCATGTTAAATTTTTGAAGCAGCTGTCACACTTTTCCAATACTACCTTACATTCCCAGCAGCAATATGTGAGTGATCCAGTTTCTCCACACCCTTGCCAGCATTTGATGTTGTTACTTTTTTTTAAATCTTTTTTTTTTAAGATTTTATTTATTTATTTGATAGACAGAGATCACAAGCAGGCAGAGAGAGGAGGAAGCAGGCTCCCTGCTGAGCAGAGAACCCGATGTGGGCCTCGATCCCAGGACCCTGGGACCGTGACCTGAGCCAAAAGCAGAGGCTTTAACCCACTGAGCCACCCAGGCGCCCCATTGTTGTCACTTTGTAATTTCAGCTGTGTTCTAATAGATGCGGTGGGTGGTTATTTATTTATTTTTGATGGTGGTTATTTTTATGTGTCAAACTTGCTAGACTGTGGTACCCACAGCATTGCCCTAGATGTTTTTCTTTTTGTTCTTTATTTTTAAAGATTTTATTTATCTGATGAGAGAGAGAGAGCCAGAGAGCACCAGCAGGTGGGGAGGGGTGGAGGGAGAAGCAGATTCCCTTGTGAGCAGGGAGCCCTATTCGGGTCTCCATCCCAGGCCCCTGGGATTATGACCTGAGCCAAAGACAGACACCCAACCACCTAACCCACTTAACCCACCCCTCTAGATGTTTCTACGAAGGTATTTTTTAGATGAGGTTAACCTTTAAATCTGTAGACTTTGGGTTAAGCAGATTATCCTCCATAATGTGGGTGGGCCTCATCTAATCAATTGTGGGTTTTAACTGAGAAAGACTGGCTTTTCTGGAAGCAGGGTAACTACCAGAGGATGGCTGTTAGATGGGACCTGCTGGGTCCCCAGCCTGCTGGTCTACTCCAAATATTCTGGACTCTCCACCCTCTATAATTGCATGAGTCAGTTCCTTAAAATCAGTCTCTCCCTGTGTGAATGGCATGCGAGTGAGCGTGTGTGCGCACGCCCCCCCCCCCATCCTATTGGTTCTGTTTCTCTGGAGAACCCTGGCTAATACAGATGCATATCCTGAGGCGATGGTGGAGTGAGGTCACATTTGAACAGGGTGCTGAGAGGAGCAGGACAATCAGCTGGGTAGCTACACAGGGAGAGAAGGACAAGAGCCAGTTTGGAAAGTAGTTCTTACTTTCATCTAGTCTCACATATTGTATCTGATGTGTTTGTACGAAAATGCTAGTCATTTAAATCAATTGACAAAAGAAGAACCCTCCACTGTGTGGCTCCTGTCTCCTTTCTGGTATAGAAGTGGTTTCTCCGACAGAATAGGAACTGCCTACTTACCCCAGCTTTTCTTTCTTTCTTTTTTTTTTTTTTTTAAGATTTCATTTATTTATTTCACAGAGATCACAGGTAGGCAGAGGCAGGCGGGGTGGAGGACAGGGGGGAGCAGGCTCCCCGCTGAGCAGAGAGCTGATGTGGGGCTCAGTCCCAGGACCCTGAGATCATGACCTGAGCCGAAGGCAGAGGCTTAGCCCACTGAGCCACCCAGGTGCCCCTCCCCAGCTTTTCTTAGAAGAGCTCTTTGAAGAACTTGGCCTCGTAGACTCTGGCTTAGTGTTTGTCAACTGTCAAGTGAAGTTCATCCAGTGATTGGCACAGCTTCTGCTACAATTAAAAAACATACGAACTTCCCCCAATAATAGCTGTAGTGTCTTTGCATGTACTCTTTGAGAGAAAGGTGGCATGAACACCATGTGAACGAACTTCATATTCTTGTGCATAGTGACCTTTATTACTAATTATCACCCTCTTTTAAGTCCTTTTAGAAATAAGACTTTTTAAACTACTTTATTGTGATTGAGGAAAAAGACATTTCAGAATGGTGGTCATCATCTGTGGAAGGAAGGAGCTTGGCACTCTTGACCTCTCTGGGGTTGGGGCAGTCAGTGTAGGGTCCCAGAAACCTTTGTTTTATGAGTTTACCAGCCCAGATAAGATTTATGACTCCTCCAGGTATGAGAAAGTGGCTCTAGTGTTCCCATAAACAAAGTCTGAGACGGGGGCATTTTTTCCTTCTGGTGGTGTCCATGAATGCTTCCCTCGGTGGAAATGGAATGTTTGCTTAGTAGTTATTGATCAGCTTCTACTCTTGTTACTCACAGGGAGCTAGTGAGGCCTTTACGTATTTGCCTCTGTACCCCAAAGAATGTTTTCAGTACACTGTATGGAGCGATGAAAGTTCTCACTGTGGCAATGATTCTTCTGCTATCATTTCTTAGACGGGTCTTCTAGTTGGCAAAGTACTTTATTTTTATGCCGTGTTAAATATTTTATCAGATTTATTTGTACACTAAATACTTGTCCAGAAAAATAGTTTGTCAGATTTACGGTACAGAAGATGCCAGTAAAGTTGAATAGGACCGTAAAAGAAGAAGGAAGCTTTTTATTTAGCTAGGTAGTGATTTGTCTTGATAGCAGCACAATGGGGTAAGTCTTATAAAAGCTTTTTCCTGCTGTGATTGCATCAGATATGGAATTCAGCAAAGGTCCTTTCCAAGTTGAGTATCACTGTTGTAAGTGGGCCTCTGACTGCCTGCATCCTTTCCTGAAGTCTCCTTTGGGCCCTGTCTTCCCATTACTTGACCAGTTGTGGTTGACTTTCCTCTGTATGTTTAGGTGATGATATTTGAACTGGCCGACCACGTGCAGTCATTTCTCAGCGAGCATAACAAGCCCCCTCCCAAGTCTTTCCATGAAGAAATGCTAGAAAGGCGGGCTCAGGAAGAGCAGCGGAGGCTGTTGGAGGCCAAGCAGAAGGTGGAACAGGAGGTGAGACCCTGGTCACTACCAGTGGCCAGGCCCAGAAGTCGACAGGCTTCTGTCAGTTTTAACTCTGTCTCTGCCCACACACTAATCTGTATTTCAGTTTTGCTCAGCATGTGCTTCGAGCAGTGGAGATTCATGTGAGAGGAGGCCCAGAGAGTAACTGAGAAATATGGTGGTGGTTTCCTCCCCCACAGATACCAGTGTTGCTCCTAGAACCCTCCATCTAGTCCAGGTCTTTAAAGAAAAGAAAGAAAAAACGTTTGTTTCACTAAACTTCTTGTGGTCTCTCTGAGCTTGTGAAGCTGTGCAGGAATTCACTGAGCTTTACAGGCTGTTTTCTTCCCTCGGTGACATACGAACCTACTGTCCAAATGAGTAGCAAAAGCCAGAGATAGAACTCTTTTTACGTGCCCTAACCATTTGTATTTTTATTTCAATCTCTTTTTGTATTTTTTCTTCAATCTCTTTGCACGAGGATGTGCACTCCTATATTATATTTTTAAAATCCTTTAATGAAAGATAAAAATACATATCCAAGGTTTTTTCTTTTTTCTTTCCTAAGTTTCCTTCTTGATTTTAAAAATTTTTTTAAAAGATTGTATTTGTTTAACAGAGAGAGACACAGCGAGAGAGGGAACACAAGGAGGGGGAGAGGGAGATGGAGAAGCAGGCTCCCACCTGAGTAAGGAGTCCTATGCGGGGCTCAATCCCAGGACCCTGGGATCATGACCTGGGCCGAAGGCAGAGGCTTAGTGAGTCTGTCACCCAGGTGCTCTGTCCCTCTTGATTTTTAACTTATTCTCTGTTCATTCTTTTAATCAACTTACCTAGAACTTTTTGGGGGGTGGTTTATTAAAATGAGCATCTGAAGTGGCCCCCACCCAGACATTTCCTAGTACAATAAATAATCCTTTATCCTTACTTAATTTGTAATACTTCCTGAAAGGTGTATTTTAACTATATATTCATTTGTGAATTACCCATTTTGTTTAGTTCATCTTTTTTTCTTGAGTCCCTACCACATTCTGAATCAATGTATCTTTTTTGCTGTTTTAAGATGTGGAAAGTCGGGGACCCTGGGTGGCTCAGTGGGTTGAAACCTCTGCCTTCGGCTCAGGTCATGATACTGGGGTCGTGGGATCGAGCCCCGTGTCGGGCTCTCTGCTCAGCAGGGAGCCTGCTTTCTCCTCTCTCTCTGCCTGCCTCTCTGTCTGCTTGTGATCTCTCTCTGTCAAATAAATAAATAAAATATTTTTAAAAGAAGATGTGGAAAGTCAAGTCCCCTTCCCTTCACCTTCCATTATACTTTTCTTTTTCCCCTCAGCCATTCTCACCATTTATTCTTACAGATGAGCTGCCGGATCGCTCTCTCAAATTCAAACCAAACTCTGCCCTAGACTTACACATTCACTTAGGAAGAATTGACACCTTGGCAATACTTGGACTCTATCCAGGATTGTTGGTCTGCTTATTCTTAGCTCTTGGTGAGGCTTTCTAGTTTTCTTCCTGTAGATGTTACTGTTTCTTAGTTACTTCCAAGGTTTTGTTATTCTGCCTTTCTTAGGTTCTTGCTCTTGGTTCTTCCTCACCACCCCCCACTTCATTTTGTTCATGGTAACACATGTCTCGTTGTGGGCGCCATTCATGTGTTACTTCTGATCTTCTAGTTAATCCTGTAGCCTAGATAGATCATTTAGAGTTTAAAGTTCCTTATTTTCATTGTTTTCAGGAAGACATGTTTTTATTAGCTAGTGAGTATTTAGCCAGCTCTCTTGTTTTGGTATATTGTTTACTTATAATTTGGGGGTATTTTTTTTATTTTGTATTATTGCTGATACAGTTTTCGGTGAGTCTCTTAATGGTTTTGATATCTACAAACTAGAATTTTAGGGGACTCATAAAAAAACAAAACAAAACAAAAAAAACAAAATCCCCCCCAACTATTTTTCCCAACCTAAATTCAGTCTCACTTGAGGAATAGATACGTGAGGCAAACGGATGCAAATCAAAATACCACTTTTATTTTATTTATTTTTTAAAGATTTTATTTATTTATTTGACAGAAAGAGACAGGAAGAGAGAGAACACAAGCAGGGGGCGTGGGAGAGGGAGAAGCAGGCTTCCTGCCAATCAGGGAGCCGGATGCAGGGCTCGATCCTAGGACCCTGGGATTATGACCTGAGCCTAAGGCAGACGCCTAGTGACTGAGCCACACACACATCCCCAAAGTACCACTTTTTTGTTTGTTTGTTTTGTTTTGTTTTGTTTCCAAAGTACCACTTTTAATACTGAGAAAACTAGAGCATCGAGCTGAGGGTCTGTGGCATGTGGGGATGGTGCCTAAGCCACTGCCACCCCAGGTCCTGGCACTGATGACAGCTCAGCCCACCTGCAACAAGGGGACCTCACCCTCTGTGGTGGGGGGAGCAGACCCCAGCGCTTGTTCTCCACAGACAGGGAGACATGGAGGAGGAGGGGCAAGGTCAGGATGGGAGGCTGCTGTAGGGGAAGTCTCTCCAGGTGGAAGCATGAGAAGTGCTGAGTCCCTCCCCCACACAGTCCAGAGACCTCACTAACCAGGAGCAAGTAGTGCATAAGAGCTGATGAAACTGCGTAACTACAGTTTGTTGTAAGATTCTGTATAATCAGGCCCTTTTGGAAGGGAGGGCTTGAATCCTAGAGACGCAGAAGGTTTTGGGGGTGCTCAGTGGGTTGGGTGTCCAACTCTTGCTCTTGGCTCAGGTCATGATCTCAGAGATGAGGTCTGTGTCAGGCTCCGTGTTTGTCATCGAGTGCGTTTGTCTTGAGCTCGCTCTCTCTCTCATAAATGGGTAAATACAATCTTAGGGGTGCCTGGGTGGCTCAGATGGTTGAGTGTCTGCCTTCGGCTGATGTCATGTCCTGGGGTGGAGACCCACGTCAGGCTCCTGGCTCGGTCTTCTTCTCCCTCTCCCTATGCCTCTCCTCCTGCACATGCTCTCTCTCTCTCTCTCAAAACAAAAACAAAAACAAAACTTAAACAGAAGTGCTAAAGGTTTTTTGTGATTGTAGGATTTATATGTTGTCTGGGTTTCAGAGATTGGCATTTGATGCACTGTGATTTATTTCAGCAACGTGAGATCCTTCATGAGATTCAGAGAAGGAAAGAAGAGATCAAAGAAGAGAGAAAAAGAAAAGAAATGGCTAAGCAGGTACTCTGTGAATTGTACCACACTAAAATAGTCTACATTTTGCAAAACATAAAATGTTTTTTCCATCGATGATGTTTTCCTCTCCTGTGTTATTACCAATAGTAAAGCTGGAAATGAAGCACTAAAAAAAATCCCCCAAATACCATTCATTGTGTATTTCAGATTCCCCAAATGGAAGTAAAATTTAGAGTTGTATGTTATCTGTAGATGACACAGGCTGAGAGAATGACAGTTGTTTATCAAATGAATCGGGGAGAACAGAGATGGAAGCTTTGATAATTAACCCAGATCGGAATTCTTAGAGCATACTTGGAAAATACAACTATTTGTTCAGCTGAAGAGTGAATGGAAATCCTATGGATATGCTGGCGATTTCATTCAATCATGGAAAAGAAGGATCCAACAGGGGAGGTTTAAAAAGCAGTGATGGAAAAAGATAAAGTCCTTTTTCTGTATTTTTCCTGAGTCCGGCTTGGTCAAAACACCAGTTAGAATTATGCCATTTAACTTAAGGGCAACTCTGAGGGGTGGTGGGAGGCACTGATGTCTGAGTAAGCAGTATCTGGCTTAAAGCTTTGGTGTTTTGACTGCCAGCTCTGTGACTTTGACAGGTGACACTAAATGTGACTCATTTTCCTCATCCCTTAAAATGGTTATGCCAACTGTTGATGCCTCCCTTCCCTCTCTTGTAGTTATTCCCATAGATAAATGTCCTGTCCTCAGTGAAAGTACAGAGCCATACACAAATGTAAGGTGATCTAGGACTGCTTCCACCAGCCCTGTCTTACTCTGATCCCACCCACCCAGCTATATGCTCCCTCTTTCAATGCCTCCTCCCTCTGTTCACCCCCTCTTGCACTTTTCCCTGACTTGTCACGCATCTTGTAAGATTCTAAGCATTTTTCATTTATAAAATTCACATTCTCTTCATACTGTGACCTGGTCTTCAGTTCTTGAAGCAGTACATGTCTGGACGTTAAATTTTTAAAAGTTCAAGTTTATTACACCTGAAAGCATTCAGCTTAAAAAGAGTCACACTCCCTACTGAATTAATGTTTAGGTACCATGATTTTCTTTGACTTATGACTTGTATTTTAAGTAGGTTTTACTTTTCTTTCTTCTAGGAGCGTTTGGAAATTGCTAATTTATCAAACCAAGATCAGAACTCTAGGAAAGACCCAGGAGGACACAGACCGTCTGCCATTCTACATGGAGGCTCTCCGGACTTTGTGGGAAATGGCAAACATCGGACCAACTCTTCCGGAAGGTCAAGGTACGTCCCTGGGATTTCTGATTTCTTTAGAAGGATGAAGGCTATGGTACAGATAAAACGGCTTGCAATGACATGTGATGGAATTTTCAGGGAATAGATTTAGTAACTTTTTCAAAGCCTCTACGTCTTAATGTATTGGCAATATAAAATAAAATTTTCATTTGTTCTAACTCATTCCAAGTATCCTTCTTAAAAAAATTTTTAAGTTTTTATTTTAATTCTAGTTAGTTAACATACAGTGTTATATTCATTTCAGGTGTGCAATATAGTGGTTCAGCAGTTCCATACATCACCTGGTGCTCAACACCAGTGCCCTCCTTAATCCCCATCACCTATTTTATCCATGCCCCCACCCACTCTCCTCTAATTACCATCAGTTTGTTCTACGTAGCTAAGATTCCTTTCCTTCTTTTTCTTTTTCCTTCCTTCCTTCCCTCCTTTCAAGATTTTATTTATTTGAGAGAGAGAGAGCACAAGTAGGGGGAGCAGCAGTGGGAGGGGGAGAAACAGGATCCTTGCTGAGTGGGGATCCCGACACAGGGCTTGATCCCAGGACTCTAGCATCATGACCTGAACCAAAGGCAGACGCTGAACTGACTGAGCCACCTGGGCACCCTTAAGATTCCTCTTCTTGATTTGTTCTCTTACTTTTTTCCTTTTGCTTGTCTTGTTTCATAAATTGCACATATGAGTGAAATGGTTTCTATCTTTCTCTGACTAATTTCGCTAAGCATTGTATTCTCTAGCTTCATCCATTTGTTACAAATGGCAGGATTTCATTCTTTTTTTAATGGCTGAATAGTTTTTCATTTTGTATACATACCACATTTTCTTTATCCGTTTGTCAACTGGTGGACACTGGGCTGCTCCCTTATGTTGGCTGTTGTAAATAATGCTGCAGTAAACATAGGGGTACATGTATTCCTTTGAATTAGTGTTCTTGTATTTTTGGGGTAAATACCCAGTAGTATGATTGCTAGATTATAAGGTTGTTCTATTTTTAACTTTTTAGGGAACCTCCATACTGTTTTCCAGTGTGGTTACACCAGTTGGGTCTTCCCAGTGCATGAGGGTTCCCTACTCCACATCCTTGGCAACACTTGTTTCCTGTGTTGTTGATTTCAGCCATTCTGACAGGTGTGAGGTGATATCTCACTGTGGTTTTGATTTGCATTTCCCTGGGGGGGGGGAGTGATGTTGAGCATCTTCTCATGTGTCTGTTGGCCCTCTGGATGTCTTTGGAGAAATGCTGTTCATTCGTGTCTTGTCTTGTGACCATTTTTTAAGTGGATTATTCTTTTGGGGGGTATTGAGTTGTAGAAGTTCTTTATATATTTTGGATACGAACTCTTTATTAGGTATGTCATTTGTCAATCTCTTCTCCCATTTAGGAAGTTGCCTTTTATTTAGTTCTGTTGATTGTTCCCTTTGCTGTGCATGAGGTTTTTATTTTTGATGTAGTCCCAAAGACCCTGGGATCATGACCTGAGCCAAAGGCAGACACTTAACCAACTGAGTCACCCCCAGGCACCTCCCAGTAGTTTGTTTTTGCTTTTGTTTCCCTTGCCTCCAGAGACATATCTAGAAAAATGTTGCTGTGGATGGTGTCAGAGGACTACTGGCTGTGAGCCCTCCTGTGATTTTTAGAATTTCAGGAATCACATTTAGGGCTTTAATCCATTTTGAAATTATTTTTGTGGATGGTGTGAGAAAGTGATCCAGTTTCATTCTTTCGCATGTAGCTGTCCAGTTTTCCCAACACCATTTGTTGAAGAGACTGTCCTTTTCCCTTTAGGTGTTCTTTCCTGCTTTGTCAAAGATTGACCATATAATTGTGGGTTTATTTCTGGATTTTCTCTTCTGTTCCTCTGATTTATTGTCTGTTCTTGTGCCAGTACTGTACTATCTTGATTACTACAGTTTTGTACTATAACTTTAAGTCCAGAACTGTGATGCCTCCAACTCATTATACATATCTTTAATTAAACTAGTTTTATAGCTCATTCCTCTTTATAATGGCCTATAACGCTCCAGTCTTGCCCCCAGTGCAGCTCCATCTGACTTCTAATGATCTAACTGCTCAGTAAGTGAGTTTTAAAATTTTCTTCCGTTGGAATCATCATCCAGTGAAATTTTCACACTGTATGTGTTTTCAGTCTGTAACTCAGTAGGTCCCACCACAGATATTCCAAAATGGGCACAGGTATAGAAGATCCTCTACATGAGAATGGGAACCCCAGTTTGCTGCCATGGCGCCCCTCTCTGACTGCTGAGGACACTGGGCTTCCCCCTTGTCACAGGTGTATACTGGGTTTCTTTCCTTTTACCAGAGATCCCATGAAAGATACTACATCTTCCTCTACATCCTTTTCTACTGAAGAATGAAGCTTCTTTGTTTATTGTAACCCCTGTGGGCAGGAGGGAATTTTAGTGCAGAACCCATTTATAAGTGGTGGGGGATTAAAACCATGTAGTTACTATAAATCAGCTTCTTTATGTGTTTATCTCTCACGAGACTCTACGCAGCACTTAAAACTAACATGTTTCTTCAGTGAAAAGAAACATTTAGGTACCAACGAAAGACTTGAATAAACTTATAGTCTATTTATAAGAAAAAACTATTTCAGTTCTTTCCCTAATTACCTACTTTATAATTTCTTTCCTAATTATCTACTTTTAAAAAATCACCTTAGAAGTAATTTTGGTATTGTTTAACCACCTGCTGTTAAGGTAAACTAAATGTTTTCTTGAGTACTGTTTCTGGAGTCCATTCCATTTTAAGATTGTAACTCCTTATACCAATTTAGAGTATTTTTGCTTGCAACTGGGCTTCCAGTAGGCAACATAGTTGGAAGTTGTCAGAGTGATTCACTAGGAAGTATTTGACCAATTCCTATTGTGTTAGGAATGGGAATAAATCAGTACTACGGAGAAGTCTTTCTGGCTATACAAAAAGCAGTCTTTTAAGGTTGAAACATTTCCATTTTTGTGGCAGTTACTGGGTCTGAGATTGGACTTGCTTTTGAAATCAAAGATCATTAGCACGTTTATTTAAGAAAGGATGGGAAAATCTCTCTCCTTGACATAGGTAAAATAACTTTTTACATAATGCTTTGGAAACATTTGTATGTCTTAGATAGAAGCATATTCCATGAGCATCCAAGAAGGAACATGAGAAGATATTTTTTTTTAATTTTTTTAAAGTTTTTTTGAGAGATTGTTTTCATCTATGATTTGCCAAAATTGTTGCACATACCTGCATAGAACTCAGTCACTGTGTTGGCTACTGAGTAGGGAAGGAGGAATCCTTTCTTTCAAGTTCAGTTGAGTTGCTTTTTTTGGTTACAAAATAGAAAGCCCTAGATGAACAAAAGTACTTCATGATGTACTCTTGATTCTCCTTCTTCTTGCTATTCATTGGTCTCTTGTGGTTGAAAAGCCAAAGGAAATAAGCAAAGCGTTCCATTTTATTCTTTCAGTTAGTGGATACATTTAGTAGAGATGGTAGAGAAGACCTTGTCATCAATACTGTCAGTAGGGCAGTACTTGAATTGGCTATGACTAAAGGCAATAACATCTAGAACCATGTTTGTCCATTCATTGAATAGATAATGAGCACCTACTAAATGCCAGACACTGTTGCGAATCCTGGACATTCAGTAAACAAGATCAAGAAGGACTCAGGCTTCATGGAGCTTCTATTCCGGTTGGAGGAGACTGTCCAGAAGCGACAAAGAAAATGTCAGATAGTGACTAGTGCTCTGCAGAGAAATAGAGTAGTCCATGTTGAAGAAAAGCTGCATAGCTACTTTAGATTGGGAGTTGGGAGGAAAGAGTACATGAGTGACTACAGGAAAATGGTTTTAGGTTGGGGGGTACCAGAGCTGGATGATGAGGAGGCAGCCAGAGTTGGAGGGCAGCCACTGTAGAAGACTGGAGGCTGGCATGGGCTTGTTGTGCACAGAGCTCATCAAATAGCAGAACAGTGTGGATAAAAGTAGGGCGCATGGGGCAAGCAGGTCCCAGAGGGCTTTGTTGGCCAGGTCAGGAGTTCAGGTGTAATGAGAAGCTTTGGGGGTTTTTACGTAGGAATAAGATCTCATCAGAGTCATAGTGTGGGAAGTTCTTCCTGGCTATAAGCAGAGAGTGAATAACACAGAAGCAGTGGTGGAGGAGTGGTTTTCACATCTTGCTCCATCCTGCTGTGTCCTAGTCCTCTCCCTCTGCATTGCAGTCATGTTCATCTCTCATCCTTTGAGCACACTGGAATCCTTCCCATCTCAGGGCCCCTCTTTGTCACTGCCTGGGACACTGGCCCACTGTACTTCATGGGACTGGCTCCCTTTTATCCTTCAGTTCTCCCCACAAATGTGACCTCAAGAGACCCCACTTCCCTGGTTAGGCACTTGTTCTGTGGTCCTGTTTTTCTCCATGGCACTTAGCACTAGCTGAACATCTCCATTTGATAGCTTTTTTTGTGTCTTTCTCCTTTCATAAGAGCCTAAGTTCACAAGAGCAAGGGCCTTATCTGTGTTTTCCTGGAACAGACCCTGGCAGGCACACAGTAGGTGCTCACTAAACATCTGATGAAGGAAGGCAAGATTGGAAGGAGGGCAGATACTGTGTTTTTGGCACTTTGAGAGTCTCCAGCCTCTTTAACCAGGGCAACTCTGCTTTTCCTTTTCTATGGGTTATATAAAACAAACAAACAAACAAAAAAAAAAACAGTAACAAAAGGTTTCTGTTGATTAAAACAAAGGACAGAACAGAAAACCACTCACTATTCTAGTAGAAAGAACTTAAAGGCTAAAAAAACAAAAGCCCCCCAAAACAAAAAACTTAAAGGCTTCAGGGGCACCTAGGTGGCTCAGTTGTTAAGCATCTGCCTTCAGCTCAGGTCATGATCCCAGGGTCCTGGGATCTGGCCCCACATTGGGCTCCCTGCTCAGTGGGAAGCCTGCTTCTGCCTCTCCCACTCCCCCTGCTTATGTTCCCTGTCTTTGCTCTCTCTCTCTCTGTCAAATAAATAAATAAAATGTTTTAAGAAAACAGACGTAAAGGCTTGATACTCAAGGGCCTGGCCTTTTTTTTTTTTTTTTTAAGATTTTATTTTTAAGCAATCTCTACACCCAGTGTGGGGCTTGAGCTCACAACCCTGAGATGGAGAGTCGCACACTCCGCTGACTGAGCCAAGCTAGCGCCCCAAGGATTAGTCAGCACTTTTGTGGAAGAACTTCATTTTTTGTGTGCTTTAAGTTGTCTTTTTCCCCCCTTGAAAGATTGAGTTTAAAAAAAAAATCGAATAACATAAAACTAAACATGTTCAAGTATACAGTTCAGTGTCAGAGCCCCACATCGGGCTCCCTGCTCAGTGGGAAGCCTGCCTCTCCTTCTCCCACTCTCCCTGCTTATGTTGCCTCTCTTGTTGTGTCTCTCTCTGTCAAATAAATCTTATAAAAAAGAGAGAGAGAGAGAGAGAGAGAGGGAGTGGGGCGGGGATAGAAGGAGGAGAGTGAGGGAATCTTTTTTTTTTTTTATCATTTTTTAAAGATTTTATTTATTTATTTGACAGAGAGCACAAGCAGGGGGACAGGCAGAGGGAGAGGGAGAAGCAGGCTCCCTGCTTACGGGACTTGATTCCAGGACCCTAGGATCATGTCCTGAGCTGAAGGCAATGGCTTAACCAACTGAGCCACCAAGGTGCCCCCGGGATGGCTATTTCTGATGGAGCTCAGAAGCTGTTTTACTCATGAATGAATTAGGTTCCTAAAGCTTGTTCTAAACTCCATTCTGGGTGAGTCCAAAATAGATGATATGAGCATCCAGTATATCTACATTTCTTATGTGGAAATAGGAAACATCAGTAACATTGGATTTTGTCTCTTCATTCCTTCTCCTCAAACTTCCGTGAGATTTACTTTTTATCCTTCAAAATGATTACTACTATTATTAATCAGAATTATTACTACTATTGTAATGTAATGATTACATTTTATTCTTGTTGGTACCACTTTGTTCGTTTTCTTGATACTTTCACTTTTAAAATTCTCTTGATTTTTATTTCACTCTTGATGGTAATATATCTTTTCATACCAGAACTCTTGAAACTCTCATTGTGTTTGTACTTAACAGTCATCCTATGGTGATTGATTTTCTAAAACATTGTTAAGAAATGTCTGTTAGCACCATGTTTGGAGAGAGCAGAGTGGCTATGGAGGTGCTTCTGGATAATTTATGTTATTAAGCCTCCATATCCTTTTAAACCTTTGCTTTTATGTTTTTCTTCAAAAATTTTAGTGTCTCCTTGGTTTCACAAAGAACTTTAGAAGCAGAAGTTTAAATAGAACTACAGTACATTAGTCATTCCCTAGTGTTTCTTTTTTTCTTTTTTTTTTTTTTAAAGATTTCATTTATTTATTTGATAGAGAGACAGCAAGAGAGGGAATACAGGGGGATTGGGAGAGGGAGAAGCAGGCTTCCTGCTGAGCAGGGAGCCTGATGTGGGGCTTGATCCTAGGATCCTGGGATCATGACCTGAGCCGAAGGCAGACGTCTACCAACTGAGCCACCCAGGTACCCCTCCCTGGTGTTTCAAATACGTAGACACATGTATGATACGAGACACTCAAATCATAATAGGTCTTGTCAAGAGCGTGGGAGGGGTTTGGGGTAGGGGAAGACTCATAGGGCTGGAGGTGGAGAGAGTAGTGAATAATGGAGTATTGCTTGTGTCCAGGAGAAAGTCGGTGATGACCCAAAGAGGGCAAGGGAATTGGAGAGGAGAGGGTGGTGCTTGGGGATCAACTATATGGAGATCTGGTTGCTCAGGGAGGTGCACTTGTTTCTGACCGCGGACAGAATGGATGTCTGAGCCACCAACCGAAATAAAAGAAGCCAAGGGGGGAACCAGATTGAGAGTGGGTGGGAGGGTGGTGGTGATTTTATTGACATTGCAGCAGAATGAGGAATCAGGAGAAGGCACAGAAGTAGAGACAGCAAGTAAAGAAGTTTGAAAATGGAAAATAAAAGGGGGTTTGAGCACAAGATTGAGGAAAGGGAGTGGGAGAGAGCTGTAGTCTGAGGGCCTGGAGCCTAGATGGAGGGTCAGATTGAACATACAGGAGGCAGGGCATAGCTGATGGACCAAGAAGATCTCAAGGAGGCTGTAGGGAATGGAAATGAGGACAGGATCACGGTCCTCCTTCAGAGTCTAGGAAAAAGAAAGAATGGTGCAGATGCCAAGAAACGTTAAAGGGGAAACAATAGAAAGTGTGGACTTGGGCACCTGGGTAGCTCCGTTGGTTAAGCGACTGCCTTCAGCTCAGGTCATGATCCCAGAGTCCTGAATCAGGGCCCCTGCTCAGCAGGGAGTCTGCTTCTCCCTCTGACCTTCCCCCGTCTCATGCTCTCTCTTTCACTCTCTCTCTCTCAAATATATAAATAAAATAAAACAAAACAAAAAAAGTGTGGGCTTCAGTGCCCACTGCTCCATGTTCTCAGGGAAAGTAGAAGGCAAGATCAGGCTTAGAGTGAGGAGTCTGTTTTCTAGAGATCTCTCCCTGTGCCTCATCAAAACATTTTGTAGAGGTGTCCATTCCTGACCATCAGGAGCTCTCTCTTTTGCCTCTTCCCTGCATCCTCTGCCAATTTATTCTCTTATATTCATAATCTCCTGAGTATTTTTGCATTATCATCTAGCTTCCCAGCTACTGCTTCTCACAAAGAAAAAAAAGCAGAAAATGGGGAAGAGGGGAGGACAGGGTGGACTTTGAGTATTATGGAGAAGTCATAAAGGGGAATGGCAGCTTTCTTTACATGTGCAGGTGCACGGGAACTCAGAGATGTGGAATCGCTGTGGGACTGAACTAAATCACTGCCATAGGATTGTGGAAATGGTCCTTATCAGTGCTGTCCAATAGGGTGCTCTCTAGTCACTTGTGGCTGTTGAGTACTAAAATTTTGGCTACTGCTATTGAAGAACG
This sequence comes from Mustela putorius furo, assembly GCF_011764305.1. Lineage (NCBI taxonomy): Eukaryota > Metazoa > Chordata > Mammalia > Carnivora > Mustelidae > Mustela > Mustela putorius. The sequence goes on from NW_025422047.1 coordinate 7,025,906, forward strand.
GAACTTTTAATTTCTTTTCTTTTCTTTTCTTTTTTTTTTTTTTAAGTAGTATTTGCCAGAGAGAGAGAGAAAGAGCAAGAGCACACAAGCAGGGGGAATAACAGGCAGAAGGAGAAGCAGGCTCCCCACCAAGCAAGGAGCCCAATGTGGGACTTGAACCTAGGACCCTGGAATCATGCATGGTCTGAGCCAAAGGCTGGCGAGATGCTCTGAGCCACCCAGGCATCCCTGAACTTTTCATTTCATTTTAATTAAATCTGAATAGCCTCATGTGGCTAGGGCTCCCCTTTTGGACAGCACCAATATAGAATTAGGGGGTTTGTAGAGTTCATATGGAGAAGACCTCCACAAAGTAGAGTGCTAATGATCCCATTAGCGCTTCAACTCCATTCCTAGTGGAGATGGTGAATGGGCTGGTAAACAGGAGAAAATGGAGGGGCAAGAATTTCCTGCATTAATCGTTAGTTTAAAAAAAAAATAAAATCATGTCCAAATTTGTTTTTAAGGCGAGAACGTCAGTATTCTGTATGTAGTAGTGAAGATTCTCCCGGGTCTTGTGAAGTCCTGTATTTCTCCCTGGGTAGTCCTGATCAGCTCATGGTTTACAAGGGGAAATGCATTGGTGAGTAAACTAGCTAAATTGATTTAAGCTATTCTAACAACAAAAGTTAAATCATGAAGGAGGACGGTGGTACGGACACTGCATTGTCTGATGCAGGGAGAACTATTAAGTCCATGAGTCGTTCTGGTTCCCATTGCCTGAGGACCAGAATGAGAAAGCGCTCAGGTTTTCCCTTCTGTGAGATGGAAATAAAAACCTAAGCCCTTGGAAATACCATTAGTGTAAAGATAATTTAACATTTGTCCTTATTCTCATTAGTAGAGCTTTTGGAAACCAAAATGGTTGACATTGCTGATAGAATGTGTGTAATGAAATGAGTTCTAATGCCTGTAATCTCTAATGACCAAGTCTAATTTTCTTATATTGATACTCATCTGAATAGCATTTTCCTGCTTGGCATTCCCGACCAGGAAAAGCACTTTGTTTTCTGTATGTCTTCCTCAGCAATTTTGTCTCCTGATGGCTATTTGGAGTAAAGCTGGTTTAGTTATTTGTGATTTGAATTGTTTATGTCAAAATCAGGTTTTCAGTATCTACCTCTTTTGTACGTGTAAATGTACATCTTTTATCAGCCACACAGATACATCTGCTACTTGGTGTAGGGATCACTTGCATGTAGTGAATTGGACAATTTAATTTTCAGCCCATGACTGTTCTTACCAAAGCTAACAGCCAAATTATCTAAATTGAATTTACTTTCTTTTGGTGTCTTTTTCCCATCTCCTTTAAGGAGATACAGATTGGCAGGGGCGTTGCCAGGGAGCAGCAGATAAGAGGGAAACCAAATATTTGAATAGTCCATGAACCAGACAGTTAACCTTGGCTGATGGAAAGCAGCCTGAACAGTACAGGACCATGTGTACAGAGTGTGTCGTATGCAGACAAAGCAGCCATTCGAACAGCCTCACAACCTTGAACCTGAGACTGTCCTTGACTCAGAGACATTTCAGACTCCCAAATTGGCAACCTAAAACTCAATGGTTTCAATAATATGGGGAAACCAGGAAGGCAAATTAATTCAGCTGCTTATTACCTTTGCTCGGTCTCTTATTCCCACTGGTACGCGTTAGATCAATTTACCTAAGTTAGTGCACTCATTAGGGACACATTGGCAGTTGGAACGTTTTTTAATAAAACCATCAAGTAAATTACTTATTTTGCTTTCTCACAACAGGTCTGAATTTTTAAAATATGCACTCCTACGAAATGTTTTTGTAAAAGATGAACTCATTAACATTTGTTTTTCAACTCAGAGCTGCCATAGAAGCAGAGAAAGCTGATGGGCAAGCATGTAGACCATTGGTGCAAATGATCATTAGCACATAATAGAGGCTCAATCAGAAATCTCCTGGGAACACACTTCCTTCAGTCTCATTGCAGTGTGTTCTTTTGTCCCTTTTATTATCGCATCACAAAAAAGTGACAAGAGGAGGTTGGTGATAAAATGACAATACCAAAAAACCTTGCAGTCAGCAATTAGGAGACCCCCACCGGGTTCCAATTAAGGAGACACATATTGCAAGACCTTGTACTGTGTAATGCACACATTTATTAGGCTTTCTATAAATAACATCACATTCCATCCCATAAACATTAAAATCAGGTGTCTCCACGTGTGTACTGCATAGACCCCCCCCCACCTTCCACAGGTGGAATTGGGTTGACAAATTTTCACATATGAAGGTTTTTTTCCCCTTAGGCTAAGAATGTCAGGAATTATTTAAAACTAGCGTAAGAGATCATTTGCATTAAAATTTCTTATATTGCCAGCATTTCTAGGAGGGTAAAAACTGCTATTCAGTTAAAAAGTCTTTGAGCTGTTTCAGCCACATTCCCTCAATGTCTTTTTTACTCTAACTCTGTCTTATAAATATGGGTTACGTTTTGTTTTTAAATGGAAAAAATGTTATTTGTTTTAGAACTTTTTTTGTTATGAAGACAGTGTAGCAACGTGGAAAACAATTATTTATATACTAAGAGAAAAAGACCAAATACTGTATAACAGTGGTTCTCAGTTGGGGGCGGTTTTGTCCCCTGGGGGATATTTGTGGATGTAAGGACATATTTTCCGTGTTTAAGATCAGGGTAGGGGTACTGCTGGCACCTAGTGGGTAGAGACCAGAGGTGCTGCCAGATATCCTACAGTGGACACGGCAGCCCTTTTCAACAAAACATTTTAGTCTAAACTGTCCCTAGCATCAAGGGTGAGAAAGGCTGTTATATATGCTATGAGTTGGTAAATTAGAATAAAAGTAGAGGGATCTGGAAGAGAAATAAAAGAACGATATCGTGGGTGATACTTTTCTCCATTTCTAATTTTTTGGTCATTTCTATCCTAGTCTTTAATGAAAATTGGTGTTAAAGAAATTTTGCTCTCCCAGGTACAAGTGGAAACCATATGCCCATCACTGAATGAATGTGTTGGTCTTTTTAGCTTCAAATTGAAACGGTCATTTCTGGTTCCTTACCCCAGAACCATTGGGCAGTTTGTATTTGGTGAACCTACTGAAATTTTGGAGTCAGAAGATCATTGATCTATTCAGATTTCTAGGTTATTTATTAAGACTTGTTTTTAATACTCACCTTCGTGGATGGAAAGATCTTGATGGATTGGTCCCATTTCCAAATTCCTTTCATCACAGTGGTTGGTATTTAGCTCCATGAGGGTGGGCAGCGTCATCAGAAGTGAGCCAGTTATGGAAGGAAGATCGTGAATAATGGCTCGTAGAGGAAAACACCGATCTGAGACTAAAACCTCATGGTTGATTATTGTCCCTTTGTAAAAATGAATACTTGAGGGTTCAGAATATGTTGTTAAATACTAAAAAATTTGGTTACAAAAGAGCATGTATTACATCCAGTCGTATTTTTTATAGGTAGCATATGGTATCCACTGTTGAATGGATGCATGAAGATACAGACCCTCTTTCTTTACCCCCACAGAAAATAGACCAGTGAGATTTCATCACATTTTCTTTAAATGTGCAGGCAGTGATGAGCCCCTTGGAAAGTTAGTTTACAATGCTTTGGAAACAGCCACTGGCAGCTTTGTCTTGTTGCACGAGTGGGTCCTTCAGTGGCAGAAGAAAATGGGTCCGTTCCTCACCAGTCAAGAAAAGGAGAAGATCGATAAGTGCAAAAAGCAGGTGGGCATCCAAGGTGGCCCCTGAGCAGAGCCCCCACCTTGAACTTGACAAGATGACAGGACAAAAGAGCTGTGCATTTGATTGGCTAGCAAAGATGATCCAGAGTGGTAGGAGATCTGTTTAACCAGAGGGATGGTGGGGGGCCGCTCCCCTTTCCAGAGTTTTCTCAGCCCCTTGCTGCTCCTATCATAACACTCACAAAACATGGTCAGACTGTTGTGTGCACCGCCTTTCTCTGCCTCTTTTGTGACATGAATAGCTGTCCCCAGCTGGGGCTGAATATTCTTCATTCTCATGTTTTCTGTAATCTTTTGGATTCTTTGCATCAGAACTGAATTTTAGGGGACTAGACAGTTTTTTGTTTGTTTGTTTGTTTGTTTGTTTTTAAAGATTTTTATTTATTTATTTGATAGATCACAAATAGTTGGAGAGGCAATGAGAGAGGAAAGCAGGTTCTCCGCTGAGCAGAGAACTTAATGCAGGGCTCGATCCTAGGACCCTGGTATCATGACCTGAGCCAAAGGTAGAGGCTTTAACCCACTGAGCCACCCAGGTGCCCCAGGACTGGACAGTTTTAACGTTAATCTATAATTCTGAGTTTAAGAAGAACATTGAACATTGTATATCACACAGTGACATAAAGAGGTTACAAACAGTAGGAAAGCACTGTGTTTAGAAATGTGTATTTATGATAGAAAAACTGGAAGTAAATACACTGAAATCATAATGGTTGTCTTTGGGTAGTGACTGTATAGGTCATTTGTGGGTTTTTTTCCATTTGTGTTAGAACTTACTAAAAAGATTAATGCTGATGCTTTATAATCAGGAAAGGATTTTCTTAAGATCTTTTTTATTATTTTTAAGTAATCTGTATATCCAACATGGGGCTTAAACCCACGCAACCCTGAAATCAAGAGCTTTACGCTGTGGCAACCAGGTACCCCATCAGGAAAGTTTGTTTAAAAAATTGTTTTTTTCTTTTTTTTCTTGTTTTGGTTTGGAATAGTTTTGTTTTTGTTTTTTGCTGACCTTACAGCAAGAGAAATTGCTTTTAAAAGCCGTTGACACAGGCTCCTGGGTGACTCTGTAGGTTAAGCATCTGACACTTAAGTCTCAGGTCTTGATCTCAGGGTCTTGGGTTCAAGCCCCATATTAGGCTTCATGCTGGGCATATAGCCTACTTAAACAGAGAAAAGTGATCAATTTTGGGGTGTCCAGGTGGCTGAGTTGGCTAAACGTCTGCCTTCAGTTTAGCTCACGATCCTTGGGAAGGAGCCTGGCATCAGGCTCCCTGCTCAGTCGGGAGCCTCTTCTCCCTCTTCCTCTGTAGCTCCCCCTGCTTATGTTCTCTCGTACTCTTTCTTTCTCTGTCAAATAAATAGGTAAAATCTTTAAAAAAAAAAAAACAACTGTTCATCAATTTTATAGTATTTGTATGCTAGATTTTGAGATCACAGTAGTAGAGAAATAATTAAATTGCTTTGATCTTTATGAACCATTAGGTTGGCCTTATAATTTAGGGGGGGATACAGTTCAGAACATATTCCTTCTCCTTTGAAAGTACATTTTCTATTAAATATTTTACATTTTTTTTAAGATTTTATTTATTTTTTTGACAGAGAGAGACAGCAAGAGAGGAAATATAAGCATGGGGAGTGGGAGAGGGAGAAGCAGGCTCCCTACTGAGCAGGGAGCCTGATGCAGGGCTCAATCCCAGGACATTGTTCCAACTGAGCCAGCCAGATGCCCTTAAATATTTTACTTTTGAAATGAAATACCAGTGAATGCTGATCAATGCAGTATTATTTGGTGATTTTTTCCTCATCAGATTCAAGGGGCAGAGACGGAATTCAGCTCACTGGTAAAACTGAGCCACCCAAATGTCATACGCTACTTTGCAATGAATCTCAAAGAGCAAGATGACTCCATCATAGTGGACATTTTATCAGAGCACGTGAATGGGGTCTCCCTCACCGCACACCTGAGCCACTCTGGCCCCATCCCCGTGCATCAGCTCCGCAGGTATGCAGCTCAGCTCTTGTCGGGCCTCGAGTATTTGCACAGCAATGACGTGGTGCACAAGGATCTGCGTGCATCAAATGTGCTGGTGGACGCAGACGGCAATGTCAAGGTTACGGACTACAGCATTTCTAAGCGCCTAGCAGACATTTGCAAGGAAGACGTGTTTGAACAAAGCCGAGTTAGTTTTAGTGATAGTGCCTTACCTTATAAAACGGGCAAGAAAGGGGATGTTTGGTGTCTTGGTCTTCTGCTGCTCTTCCTCAGCCAAGGACAAGAATGTGGAGCGTACCCCGTGACCATCCCTCATGACTTACCAGCTGACTTTCGAGATTTTCTGAAGAAGTGAGTATCCTTAAGATTCTCCCTAATTGCACTTTATTCTTGAACTTTTTAAAAAAAAATTTATTTATTTGAGAGAGAGCAGGTGCATGAACAGGGGGAGGGGCAGAGGGAGAGGAACAAACCAGTTCCGTGCTCAGAGTGGAGCCTGAAGCTGGGCTTGATCCTAGGACCCCAAGATCATGACCTAAGACCAAGGCAGATGCTTAACCGTCTGAGCCACACAGGCGCCCCTACTCTGGAACTTGTAATTGTGCTTAAATGTGCTCAGCATCTAAGTGATGTGTTCGAGCTTAAAAGTGAGGAACAGGATTGAAGTTTATTCTTCATTCTTCCAACCCTTTCTCTGCCATGTAGGTTCTGATTTCTTGCTGACTGGCTGACCATTATCATTCCCTTCACTTGCACATCTCCTAAATTCCCCCAGGCTTAGTAGTAGCTTTTCAGACTGCTTCTGGGGAGTGCCTGGTAAATCTAGGAAGTTAACAGGAATTGCTACAGGGAGAAATACCCCAGGTACTCCAAATGGAAACCCTCTCTGTCTACCTTACCTGCTGGGTCCTTGTCCAAAGACAAGACCTCCTATCTAAAAACAGCTCTAAGAGAATCACCGTTCTGCCCCTTGTTCTTCTAAACCATTCTTGATTAGCCATGTCTTCTTCAGCCAGCTGATAGAATGCAGTGACTTCCAAGCACCAGCCATAGGACTTTTGACACCTGTAAATTCCAGGTGCACATTTTATTACAGAGCCACATCTGACTGCTTTGAGAGACTCCTTACTGAAAGGTTCACGCGGGGCCTAAAGTTTTTGTCCAGGTCCTTCCCTTCAGTGCTTTTCCGCTTAGCCCTGCCTCTCAGCTCTGTCCAAGCCAGACCTCGGTTCTCTCAGTTTCTCTGTTAAAGAAGAAGTAAGATCCTTCAGTGTGGGTTTCTTCAGGCACTGCCCTGGTCCAGCCTTCCTGTGGAAGGTGAGCTGGACTGGTTTCCTCCCTTCCCAGCGCTCATGTCTTCTTTCTTACTTTCTTTTTCCCAGCCATTCACTTTTATCCACTTCCTACATCTTTTACCCTTTACATTGTTTTTCCTATTCCCAGCCATCCCAAATGCCACTTGACCCGAGCCAGAGTGTTATTTGCTGTCCCTCATGACCTATTACAGAAAGTAGTTGCACTTCTGTTTAAATAAGATAGTTTCTGTGTAAAATAAAAGCAGCCGTGATACACATACAGTCATGGAAAGAGGGCAACTTTGATTCTTTATACTGTGTTCTCTCCTTTGAGTATATAAATATAAGATTTCTAAGGAGAAAAAAAAAAAGATTTCTAAGGAAATCTTTTTCAATTTCTTCTAAATGCAAAAGAACTTTAAAAATATTTATTTAGGGGCGCCTTAGTGACTCAGTCATGAAGTGTCTGCCTGTGGCTTAGGTGGTGATCCCGGCGTCCTGGGATCAAGCCCCGCATCAGGCTCTCTGTTCAGCGGGAAGCCTGCTTCTTCCTCTCCCACTCCCCATGCTTGTGTTTCTTCTCCTGCTGTGTCTCTCTCTGTCAAATAAATGAGAAAAGTGTTTAAAAAGATTTTTTTTATTTAAATGCACGGATGAAGTTGACTAAAAGGAAACCAATAGAAATACAGTAATAGAACCAAAGATAGGCACATTTCATTCTTCAAAATGTCACCTTTGGCTTCTTTATTGGTCAAAGGTAATTTAGCAGATAGCATTATGTATTTTTAAAAAACAACACTAGGAAGTTGATGTGCAACGTATCTCTTACATTTAGCCGAAAAGTGACAGATTCCGTAGCTCATTTTCTTCTTAGAGAATTGCTCAGCCCTCGGGCTGTTGAACCTGAGATTGGCACTATTTCTCACTCTGTGTAACATGGTTGTCCTTTAGACTTTTTTGTATATTCCTGTCTCATCCTAGACTGATTCGATGGATGACTAGGTGAAGGAGGGGCACATATGGTATTATTTTACTGCCTTTGCTGTCCAGCCCCAATAAAAAAAGAAAAAAAAATCATTCACCAACAACATAAGCATAGCAACATTTCATTTGTTGTTGCCTTTTTACTTCTTGGTGACTATCCTCTGGAAAAAGGTTTTGCTCCGTCATCAGTCTCTGACAGGAAGGACCCCAGCCTGGAAGCAGACAGCTGGTTTCAGGTCCCACCCTCACCCCTTCCTAGCTGAGTACTTCAGCTCTCTACCTTGAGGTTTGTCCTTATAAAATGGATCATTTTACTTATTTATCTATTTATTTGAAAGAGAATGAGGCGGGGAGGGGCAGCGGGAGAAGCAGACTCCCCGCTGATTCCATCTAGAGACTCCAGGGTCATGACCCGAGCCTGGAAATAATCTAAATGACCAACGGTAGGAGAATGTGTATATAATGTGAGTAAATTCTGGTAAGCTCAAAAAGATCTTGAAGTACTGGCTTGGAAAGATCTCTAAGACACATAGTATAATACCGTGATTTATAGTGAGAAATATATATTTGGTCTTCATCCCTGTTTCAAGCACAGAGCTCTTTTTTTCTTTTTTTTCCGGTTGGCTCGGAAACTTGAGGCCAATAAAAACCTCAGTGCCTTTTTTTTTTCTTTTCTTTTTTTAAGTTTTTATTTAAATTCCAGTTAGTTAACATATAGTGTAGTATAGAACTTAGTTCTAGGTATAGAACTTAGTGATTCATCACACTTATAATGCCCAGTGGTTGTCACAAGTACCTCCTTAATACCCTTCACCCATGTAGCCCATCCCCCACGCACCTCCCACCAACCCTGGATTTTTTTCTCTATATGCTGTTCTTAGTAACATTTTGCAATTGACACAACTGAGACAACTGAGACACAGAACTTAATGACTGACTTTGTTAAAGCTCTTAAAACCATTGTCTCTTGTTAAGTTAATGAGGTGAATTTTGGAACTCACCTGAGGACCAGGGCTAGTTGCCCGGACTGCTGACAGAGAACCAACCCATCACTAGAGCGGTTGAACTTCCAGTCCCTCTTCCCGACCTGTCGGGTAGAGAGAAGGGCTGGACATTGAATCGATCACCAGTGGTGATTTCTTCAGTGATGCCTATATAATGAAGCCTCCATAAAAACCCCTCCAGAAGGGTGGGGTTTGGAGAGTTTCCCGTTGGCGAACACAGAGGCGCTACCTTTCTTCTGTCTGGCTGTTCCTGAGCCATATATCCTTCCATAAGAAACTGGTACTCTGGTAAATAAAATGTTCCTCCGACTTCTGTGAAGCACACTATCAGACCAGTTGAACCCAAGGAGGAGGGGGTTGTTGGAATCTCCAGTCTCTAGCTGGTTAGTTGAAAGCAAGGTTGTGATTGGCATCTGCAAGGGGTTGAGAGTCAGTCCTAAGGGACCGAGCCCTCAAGTTGGGGGTCTGATGGTCTGATGCTATCTCCAGGTAGATTGCGTCAGATTGAGTAGAATTGTAGGACACCCAACTGGCGTTGGAGGATTGCTTGGTGGTTTGGTGGTTCCCCCCCACCGCCACAGCCCCTCCAACGTGGAATTGTGTACAGAACTTTTGCATGATAAATGAAAAAAGCAAGTTGAGGATAATGTAAGATGATGTAGTTTAAAAAAAAAAAAAAAAGATATCCACAAAGCAATTCTGTTATTTTTTATAAGATTGTGTTAAATGCATAGAAAAATGTCTGGAATGACAAGACATGAGAGGAGAGGAATTGGAGAGAGATGGGGGGTTATCATTATCAGTAATATTTTAATATTTGCACAGAGAAGGTTTTTTGTTTTACTGGTGGAGTTAAAATTAATCTTAAATTTTTGGGGGGACCATATCTTACACAAATGCTTTTACTGTGGTCTTTTCCATTTCAAGGTATGCAATTAGGAGTGCTTTGCAGTGGTAACTGCCATCACTTTATAGGTGATAAGTACAGAATTCACAGTGATAATTGGTTCTTTGAAATACACTAATTGATAATTAGGGTCAGGTGCTACCGGGTGGTGCTACTTGGGTCATTGTCATAAGAGACAAACAGTTTAGGTTAGTTAGAAAAGTGGTTCCCAGACTTGAGCTTGGATTGAAACCATCTGGACACCTTGGTAAAGCACAGATTACTGCCCCGACCACCAGAGTTGCTGATTTCCTAGGATAGGTTTGGAATAGAATTTTTAAGAAATTTCCAGGTCCTACTGGTACTGATGCGCCTGGTCAGGGACCCCACCTTGAGAACCACTGGGTTAAAGGTGTGGCTTGTCTTCATTAGAAGGCAAAAGTGATTTAATAGAATAACAAACAAGGTTCAAGGAATGAGGTATATGATAAAATGTGGGGCTTTTTAAAAGTAGTCCTTAACTGTTAACAAGTTACATCCTATCATGATGTTAAGTTTCTCATTTTGGGGCCCAAACCTGTATCAGCCGTCAGATTTGCTTTCCTTTTGGAAAGCTTTGTTTTTCACTGGTCCCTGGAGAGGCTTAATGTAGGATGGGAGGTCATTACACTATTCAGTGGGCGTGCAAATTCCTAACTTGTGCTTTTTTTTTTTTTTTTTAAGGTTTTATTTATTTATTTGACAGAGATCACAAGTAGACAGAGAGGCAGGCAGAGAGAGAGGGGGAAGCAGGCTCCCTGCCAGGCAGAGAGCCTGGTATGGGGCTTGATCCCAGGACCCTGAGATCATGACCCAAGCTGAAGGCAAAGGCTTAACTCACTGAGCCACCCAGGTGCCCCTATAAGTTGGGCTATATTAAACCTGTAAAAAAAAAAAACCTATTCCACAAGGTAAGTCTTCCTGCTTCTAAAGACTATATATTTTTTGATACCCCACTTACTCCCAGTGGTCAGCATGTATTCGCTTAGGAGTGCATTTTGGTCTGTAAGCAACAGGTGTTCTCTAATGTATACTTAACCTTAAAATAAACCTATAAATCAAAAAATAAACCCTTGGATTAACGAATCCAGTGATTATTTTCTGCATCGCTGAGATACTCTCTGCCCTCTCACTGAGGTGTGTGTGCTTGGACGACAAGGAGAGATGGAGTGCCCAGCAGCTGTTGAAACACAGCTTTATCAATCCTCAGCCAAAAATGTCTTTGTTGGAACAAAGTCCTGAAGGTGAGTCTGTTACCGCTCTTTCCGTGAACGCCTGTTTGACCTAAATTATTTTGAAAGTATGCAGAAACCTAAGACTGGAACGGACTGCCTGGATCATTTATTTTAACTATTTTATGCCAAGCTGTACATAAATCCATTCATTGAATGTGTACTGTGTGCACGGAACCGTTTTTGCCATCCTGGTTTCCAGCCTTGACCATTGGATTGTCCGTTGGATTGTCCGCCGGGATAGCCTCTTTCGGTGTTGGGTACCCTTCGTGTCCTGTCACCTTCTTGCCATGGAACTAGATTTCCCTGTTGCTACTCACGAACAGATTAAGGAACCCCAGTAGAGCTGGTTGGGTTCTGGCTCTCCTGTGCAGTCATTCCCTTACTGGAGATCTCACTCAGCACCTACTGTATGTTCTACCTCCTTGAAGGAGAACCAGGTGAAGAAAAGGCTTGAAGGGTCTGTGCTGGGTGGGAGGTCCCTGTTCTAACTACGGGTTGGGTCGCCTCCTTCCAGCGCCGGCTTTGTTGTTGAGTTCTGCACCTCTTGCTATTTTTCTCATGCCTTGTTGCCTCTCGTTTTATCTCAGATTCTGGAGGACAGGATTATGTTGAGACTGTTATTCCTAGGAAGCAGCTACCCAGCGCAGCATTCTTCACTGAGACCCAGAGACAGTTCTCCCGGTATTTCATTGAGTTTGAAGAACTACAGCTTCTCGGCAAAGGAGCCTTTGGAGCTGTCATCAAGGTGAGCTACAGAGTTGTGCCCCGGCCCTTTCTGCAGACTCAGAGCTCTCTTTTGAGCACGGGTAGAGACATACATAGGATCATTTGAAACCACAATGCTCATCACCTTCGCAGAGTTAAAGGCTTTACTTTGAGTCTCAGTGGACATGTGACCATACATCATCTCCTCCCCCTTGCTCCAGGCAGCACATTAACATGCACATTAACATGAAAACCCCACAATTACACCGGCTTCAAGTGGAGCCAAGCCCTTGGTGTGAAAACTATCTTTCTGTGCTTTGGTTCAGAAAGCAAATTGTCCTTTTTGTCCCATTTTCTTTCAGAGGTGCTGTAGATTAAAGGACTGCGAGGTTAGAGCTAGGGTGGACCTCACTAGGAAATGGCCCCAGATGGTCTCAGTGGCTTTTATTTTCCATCTGTTACTGAGAAAGAAAATGAGTGGTGCATTATGAAGGCATGCTATCATTAGGTCTTCTCTTCTGCTTTCTGGTCTCTTTGGGTGACTTATGATTACCTGCCCCTTGAGAAAGAGATTTCAGCTGTTCTTGTGTAATTTTAAGTATTTTGACCTCAGGAGGTCCAGGCTAATCATGTATTATTAAATCCATATAAGACATGTTACCTCTCACAGAATAAAATGGCCTACCATCAAGAGGGCATATGCCTGTTTAGGATTTGAGAGTGTTATTAGGGAGAGTTAGTGGGATTATTGTGGAAGTCCTTTTATAGCAACTCCCCCAAATAAAAAGATTTTCTATGGTAATCAGAGACAGAAAGATAATCTTAAGTTTGCTGAGAGGAAGTTAGAGGATTATGGAAGATTTTCAACTCTCTTCATGAAAGTATAGACATTATTGTTAGATGGCTAAAGAGACCTACTGTGGGCAGATAGTCCTGATTAGAGGATCCCAGTGCTGTACAGAGGAGTGGGTGACTGATGTATATGTTACTGCTTTAACTCACACCATAATTTTGATCAAGTCCTTTAACTTGTTTGTGTTTTCATCCTTGAATGTGAGACAGTGTCAAACTCCATTTCCTTACAAGTACTTAAAAATAATGAGAAGGCTCATATAATAAAAACAACTAGTAATTTAAGCCCCTGAATTTTCCTGTGTTTTTTCCCTCTGAGAGGCTACAGCCCTCACACTCCCATCTCTCTTTCTGGGTTAGGGTCGGGCATTTCTGTTCAGTCATCTGGCATTGCCTATGCACTTGGCCCCATTATGGTTCAGGCACCTTTCCACTGTCATCAGTGAATCCCTGGGACGTTGCAGTGTAGTGAGCTCCACACCCCAGTCAGTGACTCCAGGCCTTCATGATGTGTTCTGAGACTCAAGGTCAAAGGCAATGTCAAGACTTCCCACTATTTCCTACTCTATTAATGATGTAGCAGAAAGAGAACACAGGGCCATAGCTTTTTGGAGCACATTCCATATTTCAGGTTCTGTGCCAGATGGCTCACAAACCTTGTCTTTCAGTTTCGTGACATTGTTATGAAATAAGTATTATCCTCATTTTTCCAATGAGGTTACTGACCTTCAGAGAAGTTACATAATTTGTATGAGGTTACATCCATGCAATAAGAGAGGAAACCAGCATTCAGACTTCTATCTATTCTACTCAAAAGCGTATTTCTTACCACTGTTCCCACACAACAGTAATCTGAAACTCAATTTTATAGTACTCCCTTTTCATTCTAATTGGAACCTATGAGAATGATGCTTTATTTTGTATTTTATAATCAACTGGTTGTTCCCTCTGCCCGTGGGAGGTTGCTTTTCATCACTTCAGTTGACTTGCACCTTGGGTCCAGAATGTTCTGTTGAACAAAATTTGGTAAAAGTTAACTTCAGTCAACCGAGTGGCATCCTGTGACTGCCCAAGAAAAAGTGTCTCTAATGCAGAATGTGGAGACTTTGAAACTTTCTCTTGTCTTTATTTTTTGTGTTCTTAATCACATTGTTCTGGTCTTAAAACATACCATCAATCATAAATTTTTTTTAAGATCTATTTTATTTAATTTAATCTTTAAAAAATTTATGACTGATGGTATGTTCTAAATATTTATTTTATTTTATTTATTAGAGAGAGAGAGCATGAGAGGGGAAAGGTCAGAGGGAGAAGCAGACTCCCCGCTGAGCAGGAGCCCCATTTAGGACTCAATCCCGGGACTCTAGGATCACAACCCGAGCCGAGGGTAGTTGCCTAACCAACTGAGCCCCCCAGGTGCCCCAGTTAGTATATTTTTAAAGATTTATTTATTTGACATAGAGGGAGACACAGCATAAGTAGGAGGGGCAGAAGGAGAGGGAGAGAGAGAATCTCAAGCAGATTCCCTGCTGAGCATAGAGCCCCACATAGGTCTCGAGCTCACAACCCTGAGATGATGACCTGAGTGAAAACCAAAAGTCCTCACTTAAGGAACTGTATCACCCAGGTGCCCTCAAAATAATTAGCATTTTACAAAAAAAAAATTTTTTTTTGAAGATTTTATTTATTTATTTGACAGAGAGAGATCACAAGTAGGCAGAGAGACAGGCCGGCAGGGGGGAGGAAGCAGGCTCTGTGCTGAGCAGAGAGCCCGATGTGGGGCTCGATCCCAGGACCCTGGGATCATGACCTGAGCCGAAAGCAGAGGCCTTAACCCACTGAGCCACCCAGGCACCCCAATAATTAGCATTAAAAAAAAATATTTTGCTTATTTATTTGACAGAGACACAGCGAGAGAGAGAACACAAGCAGGGGGAGTGAAAGAGGGAGAAGCAGGCTTCCTGCTGAGCAAGGAGCCCTATGTGGGGCTTAATCCCACTGCCCTGGGATCATGACCTGAGCGGAAGGCAGACGCTTAATCTGCTGAGCCACCTAGGCGCCCTCTCCAGGTCCTAATTAAGCTAAATATACATGTTGTTTGGGGTGAGATGTTTTCTAGGGATTTCGGCAGTCAAGACTTTGTTCAGCTTAAGAGACTAAAATATGTGGCTCTCTACTGTAGTAACTGTTGCTTCTCCCTGAGAATTCAGGGCTCCCCAGGGACGGCTTGGGGTCATGGGCTACAAATACCAGTCCGCGAGGCTCATAGCAGCTGACGGGCACCTGTTTCCTTCCTCTCCCGTGCTCCACGGCAGGTGCAGAACAAGCTGGATGGCTGCTGCTACGCAGTGAAGCGCATCCCCATCAACCCGGCCAGCAGGCACTTCCGCAGGATCAAGGGCGAGGTGACACTGCTGTCGCGCCTGCATCATGAGAACATCGTGCGCTACTACAATGCCTGGATTGAGAGATATGAGCGGCCGGTGGGCTCGGCGATGCTGCCCCCGGACTCGGACTCGGACTCACGGCCCCAAACATGGGATGCGCCAGCTCCGTCCCAGCAGCCGGTGTGCTGCGGCGGGCCTAATGGCCCCGGCAGCGTGGAGGCGGCCGCGCCCCCGCCCATCCTCAGCTCGGTGGAGTGGAGCACGTCGGGCGAGCGCTCGGCCAGCGCCCGCTTCCAGCCCGCCGGCCCGGGCTCCAGCAGCGACGAGGAGGACGACGACGATGAGGACGACGACGAGGACGAGCACGAGGGCATGTTCCGGCAACCATTCCTGTAAGAGCACCCGTGGGGGTGCCAGGCCCACGCCCCGGGAGAGGGGATTCAGTTAGAAACCCAGGCTGTCACCATGTTGAAGTGCAGAATTGTGTGTTTAGAGGGGAACCAGATTCAATCCAAAGGTTTTATTCCCTGTTGGCGTCTTCAAAAGCGCTCTAAAACCCAAGCCCCGAAGAAAGGATAAATAGAAATTCCTTTCAATACTTCGTCTTCTTAGTACCATTGACAGCAAGTTTTTAAAAGAGCATTCTTTTGGATAGGGGCTTCCAACTCCGGGATATTTAAAAACTAACCTGGAAGCTTGACATAGGGCCAACTGCGGTTCTGACAAGTCAGGAATTGTGATCCTAAAAGTTGGTGCATCTCAGAAGACACCCTGATCCATCTTGTTTTTCCTGGTTTGATTTCATTCTGTCCAGTGAGAGACAGTCAATCATGACTCTTAGCTGTGGAATTCTAACAGAGAATTTGATTTCTTTAGTATTTCTCTGTTTCTCTTTTTAAGACCTGCTTCAGATTCTGACAGCGATATCATCTTTGAAGATGAGAACAGTAAGAGTCAGAATCAGGTAAATATATAAATAGAAATTACACCTTTTTCTCAGGGATGGCCATGTAAGAAAACTAGTGCTTGATGTTAAAAACCCTGGGTGGAACAGTAAAGCCTCACTCTAATAGGCCGATATAGAAATTATCAATTTTAAAACACGATAGTTTAATTTATTATTCATGGGCCTTATATTTTAGATTGTCCACATAACCACACATACCTGTTTTTAGAGGGGAGGAGTAAATTGACATGCTGGGTTTTGTTTTGTCTTGCTTTTTTGAATGAACACCATTTCCTAGAAGATTTGGGGAAACTTGATGTGGTTGGAGATAGGGATCGATTTAAGTAATTAAAGAGCCTATTAGAGTTATGTTGGTCTCTATGACCAGTTAATCTGGATTACTGTCTAGCACAGTGTTTTAGCACTGAGTCATGATCCTGAACCGGCAATGAAAGAGGTTTTCAGGCCTGCAGCCAGCTTTATTTAATTTTTAGTGCTGTAGGGAAGAGTGGAGACCATGCATCACACTAGGAAAAGTAACCTGTGTGTATACCATGTCTCACATGAGTCTGTGAATTGGGTATGATATAAAATATATTTCTTCATGTGGGTCACGGTCTGAAAAGTCTTTTGAAAAACACCGTTTGAGGCCTTGGACCCCACGCAGTCCTGCATCCTCCTCTGCCCAGACTAGCAGAGCCCCCGATCGCCGCTGCGTGGCACTGACAACTAGGACTGGCCGTTGTTAATGCAGAGGAAACTTCCATGAGAGGGGGTAGAGTGCCACGACTTCATTTCTAGGAATAAAAATAGAATTGTAAGCCATTATAAGGGTACATTTGTAGTAGATAAAAGTCTACATGTGGGCCCTGATAAGCAGCTAAATTGATTTGAAGGAGGTTTGAATGCATTCTCTGGCATTTTTTAGAAATGTTTTTTTAAATTAAAAGAACCTTAAAGTCTTCTTAGTTTAAATTTATAAATTATAGAGGCATCTGCTTGACTCCGTCAGTTAAGTGTCTGCCTTGGGCTCAGATCATGATCCTGCAGTGCCAGGATCAAGCCCTACATCTGGCTCCCTGCTCAGGGGGGAGTCTGCTTCTCTCTCTGCCCCTCCCCTGCTCATACTCTGTGTGCTCGCTCTCTTTCAAATAAATAAATAAAATCTTTAAAAAATATATAAATTACAACCTACTGCTTTTATTTGAGCATTAGCTATACGTTTAATTATTACAGGAGCACCAAATTTACAATCCTGGTTTTGCTTCTTAAGGGCAACATCCCATGAGCATTCTAATTGATGAGTAGAAGCCTCCAAGAGATTAACAGTCTTCTACAGATAATCTCCAGGGTATATAAATGATTCAAGAGTAGAACTTGACTGTTTGCAGAACAGAGCTGCCTTTTCTTTTTCTTTGCTAAAGGAAAAATGTTGAAAAATGCTTCCACAAACTAAATCATAAACCGTCAAATAAGATCTAATGCTTTTTCCTTAGCCAATCCTTTTCCCCCAGGTGGTTGTGTTGAGGGGAAATGCTTAAATACATTTATGAGAAGAATAAAAGAACTTTTTTTTTTTTTTTAAGTTTTTATTTGTCGGAGAGCACGATCAGGGGGAGCAGCAGGCAGAGGGAGAAGCACGTTCTCCGTTGAGCTAGGAACCCGATGTGGGACTTGATCCCCAAACCCTGAGATCATGACCTGAGCCCAAGGCAGAGGCTCAACCAACTGAGCCACCCAGGCATCCCTAAAAGAACTTTAAAAAAGGGGGTGGGGCACAAGAGTTAGAAATGACCTGTAGGGGAAGAATAGAGTGGAAAAGCATTCTGGACGATCGGTCACAGTGAGTGGCAGCCGAGTGCCGGTTCCTCAGTGGCACTGCCCAGAGGGCAGTGTGCCTTTCAGTAATATCTTCCCATTTAAGTTGATTGAGCTGAAGATAGATCTCTCTTCTTCCCAAAGTAAGCCTACCATCAAAGAAAGGTATTCCATTTCATCTGAAACCTTTAAAATACTAGCCTGTAGACAACAGTTGACTTGGAATCTTTCTGTCGATCACACAACCGTAATAGGTACCTACTTCCTATTTTCCCCCATCATTATTCTATATAGTGACATACCTGTAAACTCTACAGTAGATTCTGGTAATAGCACAGTTGCCTTTGAAGTGCTGGTGGTGTCTAAAGGACAGAGGCTGCGTCCTGCTTGGTCCTCCTCTCTGAGGCGATAGGATGTTGGCCTGTCGGGTGAGGGTGGGCACAAAGAGCCTGAGGAGGGTGATGATCGTGTTACCATTTTTTTTTTTAAATATTTTATTTATTTATTTATTTGACAGAGAGAGAGAGAGATCACAAGTAGTCAGAGAGGCAGGAAGGAGGGGCAGGCTCCCCGCCAAACAGAGAGCCTGATGTAGGGCTCAATTCCAGGACCCTGGGATCATGACCTGAGCCAAAGGCAGAGGCTTAACCCACTCAGCCACCCAGGTGCCCCCCTGTTCCCATTTTTTGAGTTCTCCCGTGTTCCTCTTGGATTAGAATGAAGACTGCAATGGGAAGAACAGTTGCCATGAAAGTGAGCCATCAGCTGTTGTTGAAGCTGTGCATTATCTGTATATCCAGGTGAGATCCTGTGCGCCGCGCTCGTTCACACAGCGCCTCCCGGTGGTCGCTGGTGGGAATGTTGTGGGAGGCTAGAGCAAGACACAAGGCAGAGGAGGGATCAGTGGCACGGCCAAAGGTGAATTGAGGGGAGATAGTTGCAGCCCAGACGCCCTGACCCCCAGCCTTGAACTCGTGTTTTCTGTACCATAGCAGGGGATGGTATAGGGCGGTGGGTACAGGCTCTGGACTCAGTCTGAGTAAGTTCTCCTTCTGGATCCCCCAGTCACAGCTGTGGGAGCTCAGGCAAGTTTCTTTTGCATTCTGTGCCCATCTAGCTATTCAGTGACTTGTGAAGAATAAGAAAAGTAACACTTTTAAGGTCACAAAACCATGTCTGAGTTCTGTAAGCGCTAGACTTGCACGTACCGAAGTTCCACTCTAACAAGCTGGATCTGGACAAGTAAGGTGTGATGCAGACATATCCTGCATGTGCAGAAGAAACCCCAGGGTAGCCTCAGGCCAAGTGCCTAAAGTCCTAGAACCTCTGGGTGACAGGAACCCTGGGTAAGCCACTTCCAATGGGGCTTTACTAAAAGGAAGCAGACTTCTCTGCCTGAGGGCCAGAGTCCCAGACCCTGGTGAGCCCTGCTAGCAGAGGCACAATTGCAGACCCATGAGGAACATTCTGCCTCTGCCCCAAGTGAATAGGACTGTGGGGCCTTATTAGTATTTGCAGTCCTATCGGTAAGTAGGCAGATCTGAAATGTCAGATGCAGTAGTGTGTTCCAGAAGGGAAGCCTCAGACAAGTAGATGTTTCAAAAGACACTAATTAGGTGGCTGCTTTTAATTTTTCCCTAATATAAACATCGCCAATGTACCACTCACACGCAGAATAAAGCATTTGTCCTCTAAACCACTAACTGAAGTCTGTACTCTGTGCGTTCAGTCTCTAGACAGTTATGAGTCAGAGGTACGCAGGGGAGGTGTGTCTGGAGGTGTGATAAGATCACAGTCTGAGAGTCCCAAGCCCTCGTGAGGGCTCAGCGATGAGTCAGAATCTCGAGGTGGTTATTCAGAGCATGAAGCACTGGTTTGAAACCCATAGGCCAGTTGCATAAATCAAAGGCTACATGCTGATTGAAGATTTAAATGATACTGCATTGTTTTCTGATCCATTAATATTTAAGAAGGGATGAGAAAGACCCTTGTCCTGGATGTTTGGATATTTACAGCATTTTACTCTGGACTTGAAGGTCACTGTCACTAGTTCAAAGTACAAATGAGGAAGGCTCATGATGTCGTTAGATTTTTAATTAGCCTTTCTTGGAAATTTGGGTTTGGAAATGGTCATGTGAAACAAGTTTACTTAATTCTCAGTTTTTTCATTATTTGAAAAAGAATGAAATCATTTATGACAAGGACTTTAAACAAGTCTTATTTTTTAATGAATGATAATAAAAATTAAAAGGGTTATGTTGAGGTGCTGTGATAATGTCTCTCTCTCCCCCCCCCCCAAATTTTTTTAAATAGTTGGATTCTTTCCTCAAAAAAAAATTTAAGCCTTGCCTTTAAGTACTTAAAATCCACAGCACATGTTTTAAAATGGAAGATTACGTTAATCGCCATTGTCTGCCTTAATTGAAACCGTATACAATCAAATGCTGCCTGGTTTGTTCTTGTCCCCAGATGGAGTACTGTGAGAAGAGCACTTTGCGTGACACCATTGACCAGGGGCTATATCTGGACACTGTCAGACTCTGGAGGCTTTTTCGAGAGATTCTGGATGGATTGGCATATATCCATGAGAAAGTAAACTTTACAACATTTCATACCTGAAAACTTATGCTTGTATAAAACTGATGACAAAAAAAATATTGTGAGATTAGAGAAAAACAGAAACAGAGGGAAAATTATGGGTATATTGAAATTTATTTTTATAGGTCAGACATATCAAAAGACATGTATATAGTATAAGGTATCAGAGTTCAAAGAAAAGATTGAGGGTTAGGACAGGGGTCAGCAAACTGTGGCCATGGGGTCAAATCCAACCTCCATCTGCTTTTATATGAACTGTAAGCTAAGAATGTCTTTTATAATTTTTTTGTTAAAAGATGTTATTTATTTATTTAACAGACAGAGCACAGGGAGGAGAAGAGGCAGAAGGAGAAGGTAGAATCAGGCTTCCCACCAAGCAGGGAGTGGAATTCCATCCCAGGACCCTGGGATCATGACCTGAGCTGAAGGCAGACGCTTAACCACTGAGCCACCCAGGCGCCCCTACATTTTTTTTTTCTTTTTTTAAGTAGACTCCTACACCTAGCATGGAGTCCAGTGCAGGGCTTGAATTCACAATCCTGAGATCAAGATCTGAGCTGAGCTCAAGAGTCAAGTACTTAACTAACTGAGCCACCAAGGTGCCCAGCTTTTACATGTGTAAAGGATTATTTAAAAAAAAAAAAAAAAATCAGAAGAAGAATATTCCATGACACATGAAAATTCTGTGAAATTCAAGTTTTAGTGTCCACAATAAAGTTTTACTCAAACAGGGCCATGCTCATTTGTTTACATATTGCCTATGGCTGTGTTTGTGTTACAGCTGTGGGGCTGAATAGTTGTGACAGAGACTGTGAGGCCTGTAACGTGTAAGATATTTATCTGACCCTTTAGAAAGAGTTCTCCAACCTCTGGATTAAGCAAAAATGTTTCAACATACACGAAAAGCAAGGGTGGTTACTTCAGTTACTTAGAATAAAGTGAGTGTGGTGAATACAGACCCAGTCATTTGATTCTACTTGGCTTATTGCGGTCCTTCCTAGGACCATGGCGAAATCCAGAAGTCATCTAACAAGGGTAGAGATGAGACTGGAGACACAGCCCACCACATAGTATAAAATGTCATTTTATAAAGCTAGATATTGTCATGACAATGCAAATGCTAATGGACTTAGCTTCAGGATGAAACACTGCTTACATTTTAAAAATGGGATTATCTACCGCATTGGGCAGTGTACATGTGTTTTTTTCCTTTGCATAATTTTCTTTAATCTAAAATGTTTAGACTGTTGTATATTTATACTGAAAAGCCAGGACTGTGATTTACATATGTTAAGTTTATAAATGAGTTGGTGGAGTAAGGTTTGCAGGGTTGGAAATCAAAATGAATTTTAATGACAGCCATTGGAGCTCTTTGATATCTCCCGGGATCCTAGAACTGTGCCCCACATGCACTCTTCTCTACATCTCATTTGCTCAGCTTCTGCTAATGATCTTCTGGGTATCTTATGCTCTGCCACACCTAGAAATGCAAATAGTCACAAGCATATAACAGACCCCATACTTGAGAGGGACTTGTTCTTTTTTTGAAGGAACCCAAATTCATCTTCGTGTAACAGTAAGATGATACCATAAGGTGTTTTTATTATTTTTTAAATTGTTTCCTGTATTATAGTACCTGAAACAGTAAGCATCATGAGGCTGCCATCAGGAAGGGGAGAAAGCCAAGTTCACGTAACAGTTAATCATTGAGCACTTAGGTGTGTGCTAGGGATGCAGATTGAATTAGATTCGCTGTGGAAGGCATTGAAGGCAAGTTGGTACTTGGAAGTGTTGGCACAATTCAGATGAGAGGAGAAAACAAGAATTTATAAGGCAGGGGAATAGGGTGAAGAGAAGAATAGGAGAAGGAAGGAAAATGGTGTGTGTCTTCTCGGCATGGATACAGCTGAGGGTTGATACAGCAGCGTTTTGTGATTCCACAGAGAGATTGGGAACCCGGTGGAGGGAGCCCTTGGATGCCCCCAGGGAACAATTTGGGTTTGACCTCCTCCAGGACCACCAGCAGGTAGACTGGGAGATGTTGGGAAGGTCATTGGCAGGACGGTCAGGAGACAGTGCAGAGGCCAAAACAGCCTGGACCAGTCTGAGGGAGAGGATCTCCTCTGCATCTTGACATTAGGTTGGCCTTTGAGATTAGGAAACAGGTAAACTATAAACTATGCTTGGGAAACAGTTCTTTTTTCTCTTCCATCAGGGAATGATTCACCGGGATTTAAAGCCTGTCAACATTTTTTTAGATTCCGATGACCATGTCAAAATAGGTGATTTTGGTTTAGCAACAGACCATCTGGCCTTCACTGTGAGTATTTTTCAGATTGGACTATGCCTAAAAAAATGAACCTGCATGTCGATTATCCTGTCTTGCAATACTTTCATGGTTATGAGTTGATTAAACTCTGCTCTGTAATCCCCAGGAAATTCTGCAAGTCTGAAGGGGTGAGCCACAAATGATCCCTTAGGCTTAGAAAGGAAAAATACACTATAGTGAGGATGTTCCACCTGAGAGACATAAAATTACTGGTTTCTGGATGATACTGAGGTCAAAGGCATATAATACTTTTTGAAATAATTTGGTCATTTGGCCCACCATTGCCAGGCACTGGGCTTGATGCTTTACCCTTGAGGGGCTTTTCGTTAATTTAAGGAAATAGAGCTCAAAATACCATGGAACACCTGAAGATCCAGTCTTAGTCATCATTATAGAATAGTTGTTCAACATGCAAAGCTAAAATAATGTGAAGAGAAATAGCGATATAAGAGCAAAAGGCAAGAGAAACTTGACATGTGGTTATGAGGACCCAGAAAGGTGGTATAAAGAAACAAAAGAAACAAGCATTTCGGATGGGACTTTAAGGATGGGTGAGAGTCCAGAAGGCTGAGATTGAAGGCAGATCAGGGCAAGAGATCCGAGAGAGAAGGAATAGCATAAGCAAAGGCCGTGGGGTGAATAGATATGACTGTTGGGAGGCCAGCATGTTGTCTGTGACAACACATGACTGTGACAACACATGACTGTGAAGCCTTAGGGGAGACGAGATGATGCTGGAAAGTTGGGGGTTTTTGTAGGTGGCAGGCCTTAAGTGCCCGAGGAAGAGTCTTTTCATAAGATGAAGTTAATAGGCACAAAATCTCTAGTACATGCAATTAATTCCAAGAGTGGTCAGAGATTTAGATCAGTCATAGAACAACCATAGGGACAAAACTAGAAGGTGAGGTTAGGAGTGGAGAGGGAGGAAACAGAAGGGGAACAATGAGAGTGTGGTCCTAAGCAGAACAGCGGGGCATTTTGAAGAGCGCTGATCCCAAGCAAGGAAGGGCCTGATGGTGCGGTCTTGATCCCCAAACGGAAGAATTTAACCTAATATCAGAGGCTGTAATATAGTGAGTAGACAGAGGCACAGGCTGCGGAGGCTCCCTGACCAGGGCTACACACAGTCCTTTCCCTGCCCCTTTATGGCAGTGTGACCTGGGGCAGGTTAAACTCTCCGTACTTCAACTGTACAGCGTGCCTAATGCTAGAACCTACTTCCGAGAGTTGTTGGGTAGATAAAATGAGAGGACAAGGCAAGCCCTCGGAACAGTGCCTGCTGCTGAGAACATGAGAGATGCTGGTATGTGTGATGGTGCCTGTGACAGGACCCTGTGGAGTGGTGACTCAGGGTGGTCTGTGAGATGGTGTCGGCACGGATACAGCTGAGAAAGGCGGGGCTACCTGAGAGGGGCTCATGGTGACAGTGGAGAAGCTGTGGTGACCAGCCTCTAGGAATGAGGAGTAAACATGGCCCCACATGAGGGAACAGCAGCGGGGAAGTTAGAGAGGGAGTTTGTAGTGGTTGTTAATATGCTCTGAACTTTCCTTGTCAGTGGATTTCTGCTTTGGCATTTGCAAACGTGAAAATAAATGGGTTTCTCTTTCGGGGCTTTCTGCCCTGAAGGAGGAGTTCCTCAGCAATGAGCCCTTCTCCTTCTTGGTCTCGGGGGTTTCCAGGGAGTCCCACTTTAGCAGGCTAAATAAACAGACACTATTTAGAGCACAGAAAAAACATTATTGTAGTTAATTCTGTTTTCTGTGGGTAAGTTCTCTGTCGGTCTTGATTTAGAAATGGAGAGGCCATTTCTGTGGAATAACATAACATTTTAAAAGTGGTATTTGACTGGCTTGTATTTTTTTAGGCTGATGGCAAGCAAGATGATACGGCAGATCACTCGATTAAATCAGACCCCTCAGGTAAATCCAGAAGACTGTATGTTTAATTAGTGGATTAAAAAGCAGACCACAGGGGTTTTCTTCTCTGATTCTCTCTCTCTCCTTTACATATAAAAAGCTGTGCAAATATAATGTATACCCCTGAGGAGCTTGGAGATACATATATACCCATGAAACCATCCATCTCAACCTATGTTATAAACATATCCATAACCTCCAGGGTTCCTCCTGCCTTCCTAATTATTAAATTTTGTGGTAAGAACACTCACCATAAGATCTGCTCTCTTAGAAAATTTTTAATATGCCATACAATACAGGTTTCTTAATCTGAAACCTGTTTTTCATCCATAAAGATTTTATTCTAAAGCAAATTACAATTACTCATTAAATTGACAAAACCGTGAGCATGCTTCAGTTATTTTTTTCCCTCTTCACTATCTTAACTAAATTAGAGCTATAGTTAGATAATTGGCTGTCATGGGTAGACGGTTACACTTTGACCCCACAAGCTAATGTGAGGTTACCTCATGACCTGGGATGTCTGGGGTCTTCTCTCTGCACCACCCCTCTGCAAGAGCAGAGACCTCCCATGTGGAACAGAGTCTGTGGCCATACGTGACTTCTGGTTAAACCCTCGGTGAAGTGTGTACTTCGCCTTCCTCTGAAGGCAGTGAAGAGTTAACAGATCATGCCTCATTCCTAAGAAGCTCCCTCTCCTCCTTTTTTCTTTTAAATAAAAATTTGTCTTACCTCCTTAGTCCTCTTATTAGAAAAGTTTCACTTTGTCTTTTTCCATGCAGGCCATCTGACTGGAATGGTTGGTACTGCTTTATATGTAAGCCCAGAGATCCAAGGAAGCAGTAGACCCACGTACAACCAGGTAAAGGGGAAGGTTTCTGGAGCGAAGGGGAGGTCTCAAGGGTAAGATCGTAGGAAGAACATCGTGATCGAGATCATAGCGTTTGGTGTTAATTGCCGCTGCAATGGGAACATTCGTTCATTCATTTATACGACATATCCACATGTATGTCGAGTTGATGACTCCCCTGAAGCTGGCACTGTTGCTGCTAAGGACCTTACTGTCCATCCATCCAGAAAGGATTTTCACTAACCTCGTCCTAAGCTGGGCCCCAGAAATACAGAGAACAGGACAGCTGACTGATAAGACAGGTGTCTTATTCCAGCCCTGGAAGAGCTTAGCCTTTGGTGGATGAAACAGACAATAAATAGGTGAAAACATAAAATAATCACAAATGGTTAAGAAAAGAAATCGACTCCAGAGAGCAGTAGAGGGGCATCATGTCCAGATAAACTGACCAGAGAAGGCTTCCCCAAGAGGATGGCTTTAAGGATAGAGAAGGGACAAGCCACATGAAGTTGGGAGCTGAGAGGAAAAAAGGGTAAGCAAAAGAAATAGCATGCATAAGGAGAAAACCGAGCCAGCACTGGCTTGCCCATTGGAGACCATCAAAAAGAACATCCATGCAGATACAGCCTGGTGAGCGCTGGGGGAGAAAGGCATGAAGCTGGAAAGGAAGATCAAGGTCAAATGATGTAGAGCCAGCTTGGCCTTGAAAAAGGGGTGTGCACAGGGAGCCACTGCAGGGTCTTGAGCAAGAGAGTTCACTCCAGCTGCTGCTGGAGGCTTTGCAGAAGTCAGGTTGGGTGGCTGCTAGCTGGAACCGAGTGGTGGCGGCTGCTGTGGGGAGAAGTGTGCTCAAATAAGACACGTGGTCAAGGGGAGGTTGGGTGGAGATAAGGTAGGGTGATAGGACAGTGCCCAGGTTTCTGCTGGAGCAGTTGGGGGCGGGCTAGTTGTCCAAGATGGGAGAGACAGGAGAGGACAGCAGCAAAATTCTGTTTGGGGGTCATGTTAATTTGGAAATGCCTGATGAGAGATCTACTTATAGATGTTCAGTAGGTTATTGAAGACTCGGGACTTGAGTTCAGTGGAAAGGTTGGAATCAGGTATAAATCCAAGAGTCATCCTCATGGGATTTAAAGCCATGCAGCTGGATGGGATCCCTTAGGGTGAGTGTAGAGCAAAATTTCAAAAATATATTGGGCAGGCAATTCACATCAGAGCATATTTTCAAGCTTACAGTGAACCCCAAACCTGGGTTTCCATTCTGATAAGGAGCACCAGGCAGTGACAGTGGAATTCTATACAGATAGCCAAATACCCAGCGGGGCTGTGGCATGGCGCAGACTCCCTTAGTGCAGCCTCTCCAGAGTTCAGTTTGCCACATGTAATGAAATGCAAGAGGCTCTTTCCACCCTTTGTCCCAGCAATTACCCTTCTTGAAATCTACCCAGAGGAAACAACAACATCCAAAAAGATGGATATAAAAGGGGATTGTCACAGCATTATTTAGAACAGTGGAAAAAAAACTGGTGTTTAAAAATGAATGGCTAAATAAATTACAGGACTTCTGTATAATTGAATACAATATGTCATTAAAATCATGTTTTAGAAGCCTGGTTTGGAAAAATAATACACTAGCTGGAAAATATTCATGCTCTCTTAAGGGAATAAAAATTACAAAATGTATGGTTCTAGTTTTATAGAGTGTGTGTGTGTGTGTGTTTAAAGATTTTATTTATTTATTTGACAGAGAGATTGTAGGTAGGCAGAGAGGCAGGCAGAGAAAGAGAGAGGGGAGAAGCAAGCTCCCTGCCGATCTGGAAACCTGATGCGGGGCTTGATCCCAGGACCCTGAGATCATAACCTGAACCGAAGGCAGAGGCTTAACCCACTGAGCCACCCAAGTGACCCTATTGTGTTTATTTTTAAAAAACGTGAAGGGGGCAGCTCTCTGATATGAGTAGGAAATATACTGGAGCAGTGGGATGATGAGTGAGTGCTGTTTTTCTTGGTGCTCTTCTGGATGTTCACATTTTCTACAACCAATGTGTAGGAAATGCTACAGCATTTAAAACTTGGGAGGTCACTTGGTGATAATTAGTCTGTCCTCCTAATCCTTGAGTCCAGATTCATGCCAGAGTCGCCCCTGAATGTGGCGTGTGTGCCTGTGAGCAGTTTGCTGTGAACAGCCTGCCCCTCGGGAGGACCGTGCTGGCTGCCACACTGCCTTCTGCAGATGGTCCTCTCATCGGCAGCTCCCCGCCTGACCTTCTGCGCTGACTCGCCCCACTTCTTTTTTAGTTGCATTTCCATATTCTGTTAGGATTAGTCACGTCATCTTTCTGTGGTGCCATTATTCTGTCTTCATTGATGGGGCTCTGCAGTCAGTAGCTGACCTTTGCTGTCAACTGCAGATTTTGGTCTGTGTTCCACTATTGAGATGGTTTGTAAAGGTGCAAAGCAAAGCAGATTCCTTTGACAGATCGCAGTTGTCCTTTAGTGATTACTCTCATTGTTTGGCCAGTGATTTTCTATGTCTGTATATAGCTAAACCAGTGACCATGAGTTTTCAAGGAGAGTGTTGGGACATCATATCAAATATTTTATCAGTACTCTAGATCTATTTCTTTTTTTTTTAAAGAAGAAATCAAGTTTTTTCCTAGTATGGCCTATTTTTCCCTTAGGCAGACTTTTTTCCCCAGCTAATAGTGCTTGTCCTGTAATTCCCTGATAAATGACATATTCAAGGCTGTCTAAATACAGTTTCTTCTCCCTAGAAAGTGGATCTCTTCAGCCTGGGAATTATCTTCTTTGAGATGTCCTATCACCCCATGGTCACGGCCTCAGAAAGGATCTTTGTCCTCAACCAACTCAGAGATGTACGTATCAGATATTTTAACGCCTCAATTTTGAGCAACCAAGATCTTAGCGTGGACACCAGAACTTAATGCAGGGTATTTTTCTGGTATTTGTAATATGAAAGAGTCAGTCTTACTATTACCTATAGTTCTATTTTTTTTTTGTAAGATTTTATTTATTCATTTTAGAGAAGGAGTACCTGCCCGAGCAAGTGCAGGGACGAGCAAAGGGAGAGAGAGAGAGACTCTCCATGTGCGGTGCAGAGCCCAATGTGGGGTTCGATCTCAGGACCCTGAGATCACAACCTGAGCCGAAATCAAGAGCCGGATACTTAACTGTGCCACCCAGGTGTGCCACCCCCACCTTGGTTTTAAAACAAAGGAGCGATCCCAAAACTTTGCACGTATCAGTATAGTTGCAACAGTGGAAATAGGTTATAAGAATAATGGATATTTAGTTCTAGAAATTAAAGGTTCCAACTGAGTTGACCTAGTGGTTTGCCTTAACAGTACCCCCATGGCCAGAAGTTAAAAAGGGTCTGAGGAAGATAACAACCCCTTGACTTTTTTATTCCCCCAGTGAAACCTCCCTCTATGCTCTTGGGATTAATCCTTGCCTCAGTTATTGCCCAAACTAAAAGCACGTGAGGCCAAGGATGCCCACTGGAAAGGGCACTAGGATGAAAGTGGAGAAAAAGGTTTGGGTGAGGGTGATGGAGACTTGTGATGCATGAGCCAGAGATGCGAAGAGCCTTCCATTTTCCTGAGCTACAGTCCTCTACACCGTCACTGAAGATGCTGCTCTAGATATTTTTGAAAACTGTTGAATTCTTTTATACCCAGTACAGCATGGACTGTGGTGTTCACAAAGTTTGGAGATAAATGAAGTGATTACCATGTCCTTGCCTTGGCTTGGAATGCTCTTAAAAGATTATATCCTGGATGAAGTACCTTTCTTTAGTCTAAAATTCATGTTTGTTCCCTCATTTCAAGAGTATCTAAACTGTAACAACAAACAAACAAACAAAACAAAAAAACAAACTGGCAAGTTAATGTTCTGATTGTGATCTTATTGACCAGGAAGGTGAGAGCTTTTCAGCAAGTAGAGGTTTCAGGATTAATGTTTTTCTTTTGCTCTTTGTTGGTGCTCTGGTGGGGGGTTTTTTGGCTTCTTTTCCTCTGTGTGTTTACTAAAGCTACTTTGTCTTCCTCTAAAACCATTGGATCTTAAAATACTTTGTCCTCAGCTGAGATGCTTTCTGTCTCCTAGGCAGTCATTGGGGTCAAGCTTGTATGAAAATAACATGTATGTACTTGGAACAATGGGTGTTGGGTTTCAAGAAGGTATCACTCTGAGTCTTAACTTGTTTTCATTTCTGTCCTTGATTTTCTTACCTCTGGGAAATAAATGTTTTCACTGTGGCAGCTTGCCAAGCATGTGCTGATTTTAATATTGTATTCTTTCAGCCCACTTCGCCTAAGTTTCCAGAAGACTTCGATGATGGAGAGCATACAAAGCAGGTAATTTTCTCCAATGCTTTCATTACAGTGTCTTCACTCTTGGATTTTAATTACTGTTTTTCTTCTTTTTCGATTAGTCATCTTCTGCCACTCATTGTCTTGTGCCCTGAGAACAGTTTGGGAAAAAATATCAAAAGATGAAATGCTTAAAATGTTATTAGACTTGAAACACACCAAAAAAAATGCCAGGGACTGGCACAGAAAATAAGCAAACTCCAGGGTTCTTCTGCGTGGTTCATTGTGTTTTTGAAGTGCTGCTTGGAACCTTGGCTTAGCTACTGGAAAAAAAGAATGCTTTTAGATTTCATTATTTTAGAGAAACTTTGGAACTTTTTAAGAAAAGAAAAGAAAGAGCTTGGGACTTTTTAAGAAAAGAAAAATCCAATTTAAAACTATAATCTTGTTCCATTTTGTAGTTAAAGTAGCTCAGATTGTAAAGGGGAAGACTGGACAGTCTGATGTTAACAGTATTTTTTTTTTTTTAAGATTTTATCTATTTATTTGACAGAGATCACAAGCAGGCAGTGAAGCAGGCGAGAGAGAGGGGGAAGCAGGCTCCCTGCTGAGCAGAGAGCCCGATGCGGGGCTCAATTCCAGGACCCTGGGATCATGACCTGAGCCGAAGGCAGAGGCTTTAACCCACTGAGCCACCCAGGCGCTCCTGGTATTATCAGTATTTTAAAGTAAAACACTTTCTTCTCCGTACTAGAAATATCTGAGTGTGCGTGTCTGTAACTCATGTCAGGGATCTGTGGCACCCAGCTGATTGGAATGAACAATGATCAGTGGATTTGTGTCTTGTGCCTTTGGTGTGCGTTGCTTCTTCAGGCTTGACAGTTTGTCATGGTGAAGCCTTCTGTGGTTGATACTCTGGGCATATAGAAGTTTATTCCTGAAACTAACTTTTCTTTCTTTCCTTTATATTTATTTATTTATTTATTTATTTTAGTATACAGACAATGTACTTTTTTTACTAACATATAATGTATTATTTGTTTCAGGAGTACAGGTCTGTGATTCATCAGTCTTAAACAATTCACAGCTCTCACCATAGCACGTACCCTCCCAGTGGCCATCACCCAGCCACCCTCTCCCTTAACCCCCCACCTGTCAGCCATCCTCAGTTTGTTTCCTGAGATTGAGAGTCTCTTATTTGTCTCCCTCTCTGGTTTCATCTTGTTTCATTTTTCCCTCCCTTCCCTTATGATCCTCTGTCTTGTTTCTCAGATTCATTGTATCAGTGAGATCATACGATAATTGTCTTTCTCTGATTGACTTATTTTGCTTAGCATAATAGCCTCTAGTTCCATCCACATCATTGCAAATGGCAAGATTTCTGGGGGTTTTTGGATGGCTACATAATATTTTGTTTTATATATATATATATATCATATCTTCTTTATCCATTCATCTGTTGATGGATATGTAGGTTCTTTCCATAGTTTGGCTATTGTGGACATTGCTGGTATAAACATTCAGGGGGCACGTGCCCCTTCGGATCACTACATTTGTATCTTGGGGTAAATACGTAGTAGTGCAGTTGCTGAGTTGTAGGGTAGCTCTATTCTTAACATCTTGAGGAACCTCCATGGTGTTTTCCAGAGTGACTGCACCAGCTTGCATTCCCACCAACAGTATAGGAGGGTTCCCCTTTCTCTGCATCCTTGCTAGCACCTTTCGTTTCCTGACTGATTAATTTTAGCCATTCTGACTGGTGTGAGGTGGTATCTCACTGTGGTTTTGATCTGTATTTCCCTGATGCTGAGTGATGTTGAACACTTTCTTATGTGTCTCTTGGGCATCTGGATGTCTCTTTGCAGAAATGCCTGTTCATGTCTTCTGCCCATTTCTTGATTGGATTCTTTGTTCTTTGGGTGTTGAGAAACTGACTTTTCTGAATTATAATCAAGGCATACTACCTTATTTAAATCATTAATGTTGAGGACAGAAACCTAGCTAGAGCATGACATTAGTTTGCGATTTCTTGCTTATGGGTGATATATCTGGTTGGATGAGTCACTAAACTTATCAAGACTTTAACTTTCATCACCTGTCAAATAAAAGGATTAAGTGCTCTTTATTTATGTCAGCACGGGCATCCTATGATTTAGTAGTATTTAACATGACGTTTATTGATGGTGAAAGGGACCTGTTCTGCCTCGACTGTCCTATTAGTGAGGGACTACTGGACAATACACTGTGTTACGTTTCTGCTTCTTGAGTTAGCTGTTACTGCTGATTTGTATGGAGTCGTTTCCTGTGTTTTCGAATGTCACAAGTAAGTGTTCATTTCAGAGTCTCTCCCTGTGACAAGGGCGGTCTTCCTCAGCATTCCCACATGTTGGCAGCTGTGGGGTCTGTTTTATTAAACTACAGACGCAAGAGCAACCATATAAACCATTTCTCTGGACGACGCTGGCCTCTCATAGATGTGCACTCAGTGTGTTTGAGCTGGAACAACTTGGTCCATGGACCATAGCCCCTTCTACCCCCCACATCACAGTTGTTGCTTTTTATCTGCAAGGAGGCAGAGTAGAAGGTGCTCTGTACTGAATATAACACAATTGCTGCCCTACAACAAAAATGGAGTAGTGGAACAGGATCTTTATTGCCGAATAGGGTATCATTTTTACTAGTTTTAATTTAATACAGCTTTTCACAAAAGTTGTATCTTGTCAGTTCCTTTCTTTGCATGTGTGTTCATTTTAGCTGAAGACAGAGGTAGGCGTTGGGAGGCCCACTAGGAGAACGTGTATTAAAAATACATAATTAGAAAATACTTAATAAGATTCGTCTAAAAGTTGAGATGTTTCTGATCCTAGGTATTCCTCTCTTTGTAAGTCCTTACTGTAAACGAGAGAGTTAAGGACACATGAAGAGACGTTTCAAGATTAGGGGTTATGAAGCCATGGTAAATGAGAAACATAAATCAAGGCACTTCCAGGGAGTGGTATTAATTCAAATAGCATAATGGAGAAGAAAAAATTAAAACAAGATGCCATCAGCTACTATGCATTATGATTTTTACTAAAATTAGTCATGTAGAGGTAATTGTTTTATGTTCCGGCACCTTTTTTTGAAACAGTATTTTGTGTGTTTATAAGGCCAAATTCTGCCTATATGTAGTTATTGAGTTGAGGGTTTTTTTAGTTGTTTATAACAGTAAGATATAAAAAGGGCAGCTGTCATATATTTATTGATTTGAGAGAGAGAGAGAGCTCATGAGGCGGGGGAGGAGGAATACAGGGAGAGAGACGACTCTCTCCACTGAGCATGGAGCCTGACGGGGGCTCGATCCCATGACTCCGAGATCATGACCTGATCAGGAGTCAAGACATTCAACTGACTGAGCCACGCCGGTACCCCAGCATCTCTGCCTTTTAAGAAACACTACTATTACAGTGTTGCACTGCTGTGTGGCCATAGTGAAATATGGGGAGGGGGAAATGACCGATGCAGAGATTTCAGAAGTACTAATTAAAATGCACCAACTTTGTGCAAGAAGTGTGGTATCTCTTCTTTGGCTGGAGCCAGCCACCAGTTTCTCAGAATTCCGGAGTGTCATCTGTCACGTCGGGTCACCAGCGTGCCTGGCTTTCATTCCAGAAATCGGTCATCTCCTGGCTATTGAACCACGATCCCGCCAAGCGGCCTACAGCCACAGAACTGCTCAAGAGCGAGCTGCTGCCCCCACCCCAGATGGAGGAGTCGGAGCTACACGAAGTTCTGCACCACACCCTAGCCAACGTGGATGGGAAGGCCTACCGCACCATGATGGCCCACATCTTCTCTCAACGCATCTCCCCAGCCATCGACTACACCTATGACAGCAACATGCCAAAGGTGGGCTTACACCTCAGGAGAGGGCGCGGCTCTGTTCACAGAAGGGTCAAGTCAGGAGTCCTTTAATGCCTCCAACATGTATCTGAGGTCCATGTATGCAGAATGTGTGCCGTATGCATTATGCTGGGAAGAGCCATGATTTTATTTTTATTTTTATTTTTAATTAAAAAAAAAAGATTTTAATTATTTGAGACAGAGAAAGAGAGAGCAAGTGGTGGGAAGGGGCAGAGGGAAGAGAGAAGCAGACCCCCTACTAGCAGGAAGCCCAATGCAGGGCTGGATCCTAGGACCTGGAGACCATGACCTGAGCGGAAGGCCCACACTCAGCCGACTGAGCCAGCCAGGCACCCCCAGAGCCATGATTCTAATCATGTAACTCTAAGGCGTTCCCAACCCACCCCCTTCTCCATCCACCTAAGAGTTTAAGGAGCTGTGCTTTTGGAGACCAAGCCCTGGCCCTGCTGCCCAGAGCTGAAACCATCAAACTGGCTGAGATTCAGACCATCTGGTCAGTAGTTCCCAAAGCTGGCTGCCCCTGGAGGTCCACCTGGGAAGCCTTTGGACCATTCCGACACTCAGGCCCTCCTCTGATCTAATGACCTGAAATGTCCAGGTGTGAGAGGCTCTCCGAGGGTCTCTGTTTAAAAGCACCCAGATGGTTTTTGAGGCATACCCAGGTTTAGCAGCCTGCAACTTTTTCTTCCTTTTTTCTTTTTTCCTCCTCTTCCTTCTTTCCTTCCTTCTTTCTTTTTTTTTCTTTTCAAACAAAAGCAGTCTGAAACAATATAGCAAATTGTTAAAATTTGGAAAAGATGGGTGAATGACAGGTATTTGTCCTATTCCTTGTGTGTTTCCATGTGCTTAAAATAATGATGTAATTTTAAAAGAGTAGTGGAGAAGGTGGTGGTACGATTTGTGCAAGATCAGGAGAGTTCTCAAGGACCAAACCAGTTTTTGCTGGCTGGCGATAGTAGAAAGATCCTTACAGGATTTTAGGTGACTTTAATTTATGTCTTTGTACTTGTCTCTTGTTTTCTAAATTTCTTCAAGTGAAATGGTATTCCTTCCTTCGTATACTAAGAAACAAATGGAAAATGGAAAAGAGAGGTCTTTACAAAATTTGTAAATGCCATGTAACTTTCAAACCCACCCCCCCTCACCCCCATACTCGTGGATCACCTTAGTATGTGAGCAGAGGCCTAATGCCATCAGCTGGTTGGTTGCTCCACAGTATCCCTGGGAAGGCTTGGGGGAGAATGTGCATATTGACAAGCTCTCCCTGAATGGCATACATCACCATGGTAAAAAGTCTGGGCTTGGAGCTTTAGGTCCCCTTCCTCAGGTGGGATGTCCTGCAGGATGTGCCATTGTCTTCTCTCCCTACACCTATTCTAAGAGGGACTCACTGCGGACCTCTCCTTTAACTCTCCTTTAAGGTCTTGGGAGTAAGTAATGTGATGCTTACTGCAAGCTACAGATGCATGTTTTAGGGGATCCCTTCGATTTGGCTTTGATGACATGTTAATTGGTCATATTTTAGAGCTTCTCAATCCGAACATCCAAGATACAGCAACACGTGTGTGACACCATCGTCCGTGTTTTTAAAAGACATGGTATGTCCTTTTTAAAAAAAATCATAGCCATCTTAAAAAGTGTTTTGTTTCATCATTAAAAAGTACTCTTAATAGATTTGGCTGCAACGATATTTTACCTTTATTTCTATATAAGAGTTTATTTATTTGTCAGAGCAGGGGCAAGGGAGGGGGCAGAAAGGGAGTGGGAGAAGCAGGCACCCCATGGAGTAAGGAGCCTGATGTGGGGGGTTGATCCCAGGACCCTGGGATGATGATGACGTGAGCCGAAGGCAGAAGCTTAATTGACTGAACCACCCAGGCACCCCTTAAGCATATTTTTAACACTCAGCTTGTTGAGGAGAACCATTTTGAGTATTATGATTGGAATATTAGAGCCTTGCTACTAAAATACAGTCGGGTTGTGGAGACAGAAATGAGACTGGTTAACAGACTTGACCTCAGATGAGCTGTCCATTAGTGGAGTCAGAGCTGAAGACTGCTTGCTCGTGATTTCAGCGGCCAGAAGCAGATGACTTCACCATCGGATCTGTGTTCATTTTCAGTTGCCTTCTAGGAATGGTGGTTCTATGTAATAACTGGATGCTCAGTTATTTTTTTCTGACTTGGTGTAGGAGCTGTCCAGTTGTGTACCCCACTGCTGCTTCCACAGAATAGGCAAATATACGAACACAATGAAGCTGCCTTATTCGTGGACCACAGCGGAATGCTGGTGATGCTTCCTTTCGACCTGCGGGTGAGTCTGGGAGCACCCCGGGCAGGCCAGATGCTGGGTCTGGCCACGGATGGATTACCTTAGCCATCAGTTTTTCCCCTGGGCTTATATACTAAATATCAACTTTAGGAGACACATTGGTTTTTTGGTTTTGGGGGATTTTTAAAAGATTTTATGTATTTATTTGACAGAGAGAACGATCACAAGTAGGCAGAGAGGCAGGCGGGGGAGAGGGGGAGACACTGGCTCCCTGATGAGCAGAAAACCCAATGTGGAGCTCTATCCCAGAACCCTGAGATCATGATTTGAGCCAAAGGCAGAGGCGTAACCCACTGAGCCA
This sequence comes from Mustela putorius furo, assembly GCF_011764305.1. Classification (NCBI taxonomy): domain Eukaryota; kingdom Metazoa; phylum Chordata; class Mammalia; order Carnivora; family Mustelidae; genus Mustela; species Mustela putorius. The sequence goes on from NW_025422047.1 coordinate 7,062,398, forward strand.
TGCAGGCGCCCTTAGGAGACACATCGTTGAGGGAGTTACTAGGGTGAGAGCATCACTGGAATTTAGTGAATGTCTGACCTTGTATACATCCACCTTCCTCATAGCACAGGTGCTTATGACCCTAGAAACTGGCCCCCTGCATTGCCAATGCCACATCTGTGCCCCATTATTGAGCTCTGCCGAGTGACCGCCACGACTTGATCTGGCTGACTCAAGACAGACGAACACAGTTGTTTTCTTTACCTCCTGGCTAGATTTTCACTGACTTCCTAACGTGTTAATGCAGAGAACAATTAAATTCTTCTGACAGCAAGTGCCTCTGCTAATGAGGTGTGCTGAATTCTGCTTGTGCTGGCCTGCTTCTGATCCACAGGGTTCCTTTTGACGGCAGCGCTCTGATGCGGGTTATCCGCTCGCATAGTGTGGCCTACCAGTGAGCCCATCTGCAGCCCTGTCCATGCATGAGACAGACATGAGCTTCATTCCTCTCATGTACAGAAAACACTGACATGTGGAGAGATCAGCAAAGGGTATAACCAGGCAGTTCTCAGAGAGAGAATGCACAGGGCTGATAAACTCCTGAAGCGATGTTCAGCCTCATGCATAATAAAGAAGGTCAAAGAAAAGGTATCTCAACTTCACCCATTGGATTGATAAAAGTATTTAAGTTGCTATACTTAAAACTGGCTGTTTATTCTTTAGACATTAGATTGAAGTGCAGGTATTTTTAAGATACATTTATTGGAGAGAGAGAGAGCACTAATGGAAGGGTGGAGCAGAGAGCGCAAGGGAGTGGGGAGATCATCTCAGGCAGACTCCTGCTGAGCACTGAGCCCGATGCCCACAGGCCTGGATCTCATGACCTGACGTGAGCTGAGCTGAAGTCAAGAGTCGGATGCTCAGCCTTCTGAGCCACCCAGGCAGCCCTAAAGCGCGGATTTTTAAATACCCGCTTGCTTTCCGAGCTAATAGCCATTCCCCCCAAATAAAAAGTACACTTTCAGAATTTGATCCATCATTAATGGTATGATGCTAGATAATCTGACAATTTCATAAATTGTGGTTATTATTAGTGGGTGGCTAGAAGATAGTGGGAAATCCGGGAAGTCACCACAAGCGAGAAGATGCATTTGGATTGGATTATCATAAATGACACTTGAAAAGACATTTCAGCTATTTACATAATTACATTATTTACAGTAGCCAAGGTGGGGAAACAGTCCAAGTATCCTTTGATAGATGAATGAGTGAAGATGTGGTATATACATACAGTGCAGCATTATTCAGCCAAAAAAAGAATGAAATCTTGCTATTTGCAACAACATGGGTGGAGCTAGAGGGTATTATACTAAATACAGTAAATCTGAGAAAGATAACTACTGTAGGATTCCACTTCTGTTTGGAATCTGGAAAACAAAAAAACCCAGACTCTTAAATACAAAGAACAACCCGGTAAGGAGGTGGGGTGGGGGGGGGGGGTGGACAAAAATAGATAAAGGGAGAGAAGAGTTACAGTTAACCAGATAACTGGCACTGATTTTAACTTGGCATAATAAAACTGGACAGAGCACATTTAATTAGAAGCAAATTTTTCTCAAATTTAAAATCCCAAGAAATGCCATAGTAAGTAAGGTCAGCGGCGCTCCCAGCAGTGGGGTCGGCTGCTGACTGACCACCTCAGGAACGTTTCAGGGCCCACAAATGGCAAGCCATCCACTACTCTGTGAATTTCCAAGGTACCACAGAGTTGTACCTTGTAAAAGGGTAGACTCTATGCTCTGTGAGTTCTAGCTCAACAAAGCTGTTAATTAAAAAACCCAAAGGAGAGGTTGTTGGCACATTTTGAGGTTGACCTTTGAAACTTTGTGTTGCAGATTCCTTTTGCAAGATACGTGGCAAGAAATAATATATTGAATTTGAAACGGTACGAAACTCGGGGTGTTTCATCTAGTGGATGTGGGAGAGAAACTAAGGAAGGATGTTTTATCATTTGGGGTTTGAATTTTGGGTTTAAAGTAGTGAGTTTGGAACAACAGTCCTGATGCCCAGCCGCAGTCCCCCTCTCAGGGGTGACAGAGACTCATAGCCTTCCCTTTAGTGGACATGCAGCTGTTAGGTAGGTTCCCTGAAGCCCCTTTGGTCTGTTCTCTGCCTTCTAACGTTCCCAACCAACAGAACTAATTATTTTGCAAGTGGTTGTTGGACAAAAACTGAGGGCTCTTTTTGATCACGGATGGCCCCTTTTAAAACTTAATTAGAGGGACAAATGGCCAGCTGTCTCCGTCTAAAGCCTGCCTCCACAGGTACTGAACAAAAGCCACCTGTAGAGAAAACGAAGTGAACCCAGCAGGTGTGCGTGCGGCGCGCCCTGGACCTGTGGGCGCTTAGCAGCGGAGAATTCTCTACGTTTAGATCCCTCAGCGGTCTAGCAGCGAGAGCTTCATAAATGGAAGCTGTATTGTTGTCAACAAGGCACCCTCCTTTTTTTTTTTTTTTTAAATATTTTATTTATTTATTTGATAGAGAACACAAGTAGGCAGAGAGGCAGGCAGAGAGAGAGAGAGAGAAGCAGGCTCTGCACTGAGCAGAGAGCCCGATGCGGGGCTCGATCCCAGGGTCCTGGGATCATGACCTGGGCCGAAGGCAGAGGCTTTAACCTGCTGAGCCACCCAGGCACCCCAACAAGGCACCCTCCTTAAAAGGGCCTTTCTTAGAGCGAAGTCAGAGCTCTTCCTGTCCTTTCTCTTCTCAGCTGCCAGTGACAGTTAATTAATAGTCCTAAGGTGTGTCCCTGTGTAGAGAGCGAGCACTACAGGTAAAATTATTTCTTGTATGCAATTTCATCTCTATTTCAAACATTAAAAAAAAAAATGAAGCCCCATTATTTAATAGTGGCTGCCTCTCCCCCCGCCCCCCAGACCCTGAGGAATTGGCAGCTAAATCTGTCTTTAAGGTCTCTAGCTCACACCACTGATTCATTTTCTTCTGTTTCTTTTCTCTTGTTCAGTAGCCTCTTACACGTTTATGATTCCAGGAAGCAGTGACCTGGGTTTTTGGGTTTCTCTCTCCAGGTACTGCATAGAGCGTGTGTTCAGGCCTCGCAAGTTAGACCGATTTCATCCCAAAGAGCTTCTGGAATGTGCATTCGATATCGTCACGTCTGCTGCCAACAGCTCTCTGCCCACTGCCGAAGTCATCTACACGATCTGTGAGATCATCCAGGAGTTCCCGGCGCTTCAGGTTACTTTCCAGGGTCTGATGTTCCGAGGTTACCCTGCTAGAGTCCTTGACCTGGGGAGGGGTGGGGGGTGTGACCACAACAGAACTGCCCCCCGACTTGGTACTAGCAGCAGGCCACATTTTGCTAGGATAATGGAGAAGAGTTTGATGACGTTACTTGGAGGTTTCTGTCAGGCTCTCGCCTCTGCCTTGACAGGAGTGGGTTTTGTTTTCATCTGTTCTGGGGGAAGGGTGTTGCTGCACTGCCCGTTCTTCCACAGTGCAAGAAATTAGCTAAGATTCCTAGAACGCTTTTAGCACGTCCATCTTGTTCAGCACCCTCTGTGGACCCCTCCCACTCTCTGCCCTGGCTCTCAGCTCCCCAACTTCACTTTCCGTCGAGCCGGCATCTGGTGTCGCTTCTAGCGACTGGCTTTCCTCAGCCCTTGCCTCTGGGTCCATGCCCTCCACTGCCGTGCCTCTCACAGGGTTCCTCCTCTAGAAAGGCTGCCTTCCCAGCCAACGTGGGCACCCCATCTGCCCCAGGAGCCTGCCCCTCTGCCCTCACCGCCGTCGAGGGGAGACGACACATGCTTGCTGAGGGCAGAGCCCACTGCACCCAGCCCAGCGCTCTGCTCACTAGTCTGAATGCTTGCCCATTAGCCAGTCGTCCCTCCGGCCCATCGTCAACAGCAGTAACTGATGAACCAGCTCCGCTCCCTTGCTGTTATCTGTGTGAACTCGTTCAGGTTTTCACCACAGCTGGACACCAGAGTGGTTTAGATACATATAATAAAGGGTTTGAGGAGTGCCTGGGTGGCTCATTCAGTTAAGCCTCTGCCTTCGGCTCAGGTCCTGATCTCAGAGTCCTTGGATTGAGTCCCACATCGGGCTCTCTGCTCAGCAGGGAGCCTGCTTCTCCCTCTGCCTGCTGTTCCCCCTGCTTGTGGTCTCTCTGACAAATAAATAATCTTTTTTTAAAAAAGAAAGGTTTGATTATATTCTATAGTGTTTGATTATGACAATGTAAAAGGAATGCTTATGAAAAAAAACTAGAAGGCAATATGCCAAAATTCAGTCCTGCCACAATCGCCTGCCTGGATGGTAAGTGCGTGATAAGATGCCAGCTTTGGTGCTATACTGTTTTTACGATGAAACTAATTAATTTCTCTGTTGTATCCTAGGAAAAAAATTATAGTATTTACTTGAACCATACCATGTTATTGAAAGCAATCCTCTTACACTGTGGAATCCCAGAAGATAAACTCAGTCAAGTCTATGTTATTCTGTATGATGCCGTGGTAAGCGTTTAATTACTTTCACTTGATATTGAAGAATGATAATAGTTCATAAGTGTTTTCTTAGTGATGTCACCATAGAACTGAATTGGGAGTTTTATCTCCTTCCCTCATTTCTCTAAAGTAAAAAAAGAAGCCAATTGGAGGGAGTGATTGTATTGAGAATAAAGGGCTTAGGTCCTCCCCTTAATTCTTCCAGTCCACCTGTGCTTATGCATAAAGTCATTTATAGATGTTGTCATTGGGCTTTTCGGTGGAATCGGGAGAGAGTGGTTTGGACCCCGGTTGGAGCCTCCATTAGCTCCTGTTCCCTGTGGTGCTGGGCAGCAGCCCTTCGGTTACTCTTCCTAACTGAGCCTCGTCGTAGTACTCCCTGCTCTCCAGTATGTGTACAGGTCCTCTGCGGTAAGTGCACAGAGCCTGGAGGGGAACCACTGAAAATTTTCAGTAGTGTTATGGTGCTGGGATGAAGGTGAATATGTATCTTTCCTGATTTCTTTTCATGTTAAATATTGTGTTTATAATAAATAAGGGGCATCCAGGAGGTTCAATCACCTATAGTGCCAAATGGTCTATGATTAAGGCAGAACAGATAGTGGAAGTCTGCTGGCTTACTGTTCTCCTTTTTTTAAGATTTTTTTAAAAGATTTTATTTATTTATTTGATAGAGATCACAAGTAGACAGAGAGGCAGGCAGAGAGAGAGGGGGAAGGAGGCTCCCTGCTGAGCGGACAGCCTGATGCAGGGCTCCATCCCAGGACACTGAGACCATGACCCAAGCCAAATGCAGAGGCTTAACCCACTGAGCCACCTAGGTGCCCCATTTTTTAAAGATTTTATTTATTTACTTAGCACATGAGAGTGAGCATAAGCAGGGGGAGCAGCAGACAGAGGGAGAAGCTCCCCACTGAGCAGGGAGCCTGATGCAGGACTCGATCCCAGGACCCCAGGAACATGACCTGAGCTGAAGGCAAACACTAAACTGACCAACCCACCGAGGCACCCCAGGCCTACTGTTTTCTGGACCTCAAAAAGCCGAAATAGCTTCTTTCTCCTCTGGCAGATGCACATCAAGGGCCCCAGTTTTACTGTTTCTTCATGGTGCTTTTCTCCCCGAAGTGCAGCTTCTGCTCGGCAGTAGCAGACACACTGTGTCCATCAGACGCTGGCAGGAACCCCAGGGATTATGCACAGGGGCATCACGTAATCCTTGCTCATACCTCGCAGCCAAAGCCTATCTGCTGGCGTGGGACAAAGTGCTCAGAGGCTGTCAGCACGTGGCTTTTGGTAGAAGGACATGAATCCATTACTTCCTCGCCATCCAGACAGAAACCCCCTGGTTCAACCTGTCCAGTTCTAGATTGCCTCACTGAATGGTTTTAGCTGAATAGCAAGGGCATCCTCCCCCTTTTAATTCTTTATGTCAGGAATTTTTGTATTTTAAGACACATGTCTTAAAATGTGTCTGACTGGCACAGTCAGTAGAGTGTACAACGCTTGGTCTTGGGGTTGTGGGTTCAAGTCCCAACATTGGGTGTAGAAATTACTTAAATATAAAATCTTTAAAAAAAAAATGTTTGTTTTATGTGAATTGGAAGAAAAAAAATTTCTTTAGTCACAGTATTAATCCATCCTTCATGATTTGGAGCAGTTTCTCCAAAATGGAGGGTATATACTTGTTGGAAGTGGCCTGGAGATCGTATCTTTACATTCAGTGCCAAATTTGGTGACTCTTGTTGTTCCCTTTCTTTTCCACGGTAGACAGAAAAGCTGACGAGGAGAGAAATGGAAGCCAAGTTTTGTAATCTGTCTTTGTCGTCTAATAGTGTAAGTACCCAGTGATGGCGCTATCGCAGCTTTCTCTGAAACTCTGGACAACACTGATCTCCAAGGCAGTGAGGCGGGGCTGCTCCCCAGTGCCTTACAAACAGGTTTCCCTTGAGGGTTCATAGGTTCCATGGCAGCCTCAGAGGATCAGGGGAAGAGGGCCCAGTGCTGGCTTCAAAGCCTGCCTCCCCACACTGCTGTTCACCGTGGGATCATCAGCCTGTTCTTTCTTGATCACCAGCTGCTCTGCCCTCCAGAGCCACCTGCTGAGCAGGCGGGTCTAGTACTAGTTGTTCTCTTCTGAAATAGATCCTAGGGGCCTGGGATGAGGCACCAAACTCTGCAGATCCATCTGGGTTTCCCCCATTACCCAACCCCCGCTGAACTTCCAGCATGTCAGAGTTGAATTAAAGCTCCTGCTTTTCCGGTACATTTCCCACTCCTAAAATCTGGCTTTGATCCCAGTGGCAGTGAGGACTATCTCGTGGTATAAACAAGTTTGTCCTGTTCTCTGAGCAGGCATCACATTAGTCTCTGATCTTGGGCACGGTGACCCAAACTTCACAGAGTCACTAGATAGCAGAAGACAGCAGAGATTTCTGACATTTCCCTGAATATTTATATAAGAAAACTACTTCTTTAAAACTTCCCCACAACCTCTCTAACCCTGCTGGGGCACTCCATTACATGACCTGTGATGATCAGCAAATGGATGTATAGGATAGGTTAAAATATGACTGCACAGGGCCGGGCAGAGGCACTCTTTCTTTTGGACACCTACAGTGTGGCTGGCACAGTGCTAAGGCACATAAAGGAGTCAGCTGAAGAGTCCATGGGCTGCTTTCAACTTAATTCATATTGGCCTTTAAAAAGCCCTGGGGGGATCCGTGCAGCATCTGTCTACCCTTGGCTCTCTAACCAAACTTGCACACACAGACTGCAGCCCAGAGCAGTCAACCTGCAGTCAGGCAGGGAAGGTAAACCAGATCACACAGCCTAGGAGTTCTAGAAGTTAAGCCAGGTTAAAAGATGTTAAATATTGGAGGAGATATTAATGGTACCCAAAGTGTCCAGTGATAAAATATTTTGATAGGAAGCACAGTATTTACGTAATCCTCTAGACATTTACATAGCACATAGCTGTGAGCAGAAATAGTTCCGTGTAAAAATAGCACAAAGAATCTGCTCCAGAAACTGCCCAGTCTGGTGATTCCTTACCTGAAGGTTCAAGCCCAGAAGGTTCTTTGAACTAATGTTGCATTTCAGATATATTTCACACTTGTACATGATAGCTGCCTCAGCTGCATTTTCAAATGTCAGCTTCTTTTTGTTGAATCTCTGGTTATCTGATGATGAGCATTGCTTCAAAGTTGTACATTGGATAGCTTAAAGATGCAAGGATTAGCACCTAATAAAGGCATTTAGTGCTGTCATTTTTTAAAAATGGAAACTCTGAAGATACTAGAAAAGGAAGCAGTAATATCGCAAGCCAGTGCCTGGCCCAGTGTTCTGATTTTACAGATGAGGCATCTCAGGCCCAGAGAGATGTCGTGACTTGTCCAGAGTCACCTGGAGTTTGTTGATGATGGGGTGAAGACACAGATCCGGAGATAACGACTCTAGTGCTTCTGGTAGTTTATTAATGGGGTAATTTAATGTTAAAGTTTGAGAAGAAAGAGTTTTTAATTTTAAGAAGAAAACCATTTAATACAGGAAAGATACTGAGATGACATTACTTTTTGGATTTAAAAAAATACATGTGGTGTGTGATTATTAAATTGAATTAAGCTGAGTCTTTATTCAGCTGTTTCCATGCGCCAGCTTATCATTGAACCAGGTTATGCTTATATAGTCTTAAAATAGCTATAATTTTGTTTAACTCCCGGGAGCTCCAGTGGAAATTTCTTTCAGGTCAATGACCATAGTTACTTCCTGTTTCCCCTGCTGTATGCCAGGGACTGGGCCAGGCCCACAGATCGTCTCTAGCCATTGTCCTCATGTGGAAGACGATGGGTGCAGCAGCCAGGAGCTGGGATGGAGGTGTGAGTCCCAGAGGGAGGGAAGGATCAAGGGGCTGACACGTCCAAACAGAAATTATTCAAGCGAAGGGAGGAGAGGGACTTCTGGCTACTTCTGAGTAGAACTAGAACCAGTCAGACTTCGTCTTTCTGCGTGCCCATCCCACTCTATCCTCGAGCCCCATTTCTGTGTCTGCAGGAACAGAGGTTGATGAGAATGAGGAGGGTAAAGAGGACCAATACTGGCTTGGAAATCTCGTCATGGCGCTTCAGCTAGTACAAGGGGCTGCTCTGCTGGGGGCAGCATTCACTGGGAGTAGGTGCCCAAAGCACTCCAGTGAGGTACTAACTGGAAATTGCTGGAAAAGGATAACCCATAGTCAGGTTCCCAGTGAAGGTTAAAATGGCCTCTGAGCAGAAAATCCCTGCTCTTCCCTGCCGTGGATCCAAAGCTAAATGTGCTTCTTGCTTTCCAGCTGTGTCGACTCTACAAATTTATTGAGCAGAAGGGAGATTTGCAGGATCTAACGCCAGCAATAAATTCATTAATAAAACAGAAAACAGGCATTGCCCAACTGGTGAAGTATGGCTTAAAAGACCTAGAAGAGATTGTTGGGCTGTTGAAGAAACTTGGCATCAAGTTGCAGGTTCGGCAACCGCTGGATTCTCCTGGTGGGGGGGTGGTCAGTGCTGCCGGCCCAGTGGGAGATGGGGTTTTGGAGTTAATGCTGGGACGCATTTTCTTCCCCCAGAACACTGCTTTCTCCATTTTGGAACTTCTGATTTCTAGTAACAGTTTTGGCTTTAATCACAATGTCCTTGCAAGCATCGTGATTTCCTGTAGTACAGTGAATCTGATGATGCCAGTTATCTCCAGCCAAGGGATGATTCCTGAAGAGAGCAGAGTTTCTTCACCTGGCAGGCTGTCCTTAGACATCTTCCCAATTGCTCTGATGCTACTGATGTAAAGCTGTGTCCTTGACCTGTTTGCGTGGGCTTGCACTTCACAGGTCTTGATCAATCTGGGCCTGGTATACAAGGTACAGCAGCACAATGGAGTCATCTTCCAGTTTGCGGCAGTCATCAGACGCAGGCAGAGGGCTGTATCGGAAATCCTGGCAGCTGGTGGCAGATACGACCTGCTGGTGAGGGCTCACCCTGTGTTTGTTGGTTGATTTATTCTGGTTTAATTTCCTTTCTTCCTCAGCCTGGGTGGCTCAGTTGTTGAGCATCTGCCTTCAGCTCAGGTCATGATCCCAGTGTCCTGGAATCGAGCCCCACATCGGGCTCCCTGCTTAGTGGGAAACCTGCATCTCCCTCTCCTGCTCCCCTTGGTTGGGTTCCCTTGCTCACTCACTATCTGTCAAATAAATAAAATCTTGGGGAAAACAAAATTACAGGTTTATAGGAAGTTGCAAAGATAGTACAAAGAGATGTTATGTACCTTTCCGTTTCCTTGAATGGTTAAATCTGGCATAACTGTAATAAAATAGCAGAACCAGGGCACAGACAGGACAACCGGGTACACTCTGTGTGTACCTCTTTGCCATCGTATCGTGTGTGGAGTCTCGTCACCACCACCACAATCATGATACAGAGCTCTTCACTAACCATAAAGACCCATGGATGCTGACCTTTACTACTTCAAATGAAGTATGGAACCTTTCCCTGCTGGAAGTCCTTATACCCATCCTGCCATTTGTAATATAATTGTCTTAAATATTTCCTCTCCATACATTGAGGTCCACATCAGACAGTGTTAGGCTTTTTGCTTCAACTGTCCAAATCTGAGTGTAGTTCACTCAGATTTCTGGTTTCTGATGAGAAATGTGTGTTGTTTGAATTTTCATCTGTAGGAAAGTTGATTTTCACTCAATGCTCTTAAGATTTTTTTCCTTTGGGGGCGCCTGGGTGGCTCAGTGGTTTAAGTCAGTGCCTTTGGCTCAGGTCATGATCTCAGGGTCCTGGGATTGAGTCCCACATCGGGCTCTCTGCTCAGCGGGGAGCCTGCTTCCTCCTCTCTCTCTCTGCCTGCCTCTCTGCCTACTTATGATCTCTCTCTGTCAAATAAATAAATAAAATCTTTAAAAAAAAAAAGATTTTTTTCCTTTGTCTTTAGTTTGACATTTGATCATGACCTGTCTTGGTGTGACTTTCTTTGGATATATGCTCTTCAGGATTATCTCAGCTTATTGAATCTAGAGGTTTATGTCCTTCTCCAGTGGGGACCCCCCACCAAGCCCTAGCACGGTGGCATCTGAGAACACTGAGTGGAAGCTAAGACTTTGATACCTGCCTGGGGTAGTGCCCTCCAACCCCCAAGCAGTGTCAGTGGAGGAGCCAGAGGATTACAGACCCTCACCTCCACCCAAACAGTAACGAGACCACCCTCCCCACAGACCAGTAAAGGCATGTTTCAGGCATTTTATTCTAATACCTCTCCTGTCTCACCCTCTTTTTTGCTCTCACCGTCTAGGACTCTGATGACAAATGTTTAAGTTTTTATATCCTTGAGGTTCTGGGGCCTTTTGCTTTACAGTCTGTTTTCTCTCTCCTTCAGACTGAATAGTTTCTCTTGTTTAATCTTCAGTTCCACCGTTTTCCCCATTCTGCTATTGAGCCCATCCAGAGGTTTTTTAATCTTCCACTTTTCCGCTGAGCCTTTCTTTTTGGGGGGCTGGGACTCAAGCCTGTTCGTCATGCTTGTTTCTGAAGCATTTTTGTGATGGTGGCTTTAAAATCCTTGTCAGAGGTTTCCAACATCTGTGTCATCCTGTTTTTGTTATCTGTTGATTGTCTTTTCTTAAACATTTTGAGATCTTCTTGGTAGCTGCCATGATGTGTGATTTTCACTGTGTACCCTGGGTATGTTTTTTTTTTAAGATTATTTATTTATTTATTTGACAGAGATCACAAGTAGGCAGAGAGGCAGAGGGGGTGGGGAGAGCAGGCTTCCCGCTGAGCAGAGGACCTGATGTGGGGCTCGATCCCAGGACCCTGAGATCATGACCTCAGAGGCTTTAACCCACTCAGCCACCCAGGCGCCCCTACCCTGGGTATTTTAAGTATTAGGAGACTCCAGAGCTTAGCTAGATCTTTTGGTTTAGCAGGCCTCCCCTGAGAGCACACCAGTAGGGGGTGGGGGGTGCCATCTTGCTACTGTTGGTTGAGGGTAAAGATTCAGTTTCCTTACCCTGCTTGCTTCAACACTGGGAGGGGTGCCTTGTTCCTGTTTCCTGCACAGTACTGGTACTATGGTGAGTTGGGGGAGAGAAGTAGCAGGAGACTGCTGGAGAGCGGGGAAAGTTCCAGCCTCCCACTCAGCCAGCCATCTTGGACACCATCCCCACAGGGAGGGTGGCCTCATTACTTCTTAGGCGGAGGTGAGGGTCTGTCATCCTTCAGTTCCTGGCCTCCAATTACACTGTTTGGGTGGAGAGGGGTAGGGGGCACTACTCTAGGCAGGTAAGAAAGTCCTGGTTCCCGTATGGTCTATAGAGGGGGGTCCCTTACATCTGGGTAAAGGTGTGGGCCCCCACTCAGCCTTGGCTGGTGGGTGTAGGCCTGTGCTTCTTCCTGTGGTGTTTGGCTGGAGCATGGCAGGGGTGTTATAAACATTTTCGGCCCTGCCAGGTTGCCCCTCTCTTGGTCTTCTGGCCAGAGAGAGCAGATTTCCTGGGGGCCTTTTGTTGGTTCTCCTTGGCATTTCTAGCTTGTCAGCATGTGCTTCCCTCCGATTCTACAGTTCCTGTACCCGTGTGTACCCGCTCTTCACTTCATAGTCTAATTTGTTGGATTTATAAATAATGTCCAGGATTTCTAGCTGTACTTAGAGGGAGGAGTAGAGAAAAGCATTCCTACCTATCTTGGTCCAGAATCAGAACGTACCTATGTAATTTTTTTTTTTTTTTAAAGATTGATTTATTTGACACAGAGAGCACAAGTAGGCAGAGCGGGAGGGAGAGGGAGAAGCAGGCTCCCCACTGAGCAGGGAACCCAATGCGGGGCTCAGTCCCAGGACCCTGGGATCATGACCTGAGCCGAAGGCAGATGCTTAACCAAGCCACCCAGGAGCCCCCCTCCCATGTAATTTTAAATTATCTAGGGACATAAAGCAAATAAAAAGGTATTTTAATGATTTATTTGACCCAAGTATCTAAAATGTTGTTTCAGCATACAGTCCAAATTTTTAAAAAGGTTTTGTTTTTGTTTCTGCTTCTGTTTTTTTAAGATTGTGTTTATTTGTCAGAGTGCAAGAGCGTGAGCAGAGGGAACAGCAGGCAGAGGGAGAAGCATGCTCCCTGCTGAGCAAGGAGCCCAATGCAGGACTCGATCCCTGGGATCAAGACCTGAGCCAAAGGCAAACACTTAACCAACTGAGACACATAGGAGCCCCGAAATTTTCAAAATTTTTGAGCTATTTCACATTTTTTTTCTAAGCCTTTGCAATCAGTGTATATTTAACCCAATATACCCCAAATACTACTTGAGCATGTAATCCTACATCTCAGTATGATTAGTGAGCTATTTTGTATCCTCTTTTTTTTCCATTCTGAGTCTTCGTGACCTCTGTGTATTTAATACCCAGCACATGTCAGTTTGGCTTAGACGGATTTCAGATATCCAAACCACATGTGACTAGGTGGCTGCCGTGGTCGGCAGTGCAGCTCTAGGTGCAGCATTTGTTCATTTTTCCCAAGTCGGCACGTGTGCGTACTTCCATCTCGCCCTCCCTCGCCCCTCATTCTCTTCTCTCACTGGCACTCTCCCTACTGCACACGTACGTAGTTTTGGTTGAACCCTTTGATGGTAAGTTGCTGACAAGTGTGTGCACCCTCCAGTCATCACTTTGCTTGTGAGGACGGTTTCTTCTCTCTTTCATAACCATAGCTGTGCCTCTCTTCCCAGATTCCCCAGTTTAGAGGACCACAGGCTCTGGGACCAGTCCCCACTGCTGTTGGGGTGAGCATAGCTATAGACAAGATCTCTGTGGCGATCCTCAACATGGAAGAACCTGTAAGTTCCAGTTTGGCTGCCCGCTTTCCAGTGGGCTCTGGGTGGCCTTTCATTTTAGAGTCCTGTATGTGGAGCCCTGGATGTGACAATGGACTGAGGCTTTGGGAGGTTATCTTGGTCGTAATAGACAAGTCTAGGACTTGGCGTCCACCCTTGCATAGAAGTCCTTCGCTTTTCACTGGGGGACCTCAGACAGCTCATCTGTCTTTGCCTGGCCTCGCTCACCTCATCTTTGATGTACCCTTTAAACGTGAAGTGAAGCTGTTGGCAGAGGTCTTTCAAAGCCCCTTGTTCGGAAATCCAGCTGTGCTCTACAGAGCTGTAAATGGTTCTTTATCCTTTTTGTTTCAGACAAGAGCAGTTTTCTCAGAGGAAAAGGGTATCTTCCTCATGGCTTAGGATAGCTGAAGTCTAAAAAGACTAACATAAGAGGTTTCTGTCATTTTTTCTATGATGATGTTGACGATGTCATTTTGAAGCCCAGACTTCTGTTGCTTACAAGATTTTGAGCTGCCTGTCTTCACTGAGTGCTGCCTCCCTCCTGGTGCCGGAGCCACCTACAGGCCCACAGTCTTGCTCCTCTAAATGTCACCACTCTCTTTCTGATCCAGGTTACAATCAGCTCTTGTGACCTCCTAATTGTAAGTGTTGGCCAGATGTCCATGTCCCGGGCCATCAACCTCACCCAGAAGCTCTGGTCTGCAGGAATCACGGCACAAATCATGTATGACTGGTCACAGGTAATGAGACACAGAGTGCCCCTGAGTGGAGTGGGTACAGTCCCGGCTGCAGTGACAGGTGGGCCTCTCCAGCCTTAGAGTACGGTTCCCTCAGACTCGACTACTTCCTGTGTTAGTTTCTGATTGTTTCAGGAGCAAAAGACCACAACCTCAGTGGTTTAAAATAATACATACTGGTTGTCTTGCATTTCTGGGGTTCAGAAGTCTGCTACTGGTCCCGCTGGGCTCCAGTCAGGGTGTCTGCCAGAGCCAGTTGCTTCTGAAGGCCTGAGGGGCAGAATCCATTTCCTTGCCTTTTCCAGCTCCCAGAGGCCTCCAGCATCCCTCTGTTCGTAGGCCCTTCCTCCACCCTCAGACTCAGCAGTGTAGCATCTTCTTTCCTCTCTGACCTCTGTTTTTGTCTTTCCACCTCTGACCCTCCTGTCTCCTCTCACAAGGATCCTTGAGATTACACTGATCCCAACCAGATGATCCACATCATCTCCGTGTCTCAAGATCCATAACTCAGAGTTCCTTTGACCATAGAAGCAAACATAGAGGTTCCAGGGATGAGGCTGGGATGTCTTTGCAGGGCTAGTATCTAGGCTTGTACATTTCCCAAAGGCATTTCGTGTTGAGCCTCTGTGGGTGGCTGCCTCTCCTCAGACCTCCCACAGCAGCCTGCTCTGCAGATGGAAGTGAGGAAAGCAGCAGCCGTGAACCCACCAGTCCTTCAGAAAGGTAGGGAGGGTTTGGGGAGACTGTCTCCCCTGCCACCAGCAGATCACAGAAGGGCATACACTCCAGTTCACTCATACCCAGGCACCCCAGAGCAGGAAGAGCCTCCCAGGGAAATAGAACCTTCCCCTGCCCCCCTTCTCCTTCCATATCACCTGCCAGAAGGTTTCAGAAGCTGCTGCTGTCCGTCTTTGTGTGTCGGTTAGAGAAAACCTCCTGGCACCAGCATGCTGGGCAAAGATTTTCAGTCATTTGACAGAACAGCATCCTCTTTCATTGGTGTCCTTGTTTCATAAATTGTTAGAGCAGTGTTTTCCAGAAACCGTGACTTCAGTCCTGCCCAGCAGCAGACATCTCTGCTCCTCTGCTTGGTGGCTTGATGCTTCACTTGAACTTTATACCGTCCACTGTTTGTGTTTTCTTGGCTTTCCTCAAAGGCCTTCTCGTTGTATGTGTGTATACCCTACAATTTCTGGCACCTTCCACCAAGATTTGAAGGTTGTGTTTTTTTAAGTTTTATTTATTTACTTTAGGGAGAGAGAGTTGGAAAGCACGAGAGTGGGGAGGGTCAGAGGGAGAAGCAGACTCTCCATTGAGCAGGGAGCCCCATATGGGACTCGATCCTGGGACTCTGAGATCATAACCTGAACTGAAGGCAGTCGCCCAACCAACTGAGCCACCCAGGTGCCCAAAAGATTTTGAAAACCTGTTACTGTGTCCCATGCACTTTGACTGTCCATGGTCCCTGAGGACAGTAGTGAAAGTAAGAAAAACAAGGTCTTATTAAACCTCCTTTGAAGTCTTACTCTTCTGGCTTAATACTTACAGCTCTTACAGTCAGCATGTTTAGTAAGTGACTTTGAAAATACCGTTGGACACCATGTTTTCAGTCTCCTTAATTATTTGAAGCTGCTCTAGGCGTTCTGTGTTTACCTCACATGTTGTGTTTGTTTCAGTCCCAAGAGGAACTACAAGAATATTGCAGACACCACGAAATCACGTGCGTGGCCCTCGTCTCAGATAAAGGAGGAAGCTATGTCAAGGTACAGACCCAAGGAAATCTTTCACAGTTCAGCAGACAGCTTTCCCAAACTGTGTATTAACTGTGGAGCACCCAGCTTCCCACTGTCCCCTGGCTTGGGTATGGGTAGAAATCCATTCTTACATTTGCTGGGCCTGTTCTTGGAGAAAGGCTATAGAGTAAGAGAGAATCTGAATCAGAACACTTGCCTTCAAGCTTAAAAAATAAAAAATAGTGGCAATAGGTTTTTCCTGCTTTTCTCCCTCTGTTCCCTTTCCCCATTTAAGAAAATGAGAATAATAACTATACTGATACCTGGTGGTTGGCATATCCTGTGGCTGTTTCCTAACCAGTTTTACTCTGTTGCATTTAACTTATGAAAGCTCATAAATATACCACCTTCTTACCTTTATTTCTATTTTTTAAGGAAGAAAATCAACTTATTTTTCCCTTTTTATGTCTTTGGCAGGTTTTAATATCTGGGTAATGTTGGCCTCATAAATGAGTTGGACAGTGTTCTCTCCTCTTCCATTCTCTGAAGGATTCTGTGTACAGTTGGTATTATTTCATCCTCCACTGTTTGGTCAGACTCACCAGGGGCCACAGGGGCCTAGACAGAGACATTCAGGTTGTCTCTTTCTGAGTAAGTGAGTTTAGGTAGTTGATATCTTCCCTAGAAAGTTTCTACTTCATCTAAATTTTCAAATATTCTCTTTTACTCTCTGTAGGGTCTGTAATGATAATCCCCTCTTTCATTCCTGATAATTGGTAATTTATGTCTCCCATCCTCCCCCTTTTTTCACTTCACTAGGCTGGCTAGAGGTTTATTGATGCTGTTTGTCTTGTCAGAAAACTGGTGTTTGAAGTCATTGGTTTTTCTGGGGTGTTTTTTTGTTGTTCATTTGTTTTCTATTTCACTGATTTCCATTTGTCTTCGTTCTGCTAATTTTGGATTTAGTTTATTCCTTTTCTGGTTTCTTCAGGTAGAAGTGGATTAAACACAGCCCGTAGGCCAAATCTGGTACACAGCCTATTTTTGTATGGCCTGTGACCTACAATTATTTTTTACATTCTTTGTTTAAAAAGAAAAAAAAAAGTGACAGTGTATGGCCTGTAAAGCCTAAGATAGTATCTGAGCCTTTACAGGAAGAAAAAAAAAAGGCACCTGGCATGGATTACTGAGTTTAGACTTTACTTTTTTATGTATAAACATTTAATGCTGTAAATTTCACTCTTAAGTACTGCATCAGTTGTATCCCACACATTTGTGTATGTAGAGCCTTCATTTTCATTTAGTTCAGAATAACTTTCTAGTTTCTTTGATTTCTTCTTTGAAAGGTTATTTAGAAGTCTGTGGTTTAATTTCCAAATATTTGGGTATTTTCCAGTTATCTTTCTTAGATAATTTCTTTCTTATTTTTTTATTTAAATTCAGTTAACATATATAACCTATAATGTATTACTAGTTTCAGAGGTAGAGAGGGTCAGAGCTTCATCAAGTCGTGTAATACCCAGTGCTCATTACATCATCTTTAATAATTTCTCATGATTTAATTCCTTTGTGATCAAAGAACATACTCTGATTTCAATTCTTTTTAATTTTACTGAGCTGTGATTTAAAGTAAAAAATAATTGTCTATTACTGTGAATGTTTCATGTGCACTTGAGAAGAATGTGTATTTTGCATTGTTAGGAGGAGTGTTTGATAAATACCAATTAGGTCACATTAGATCATGGTGTTGCCGAAGCTGTCTGTATCTTTCCTAAGCATTTTGTCTACTTGATCAGTTAGTTAGTTGCTGAGAGAGGAGTGTCAGAATCTCTGGCTATCATTGTAGATTTATCTGTTTTTCCTTTTAGTTCTATCAGTTTTGCTTCGTGCATTTTGAAGCTCTGTTATTTGGTGAATACACATTTAGAATTTTATACCTGTTTGATGAATTGACCTCTTTATGGTTATGAAATGTTCTTCTTTATTTCTTTTTAAAGATTTTATTTATTTATTTGACAGAGAGAGAGATCACAAGCAGGTAGAGTCAGGCAGAGTGGGGGAAGCAAGCTCTCTGCTGAGCTTAGAGCCTGATGTGGGGCTCGATCCCAGGATGCTGAGATCATGACTGAGCCGAAAGCAGAGGCTTAACCCGCTGAGCCATCCAGGCGCCCTGAAATGTTTTTCTTTATCCCTGATAATATTTCTTGTTCTCTGAGGTCTTTCAATTGGTGTTTGCATGTCATGTGAAAGTGAGTTCTTAGAGACACTCAGTATTTGAGTTTTGCTTTTTTGATCTACCCAGACAGTCCCCCTCTTTTAGACCATTTATATGTAATGCAGTTATTGAAATGGCTGGTAGTAAAAAGTCTACCATTTTACTATTTGTTTTCTAATTATTCCATCTGTTCTTTTTTCCATTTTCTTTTCACACCTTCTTTTTAGATCTCTACTATTGGTTTGCTAACCATTACTCCTGTTTTTGGTGAAATTTTTGGTGACTTCTTAGGGTTTACAGTATACACTTTTAACTTAATACATTCCACCTTCAAAATATAGTATATGTTTTACATACAGTGTAAGAACCTTACAACAGAATACTTCCATTTCCCTTCTCTCATTCTTTGTGCTATTGTTGCACATAACATATTGGATGTTAAAACTCCACAATACATTATTTTTATTTCAGCTTTAATTAGTTATTTTTTTTAAAGAGGTTTTTAAAGTAAGGGGGGAAATGTCCTTTATATTTGCCATCTCTGGAACTGTTGACTCCTGTGTTGAGGCAGATATCATTCTGATTTCGTTTTACTTCTGCCTGAAGAATTTCCTTTAATATTTCTAGTCTGTACAGGTCTGCTGGTCATGAGTTTTCTCAGTGGTTATTGGTCTGAGAAAGTCTTCATTTCACCATTTTTTTTTTAAGATTTATTTATTTTAGGGATGCCTGGATGGCTCAGTTGATTAAGCACCTGCCTTTAGCTTGGGTCATGATCCCAGGGTCTTGGGATTGAGCCCTCTATCAGGCTCCCTCTCTGCCTGTTGCTCCCCATGCTTGTGCGCTCTCTCTCTCTGACAAATAAATAAAATCTTAAAAAAAAAAATCATTTACTTTATAGAGTGAGCAAGCAGAAGGAAGGACTGAGGGAAAGGGGGAGAATCTCAAGCAACTGTGGAGCCCGACACAGAGCTCAATCCCCAACCCTGAGATCATGACCTGAGCTGAAACCAAGAGTCCAATGCCCAGCCAACCCTTCCAAATATCTTTTGAAAGATATTTTTGCTAGATATAAAATTCAGGATTTACATTTTTTCTTTTTGCATTTTGAAGATGTGTTTTATTTTCTTCTGACATGATGGTGGTTTGTTAGAAGTCTGGTTTGATGCTCTGTATGATCTTCCTTTATTTTCTGGCACCTTCTAAGATTTTCTTCTGTCATTGATTTTCTACAGTTTGAATATGATATACTTCAATGTGGTATTCTCTATATTTAAATACCTGGTATTCATAGCTAGGACTTCTTTGAACCGTAAACTCATAGTTTTCATAAAGTTTAGAAATTCTTCAGGAGCACCTATTGGCTCAGTCGGTTAAGCATCTGCCTTGGGCTCAGGTTATGATCCCAGGGTGCCAGGATCAAGTCCCACATCAGGCTCCCTTCTCAGTGGGGAGCCTGAATCTCCCTCTGCCTTTCCCCCTGCTTGTGCTCTTTCTCTCTGTGTCAGATAAATAAATTTTTAAAATTTTAGAAAAATTTCAGACATTATTTCTTCAAATATTTTTCTGTTCCTTCTTTTCCTTGTAGGACTCTGATTATAGGATGTTAATCGTTTGCTATTGACCCACAACTCATTAAGACTCCATTTTTGTTTTGTTTTGTTTTTTTTCCCCCTCTATGCTTTATTTGGGACCATTCACTGATCTTTTTGCAGTATCTTATCTGCTATTAATCCCATTGAATTTCTTATGTATTTTTTCATCTCTGTAAGTTTCATTTGTATCTTTATATGTCTTCCATTTCTCTCAGAGTTTTTGTTTCCTTTACATTTTTTACAAAATTTAGAATAGTCATTTTAGGGGCACTTAGCTGGCTCAGTCAGTAGAGCATGTGACTTTTGATCTTGGGATTGTGAGTGTAAGCCCCATGTTGAGTGTAGAAACAACTTAAAAATCTTCCCCAAAAATAGTCGTTTTAAGGTGCTTGCCTACTAATTCCATCATTTCTGACACTTCTCAGTCTGTTTCTATCATTTCTTGAGGTTATGAGTCATATTTTCATACCACTTTGCATGCCAGTAAATTTTTTTAAAAGATTTTATTTATTTATTTGACAGAGAAAGAGAGAACAAGCAGGGGGAGCTGCATGCAGAGGGAGAGTAAAGGGAGAAGCAGATTCCCCACTGAGCAGGGAGCCTGGCACAGAGCTAGATCCCAGGACCCTGGAATCATGACCTGAATCAAAGGCAGATGCTTAACTGACTGAGCCACCCAAACCCTCCTGCCAGTAATTTCTGATTGGTTGTTAGACATTCCTGGATGCTAGGTTTTATGTCCCTATAAATACTGTTGGGCTTTATTCTGGGGTGTAGTTAAGATTCTTGAATTGCTTGATCTTTTCCAGGCTTCATTTTATACATTGTTAGGGCAGATCCAGGGCAGCTGTTGGTCTAAGCCTGAGTTAACCCCATTGGTACAAAGCAATACCCTTAGGAGGATTCTGCCTGTGTATTCTGAGGTCTTCTACCCTGATAAGAGTAACAACTCTTCCCAGCCCTATGAATTCCAGAAATTACTCTGCCTACTCGTTTCTGATGGTTGTTGCCCCAGTCTCAGAGAGTTTTCTTTCACTAATGCCCAGATCAGTTCTCTGGCAAGAATTGAGGGGACTGCTCCGCAGAGCTTCAGAAATTGTTCTTTCTTTGAGTGTGGAGCACTCTTCTCTTCAGTCCTCTGCCTTACAATCTCTAGCTGTCTGGGTCTACCTAAACTGTCTCCCCACCTGGGCAAGGCTCCGGGTTTTTTGGGTTCCATGTTCCTGTGCTGCAGTCTGCAGGCTTCTTCATCACAATAAAGGGGCATGGATATGGCACTCACTTTTTTTCCCTTCTCTTGAAAGATAGTTCTCACTGCTTGTTATCTAAGGTCTGAGAAACCATTGTTTTATGTGTTTTGTCTGACTTTCTAATTGTTTAAGGAAGGCAGTTCTTGCAGTAGTTATTCCTTTAAGATTTGGAAGTCCCCTCTATTAGTCTGCTTATTAGTCACAAAATCATAAATGACCCTAAGAACAGGCCTCTTCCAGAACAGTGATTGCCATCAAGCCTCTGCTGGTTAATTTGTGCCATAACACACTGCTATAATTAGCGAATTTTAAAAACTTAACTCAGTCTCCTTCCCAAAATTTATACTCTGTGGTCTTAATTCTGCCTTCTGGAGTAGTCAGCATAGTAAGTCTAATTTTTCATCCTCTCAGCTATCTTCAAATAAATTGTAGACCACTGCCATGTCTCTCTGCCCTCTTTCTGGTTCAGACATTCTGGTTATTTAAGCCATTCCTCTTAACATGATTTCTCAACTCCTTGACCCTCCTAGTTAACCTCCTCTGGACATTCCTTGTCAATGTCTGTCTTCAAATGTGGCACTAGAATTCTGCAGAGAATTCTAGCAGATTCTGACTAAATGAGAATGCTCTCTGACCCCTCGACCCAGATACTGTATTTCTCCTCATACAGCTTACTACTGAACTCTTAGCAACCATGTGGCTCTTTGGCTTGTACTGAACTTAGCAACTAAAACCCATTGGCCCTTTCACAGTTACCACCATGTCTGGCTGGCCAGCTACAATGAGGGCTTTAATTATAGGACTTCATATTTATCTCCGTTAAATGTGATCTTGTTCATTCTAGCACATTGTTTCATCCAGTCTCTCTTTTGAATCTTGCATCATCTTCATACTTGAAGGGCAAGACATCAGTTCATTCATCCAGTCAGCAAGTGCATTTTAAGTGTTCACAGTGTGGGAGGGATACACTTTAAGATCCTAAAGGATACAGGGACACTAAAGTGTCAGGCCCTGCTGTCAAGGATCCTATAATCTGGTAGGAAACATAACACAATCGTTCATGATTATGAGTTAGAAAATGCTAAATGCCATGAGAGTCCTACAGTGCAAGTTCTCTGAGGGTTTTAACAGTCTGGGAGATTACCTCAGAGGTAGCAGGGAAGTCTTCAGGGTGGAGGTGGGGTTTATGGGGAACCCTCGTGAATGGGCAGAATAGAGATAGGTGCTGATAGGAACTTTTAGGCAGAAGGAATGGCAAAGGTAATGGTAATTCTTCGAATAGCCTGTTCCGAAGTCAAGAGGGAGGCCAATAGAAAACTACTGTGAGTATTACCCTGAGTTAAGTCTACTCTGGGTGCAAAGAAGGATACTTCAGCAGGAGAGAATGGTTTTAGCTAGCTCCTAGACAACAAACTGCCAACCAAGGAATTTGGACTTTATGTAGCAGTGAGTGGGGAGCCAGCATGTGTTTTGGACAGAAGGGGACATCAGAGTGCTATGTGAGGAAAATTAATATGCAGGGGTGTGTAGCATGGAACGGAGTGAGAGGAAAATAGAGTGGGAAGAATATAAGGCTGCTAGAAGCCAAGATTGAGTGCTGGCCATGGAGTGAAGATGAAAGAACAGATACCATAGAAGTGGATGACAGCACTTGAATTTGGAATGGAGAAGGGGGAGTGCTCTGGAAACTGGTGACTGGTGATGGGATGTTTAAGGAGAAGAATATGTGGAAGTATAAAATGAAATAGGAGCTGGTTAGTCTTGGCCTTTTAAAAAATCCAATCATTAGTGATAATCTTTTCTTCTCTATACCAGAGTTTCTCAACAGCCACAGTGACTTTTAGGGCCAGAGAATTGTGGGGGCTGCTGTCCTAGGCACTATAAGAAGTTGAGCAGCACCCCAGGCCTCTACCCATGAGATGCTGGTAGCACCCCCCTATAGCTATCACAACAAGAAAGCTCTCCAAACATTGCCAAATGCCCTGTGATGAGGAAAATTGCCCCTGGTTAGAACCACCAACCTGAAATGTTGACTTCGTTTTGTACTCTGATTCAGCCTGTTGGCTTCAAAAATTGATGGTTCTGTTTTATTCTTTTTAAGGTTAAGTCTTTTGAGAAGGAAAGGCAAACAGAGAAACATGTGCAGGAGTCTGATCTTATAGACCACGTTTTGCAGAAACTCAGAACTAAAGTCAGTGATGAAAGAACTATCAGGTAACAAAAGCCCAGAAAACCAGTTGTGACTACTTGTAGAACTTCTGTACCTTTATCTTAAACATCAGTTTGATCCTTTTGGGAAAAAAGATACATCAAAATAACTTTTAATGGATCATTCTGTTGCTTTTGAATAGCTCAGCAGTTTAAATATGTAACCCCTGCATAAGAATAATCATAGTTTCAGGGTTTGTTCTTCATAACATATCAGAGAATATTTTATCAATTTGAAAGGCCCAATGGGCCAAAATTATCCTATTTGGCTTTTTAATCAGTACATTTTGGTAGTGTTATGTCAAAGTATTTGAAAGACCTAATATATCCTGGGAGAATGTCATATACTCAAGATGGAAATATAAATTGTTTCAACTCTCTGGATAGGAATTTAACAGAGTTAAAATTGCCTTAAAACTAAAAATTAAAAAGAAATGCCCAGTAATTCTACTTTTAGGAATTTATAGTAAAAATTATTCCATGAGGGTACATATAAAGATGCCTAGCAAGACATTGTTTAATAACAGTTTCAATTTTTTTGGTCTCAGAACCACCTTACACCCTTACAAATTATTTGAGGACACCAAAGAACTTTGTTTATATGGATTATATCTATCAGTAATTTTTTAGAAATTAAAACATTTTTAAAATACTTATTTGAAAATAACAGTAAACTCGAGGCACCTGGGTAGCTCAAGTCAGTAGCTCCAGTCATGATCTTGGGGTCCTGGGATCCAGCCTGTCCTGCTCAGTGGGGAATCTGCTTCTTCTTCTCCCTTTGCCCCTCCCTCCCCCCTCATATGTGCTCTCTCTCTCACACACACAAATAAGTTAAAAATCTTTAAAAAAATAAAATAAATCCATTTTCCAAAACAAAAATGTTGGAAGAGTGACAATTTGACATTTTACAGATAATGCATTGTTCTACATTTTTGTAATTTCTTTAACACTTCAGTAGAAAAAAACAAGATTATCACTATCTGCGTCTGCATTCAGTATGCTTTACTATCATCCATCATACAGTCTCTGGAAAATTCTGTAACCCATTTGTGAAAGGATGACCCAAAAAAGGTAGAGGTTTGGAAGAGGCTTTTTAAATCTGTAAAAAAAGATAAATAACATTTTATATTATGGTGAAAATTGTTTTGACCTTGCAGACCTGTGCAAGGACCTCAGGAACTTCAGAGCTCCCTAGACAACACTTGGAGAATCTCCAACAGTATTACAACACTGATGGGTAGAAAATTGTTTGGATTATAGTTAATACGATGAAATGGTGTATAGCCTTTAAAAAACATGATTCTAGGGGTGCCTGGCTGGCTCTGTCACTAGAGCATGTAGCTCTTGATCTCAGGGTCATGAGTTTGAGGGCCACATTGGGTGTAGAATTTACTTTAAAAAAAAAAAAAAAAAGATTCTTACATAGCTGAATTTATTATTGAAATCTGTCCACGGGTAAGATAAATGATCCTGGTTTTTTCAACCAAAATACATAGCCTACTGTCTGGAATGATATATCAGATTTTTTTAAAAGATTTTTATTTATTTGAGAGAGAGCACAGAGAGAGAGTGAGAGGGAGAAGCAGACTCCACACTGAGCAGAGAACCCGATCCCAGGACCCTGGGATCATGACCTGAGCTGAAGGCAGATGCTTAACTGACTAAGCCACCCAGGTGCCCCCCCAATTTTTAACTATTTTTAACCAGAAATAACTATAGTTCTGGTTAGTGGGATTACAAGGGATCTTAATTATCTTTAAATTTCTATAATTTTCTATAAATGTACAACTTTTAAAAATGTATTTGCTTTATATTTTTATAATATATATGCTTATTTACTATTTACATAATTTTTATATATGCTTATAATCAACAATACTTTTTTTTTTTTGCTTGTATCAATGATTCTTAATCGGGGGACATTTGGCACTGTTTGCAGGTATTTGGGGTAGTTAGAACTGGGGGTGCTACTAGTATCTAGTAGAGACCAGGGATACTGCTAATCATCCTACAGTACACATGAGTGACCCCCCCCAATACCCCCAGCCAAAAATTATCTGGCCCCAAATGCCATAGTGCCAATAGTGAAAAACCTTGGCTTATATAAAATAAACATTCTTACTTTCTTCTCCCTCCCTCACCCCAGGCTCCTTCCCATCTGCACCTAGCTTGAATAAATTCACTGTCAGGCTTTTTCTGAGGAAATAAAATGTTCTAGAAGAACCAGGTATTAGGATTACTGACCTCCAAAAAAGGTAGAGGTTTAGAAGAGAAAACATAAAATACTCCACTAAATTAATAGTACAGACAAACATTATTAAGACACTTAAAAGGCCCAGATGGGATTCAGTTTTAGCAGGGAAAAGTTTAAGATCTCTCTTCCATGTGCATGATTACTTCCCTGTTTTCCCAAGATAGAGTGCTATTGTGTCTCTCAAAGGCTGTAAGCTAATTCAATCTTTAAAGAAATATCCATTCACAGCTTTTGAAAGAATCTTCCATTACTAAATGTTCTCTTGTGGGTGATCACCAAGGTTGCTGCCATAATAAAGGGGCATGCCGATGCTAATATTTCCTTGTATTGTGAGCAGAGCGGAAAGAACACCCATTATAGTTCATTGAAATTAGCCTCTTATGTTGAGCTAGCATTTCAAACATAGCTGAATAAATACAAATGTTGTCTTTGGGCATTTAATTTGAAATGACATTCTTTGTAATTCTTAATGGCTCCTGACCAAAAGCATAATTAAGTTCAAATTTTATTTCTCCCACTAATAACCAATATTTAATTTCTACATTGAATAGGAAAAAAGGGCTCACTTTAAGTTATCTTGTGTTGCTCTACTGACTGTTTTCTAATTGTTTTTTTTTTTGCTTGTTTTTAGAGAAGCTTCTGATAATCTTGCAGTGCAAAATCTGAAGGGGTCCTTTTCTAATGCTTCAGGTATTGACTAATTATAATCTAAACATAATAATGCTCTGTGTGTGTGTGTGTGTTTGCTGCTCTAACTCCTTGTTGCATCAGAAATATATCTTTAAAGTAACAGATAAAATTAATTGTACCAAACAAATGGAATTTCTCTCTATGCTTTTAAACTCACATCCTAGAAGAGGACTAGGAGTTTAGTGATTACTCTAATTGCAGTACAGCTCTGTCTTCCTGCCTTATTTTCACAACCAGTTTAATCTTCCTTTGACTCAGTTTACTGTACAAATTAAATGTGGTTAATTTTCCTGGGAATTTTCCCCACACATAAGATTGAAAGCCAAGAGGGGACAGTGGTGATAGTTAAGTCTTTAGTTTCATCACATCTGCTAGTCTTACTGAAAAAGAAATGTCCCACTTATGTCCACAGGAAGACATATTTGCCTTTTAACAAAGAACTGGGTCTTTTTGGTTTGTTAGCACTAACTTTCTGCCACTGTTAGATTTCAAATACTTTGAGGAATTTAAAGTATTAGAGTTTGAGAGATAGTAAGTTTTATTTTATTTTATTTTTGCTTTAGGTTCATGAGGTTTGGGTGACTTGTATAGAATCCCTGTCTTTGTCCTTTTCTGCTCCCACTCCTACCTGAGAATCTTGACAGAAGCACTGAAACTTCTGGGGGTTAGGGTTCTGGGTTCCTCCAGGTCACGAGCAGCTAGTTGCAGAGATGGAAAACAAAGCCCAGATAGAAATCTAGCCCATAGAATCACAGTAGAGTGGTATTCCTCTATCTCTGCCATCTCTGTGGTGTGTTACAGAAAGTGGGACCAGATAAGACCATAAATTTGGCAACTCTGTTTCAGGTTTGTTTGAAATCCATGGAGCTGCAGTTGTACCCATTGTGAGTGTGATAGCCCCAGAGAAGCTGTCAGCCAGCACTCGGAGGCGATATGAAACTCAGGTACATATACTTTCCTCAGCTTTCTAATGTAAACTACAAAGGAGGAAGAAAACTGGAAAGGACGATAAGAAATGGTTTCCTGGAAAGAGTTTTCTTTGCACTCCCTTAACTTGATAGCTTCTGAAAATTTCATCAACAAGGCATCTCTCTGGTGTTAGGATTCTGCTCCATTTGTCCTCCCGAAGAGGCATCCATGTACATTATAGGCACCTACAAGTATCGTCACTAGAAGCACTGTCAGAATTACTTCATCTAAACAAAGACTTTGTGATTTGGATATAATGACAGAGGGGTTGCCTTGTTTCTGTTCTAAGTAACAGAGCAGGGATGCCTGGGTGGCTCAGTTGGTTGTCTGTCTGTCTTCGGCCCAGGTCCAGATCCTGGGGTAGAGTCCCACATTGGGCTGCTTGCTTAGAAGGGAGGCTGTTTATCTCTCTGCCCGTTGCTCCCCTCGCTTGTATGCTCTTTCTGACAAATATATAAGTAAATAAAATATTTATTGGAAAAAAGAAGTAACAAAGCAGAAGAGAACTATTCCAAGACTTTGGAATGTTTTTGGTATTTGCTATCTGCCTAATTCTGTGTGAAATGCTGCATAAAATTTAAAAGACATGGCATGACCCCAATCCTCAAAGAGTTTGTAACCTTAGAAGCACAGGCATTATATACTTAGAGAACAACAAAAGAGAAGTAACAGAATGCTGCATTAGATACACTGAAAGTGAGTGTTGGACATGGGAACATTGTAGAGATCAGTGTCTGCTTGGATGATAGATGAAGGCTTCCTGGAGCAGGGAATCCCTGAAGTATTTAAATAGGTGGGGAGGAAAGATAGGGCAGTCCTCCGGTTAATGAGCTAAGTCAGGACACTGGCCTCACTTGGGAAGTGGGTATTAGAGAGCAGTCATTATTTAGAAATATGATTAGAGGGGCACCTGGGTGGCTCAGTTAAGTTTTCTGACTCTTGATTTCAGGTCAAGTCATGATCTAAGCGTTGTGAGATCAAGCCCCAAGTCAGGCACCATGCTCAGGGTGGAGTCTCCTCTTTCTTTCAGCCTCTCTGCTTGCTCATGCTCGTTCTCTCAAATACTTTTTTTAATTAACATATAATGTATTATTTGCCCCAGGGGTACAGGTCTGTGGACCATCAGGCTTACACATTTCACAGCACTCACCATAGTCCATACCCTCCCCAATGTCCATAACCCAGCTGCCCTATCCCTGCCTTCTATATCCCCCTAGCAACCCTCACTTTAAGAGTCTCTTATGGTCTGTCTTCAAATAAATGAATCTTAAAAAAAAAAAAATGACTAGATCAAAATAGAAAAGATTAAGTTAGCTCACTTTTATAGCGCACTCTTAGCTGTTTCTCAGTATAGTGGACCGGCAACTCATTTTCACATCTTTGTTCTATGCTCATCCCCTACCATATTTCAGTTCCATGTCCTTATTGCTATCATCTTCCCCTTTTTCCAAATTTAGCTTAATACCAAAATCCCCTTACTTCCACATGCAGTTTCAATGCCCTGAGCTTCTAGGGGTCATTTCAAAGTTATAAAGAAATAAGTAAGTGGATTATTATCAAAACAGGCTTTAGGGGGTGCCTGGGGGGCTCAGTTGTTAAACAGCTGCCTTTGGCTCAGGTCATGATCCCAGGGTCCTGGGATAGAGCCCTGCATTGGGCTCCCTGCTGGGCAGGAAGCCTGCTTCTCTCTCTACCACTCCTCCCTGCTTGTGTTCCTTTTCTTGCTGTCAATTACAAATCTTAAAAAAAAAAACAAAACTATAAAATCTCAGTTGTCCCGAGATCCAGATAGGCTGGGCATTCATCTTTCCAAGTCGTAGATAATCTTTGGAAGCCCTGCTAGGCCTTAGTTTGTCCCTCATGGTTGTTTACTACAATAGGAAATAAAATGGCAAGAACAATGATTTGTGTTGACAGGCTCTGAATTCTGACATGTCTTCTTGTTTAGGTACAAACACGACTTCAGACCTCCCTTGCCAACTTACATCAGAAAAGCAGTGAAATTGAAATTTTGGCTGTAAGTTGCTCTAACGTTTTGAAAACTGCCTGTGTCCCTGTCATCAAAGTCATTTCCTCAGAGGTCAGGGCATTTTTGCTCCCCACGCACAGTTTGGGGATGCAGGCCTTTCATCACTGATGTGAACCACATGTAATCTAAATCTGTAAAAACTGGGGAGAAAATGAAAGGTTTTGTGTTTGTCCTGTATTCTTCATCTGGAAGATGGGGGGGCAGGGGAAGTAAAAACAAGAATCACGATTTTTCTAAAATGTTTCAGACCTTTGCCTTATTAACACATGGAGTATAAGCAGCAGCATGAAGCCTTTGGGGTGTACTGTGAGGACTGGGGCTATCTGTTTGCCAGTGCTGACATCTTACTACTCAATGGTTCATTTATATGTGCTTGATTTGATACAGCACAGTAGCATCCCAGATTGTGTAATCCTGACTCATGTTGCTCCATCCAAAGTGACACCATTGTGACAAGTCAGTATGTGCTGCCTAGGGTCCCCTGACAGATGACATTTTTGTGTATCAACAGGTGGATCTACCCAAAGAAACAATCTTACAGTTTTTATCATTAGAGGTAAGCAAGATGAATTCTTGTGCATTGTGGCCTTTAAAATTCCGAAGCTTTGCTATTATTTTGCCAAAACATAGTTGAAAATGGCATTACTGGGCGCCTGGGTGGCTCAGTGGGTTAAAGCCTCTGCCTTCGGCTCAGGTCATGATCCCAGGGTCCTTGGATCGAGCCCCGCATCAGGCTCTCTGCTCAGGAGGGAGCCTGCTTCCCTTTCTCTCTCTCTCTCTGCCTCTCTGCCTACTTGTGATGTCTGTCTTTAAAATAAATAAATAAAATCTCAAGAAAGAAAGAAAATGGCATTACTTTCTTAGTGATACTAAATATTTTTCGAGCAGTTCCAGAAATTTACTTAACATTGTTCCTTTTATGTGACATAGATATTACTAAACAACTAAATCAGATTTTGAGAGAATCATAATTTTCTAGTGACTTTCAAATTTCAGAGATTAACATCTTACACATTTACTTTATGTCAGGCTCTGGCAGGCCTTACTCTAAGCATTTTTCAAATATTAATTCATTTAACCATAACAAGCTCAAGAGGTAGGTACTGTTATCCCCATTATATAAACAAACAGAAGCAGAAGGATTTTACATTTTATGGAGAATGGAAGAAGAGATATTAAGTATCTTGTTCAACGTCAACCTACTAGTAACGCTAACAGAGCCAAGATTTGAACTTAGGCTAGGGGAATCTATATTCCTAACCACCATACAATGCTGCCTCAAGACCTTCATTTCAACTAGGGAAGGATATATAGAACTAGAACTACATGAAAAATATTTTTGTAAAAATTAAGTTAAGTCATTAGATATATTTAAAACTTTTATGGGTAGCACAGAAAACAAATAATCCAATTAAAAAATGGGCAGAATATATGGACAGACGTTCTTCTAAAGAATAAATACAGATGGCCAACAGACAGATGTATAGATGTTCAACATCAGGGAGATACAAACTAAAACTACAGTGGGATATCACTTCATATCTGTTAGAATGGCTAAAATCAACAAGGCAAGAAACAACAAGTGTTGGAGAGGATGTGGAGAAATAGGAACCCTAATGCAGTTGGTAGGAATACAAACTGGAAAGTTAAAAATGGGGCGCATAGGTGGCTCAGTCCGTTAAGCATCTGCCTTCAGCTCAGGTCATAGCCCTGAGACTGAGCCCTGCATCAGGATCCCTGCTCAATGGGGAGCCTGCTTCTCCTGGTCCCTCCGCCTGCTGCTCCCCCTGTGTGTGCTCCCCGCCTCCGTCAAATAAAATCTTAAAAAAAAAAAAGTTAAAAATGGAGCTACTCTGCAGTCCAGTAAATGCACTACTAGGTATTTATCCAAAAAATACAAAACACTAATTCAAAGAGATACATGCACCCTTATGTTTATAGCAGCTTTATTTACAATAGCCTAATTACAGAAGCAGCCCAATGTCTACCAATAAATGAATGACAAAGATGTGGAGGGATGGGTGTGTGTGTGTGTGTGTGTATGTGCGCGCGTGCGAGCAGAACATAATGGAAAATTCAGCCATAAAAAAAAAAAAAGAAAGAAATCGTGCCATTTCAACAACATGGATAAAGCTAGAGAGCAGAATGCTAAGTGGAATAAACCAGAGAAAGACAAATACCAAATGATTCCCCTTTTATGTGGATTTTAAGAAACAAAGAAAATGAGCAAAGAAAAAAAGACAAACCAAGAAACACTCTTAATTATAGAGACTAAACTCTATAATTTAGAGGGGGGGATGGGTAAAATAGGTGATGGGGATTAAGGAGTACACTTCTCATGATGAATATGGAGTAATGTACAAAAAACTGTTGAATCACTCTATTGTACAGCTGAAACTAATGATACTATATGTTAACCATAATGGATTTAAGAAGTTTTTAGTGGGTAACCTTTTTATCAAATAGCCTAGTAACTTTAAAAAATCTGAGTAAGTATTCTTAATAGCAAAGATAACGAATTATAATTACAGCTATAGATGATTTTTTTTAATATCCTATTAAATACCTTTTTTGCTTATCTGGAGCATTTAGTCAGATTTGCTCCAGAACTGACATTTTATACACCTTCTGATGTCATCTTATAAATGGGCATATATGCCACTGTGCTTGCAATTACGACTTTATGATCCACTCAGGTGGAGGTGCACATAGATGGTACTTCCGTTTTCCACAAAATAAATGGGCAGAAATAACTGGTCTAAAGGTACAGTAGCACACTGTGGCTGAAGCACTGAGCTAATTGGGATCAAATAAGGAATCTTGTTGTAAAAAAAATTGATGCTTCAAAGGAAGAACCCCAGCAGTCGACCCACTGGTTCTGTCTATAACTGGTATTTTTTTCAGTACACTTAAAGGGGGAATGGCAGTGGCATTTCATCAGTGACCCAGGAAAAGCCAGTTAATAAACGTTAGTAGCTGTATTAAGTCTTATCTATTTTTCCTAGTGGGATGCTGATGAACAGGCATTTAACACAACTGTGAAGCAGCTGCTGTCACGCCTGCCAAAGCAGAGATACCTCAAATTAGTCTGTGATGAAATTTATAACATCAAAGTGGAAAAAAAGTAAGTTATTGCTAAGGTATTACAGGTGTCAGTATGGGTTAAAACTCAAGGGATTTAAAGTGACACATTTTATTGTCTTGTTGAGGGTTGATGGCTGATAAACCATTGTTAGAACTGCACCTGATAATCAGTAAATCTTGTTCAGGACTGCAATCACAGTCACAATTTGTCAATAACAAAACTCAGTACTGCCAGGAGTAGCTGTCCCAATTACAATTTTCGTCACCCAGGCAACTTCAAGCAGTGTCTACATTAAAGGGAACTGCTGTGACTGCTTTGCTGTAGGTCCTCACGTGGGAATGCCAGTCATTCATGTTACCATCTGCTTAAAAGGCAACAAGAAAACCTGTGAAGTGTTTTATGTAGGGCCTTACATACAGACCCATGCCACTCAAAGCTTCTGTAACATATCATTTTTTTAATCACTAGCCTTCCATCTTTTTTTTAAACAAAACTTACAGTTAAGTGTTCTAAAAAAATTTTAAGTTTGTTCTTCATCCATTATATTGATCCTACCTTTTCTCTTTTGCAGGGTATCTGTATTATTCCTGTATAGCTACAGAGACGACTACTACCGAATCTTATTTTAATCCTAAAGAATGGTCATTATCTTGTTCTAAGATAGGAGCTTATCCTATGAAATGTTGTACATTCATTGTAATTTTAACTTTACATTGTAAGAAGCTGCCCTACAAAGTTGAGCTTTGTAAGTTTTTCATATGTAATATATAAATTTATCTTTTTTAATATAATAAATGCTTTCATATACCTGCTGCTTTTGAGTTGCAAATCTGTTAACACTGAAGGCTTTGTGGCACTAGAACACAAAATAGCCCTGTTTTTTCCCCTTAATTCTAATTACTAAGGAAGTGCCCAAGCCACCCCCAATAAATCAACCCCAAAGGTCCAAATCAAGACACACAGTAATTAAAGCAGCAAAAAGTAGTAGTGAAGAGAATTTTAAAGTAGCAAGAAAAAACAGTTACTACAGGGAAACCCTGTAAGGCCATCAGCTAATTTCTCAGCAGAAACTTTCAGCAGGAAGGAGTGCCATGATAAATTCAAACTGCTGAAAGAAAAAAGCCTGCAGCCAAAAATACTCTATCCAGCAAACCTAACACTCAGAAGAGAAGGATACAGAGTTTCTCAAATAAAAGTTAAACACATGACCACTAAATCAGCCCTATAAAAAGTGTTAAAGATCTTTGACTCAGTGGACAGAAAAAAATCATAGTAGCCACAAGAAAAGTACAAAGCACCAAAGCAATAAAATTAAGTATATCTGTAAAAATTAGTCAAGGAAGAACAAACAACAAAAAGGATGTAAAGTATGACACCATACACTTAGAAATGCAGTCGGGAGAAAAGAAAAGAACAGGTCAATCTTAAGTGAACATCAACTTTTAGACTGCTATATACTTATGAAGTTAGATACTAACCTAATGGCTAACACAAATTAAAAATCAGTAATGGATATCCAAAAAATAGAGAAAAGAATACCACTAAGGAAAGCCTGCAAACCATGAGAGCAGAGAGCAAGAGAGGAAAGAAACCAAGAACTACAAAAACAACCATAAAATAAGTAACAAAACCATACACAAAAATAAATTCAAAATGGTTGAAAAGACCTAAATGTAAGACAGGAAACCATCAAAATACTAAAGGAGAAAACAGGCAGCATTTCTGACCTCAGCCATAGCAACTTCTTCCTAGACACATCTCCAGAGGCAAGGGAAACAAGCAAAAGTGAACTATTGGAACATCATCAGAATAAAAAGCTGTATAGTGAAGGAAACAAACTAAAAGGCAACCAACAGATTGGGAGCATAAGACATACTGGATAAAGGGCTAATATCCAGAAATATAAAGAATTTAACAAAACACCCCAAAAGTAATCCAGTAAAAAAAGGTGCAGAAGACATAAACAGACGTTTCTTCAAAGATCTACAAATGGCTAACAGATGCATGAAAAAATGTTCAACATCGCTCATCATCAGGGAAATAAAACCACAATGAGATACTACCTCACACCAGTCAAATGGCTAAAATTAACAACTTAGGAAACAACGGATGTTGGCAAGGATGCAGAAAAAGGAGAACCCTTTTGCACCGTTGGTGGGAATGCAAACTTGTGCAGCCACTCTGGAAAACAGTATGGAGGTTCCTCA
Organism: Mustela putorius furo; assembly: GCF_011764305.1. Classification (NCBI taxonomy): domain Eukaryota; kingdom Metazoa; phylum Chordata; class Mammalia; order Carnivora; family Mustelidae; genus Mustela; species Mustela putorius. Next base: position 7,096,748 of record NW_025422047.1, read on the forward strand.
AAAAAGTTAAAAACAGAACTATACTATGAACCAGCAATTGCACTACTAGGTATTTATCCAAAGGATACAAAAATGCTGATTTGAAGGGGCACATGCTCCCCAATGTTTAAAATAGCTTTATCAACAACAGCCAAATTATGGAAAGAGCCCAAATTTCCATCGACTGATGAATGGATAAAGAAGATGTGATATATATACACAATAGAGTATTATTTAGTCATCAAAAAATGAAATCTTGCCATTTGCAACACTGTGGATGGAACTAGAATGTATGATGCTAAGCAAAGTCAAAGACATATATCATGATCTTACTCATACATGGGATTTAAGAAACCAAACAAATGAACATAGGAGAAGAGAAGGAGAAATAAAAACAGAGAGGCAGGGAAACCCTAAGTGACATTTTAAAAAAAGATTTGAGAGTGAGAGAGCATGGACACAAGTTGGGGGAAGGGCAGAAGAGGAAGAAGCAGACTCCCTGGTCAACCGGGAGCCTGACGTGGGGCTGAATCCCTGGACTCCAGGATCATGACCTGAGCCAAAGGCAGATGCTTAACGGACTGAGCCACCTAAGTGTCCCAAACCATAAGTAACTCTCAACTATAAAGAACAAACTGAGGGTTGTGGGTGGGGAGGGGAGTGGGGGGGTGGACTAAATGGGTGGTGGGCATTAAGGAGGGCACTTATGATGAGCACTGGGTATTATATGTGAGTAATGAATCACTAAATTCTCCTGAAACCAATACTACACTATATGTTATCTAACAAATTTAAATAAAAGTAAGTCACAAAATGACACTAAGTACAAAACTATCAAAAATTACTTTGCAAATGGACTAAATGCTCCAATCAAAAGACAAAAGGTGATGGATAAAAAAGTAAGACCCATCTACATGTTGACTATAAGACACTCATTTCAGTCCCAAAGACACCTGCAAACAAAGTGAAAGGATGAGAAAGCATTTATGCAAATGGAAGTGAAAAGAAAGGAGGGGCGGGGTGTTGCAATCCTTATATGGGACAAAATAGACTTTAAAATAGAGTATTATGGTACCTGGGTTACACCTGTGTTATTAATTGTCTGACTCTTGGTCTCGGCTCAGTTCATGATCTCAGGGTCATTAGATGGAGCCCCACACTGAGCACTGCATTAGATGGACTAAATGCATCTGGGGTCTGTGCTTAGCACATAGTCTTCTTGGTATTCTTGCTCTCTCTCTCTCTGCCTCAGTCCCTCCCCACAATCCCACAGTCTCTCTCTCTCAAATAAATCCTGGGGTGCCTGGGTGGCTCAGTTGGTTAAGTGTATGCTTTTGCCTCAGGTCATGATCCCAGGATTCTGGGATCAAGCCCTGCATCAGGCTCCCCATACCTGCTTCTCTCTCTCCCTCTGCTGCTCCCCTGCTTGTGCTCCCTCTGTCAAATAAATAAATAAAATCGTAAAAAAAAAAAGTCTTTAAAAAAATAAAAATAAATGAAAGACTTTAACAAGAGATGAAGAAGGGCACTACATAATAATAAAGGGACAATCCAACAAGAGAACATAACAATTAAAACTCTTTATGCACCCAACATGGAAGCACCCAAATACTTAAAGCAGGCAGTAAATAAAGGAAGTAATCAAGAATAAATAATACAGTAACAGTCGGGGACTTTAACACCCCACTTATATCAAAAGATATATCATCTTAGGAGAAAATCAAGGAAACTGGTTTTCAATGATACACTGGACAAGACGGATCTAACAGATATATTCTGAACATTCCATTATAAAATAGCAAAATACACATTCCATTCAAGTGCACATGGAACACTCTCCAGAAGAGATCACAAATCAGTCCACTAAGCAAGCCTCAAGTAAGTTATACCATGCATCTTTTCCAATCACAATGCTATGGTACTAGAACTCAACCACAAGGAAAAAATCTTCCTGGAAAGAGGGACACCTGGGTGGCTCAGTAGGTTAAACATCTGCCTTTGGCTTAGGTCATGATCCCAGGGTGCTGGGATTAATACCCACATCGGAATTCTTGCTCCGTGGGGAGCCTGCTTCTCCCTCTGCCTGCTGCTGCCTGCTTGTGCTTGCTCTCTGGCAAATAAATAAATAAAATCTTAAAAAAAAAAAAAAAAAGTCTGGAAAGAGCACAAATACACAGAGGTTAAATAAGATGTTACTCAACAGTGACTGGGTCAACCACAAAAATCAAAAAGGAAATAAAAAAAATACATGGAAACAAATGAAAGTGAAAATACAATGGTTCAAAATCTTCAGGATGTGGCAAAAGCAGTTCTAAGAGGGAAGTTTATAGCAAGAGGTCTACATCGAGAAGCAAGAAAAATCTCAAATATAAGCTTATACCTAAAGGAGCTAGAGAGAATCAACAAAACCCCAAAGTAGTATTAAAGGGAAATAATAAAGATTAGAGCAGAAATAAACAGAAACAAACAATAGAAGGAATTAATGAAATCAGGAGCTTATTCTTTGAAAAGATAACAAAATTGATAAACATTTCGCCAGACTCACAAAAGAGAGACTCCAAAAGCAGAAATGAAAGGAGAAATAACAACTGACGCCACAGAAATACAAAGAATTATAAGGCAATACTATGAAAATTAAATGCCAACCAATTAAGACAACTTAGAAGAAATGTATACATTTCTAGAAACATATAACCTCCCAAACTGAATCAGGAAGAAACAGAAAATTCAAACAGGTCAATTACCAACAATGAAATTAAATCAGTAATCAAAAAAACTGAATGTGGGGCACCTTGGTGGCTCAGTTGGTTAAGCATCTGACTCTTGATCTCAGTCAGGTCTTGATCTTGTTTTGAGTTCAAGCCCCCATTGGGCTCCCTGTTAGGCGTGGAGCATACTTAAAATGAAACAAACAGAACACTACAAATAAAGAGAACTACAGGCCAATATCTCTAATGAACACAGATGTTAACATCCTCAACAAAATATTAGCAAACTGAATCCAACAATATATATATTTTTAAATATTTTATTTATTTATTTGTCAGAGAGAGAGAGAGAGAGCGCGCGAGAGCACATGCACAAGCAGGCAGAGTGGCAGGCAGAGGCAGAGAGAGAAGCAGGCTCCTTACCGAGCAAGGAGCCCGATGCGGAACTCAATCCCAGGACCCTGGGATCATGACCTGAGCTGAAAGCAGCAGCTTAACCAACTGAGCCACCCAGGCATCCCTAACAACATATTTTAAAAAATCATTCACCACAATTAATGGGATTTATCCCTTGGATGCAAGAGTGGTTCAGTATGCATAAATCAACCAATGTGATACATCACATCAACAAGAGAATGAATAAAAAACGCATGATCATTTCAACAAATGCAGAAAAAGCATTTGACAAAGTACAACATCCATTTATGATAAAAATTCTCAACAGATTCAACAGACTACATTGAGGGAACATACTTCAACATAATGAAGGCCATATATGAAAAACCCACAGCAAACATCATGCTCAATTGTTGAAAACATGAGAGATTTCCTCTAAGGCCAGGAAAAAGACAAGGATGTCTGCTCTCACCACTTTTATTCAACTTAGTACTGGAAGTCCCAGTTACAGCAATGAGACAGAAAAAGAAATAAAAGGCATCCAAATTTGTAAGAAAGTAAAACTTTTTTAAGAAGCTATTTTATTTATTTAGAGAAAAGCATACAAGCAGGGGATGGGTTTAAGGGGAGAGGGAGAAGCTGACTGCTGAGGAGGGAACCCGATGTGGGGCTCAATTCCAGAACCCCAGAATCATGACCTGAGCTAAAGGTAGACATTAATGAACTGAGCCACCCAGGAACTCCAAGAAAATAAAACCTTATACACTACTTGCAGATGTCATGATACTACTATATAAAGAAAATGATAAAGACTCCACAAAAAAAAGCTATTAAAACTGATTAATGAATTCAGTAGGTAGCAGAATACAAAAGCAACATACAGAAATCCATTGCATTTCTATTACCTTTATACTAACAATGAAGTAGCAGAAAGAGAAACTTAAAAAAAAATCCCATTTACAATTGCACCAAAAATTACAAAATACCTAGAAATAAACTTAACCAAGGAGATCAAAGACCTATACTCTGAAAACTATAGAACACTAATGAAAACTGAAGATGACATACAAAAAAATTTAAAGATATTCTGTTTATGGATTGGAAGAACAAATATTAAGATGTCCACACTACCCAAAGCAATTAATGCCATCTCTATCAGAATACCAACAACATTCTTCCCAGAACTAGAACAAATAATCCTAAAATTTGAATGGAACCATAAAAGAAACCAAAATAGCCAAAGCAATATGGAAAAGAACAAAAACAAATGGGACATACCACAATCTCAGATTTCAAGATACACTTACAGAGCTGTAGTAATCAAAACAGTATAGTACAGACACTACAGACATACAGATCAATGGAACAGAAGAGAGAGCCCATTAATAAACCCATGACTATATAGTCAATTAATCTTTGACAAAGGAGGCAAGAATATGCAATGGGGAAGTCTCTTCAGCAAATGGTATTAAGAAAAATGGCCACTTTCTTACATCTTCCAAAAATAAACTCAAAATGGATTAAGAACCCTAACTATAAGACGTGAAACCACAGAAGTCCTAGATGAGAGCACAGCTAGTAATTTCTCTGACATCTGCCATAGCAACGTTTTTTTAGATGTCTCCTGAGGCAAAGGAAACAAAAGCAAAAAGAAACTATTGAGACTACATCAAAATATAAAGCTTCTGCACAGCAAAGGTAACAATTAACACTACTAACAAGAGAACCTATGGAATGGGAGAAGGTATTTGTAAATGACATATCAGATAAAGGATTAGTATCCAAAATATATAAAGAGCTTACATAACACCAAAAACCCAAATAATCCAATTAAAAATGGACATAAAACAGGAACAGACATTTCTCCAAAGAACAGATGGCCAACAGACATATTAAAAATGCTCAACATCAGTGGCACCTGGGTGGTTCAGTTGGTTAAGTGTCTGCCTTTGATTCAGGTCATGATGTTGGGGTCCTGGGATTGAGCCCCACATCGGGCTCCCTGCTCTGCCGGGAGTGTGGTTTTTCCCTCTCACTCCCTCTCTGTGCTGTTTCTCTCAAATAAATAAAATCTTAAAAAACAAAACAAAACAAAAAAAACCCTCAACATCACTCATCATCAGGGAAATGCACATTAAAACCACAATGAGATATGTTATCACCTCCAACCTGTCAGAATGGTTAAAATCAAAACCACATTGTGTTGGGCAATGATGTGGAGAAAAAAAACCCTCATGCACTGTTGGTGGGAATGTAAAGTTTTCTACACTGTAGAAAACAGTATGAAGTTTCCTCAAAAAATTAAAAAGAACTGCCATATGATCCAGTAATTCACTACTGGGAATTTACCCAGAGAATACAAAAACACTAATTTGAAAAGATAGAAAAGATAGATGAACCCCTAGGCTTATTGCAGCATTATTTACAATAGGCAATTATGGAAGCAGCCCAAGTGTCCATTGGTAGATGAATGGATAAAGTGGTATAAATATACACCATGGAATATTACTCAGCCATAAAAAAGAATGAAATCCTATCATTTGCAACATGGATGGAGCTAAAGAGTATAATGCTAAGTGAAATAAGTCAAAGAAAGATATATACCATATTCTTTTTTTTTTTTTAAAGATTTTATTTATTTTTATGGCGACAGAGATCACAAGCACGCAGAGAGGCAGGCAGAGAGAGAGGAGGAAGCAAGCTCCCCACTGAGCAGAGAGCCCAATTCGGGGCTGATCCCAGGACGCTGGGATCGTGACATGGGCTGAAGGCAGAGGCTTTAACCTGCTGAGCCACCCAGGTGCCCCAGCCATATTTTTATACTCCCATGCAGAATTTAAGAAACAAAACAGACCAAAAAGAAAAAGAAAAGAAAAACCAAAGAGACTTAACTATATGAACAAACTGATGGTTACCAGAGGAGAGGTTGGTGGGGAGATGGGTGAAATAGTTGAAGGGGATTAAAAATTCACTTATCCTGATGAGCACTGATAGAATTGCTGAATCACTATGTTGTACACCTAAAATTACTGTAACACTGTATGTTAACTATACTGGCATTTAAAAAAATGTATCATTTGGAAGCAGGATACCGGCACTTAAAAAAAATTTCAATAACCCATTTTGCAAACCTGCTCTCTTGAAAAAAGTAAAATATTCTTTTTCCCCCTCCCACAAAAAAAAATACCCAAATCAAAGGGCTTATCAGCACCACAATCTAACCAACTGAGCTAAGGGGGGGGGCCTTTTAATCAAAGGGCTTAAAGAAATGCAGTATTATATTTAACTTGGAATCATTATTTCTGCTGATTCTGTAATGGGCTTATCCTTAAGGTGATTAAGCAAAGTCTCACTTGGCTACGTGACTCATTCAAATCTGCAAAAGAAACGATGTTAAATTACACAGCCAGTTGGGAAGAATACAACTTTTTATAAAAGTGTGGGTTGTTTTTTTTTAAAGATTTTATTTGAGGGGCACCTGAGTGGTTCAGTCGGCTAAGCATCTGCCTTTGGCTCAGGTCATGATCCTGGGGTCCTGGGATCGAGCCCCACATAAGGATCCCTCTCCTCCCTGCTTGTGCTCTCTCAAATAAATAAAATCTTAAAAAAAAAAAAATTTATTTGAGAGACAGAGTGCATGAGTTGGGGAGAGGGCTACGCGGAGAGGGAGAGGCACAGAATATCAAGCAGATTCTGCACTAAGTGCAGAGCCCACCATGGGGCTCAATCTCACAAGCCTGAGATCACAACCTGAGCTGAAACCAAGAGTCTGACACTTAAACTAAGCCACCCATGCACCCTAAACTGTCAGGTTTTAATACCAATAACCTAGAACATAGGGTAAAGGCTATTCATAATCCTAACACTCCAGAATGAGTAATTATTACCAGAAACTATTCACAGAGGGTAGGAAAAGTAATAAATAACAAATGGTCACTGCAGATAAATACAGGTTTAATGATCCATTGTTCTTCACACAGATGGCTACAGAGACTTTATAATCCCAGGATACACAACCATACAACAAAGACCAATCAGCCAATTCTCAAATAAACTCGGCTTCTTACAACTATCCTATAAACACTGCAGCCTTTCTTCCATCCAAAATGACACTCATCTCACATGAAAAGTTATTATGGGGGAACCAGAAACCTAGATTTGTGGCCAAAAGTAAAAACCAAAGAAAAAATAGTAATTCGGTGGTTAGTTGGTGAAAGATGGATATCTGGTGCCCTTCACTGTGCTGCTTTGCTCTTCTTACTCTTGCTCTTTTTGTCCCTCTTCTTCAGCCCATCCATGTTAGCTCTCAATAGATTTGAGTAAGCCTAAAAGACACACAGCACGAACTTAGTGGGAAGAATTGTAAATTGTGGAGCAGCCGCCCCATTTCCATAATAAGTTTAGAGTAGTCAATATCACAAAGCCTACCAACCTGATAAAGCATATAATACGATGGAACGATTGTATCCTATGCATAATGGTGTAAAAGGAAAACAAACTCACATTACAGCGGCTTCTGACATTCTTCAACCAAAAAGGGAAAACTATAGGCAACTTCTTGTTTAACTATACTGTAGGAAGAATGTACCTGAAGCCGAATGCAAAATCTACCTTAAAATACCAGTGTTGAAAGTAAAACTCGGACCCTGGCAGCTTTTACTCAATGTATCAGCAAAACATAAGAAATACCATACTTAACCCAGTGTTCAATTTTGTGCTCACTCTTACTTGAGAAAGGGCATATAAGGAACACCAGAAACTCACCATCTGAAACTTGTTCACTTCTTTGGAGCTCACCTGGAAAAGGGAAAGAAAAGAAAGGTGCACCCCTATTACGCATATAGGAATCCTCTGTCTCACCCCAGGAATAACTCAAAAGCCTCATTAAACATCATAATCTTTAAAATATATCTTTCCAACTTTAGGGATCATAATATACTAACAGCTATTCTTCTACTCCACTTTACTTGGAGGAAGAAGCAGAGCAACTCAGCACTTTTTTCCACATGAGAATTGTACCAAGAAGGGAAAGAGGCAGAAAGGGGCTCCTAAAGCTAAGTTTCTCACCTCTGCAGTTTTTTGACACACATGGCACTTTTCTTCCTGGATTCCAGAGATTTCAGAAAACTTCATTTTAATCTTTTGTGCAAGATATATTTAAACTACTCCCACCCCATTTTATTTTAAACCCACCTTCTATTAATTCAAGCCTATTTAAGCAAAATGCAAGCCACCACAAGAGAAATTCTATCTACTTCTGAAGATTCCTAAGGTTTCCACATTTCATAATACCCAAGTTCGTTTTTTAAAAACCACATAAATTTGGGGTGCCTGGGTGGCTCAGTCAGTTAAGCACCTGCCTTTGGCTCAGGTCATGATCCCTGGGTCCTGGGGATTGGCCCTGCGTCGGGCTCCCTGCTCAGTGGGTACCCTCGTTCCCCTGCTACTCTGCCTACTTGTATTCTCTATCTCTCTGTCAAAAAAAAAAAAAAAAAAAAAAAAAAATCTTAAAAAAAAAATAAATAAAACCACCTAAGTTTGCTTTATTTTAAAAGTCCTCTCAAGATAACTGGCAAAGGGAGACTTATCAACTAATTACGGTCTACATTCTCATGAATGTCCTGTCCTGATGTGATTGAAGAGCAGTCTGGTTCTGCCCCAGAAAAGTAAAGAAGTATTCACTCAGAATCCAGAAAGTCTATTGCTTTGCCACATTCAACCTCCACCTTGAAAGAGACCACTAGGGCCATTGACTAAATCCATATGCTCTCTGTTAGTAGCAAGCCTAACATACAGCTACATGTTTGCTGTTGTCAACCACAAATTCAAGCCAATTATCAGCTTACAAGTAAAATCATCTGGTACCAAGAAACTGTTCATTGAAGGCCCAATACAGTTAAGAGAATTAGGAATCAACTATTTATGCCAAATGCTCCTTACAATGCCACTGTGTATAAGGATTGATATGTTCATTTTATTTCCACAAAAACTTCAGTAGAACCAAAGAGTATTTGACTTCAATTTAATTTTGCTTTAATTTCCTACTACTGGGGTCACAAAAGGTGGCCCTGATCCTGAAACATGTGGGGAGCTACACTAGCCTTTATTCAAAGCAAAAGCAAAAACCTGGTTCAGATATGCCTATCCTAAGTTCAGTTCAAATCTTCTAACTTCAAAATTGTACTGTCAGGACTCCAACTCACCACAGTGCTGATCTTCTTTTTCCCATCAGTAGCTCTTAACAGACACTTGTTGTCTGAGGGCTCAAAGCCCTCTACAGAACCCTTCCTTGGAATGGGTTTAGTTCGACCATCATCTGCATGAAAAACACATCCTGATGAACACAGCCACTAAACGCTAACAGGTAGACAGGATGTTAATAAGTAGTAGATAAAACCTAAAATTCATCTCCACTGCTCTAGATCTGTTAACTACATCACACTTGGCCAAACCTTGGGAAACTACTTGTTATTTCAATGACGGGAACATCGTAACTGCAAAGCAGATGATAGCTCATTAATGGCGTGGGTTTGGGACCCTTGACATCCCCCCCCCCCTCAAAAAGTCCCCTCTGACTGGAGCACACTGTAACCAGAATCAGCCTGGGTGGCTACATGCTGGGGGTCGACAAGCACCACAATCCCTAATGCTCCGGTTACCCAGCCCTGAATGCGCCCAGTACAGGAGGAGGAAGGTTGGGGAAGGCGGGGAAGCGCCTCAAACAGACTCCACCCTCGGCTCCCGACACTGGGCACCCTGGGACACCGGGCACCCCGGCCGAGGCCTCGCTCGGCCTCCCAAATTCCTTCTGGCCTTCCCGCGTCGACAGCTGCTTACACTTCTTCAGGGTGATGAACACGCTGCCCGACAACCGGCACTTCTGAAACAGTCTGGTCAGCTCCGTCAGGAACTGGAACACAAGCCGGGACCCGTTAGGCAGTCCCAAATCCTCGCCCCGTCAAGTCCCAGTCCCTCCCACAGCAGGCGGCAGAGGTCCCCAGCTAAGCCCCAAACATCCGTCCCTCAGCCGGCCCGCTCCGGCTCTACCTGCTCGCTCTCCAGGAGCACCATCCCGGCGTCGCTAGCTCCCCGCCGTCAGCATAAGGCCCAAGTAATTGGAGCCGGAAGCTCCGCCCAAAGTGGGCGGGACTTCCGGTATTAGATTGACACTCTCTTCCACCAGTCCCTACCTCCACCCTCTCCTCTCCCTCCTCCAACGCCTGCGCTCTGGGACGCCCCCGCCTCCCACACAGACTACCCAGCTGTAGGGCCCTCGAGCCGCCAGATATTTCAACAACTTAGAAGTTGTTTTACGCGGGTCAGTGTCAGGGAGCGAGAGGGCGCGAAAGAGGGCTTTGATGGAGACCTGTGGTATATTCCGCTGCATGTTGGGCAAATTACCTAACAGCGCAGTGCTCCCATTTCCTCAGCCTGTGATAACGGTATCCGATGCAGAGTATGGTTGTAAAGAGAAAATGAATTTAACACCTGGAATAGTGCCTGGCACACAGAAGGTACTCCATAAGCATCAACTGTCTTTGTTATTGTTGTTTCCATTTTCATGTCATCATTATACAAAGTTCCCATGGCGGTTCTTTGAACTATCTCCTCTGACCAGGCCAGGTCTCCTAAATAAAGGGTGACCCCCAGCTCTAGCAATAGGAACTGGAGCCCGGTCGTTTCACCTCTGCATTCAGGCAGGAGACCTGCATTCCAGGCCCTGCTCTGCCAGTAGCCATCGTGAACCGCTAACCGTAAACCCTAGGACCCCTGGAAAGTCAAGCATTAAGCGTGCAAGGGGTTTTTACTGAGGGTCTCTTGGCTTAAGCCAGACACTGTTGTAGAGACCGGATACAGCAGGCTAAGCGAAGTTCCTGGTTTCCTGGAACTTGGGTTAGAGAAATGGGCAGGAAATAATGATAGCTTCAGATAATGATGAACGCTGTGAAGACAACTGGGTGATACAAATGAGAGAGAGAGGTTGCCGTCTGGGAAGGTCTCTTAGAGGAGAACTTGGAGCCAAAAGCTAAAGGGACCAGCCATTCAAAGATTTGGGGATGGAGTTTCGGACACAGGAAATGCCTAGAACAAAGGCCCCAAAGGGGAAACAAGTTGCTCTGGGTCCACAAGGAGGAGTGAAGGACTGTGGAGAGGTTGGAGAGGTAGCGGATATCCAGCTCATCTGAAGGGCACGTGGGTAGGGTAAGTAAGAGAAGCTTCTTGTTACGGAAGTTTTAAAGAGGACAGTGACAATCTAATTTACATTTTAAAAGTGCCCCTCCCCTCCAATCTGTGGTGTGGAGAATGCACTGTAGAATGACAAAGCAGGAAATGGGGAAACCAATTAGAGGGTTGTATACCTATTGCTAATCACCACAAACTTAATGGCTTAAAACAGCATGAATTTGTCCTTTTGTATGTCTGGAAGTCAGAAATCTAAAATCAATGTGTCTGCAGGTTTTCACTGTGTCTGAAAGCTTCCGAGTAAAAATCTGTTTCATTGTCCTAGAAGAAGTCACTTTCATTCATTTGTTTTTGGCCCCTTCTTTCCATCATTACAACCTCTTCTAGTCCATCTCCTACTACTGTGATTCTACTGCCTCCCTCTTATAGGGACCTTGTGATTACACTGGGGTTAGATGATTTCCCCATCTCAAGATCCTTAATTTTATCATAACTGCAAATTCCTCTCTCTCTTTTTTTTTTCTAAGATTTTATTTATTTCTTTGACAGGGCAAGAGAGCACAAGCAGGGGGAGTAGAAGAGGGGGGAGGGAGAGGGAGAAGCAGGGAGCCAGCCCTAGGGATGATCCTTGGATCTGCTCAGATCATGTGCAGAGCCAAAGGCAGATGCTTTACTGACTGAGCTACCCAGGCGCCCCTGCAAATTCCTTTAAACATGTAAGGCAGCATATTCATAGATTCCCTGTATTGATACATAGACACCTTGGCTGGGTGGGAGGGGCTACCACAGAGGTTACTGCAGAAGTCCAGGTGCTAGCACCTTTGCAATCAGAATAGGGTGTACTTTGATGTAGCATCAAGAGGACTCATGCAAAATTGGATGTGAACATTAAAAGGAAAAAAAAAATCGGGAATGACTCAAAGGTTTTTGATTTGAACCACTGGGTGGATGGTCGTGCCATCTAAGATAGGAAAGACCTGGGAAGTAAAAAGCTTTGGAAGAAGACTAAAAGTTTTGTTTTCGTCATGTAATATCTGAAATGCATGTTACATATTCTTTTAGGATTCCCAGACCCAATTCCAGTGTCAATAGGGCAATGGAAGGTTGCCACATACACAACACCAAGAAATTCTGACACTACCCAAAGATAGTATCAGAATCCACAGGTTACGGCTTTAGTCATGTAAGACTGCCCCCTGACCTCCCACTTCCAGTGCTAATCACTAGCCCAAAGGTTCCAACGATCTCCATCTTAGATTGGATTAATTTGCTATAGCAGGTCACAGAACTCGGGGAAACACATTTATCAGTTTATTAAAGGATATGATAAATGTTAATAACAAGATATCCTGTTTACCTTTATGGCTCTGAGGTATTTTCAGTAATTGTGGATGAAGAGCAAATCTGTCTGAGAAATATATTTTGGTCATCTGAATGACCAAATATATATTTCTTTTAAATCATTACATTGTACATGTCCAAGTGGGATTATCAAATGAGTGGCTGAATATACAAGTTTGTAATTCAGCAAAGAGGTCAAAGTTATACATAAAAACTGGGGAGTATGGGGTGCCTGGGTGGCTCAGTCATTAAGCGTCTTCCTTCTGCTCAGTTCATGATCCCAGGGTCCTGGGATCAAGCCCCACACCAGGCTCCCTGCTTGACAGGAAGCCTGCTTCTCCTTCTCCCACTCCCTCTGCTTGTGTTTCCTTTCTTGCTGTGTCAAATAATAAATAAAATCTTTTAAAAAAATAGAAATTTAAAAAAACAAACAAACTGGGGAGTCATCTTCATTTGTCATGAGACTAGAACAGATGGGAAGAGTCTGGTGAATTCCCCCCACCCCCCGCCATAGGCCTGCCAGCACAAAACCACTCTACGATGACAACCACTATGAACAGCCTCTAGAAAGCCCTGGTTTCTGGTATCCCTGGCTCAGAAATCAGTGTCCTAGCTGGAATCTCCAATTTGGCCAACCCTAGGTCTATGCTTGAGCCCAGGTCCTGGGGGCAGATGAGAGAATGACTCTCTGATGCTTTTATTTTACTTGCTTTTCACCAAGACCTATGCAATGGGGGCATTACAAAAAGGTTCAGATACCACAGAACCAAAAGCCGCATAGGTCTCCTTCACAAAATCAACGACCTAGAGCAAGAAGTGGGCAAAGGGTGCACTGGACATTTGAAAAAAAGTGTGAAATCATCAGAGTGAATATATTTGAGATGTGTTGTCAGATTACCAGGAAATATGAGGGCCCCCTTGATCATTTGTGTCACGAATTTAGGTAGAACTAGTTACAGTGTTGTATTGGCCTAAATGATGACCACTGTACTCTGAACTTCTATCATTCATAGAACATTGAGCAATGTTCTGTAGAGCCATGAGGTTGGTGCTGGGGGCACCAGAGTAAAGGAAATGGTCCTGCCCTTAAGGAACACTGGAGACCGCTATTCATGTGGGGCCTTATCAGGATTAGCCTTCAATGTGGACATATCTCACTGCTTCCCGTGGGCTCAGTCACACCTCAGTTCCACTTGAGAGTCAGTAGTCCTGCCAGCCAACCCGCATGACATCTCAAGCCTATCCCATGACAGAACAAACCACTCCAGTAATAGAAATATCCAAGTCTGCCAGTTTTAGTATCACACTTGGCCCAGTACAATTCAACAACCAACAGAGTGTTCTTTGGGCTCTATTTTTCTGTGGGAAGTGACGAAGAGCACCTCTTCTGAAGTCCAGTGGGTCTGGGTTCAGATCCTGCCTCTGCTACCTATTGTGTGACTTCAGGTAACCTCTCAAGGTTCCAAATCTCTTCATCAACAAAAGGACAATAATAATACTTACTCACAGATGCTGAAAAGATTTTATAAAATACTAAATTTAAGACCCTTAGGCTTCTTTTGTTTCATATGGTAAATATGGATGAAAAAATGCAATTCTTTAGTTTCTCTAGCCACATTTTAAGGATTTGATAGCCACATGTGGCTTGGATAGTGAAGATACAGAACATTTCTATTATCATAGATTCTATTGGAGAGCACTACAGAATATGTCAATAGCACTGATGCTGGCATCAGTGAATGCTTGAATGCTCAAGGGGTGCTTGGGAGGCTCAGTTGGTTAGGCATCTGCCTTCTGCTCAGGTCATGGTCCCAGGGTCCTGGGATCCATCCCCACATCTGGCTCCCTGCTCAGTGGGGAGTTTGCTTATCCCTCTCCCTCTGCGCAGTTCCCCTGCTTGTGCACTCCCCCTAATTATAAATAAATAAATAAATAAATATTTTTAAAAGAATGAATGCTTAATAACAGTAATAAACAACAGTGTTATTATATAGACCAGCCACCTTCTGTCATTTGGACACCACCTTGATTTCTGCCATTATCCTAATATCACTTGTATTATTAGCTGAATTTTTTCTTTAAATTGACTCATTTTATACTTAAACAGATTTATATAATATCATCTTCATAAGTGGAAAACCAATATCATTAAATAATAAAAATCACAATATAAGTACTATAAAAACAGTAAATTAAAAATTTTTAGATTAAAACATTTAAAACAATGAATGAAAGCAATAATTGCTTTTATACTGCAATAAAAGTGAATTGCTTTATAAAAATATTTATCTGAAAAGAAATTCCTCAATGAGAAAAAAAATGGAAATGTTTATGGTCAATCAGAAATGAAGTTAGCCCAGTGAACAATAAAATTAAGAGACTATGTCAATAAGACATGGTTAAATTTCAGTGTTTTCAAACACCCAAAATCCTACCTTGCTGTTAAGTTATTGGCTTTTGGCCCTCGAAACAGAGGAATATGTGAGGCAGGGAGCTGTGTCACTGTCTCCGTGTCATGTGGCCAGACGCCTTCCTACTCCTTCTCCCTCACCCCCAGGAGAACTGGGAATTAAATATGGCTCCTGAGTCCCGTCCCACATCCTGGGGCCTTCAGCAAAGGCCCAAGCAGCACCGAGAGCAACATGGAGCCTCTTGGCATAGAACATCCGCATCTACATGACCCACCTTAGCTGCTATGGAAACCTGGGGGAGAAAAATCCCGAGTTCCTTGGCAGCATCGGGGGCCCAAGGGCCTGAAGGAATATCTGTCCTGCTTGTGCCACCAGAGATCATCTCTCCCACATGCTCTGGTCACACGTGTCCTTTCCTCAGACAGACTATAACTTTATTTATTGGGTTTTATTTAGGGCTAGGGTTTGAAGTAGGTAGGGCCAAGGGTCTTATTTAGGTTAAGGTTGATTAATTTACAGCTGCAGCTACTTAATGCAATTAAGCTTTGTGGCACCTGGAGTATAGATTGAGGGTGATAAACACAGATGCCGTGTTCTGGATGCCTGGGTTTGAATCCCAGCTCTATCTCTTTTGTCTAAGTGACTAGAGGCAAATTACATGACCCCTGTTAAAAGGTAATTTAAAAAAAAAGAAGTGGAGTCATGACTCTCATACACATATTCAAGATCGCTTTACCTTATTATTATTTTTATTTAAAAATTTGAGAGAAAGAGAGAGAGAGCAGGAGTTGGAGGAAGGGCAGAGAAAAGGAGAAGCAGAGTCCCTGCAGAACTGGGAACCCGATGTGAAGCTTTATCCCGGGATCCTAGGATCCTGATCCAACCTGAAGGCAGATGCTTAACCAATTGAGCCACGCAGGCGCCCCTACTTTATTATTATTTTTAGAGAGAGAGAGCTTGTGTGTATAAGCAGCCAGGGATTGGGGGTGTGCGTAAAGGGAGAGAATCTCAAGCAGACTCCCTGCTGAGTGCAGAAACTGGCTCAGGGCTCCATCTCACAACCTGGAGATCAGGACCTGCGTGGAAATCAAGAATTGGATGGGGGCACCTGGGTGGCTCAGCTGGTTCGGCATCTGCCTTCGGCTTGGGTTGTGATTTCAGGGTCCTGGGATGGAGTCCCACATTGGGCTCCCTTGCTCAGCAGGGAGCTGGCTTCTCTATCTCCCTCTGCCCCTCCCCCTTCCTGTGCTTGCACTCTCTCTCTCTCTCGTCAAATAAATAAATAGATAAAATCTTAAAAAAAAATAGAGTTGGATGTCCAATTGACTGAGCTACCCAGGCACCCTTATTTACCCTATTTTTAATGAGGGAACTGGGTAGATATTACAAGGCATTCAAAGGAGAATCTGAAAAGCAGGAATACTTATAGAACAGAAATACTGAAATAAATTTGTAATGGAAAAAAATTGAATTTTCCACAAAAGAGGACAGTTGAGCAGAATTAATTTGCATATCTATAGGCAAGAATTTATATTTCTATTTATTTATTTATTTTGCTTATTCCACATTTACTTAAATTCTTCTGTGCCTCAATTTCCTCTCCAGTAAATAGGGATGTAATTCCAATTCACCTCATTGGGCCACGAGGAGGAGTAAATGAGCTAAGGCATGCATTATTATACCCCAGTCACTTAGATGGGAACTGACTCTTCCTCCTTTCTATTTGTCAAGGTGGATTCATTCCACCAACGCAGATCATAACACAGCACTTGTGGGTCAGTGCCCACCTTGCCAGACGTTGTGTTAATTTGCCTGTTTCCTGTTACACTCTGAGGAAGCCCCCATGTTCTGCACTGCCTCACTGTAAACCCACTGCGCTGGCCTGAAGGTCAGCCCAGGTTAAGGGAAGAAGACAGGGAGTCACAACAATGCGGCAGGGAATGGTGTTGGGCGGGTTTGAGTCGGGGTGACGGGAATGGGGTCCTAAGGCCTAGAGACCCCCTGAATCTGTTGGACATGTTTAGCTCTGGAAGAAACTCCCTAGAGATGGCCATAGGGGTAGCTGGGGGGAGATGAGGGTGTATCCTGGGAGTCTGTGTGCCCAGTGTCAGCAAATATCCTCCCAGTAGCCTTGGCAATCATATTCCCTAGACTGAATCCAACCAGACACCTGGAGCTACCATTCCTTTATTCCTTCTACCAGTCAGCCAATCACTAGGTACCTTCTTGAGAGACTGGGCTCCAGGAACTTCTGCCTCTGCCTGTGCCACTCCAGTGCCACGCCAGTGAAAGCATGAGAGCACTGGACTGGAAGCCAGGACATCTGGGTCAGCCGCTGGCCCCTTACCTTGTGTGGGACCTTGAGCAAGTTACTCATCTTCAGTTTCCTCTGCATAGTACCTACCCCAAAGTGTTGTTTCTGGTTTCAGTGGGATAATCCATATAAAGGACTGACTCAGGAAGCACCCAAAATATGCATTAAAAAAATTTTTTTACCATTAGTTAAGGACTTAGACTAGATTGTGATGGTCACTTCCACTTCCAAAATTGTGAGAGCTACTGCTTCTCACCTGAGGGCCCGAGGGAAGTTTTCAGAGCTCATGACTGTCAGCTGTTAGCACAGGACTTCCTCTTACTCCCCATGAGATAGGAGAAGTAAGCAATGCCACCATGCCCTCCTCTCTCCAGGCGGGCATCTCAGGGGCTCGAGAGCCCCACTGGGCCCTGCATGCAGCGGCAATCTGGGGCCAGCAGGGGACGCCCTGATCTTGTCAGACAAGCGCAGCCACGGCCATCCTGGCTTTCCCAGTCCTTGTCCCATCACCTCAGACCATAAGAACACCCAAGACTCATTATTTTTCAAAATCACTTCTGCTGAGGCTAGAAGTTTCTGTGTAATGGATAGAAACTTCTATTAACCATTGAGCAAGGACTAAATCAGCACCCATTCATGCCAGGTGCTATTCTAGGTACTGGGGTCACTGGAAGCAGACTGAGTTCTGTATTAGGGGAGGGATTATTTTTCTCAAATAATAGCTCACTTCTATTTATTGAGAATTTATTAAGTGCCAGGTTCATTTCCAGGTGCTTTAAATATATTCTCTCTTGAGCCCTGATAATAATCCTGTGACGTGAGTGTTGTTTTATGCTCATTTTTCTGTCTGAGGTGAAATGACATGCCTTGGTCACACACTAGTAAGGGGTGGAATGGAGATTTGAACCTGGGCCAGCTGCCTTCAGAGAAGGCAGGAGAAGAGTAGGCAAATGAGCGCAGCCTGAAGGCAGCTCAGTACAGATAAGGTTTTTCAGATATCCAAAGAGGTGCTAGAAGAGTACAGGAGACGGTGAGAGGGAAGGAAGTTGGGAAAGGAGCCAATCCTGGCAGAATTTTAAAAGAAAGAAAGAAAGAAAGAAAAAGAAACACAAACCTGAGTCTTCACGCTCTATCTCACCATCTCCTCCTTTCTTGCTGGAGAAAGGTAACGTAGGAGAAACCCTGTCCCAACCTCACCCCACCCCACCACCATATGCTTTGGCAAAATCCTACCATCTGGTCCTCCATCCTTAGATTCTAGGCCCAACACAACATTTTCTAGGTCCAACACAACATTTCCTTTCTGAAGGAAAGCCCCATCTTTGAACCTTATGGGCCTCCATTTCCTCAACTGTAAAATGGGAATACTGTCCTCACACTGCTATGGAAGGGTTAAAAGTGATAATGTATTTAAAAGCACTTATGTATATTAAAGTGAGAAAGCATGGTAGGAAGGCTGGGTTTCGTCATTATCTCCCCCCTCCTACTCAAGCAGCGTCCTAAGTACAAATAGTCCTCTAAAACACCCTTTGCTCTACCCCCACCAAACCCCTAGTCTCTCACTGACCTCAGCTAGCCAAGCAGAGGCAACCCATCTGGAGGCTTAATCATGCTAACAGGTTCATGACAAACGGTCACATACATCACACTCCATTTTTTTAAGAAACTTAGGCAACATTAAACAAAGAAAAGACTCTAATGGTGGGATTTCAGGTGCTGGGATTTTGGAGACATACAAAGGAACTCCCAATACCCCCACAGACTATACCCCTGGTCCGTGTGCCTGGAAGGTCCGCTGTGTACAGAAACAAGTGGTGGGACTCATGAAACAGTGACCTTTAACAGGTTCTCCCCTTCTCTTTGATAATTTCCTTCCTTGCTAAAACTCAGGAAGGAGAGGGCCAACACATCCCATACTACACAAGGGGAAACCAAGACCAAGAAAAGCAGGCATGGTTATTGCTCAGTCAATCCCAGCCGGGCTCCCTCCTCCCACTACCTTCGTGGGTTTAGTGTGTGGGAGGAGGAGCCCTTGTATTCACAATGATTAGGGGTCCCAACATTTTTAATTTCCTGCCTTGGAAGTCAAGGACAGATAATTACATAGCAAGAGTTTCTGCACAAATTACCCAGGTGTCCTAACTCCCAAAAGTAACAGATGCTGTTCATCTCTTGGCCTCTGCCATCATTCATCCTTGATTGTCCAGGGAAGCCCCCTCCACTGCTCTGAGAGACCACCAGATGCAGATTTATATAAGGAAACCTAGACATACACAATGAACAGACTCCCTGTCCGATCCGAGCCAAGTCCTGCTAATAACATCAATGAATCACTGACTTTAGTGAGTCACAGTATCAAACTGCAAGAGGTTCCAAGACATTTCTAGTCCAACCCACTGCTGTCCATTTGTTCACAAGTAAGAAAACTGACTGAGGCCCAGAGAAGGAAAGTGGCTTGCCCATGATCACAAAGCTTGGTAATGGCAGAGTAGAGCCCCAGTAGAGCCCACTGTGCACTGCCCTTTATACCCCTCTGATACCCCCGGGGCTGGAACAGAGGGCAGAAGGGAAAGCATGGGTCCCTCTGATCAGCCAAGGGCAGCTCAGGTGGTCTCCTGGAAGGTGGGCTCAGTGTTAGCCTAGGCCCTCCCTTGGGAAGGGAAGAGTCTGGGGCCCATCCTCACACCCCCGGCGCCAGGCCTCGGATTAGAGGCCATAGTAGGCGGCTTCCTGTTTGGCCCTCATCCAAGGCCATTTCACAATGGGGGGAAGAGCGCTGAGCTGAGAGTCCCGGGTGACTGCTCACTCCACCCCTAACTCAGCCCCTCTTAGACCCCCTGGGGAGAATAATCCAGGCCCTTGTGAGATTTGGGGTGAAGGAAGACCAAGGCTGGAGAGCCCCCATTGATAGTGTTCTGGGAGTGGGGCCCTGGGGTTGGACAATGGGGGCCACCTGGCAGGTGCCCACCCCTTTTTCTTCTTCCACACACCCACAAGCAGTCACAGTGGGGAAATTCTTCATAGGGCAGGAGGTGCTCTGTTTAGGCCAGCCCCATAACACATTCCTTATTAGTTACAGGGGAACCTGGAAGCAAGCTGGGAGAGGGAAAAGGCCTTGGTCAGCTTCCTGTAATGAAGGGTCATGACTAACAGGCAGAAAATTCTGGGGAGGGGAGCCCAAGCCGTCCTTCTTCTCCCAACATACCCTAGTCTGGGGTGACTGTGATTCAGGTGGGAATCAAGTCAGAGACATTGAGACCTTCAGTGGGGATTTATTGTGCCCTGAGGGTAGGGTTGGTTGGCTCTGAGCTCAGCTCTCTAAGGGATCCTGTTTAAAGAATGAGGCAGCGGTTAGGGACCCAAATTCTGTCTTTTTTTTTTTTTTAAAGATTTTATTTATTTATTTGACAGACAGAGATCACAAGTAGGCAGAGAGGCAGGCAGAGAGAGAGAGGAGGAAGCAGGCTCCCTGCTGAGCAGAGAGCCCGATGCGGGGCTCTATCCCAGGACCCTGGGATCACGACCCGAGCCGAAGGCAGAGGCTTTAACCCACTGAACCACCCAGGTGCCCCCCAAATTCTGTCTTTAAGTCTTAAAGAAGAGACAGAACTAACCCAGGTAAAATGTCAAACCACAGAACAAGGTAGTGTGAGGTTGGGGCCCACATTCTCATGCTGGACGGTCCAATGTGGCTGTTGGGAAGGCAGGGACAGTCACCATGGACAAGGCAGAGGGGGCCCAAGGATGGGGAGGATGGTTCTGCAGAGAAGGCAGGAAAGGTCTCTGCGACAGGAAGAGGACGGGAGGCAGGAATGCACGTGTACGTTCGTTCAAGAGGCAGGACTCTGTCGACACAGGAATGGGACTGGAGATGTCTGGCCACGAGCTTCTTCCTTCCTCTGTCTTCTCACTTCTTGAACTCGGTCTTTCTCTGTGTCCGTGGGATGCAGCTGGCCCACCGAGGCAGGTGACCACATGGAGCGCTAGGCCAGGGTGTGGGGGTGCCCAGGAGCTCAGCCCCTGAGTCAGGGAGCCCTCTGACAACAGGAAGCAGCTGCAGCAGGCCCCAGGGCTGTGCTAGTGTCTGTCACTCTCCTTCCACCCCGGCTGCAGAACAAACTGTTCTTTGAGAAGCTCTGGGGACAGAGGGCCCACACCTGCTCCCAGGTCGGTTTGGACAAACCCCCATCAGCTCAGGCTGGGCGCCCAGCAGAGCCATGACACGGCTCAGCAGCCCCCCTCCACCCTCACCCCTGCCTCCTCCTCTTTCTCTGGAGCCCCGCTGCAGTTCACTGAGGCAACAAAACCCAAAACTAGGGTTCTGGGGGGGAAACGGGACTGATTCTTAATAAGAACCTCATCCTGAGCTTGCGAGGGACATCTCTAAAATTAGGACCTAAGAAACCTCAACACCATTAGGTCCCCAACTCTGAATGGAATGTCTGCAGAAAGAACACCGGCTAAATAAAAGTTCTAATCTTAATCCTGCCGCTTTATGGCTCTGTGACCATGGACACGTCGCTGCCCCTGGCTGGACTTCAGTTTCCTCCCTGTAACATGGGGCGTTGCCATTGGTGAGCTCTGGGGTCCATCCAGGTTTAGAGAGTGAGAATCGAGGCTCTGAGGCAGCTGTGTGCTTGCTGTAGTGACTGTGTGGGGCTTGTGGGGGGTCGGGGGACGCCAGGTTGTGAGGCTGATTGAGGCCTACAGAAAATGGAATGGGATTCAATTTAGGACTTGAGATGGGATGCTTTGGGGTTCCCCAGATCCCCATGATAAAGAGACGTGGGTCACTGGACTAAGAATACCTCAAGAAGAACTCATTTTATAGAGGATTCCCCCCTGCTTGGTGAAGGGCTCGGCTCCTTCGGGGATAGTCTGAGTTCATTCCTCAGTCACAGCTCCTCTCCCTGAAGTCGGAGTGAGCTGGGAGAAGAGGCACACTTGAAAATAGACGGTGGGATGTGGGGATATCAGGAAGGAAAGATCCCAGACTTCCCAGTGCTCTTCCCCACATAAGCTACTCCTTAAAATTCATTCAACTGGGGATCCATCCTTTCAGGACACAGTGATAGCTAAATCTTGCCACAAACATTTAAATCCTCATGATGGTATAACAGGTAAAAGCCTCCCTTTCTCAGAACCTGGGTAGGCTGGGAGAGGCTTTACAAGGCTGTGCGGACTGGAAGAGGGAGAGAAAGTGGAGATCCAAATATCACTGAAGTCACGCTTTTTCTGAAGCCTCTGGGCCTGCTGGCTCAGACCAGTTCCGTGTGGCGGCCGTGTGGCAAGAGGCCTTGGACTTCTTAAATGCATCTGGCTTACTTTCTGACCTTCCACACTGACCTCCCAGGCCCCAGCAGCCCCGAGTTTAGCTCTCACAGACCTGCTACCTGTTCCTCTTCCAGGGGTGGTGGGGAAAGGCGGGTAACACTGCTCTCTGGCCTCCCACCAGATTACCTGTGTGGCTTAGGTGACAGAGACTGTGTCTGAGGCTGTTGAAAAGGAACCACAAGCTCTTGGAGGCAGCTTCAGCCCAGGGTGGAGTGTGTGGAGTAGAAGGGAGGGGGCAAGGGTGTGTGAGAGGGGAACACGCCAGGCTCTATTGGCCTTAATCTACAAGGCCTCATGCTGCCAAGACCAATGCTGGCAACAAGCAAAGGGAGAGAGGAGGAAAGCCAAACCCAGATGATGTGTGTATGGTGCTTCTCAGCCGCAGCCCAGAGCAATGTAGACACGAGCTTGGCATCCTCCCACCTGTGTTTGTGTGTGTGCGCACGTACGTGTGTGCATCCATATACACGCACATAGGCGCATACACACACACCCCAAGAGGGGGTGTGTTTGTCGACCTGGGTGTGCACTGGCAATCACAAAAGACAAGATGCCAAAACTCTATATTTACCATCAAGGCCAACGATGCCGAGAGTGCCAGAGCCAGAACCTTCTACCGCCTAGCCCTGGCCCATCCCGAGACACTGCTGCTCACAGAAACAGAGGAAGGAGAGAGGTGGAGAAGCCTGCAGTAGAGACCTTCATCTTCCAGGACTGCTTGGCCAGGCTAGCCGCCATCCTCACTCCAGGCCAGCCCACTCTCATCTGGCCAAGGAGCATTTACTGGGCCACTCCTTGACCTGAGGCACTCATCAAGCACCACAGCAAAATATTGGCTGTCTAAGGGGAAGGGAAGACCTCTGCCTGCAAGGGTGGGCTTCAGGGCAAGCACCGCTGGTACCAAGTTGTGAAGGAACTGGGCTCTGAAGGAAAGAAAGGCTTTGGAAAAACAAAGGCTCCCTGAGTAGCCCATGAGGGAAGTGAGAGCAACATGTCAGGCCGGAGGAGGGGTTAGGAGTGCATGTGATTTAGGGGAAGGTTATAAGGAGGCCCCTTTGGTTGTACTGACACAACTCTGACACCAACTGAATGTCCCGCAATTCCATTCAGGGTTCATTGTGACACTTAGGGGGGTTGGCTACAAATTCAGGATTCCCACTACCCCACTTCATGTTTGGTAATTTGCTAGAATGACTCACAGAACTCACTAGAAGTGCTATACTTATAATTAGAGCTTTATTACAAAATACAGTTTGGGAACAGCCAAAGGAAAGAGACCTTTAGGGAAAGGGTGGGGGTGGGGAGGGCAGGGTGCCCTGTCCTCTCCCTGTGTAATCAGGTATGGGCCCCTCCCAGCATCTCAATGTGCTCACCAACCAGGAAGCTCTCTGGGTTTCAGCGTCCAGAGTTTTTGGATGGGGTTTCGTTTCATAGACACACTTAATTAAATCATTGACCACAGGAGGGAACTCCAAGTCCAGTCCCATCCTCTTCCCTGAGGGAGGTCGGGGAGTGGGGTAGGCGTGAAATCTCCCGCCCTCCAATCACACCCTCCTCCTTCGTCCTTCCCACTATGTTTCCGGCAGGGCCAGCCCCTCCCTTCAAACTATCTGAGAGCCCATCATGAGTCATCTTATTAGCACAAACAGGTAAGGTGAAAAAGGCTCATTATGAATAACAAAAGACATTCCTATTACTCAGAATATAACAAGGGTTTTTGAAGCTCTGTGCCAGGAAAGGGGGAAAAGACCACTTTTTTTTTTTTTTTTTTTTACTTATACCACAGTTATAAAGGACTGTTCCTATAGGGCAAATAAAGTGGAGCTGAGGATGGAAAGGTAGGAAGGGGCAAATTTATGTCAGAAAATGATGGGTAAGAGAATTAGGAATCGCCTCCTCCCTCCTAAGGAAGTGGAGGCAGAAGAAAAGCAGGAGAGACAACTCCCTGATTTTAGTATCTTGATAGAATCTTTCATCTTGTTTAATTAATATAGTTAACTTAACCTGAGGTGTTTCATGAAGAAGGAAGAGGCATCCCCTAGCCTCTGAATCTGCACTAACACTTCTATGCCTGAGGTCTGCCTTCCCTCAATTTAGCCTATTGTTGTTCTACCCAACTCAAATGCCACCTCCTTCTAGAAGTCTTCCCTGATTACCCCAATAGGAAGTTAGCCTGCTTTGAATTCCAAACTCCCTTTGGCTCAGTCAGTCCCCTATTGCCTTGTATTGTGACTCAATTCTTATCTCCCCAGTTTGATCCCAAGCCCTTTGTGCTTGCTTTACCTCTTTCTGCTTCAACCCACCCTGTGAGTTCTGTATAACATTTATGAGCTCTCTACAGACTTTCGTCACTGACCCCTCTTTTGTCCCTGAAGACTTGGTGCCTTCCCTTGAGAGTCTCTCTGAATAGAGTGTGAGTGTCTATCTCTCTGAATAGAGTATGACCATTGATCTCTCCGAATACAGTGTGAATGTCTACTCCACCAGACCGTAAGCTCCTCCAGGGCAAGGACAGGCCTACATTCCGAGTCTCAGCACAACCTTCATTCCAAGCCTTAACACAATCTTCAAGTAGTGGGTGCTCAGACTTGTGTGCCGAACTAATTCACTTCCTCCTGGAAAAGGTCACCTTTCTCACATTTAGGGAAGATTACGAGAGTAGTTGGATGAGTTATACCAGGAAGAAGGAGGGGGGCTTCCAAAATAGGTAAGGCTGGCCTTTCGCACAGGATCCTACACCCCCTGGGCCTCTTGCCAGAAGACAGCTCTTGCTGGGCACCAGCAAGATGAGAAGTCAGACTAACCTGGGCAAGCAGGCAGACAGATGGACAGCATTAAGCCCCACACGAACCTCTGGGGACAGGCAGAGCTGTAAGGAGCCATTCTGGGAACCATGTGAAAGCTTTCCCCTTGAATGGCTTCCAGCCCCTGCAACAACCCCAGAGCAGTGTCCAAACCATGGTTTACTCTACTCTAATGGTTACCACTGGGAGCCCTGGGCTGTGCAGTAGTAGCCCCACTCAGCCACCAGCCCCTCCTATGAGGCCAGGCCTGAAGTTCCCTGAGGCAGCCCTAGGAGGCGTCCTCAGTGGGCAGACCAAGGGACCGGGAACAGCAACAGCAGGGTGTGGTGTGTTCTGCGCTCTGAGGATGAGGCTCCCCTTCACCTCTCCCCAGGCAAGGGAGTCCCACAACATGGGAAGGCAGTCATGAAAGGGACATGGTACCCAAGGTTTCTTGGTGGCCTCCGAAGCTGGGCTGGAATCAGTGATGTGGCCTTGGCCTCTGTCTGCCAGCTTCAGGAACTCTCAGGCAGGGGCTTTTCCTCTCACATCTCTGGATCACAAGTTCTTTGACTTTTGTGTGGTCTTGTACCCAGCCCATGCTCCAGAGCATGGTAGCCAGCGTCTTCAGGAAGCCACAGTTAGGGAATGGAAGGAATGGAGAAAGCCTGCTCCCAAGAAATAGTTAATCCTCTCCCCTTCCCCCAGGCCCCTTGCACCTGCAGGCTGCGGTGTGTGGTTTCCCACAGCTGCAGCTGGCTCTGCAGCAGCCCCCTCCCTTGCAGGGAACCTGAGAGGCCCCTGGCCTGAGGCGCCTGGGAGGGGCTCCTCACCCTGGGTCAGGCTTCTGGGCTGGCGTGGGAGGGTCTTGCAGCCCTCTGACCTGGACAGGCCACAGGGAGTGCTCCGGTTGAGTGACCAAAGCCTGGAGGGGTCTGCTGGGCTTTCTGCTAAAGCCGAAAGCAGGGACTCGGTTTGGGAGGTGGCCAAGACCCTCTCCACGGGGCCTTTCAGCCTCTCCCTTGCTCCAGTTCCACTGACTTCTGGAAGAAGCTGATGGCCTCTTGAGTGTGGGCCAGACATTCTCCCTGGGGGAGGGGAGGAGCCGAGCTCTTGAAGGAGAGGGTGAGTGGAGTATGAGAGGTGAGAGGGAAGGACAGGAAGGAAGAGGAGGAAGTGAGATTTGGCAGAGCCAGGCCTCTGCTGGTCAAGACAGCCTTGAACCCACCGCTCAAGGACCCTGGCTGTCTCTGTTCTCTGTCTAGCCTAGGAAAGGGCAGGCTGCCGCAGAGCCCAGGCTGATACCTGGTTGGCCTCTGGGCCGGACAGATGTGCTCAAGGGATACCTCTGAACACTACTCAAGAGACAAGAAAGCCAAAAGCATAGGATCTTTCATGCTAGGACATTTCCCCAGGACTGGTAAGGAGGATCCTGAGACTCAGCCCATAGCTAATAGCCTCCTCAACTGTCAGTGCCCCACCCACGGCCTCTGGGCATGCGTCCAAACCCCAGGGGGACATCTGGCTGATGCTGTATGGAGCACTCCACCCCAGGTAACAGCTGAGAGTTGTTCACTTGGATCCAGAGCCAAGACTTAGGAGCTGGAAGAATGGGAAGGTAGGAATCTGATAGGCCCCAGCGGTGACAGGGCCCAGGGTTCTGGCTTATCTCACATCCAGCTTCGGGCAAATTGCTTCAAGTCAACACTTTCCCTGTGACGCCCTGTGGCCTCTGGTTCAGGCCTTCAGTGGCCTCCAGTCTGCAGAAAAAGCCCAGCTCCCCCTCAGAGACAACTCCCCCACCCAGGATGGAAAGAGGGAGGGCGATTTGGCAAAGGAAGCTTGAAAGGAAACAGAGCTACCCATCTGCAGAAACCCCTGAGTCAGATGTGGGGAGGAGGGGGAGAGAGGGCTCAACAGAAGCCCGGATCTGGTCCTCAGTCCCCTGCCTCAGGAAGATACCTGCTGCAAGGTGGCAGCCGGGCCCGGAGGAGGGGAGGGTGTGTGCTGGTCAGATACCAGGCAAGCTTTGCTCTTGGCTCCCTCATAACCTGACACTCCTGAGGGGGTATAACTGGTGCCAACCACCTATGCCAGTGCCAGGAGGCCTCTGTGTGTTTCAGACTTGTGCTTGGCCGATTCGCTACCCCGCCACGTGGGAGTTCTGGCTGAGAGTCAGAGGCCCACTATGGTTTGCCCTCAGGCATATGGAGGCAAAGCCCTGTGAGACAACTCTGAGCTGAAAAGAGGGAGCTAGAATGAGAAGGCCCAGGATGAGGTGATCCTGACTATACAGGTCATTTTAATTAATTAATTAACTAATTAATTAATGTTTTCAGGGCTGTTATTACATGATATTTGGCATTTACTCATTATAGTTGTCCAGAGCACAGGTGTCAAGAACATTCCAGAAAATCTTAGGGTGGGAGAGCTATGGCACACATCTGGAGTGCTACCTTCTGGCTTCCGATTTAAATAGCATGGCTTTGGGGGCACTTGGGTAACTCAGTCGGTTGAGCAGCTGCCTTCCCCCTAGGTTATGGTCCCAGGGTCCTGGGATTGAGCCCCGCATCAGGATCCCTGCTCAGCGGGGAGTTTGCTTCTCCTTCTGCCCTTTCCCACCCCACCACTTATGCTCTCTCTCTCTCAAATAAAGAAATAAAACCTAAAAATAAATGTATAAACAGCATGGTTTTTCACCTTGTTCAGATTCATTCATTTTTACCATTTTATATCAGTAGGGGCCCTTTGCCAAGAACAAAATGCTCCACTATTGATTGGCTTAGGGATCTTTCTATTCACCCCTTTACTTTTTATTTCCTTCAACAAGTATTTAGTGAGTACCTACTGTGTGCCAACTGGTGGGCTGCTGCTGGGAACGCATTGATGAATCCACGAGGCTGGTTCCTGGTGAGCTTGTCTCACACTCAGCATCCTAGGAGGCTACTATTGGTACCAAAACATGACTACTAAACACTTCCAATTTCTTTTTTCTTTTCCTTCCTTTCTTTCTTTTTCTTTTTAAGATTTTACTTATTTGTCAGAGAGAGAGAGCAAGAGAGAGCACAAGCAGGGGGAGTGGCAGGCAGAGGAAGAAGCAGACTCTCCACTGAGCAAGTAGCAGGATGTGGGACTCGATCCCAGGACCCTGAGATCATGACCTGAGCTGAAGGCAGATGCTTAACCTACTGAGCCACCCAGGATCCCAAGCACTTGTAGTTTCTTGAAAAAAAGATCTTAAAGTCCTTAGAAAATGAGAACCCCTTGAATAGGACTGTGATTCTTTTGATATATTCTTATATATTTACTTTGTTTTAAAATATGTAATACAGTCACATGGTTCCAATATGATATAAAACTCTCAGTCGTTTGAGCATCAAACTCTTGATCTCAGCTCAGGTCTTGAACTCAGGGTCATGAGTGCAAGCCCGGCGCTGGGTTCCATGCTTGGTGTGGAGTCTACTTAAAAACAAACAGAAGCAGGTGCACCTGGGTGGCTCAGTGGGTTAAAGCCTCGCCTTCAACTCAGGTCATGATCCCAGGGTCCTGGGATTGAGCCCCGCATCGGGCTCTCTGCTCAGCGGGGAACCTGCTTCCTCCTCTCTCTCTCTGCCTGCCTCTGCCTATTTGCGATCTCTGTCAAATAAATAAATAAATAAATCTTAAAAAAAAAAAAAAAAGTGTGTGCCCATCAGGAGCACATTTGTTAAAAACAAACAGAAGCAAAAAATAATAGTAATTATAAAAATGATAATGAGAAGCTAGCGGAGGGCTGGTTTAATCAGGAGAGTAACACTATAAGGAGAATAAACTGTAAGGGAGCAAGGCAGAGATGGGAGAGAGCTGGGAGGCCACTGCAGTGGGCCAGACAGAGGGCGTGACTTGGCCTGGGCTGGTTGCCTTGTGACAGAAGTTAATGAGCCATTCAGACTGGGATATATTTTGGTGCTATGATTTGTGATAAATTGGATGTGCGAGGTCAGGGAGAGAGAATCCAGGCCATTGATCTGCAGTGGAGGAGACTGGAAGAAAAGGTGGGTTGGGGGACAGACCGGGAATCAGAGCTCTCTTTTGGACAAGCTAGGCCTCAGAGTCACCAGTACGGAGATCACCAGATCTCCAGCAGCCCTGTGAAGAGGGTTCCATCATTATTCCTGTCTGTACCGGGCACGTCCCAGGTACAACTTCAGATGCCCCCCATCTCACTTCTGGTTCTAGCCACTGCTGCGGTTCAGTTTTGTGTAGGCCTTGACCAGTGTCGTGCAAATGCAGCCTTACCATGTCCCTCTACATGCCTCTTACCTCCTGAAACCATGGCATGAGGGACGTCCATGAAACACACTTGGCATTGACACATGAACCACCAAGAAGTATAGGGTAGTTCGCGTCCACGGGGTAACTTGGCAGGAGCCAATGGATAAGTGCCCCTCCTTCTTCCCATAGGATCTGAACCATTTCATAAAGCTTCTCGAAGATCCTGTAGGATTGAGCAACAGTCACCTATAGATGGCCAACTTGTTCCAACACCTTTGATCAGCAGCCGTCCATTGCTATTTCACTCTTCCTCTCCCTCACTCCTCCTCCCTGGGTCAGTTCCCCCCAGAAAACTACTCACACTTAAGCCTTTGTCTCAGACTCTGCTCTGGGGACAGCCTATGTAAGGTACCATCTTACCGAGGCACAGAGGATTACTTACCGACTATGTCACACGGCAAATCGGGGCAGCACAGGAATTCACACCCAGGCAGCAGCTCCAGACCTAGAGCTGCTGTTCCGTTCGCTACTCTGCTCCCCATTGCCTCTGAAAGATTCCAACATCTCGATGGCATTTAAAAACACAGACCTAGATGGCATCTAACGAGGGAGAGACTGTAAATAGGAAAGAAGTCCCTGTTCCATGCTAACAGAGATATCAAGGAGAGGAGGAACCCGGGAAGGAGCCCGAGAAAGAGGGGCCATCAAGGCAGGAGGAAGGCAGACCCATGTGGCATGTTGGACGCCAGTGTTTCAAGGAGGAGCCATTTCTCTGTGGTTCCAATGGGGCTGACCAGCTGAATAAGACAACAGGACACTGACCTTTGGATGTGCTGACCAGGAGGCCACTGAGGACTTGGACAAGTGCAGTTTCAATGGCATGGCAGAGACAGAAGTTTAGCTGGGGTGGGCTAAGCGGGAATGGGGGTAAGGACATTGGGAGGAAGGAAACGGGGCAGGATCTAAAGCAAGTCAAAAGAGAGTTTCCTAAAGTGTGAGAGATGACAGCATGTGTCTATGCTGATGAGAAAGATCTGATAGAGAGGAGCAGCCCTGTAGCAGAGGTGGGAGAAGGATGATTTGGGAGCGAAGTCATTGACTAATGAAGGCATCGGAATCTAGTGCATGAGTGGAGTGGCTGGCCCAGACTCAGAGGGGAGACCATCCATGGTAAGAAAGGAAGGCGGGGACGAGGGTTCAGAAACAGTGACGGTGAGAAGACAGGCACTTTTCCTAAGGTTGAATCTATTTCCTCAGCAAAATAAAAAGCGAGGTGGTGGGTGCCTGGGTGGCTCAATGGGTTAAAGCCTCTGCCTTTGGGTCAGGACATGATCCCAGGGTCCAGGGTCCTCAGCAGGGAGCCTGCTACCTCCAGATCTCTGCCTGCCTCTCTGTCTACTTGTGATCTCTGTCTGTCAAATAAATAAATAAATAATCTTAAAAAAAAAAAAAAGGTGAGGTGGTTAGCCAACAGTGGGGAACAGGGAGGAGGTATTGAGGGTTGGCGAAGAGAGAAGAAGATGTGAAACACTCATCTGGAAAGTGGGGCAGTGAATTTAGTAGAGAAACACAATAGGATCTCTGGGCAAGCTGAGTGCCCACTTGAGATTTGTGGTCAGAAATGTAAAGTGTGGCTAGTCAGTACGGCTGAGAAGTTTCCCTGGCGATATTCGGGTACTTGGTGCAGGTGCAGTGTAGGTAGGGCTTTGGGGTTAAGCAAGGTGGAGGTGTGTCAGGAGAGTCCAATGGAAGGGAAGGAGAGGGGAGGGCTGGTGCAAAGGGTCGGTACTGTCACAGGCCATAGAATCCAAGCTGGAGAGGAAGGTTCATGAGGAGGTGAAGGAGGTAAAGGACAGACTGTGAAAGAGGGTGAGTTCAATGGAATGGAGGTCCCAAAGGGGGCCAAGAATAGAGTAAATGAACTAAAACCCAAGAGGTGGTAGTCAGAGAGTGGGAATTCAGCAGTGCCCAGTTCTAGGCTATAGCCACAGGACTGAGTGGCAGAGGAAGGAAAGAGTCTGACGGGGAGAGGTGGTCAAAGACCATGCACAGGTGTGCCTGGGTGGCTCAGTGGGTTAAGCCTTTGCCTTCGGCTAGGTCATGATATCAGTGTCCTGGGATTGAGTCCCGCATTGGGCTCTCTGCTCAGTGGGAAGCTTGCTTCCCTTTCTCTCTTTCTCTGCCTGCCTACTTGTGATCTGTCTGTCAAATAAATAAAATCTTAAAAAAAAAAAAAAAGAGACCATGCACAGGAGGTATAGGTGTTTGGGTGGGTCATCCATGTCAATGACCTTCTTTTCCACCATCTCTAAGACAGCTCCTTCATCCCCTGCCACTGTGCCTTTATCTGCTTCTTTCCCTTTTGTAGCTTCTCTGCCTCTCATGTATTAAGCACTGCTTATTTATTTGTGAATTGTCCTTGCTCCTGTGGGAATGTAGGGACCTCGAGGGCTGGGACATTGTCGCTCTGGTTTACTCCTATGCCCTCAACTCTAAGAACTGTATCTGCTGCAATGAACAGGTACTCAACAACATTTTTTGAATGAAAGAATAAAGTTTAACATCTTGAAGGGAAGGAAGGAGCAGAAGTGGAGAGGAAGATCATGAACCTGGCACTAGAATATTCTGTGAATGAGTGGGAATGGTTTAGATTATGGTAAATGTCTATAACTAGAAGGGATGGTGGCTGGTTTGGTCTAACGGTATGGCCTTCAAAGGGGTTGGAATTTTTAAAGTAGGAGGAAGAAGGAGAAAAATCTTAGAAATTGCTATCAGGAACAACTCTCCACCTCTGGGCACACTGGTGTGAGGAAGGTAGGGGAAGACGTAGACACCACAGGGGAGTGGCTGCAAGGAAATTGTCTTTTGGGGACCAGGGAGGTTTCTGTTAGAGCAAGAATGTGTAAGAATTTTCAGAGCAAAGGTGAATATAGGGGGAGATTTTGCTGATAATCAACTATGAGTTCCAGGAAGCAAAGTGAAAGGATTTGGGACATGGAGTCAGCTTAGGGAATTAACGAGTCATACGGGCATGAGAGTCTGGAGGATGAGAATCTCCAAGATTTTCAAGCTTCTGGTGGTGATGGGGGTCATAAGAAGTGCAAGTGATGATGTGATGATCCCGATAATCCTTCAAGGGAAGGTGGGTAAACAGGTCTCATCTTAGCCTCCTCCTCTAGGCCAGGCCCTGCGGTGGCAATAAAGCAGCCATGTTGGGAAGGGGGGAAGGCTTGCCAGACACCATCTGTTCTGAATGGGTGGTGAGTGGGCACTGAGTACTGCAAGGAAAGCTAAGTGGGCACTCGACAGACAGTAATTGTCCCAACCTTTCTTCCAAGCAGTTATATAACATGGGCAAAATGGATGTCATTTTCCTTATCTACGAAATGGAAAGGAGAGGGGGTCCCTACTACCTGTGAAAAATCTTGGTCTTTTCTTCTCTTCCTGATGTCCAGTCTCAGCCTCCCCACCACACAGTCAAGGCTTAATTCTTCTCAGGCCCTCACTTTATATTCATCACACTCCTGCTGTCAGGGTAGCTGGGACCCAGAGTCAAGGTCTACCACCACACCCCCAACCCCGACCCCAAGTGCTCCTTGCACTGTCCTATGCTGCTCTAATCCCAAGCAACCAAGGGGGTTAGGCATGCCCTCCCTTGGGCATTGAAGTGAGCCTCAAGCATGAGTAAGGAGAGGAAACTCCCCACAGGCAGTGAGGAAGACTCTAGCAGGGACAAAGCCACAGACTGACATGGAGAGCCTCCTCAGGACCTCTAAGAGGGAACAAAACCAGCAACCATGGCTCAGGAATGAGCAGTTCACAATCTAGCAGGTCTAAGAGCCTGGGGCGGGGCCCAGGGAACCAGCCAGCACAAGGTCTTGACCAGGGGCTTGATTTGAAGCCAGACTAGAATGTGGGGGAGCTGGATTCTCATTCAGGTCTCCCAACAGCCAGTAGGTGATCCTACCTGATCCACTGGGCAGGGATAGTAATAACAACCTTGCTTACCTCACCTGTTGGAAATAAGAGATCATAAATGCCAACACTCACTGGACTCTCAGCACATGTCAGACACTAAGTAATCCTTGCAACAACCCTCTAAATTCAGCTCTCCTATGGTGCCCCTACTACAGAGGTGCAGAACATCTAGGTAACTTGCCTAAAGTCCCATGTCCAATAAGTGACAGAGCCAGAATCTCAACTTCTAAACCACACCTTAGAGACTTCTTGTCATTTAGGTCCCTCAACAACATGTGAAGTAGGTACTAGTGTCCATTTTACAAATAAAGAAAAAAGGGCTCGTATAGGGTTGAGTTATTTGCCCATGGATCACTGGGCTGACTGAGTACTGCCCACTGAGTCAGTACTGGCAGAATCAGAATCTGAACCCAGGTCCAACTCCAAAACTGATTCTCTTCTCACTGGGCCATCGCATCTCCAACGCCCATGCCAGGACAAGTCTTCGGGCTGCCCCGCATGAGGCCCCTGCTGTGAAAATAGGAGAAGAAATGACCGTCTAATTCTGGGCAGGTTCTGCAGGTTGGTGGGAGGGCGGGATGCTGCTGGCCAGAGGTTTGCAGGAAGTATTTTGCTGAGATACATCTCTATGACTCCAGAACTCTGACGGCAGGTTTCTACCCCTCCTGGCACTCACCCAGAAGAGGGGATTTTCTGATGCGTGGAAGAGTGAGACCAGCCCATGTCTCTGTCTTCTGGAAGAGCTAGGCTGTGTGGGAGGCTGTTTATGTTCCAGCTTCTTTAGAGACTCCCTAGAGACTTCACGGGAGGCTTAGCCTCACCCTTTCTCAAGTTGGATAATTGAGGCACGGAAAGATAGATTCCTTTAATAAGTCTTTTTCTTGGTGTCTTTGATGTGTGACACAAGGTGGGAAAGTGGGTCAAGGCAGGTCAGGCACAGGTAGGAGAAGTCACAGATTAGGGGAGGAGTATGTGCTCAATAAATGTTAATTAGGCCCCAAAAGGGCTCAAGGAAGACTTTGGGGAGCATGGAGGTGGTGTTCTACCCAGGCCATGAAGGGTATTTAGTTGGTGGGGAGATGGGAGAGAGACTGAGAAAACAGCATGAAAAGCTGCTTGATACATTGGCAGGTGATGAGATTAGACCACAACTTGGAGTTCCCAAGTCTTTTACCTCTGGGGACCTGGTAACACACGGTAATCTGCACTTCCTTCTAGAGAAACTAGACTTCTCTTAGGCCCAGGACTGCACTCTGCACCACAAGTCTTATCCCTGGCATGGGCTGCACCAGCCCAGAGGGAACACCTTTCACAAATCGCTACCAAGGCACCAAAGAGGCTGACAAGGTCCTGACCTGCTAAGCTGACTCATCCTAGCCATGGCAGTGACCACACTCAGGGTTTTAGGGCTGTCTGCAATTCTGGAACATTCTCTAGCTACACTGGCCAGCAGAGTAGCACTAGCTGGCTGTGGCTATCAAGAACTTGACATTCAACTAGTGAGACTGGTGTTTGAATGTGACATTTTATTTTATTTCAATTCATTTTAACAGCCACATGTGGTGAGTAGTTACTGTTTGTGGCAGTGTGGGTGCCCATTCCTGCTGGGTCATGGATGGTCGGCTCCCTAAGAGACTGACGGTGCCTGGGTTTTGCTTATAGGCTTCTCCCCAGCACCTGCACAGGGCCTCGGACATGATTGGCACTCTATTAATTAAAAGTTGCCAGATAAACCAGTGAGTGAATTCCATTCCCCTCACTATGCCATAATCTCTTTAAGAGCAGAGACTCTTTTCTGTGTGTGGGAAAAACGACATAACATAAAATTTTCCATCTTTACCATTTTTAACTGTATAGTTCAGTTGCATTAACTATATTCGAACTATTGTGTAACAAGAGATTGTATCATTTTGTATTCTCAGAACCTGCACAGTGCCTGGCACAGAATCTTCATAAATATGGGCTGGAGGATGATGGAATGTCATGCTTTGGAGAGGGCCAGAAGGAAGGTTCCAGTACCACCTCCTGCCCTTCCCCCACACGTTTCCTGGGGTTTTGAGAGGAACCCTGAGCCAAAGCTCTTAGGGCATCCAGTTCCAAAGAAGTTTCAGGAGGCAATCCATGGGGCTAGGGAATAAAATAAACTGTATTTTATTTTATTGATATATTTTTGTTTGCAAAATCTCAACGTTCAAACCACACAATAAATGGGTTGACAGCGGTACATGTACATGATTTATAATTATACAAATATATGGGAGGGATACATCTTTTTTTTTTTTTAAGATTTTATTTATTTATTTGACAGAGAGAGACACAGCAAGAGAGGGAACACAAGCAGAGAGAGAGGGAGAAGCAGGCTTCCCACCAATCAGGGAGCCTGATGTGGAGCTCAATCCCAAGACCCTGGGATCATGACCTGAGCTGAAGGCAGATATTTAACGACTAAGCCACCCAGGCACCCCGTGAGGGACACCTCTTAAAATTTTGCCAGTTTGGGGGCGTCTGGGTGGCTCAGTGGGTTAAGCCTCTGCCTTCGGCTTGGGTCATGATCTCAGGGTCCTGGGATCGAGCCCCACATCGGGCTCTCTGCTTGGAGGGGAGCCTGCTTCCCCCTCTCTCTGCCTGTCTCTCTGCCTACTTGTGATCTCTCTTTCTGTCAAATAAATAAATAAAATCTTAAAAAAAAATTGCCAGTTTGTTAGAAACTACCTTGCTAGGACCCTGAGAGAGACAAATGTTTTTAACTTAGATGGACAGGGTCTCTCCTAGGCTCCAGCTGCTTTCTCCTCCCTTAGTTCAGGGAACCCTCAGTAAATGGTAATTATGAGTAGCAAGTTGAAGGTAGGAGCCTGAGGAAGGGAAGTTAGCTCTGCCAAGGGCAGTCTGAAGGCAGGAAGAACTGGAGTAGTGACCACAGGCACCTGCATATTTAAATCATACTGGTTTTTGAGCTCACTCCTAGCAGAGAAATCAAAATATAAGTTCTGGTCCTCAAGTAAACTTTCAGTCTTATTCATAAAATTGGGGTATCATACCCCAGGAGTTGTGACTCGAGATAGTTGGAAGAGACCATTTTCTGATTCTCCATTTCCTATGCTTTTTCCTAAAAGTGATCTTCCTGCAAAGGCACCTAAGAGAAGGCATGCCCCCCCACTTCCATGCAAGTGGGGGGAACAGGGCTTTCCAAGAGAGAGCTGCATCTCTCACTCATTGTAACCCCATTGGGAGCACTGCATTGTGGAGCAGGTATGAGACCTTGAGGGACTCTAAGGATGGGGTAACAAGTCTTTTTACAAGTCAGGTGGTTTCTAGTTATTTGCTTCCAACAAAATGAAAGGAGATGCTAATCGCATTGTCAGCAGATCATTAAAAAAGATGTGATAATAATATGAAGTAAATAAGTTGGAAGTTCAGAGAATCGAATGGCATTCTATAACAAAGCTCACTGGTTTCCATCTATTATGTATTTGTTTGTTTGCTTGTGTGAACAAGGTTTCTCAGTGTTTAAATCTCAGTGTTTTAATCCTGGGGATGAAATAGACATTGAACCTTCAGTCTAGCAATAAGAAGTTGTCATCCACATATATGCACACTAATGTGGATGATGAGAACCTTCCCTTCCCATCTCATTAAGAGTTGCACTTCTGATAAAAGTTTACTTTTTATGTTTAATAGGTGTCAAATTTGACAATTATTTACATTGTTCTCATCGATAGACTATTAGTCCTTGTAACAACTAAAATCAAAACAAAAATTCTTTTTTTTTTTTTAAAGATTTTATTTATTTATTTGTCATAGAGAGAGAAGTGAGAGCGAGCATAGGCAGACAGAGTGGCAGACAGAGGCAGAGGGAGAAGCAGGCTCCCTGCCAAGCAAGGAGCCCGATGTGGGACTCGATCCCAGGACGCTGGGATCATGACCTGAGCCGAAGGCAGCCGCTTAACCAACAGAGCCACCCAGGCGTCCTAAAACAAAAATTCTTTTTTTTTTTTTTTTTTTTTTTTTTAAGATTATTTATTTATTTATTTGACAGAGAGAGATCACAGGTAGGTAGAGAGGCTGGCAGAGAGAGAGGGGGAGGGGAGCAGGCTCCCTGCTGAGCAGAGAGCCCGACGCGGGACTCGATCCCAGGACCCCGAGATCATGACCTGAGCCGAAGGCAGCGGCCCAACCCACTGAGCCACCCAGGCGCCCCAAACAAAAATTCTTAATACAGCTTTTCGAACAAAGGAAGTTTTAACTTAAACATTTTCATTGCTGTATTACTCAGTAAAAGATTGTCAATCATAAAAAATATATTACCTGTGGAGAAAATCCTCATAACATAGTGGAATGGAAATACAAGCTCATGGAAGGAAGGGAACAATGTAAATTTCCAGCTGTTAAAGAATTAGAACGTTTCTCCATTTCTTTAAATGGATAATGGAGGCTATCAAATGGCCATGAGATTTAGATACCACTGGACATTTCAAAGAGATTAAGAATTTTTATTCTATAATATCAATATTGATTTTTCTTTGAATTTTCCTAATGGCTGTCATATAGATTACATAGGCAAACAGAAGGATGTGGAAGGTGAAAAAAAAAACCAGTGTTTATAAAATGCTAGAAAGCATATCCTTTATAACTATTTAAACTTGGGATGAAAAGTTTAAATGCCAACTTAGAAAAGTGGAAGAGCGTATGTAATGTTAAAAATTCTTGTAGAGGATTCGAAAGCCACTGTTGGGGAGTTACGGATCCCGTGTCTACTGCATGTGTCCCGCTCTGCCTTTACTGGGAATCTTTGATGTGGCTTTAAAAAAAAAAAACAAAAACAAAAAAAACCACCCTCCCATCGTGCCCTGCCCTGGGGCTCTGGATGCCGCCGTCCTGTCCACCGGGCCCACAGGGCTCCCCGGCTGGCCCCTCCCCACAAGCAGCCTGGAGCCCCACTCCCCCTGCCCGCCGCCACCTCCTCCCAGCCCGGCCGGCCGGCTGTCCAGCCAGCCCGGAGTAAATAAACCACGTAAATAAACCACCGGGCAGGGACCCAGACAATGGGCCTTGGCGAGGAGTTAATGGGCTGGGCCTCTCGCGCTAGCCGAGTGTGACCGGAGCTGGCAGGGGGCCTGGCCTGGCGCCAGCATCCATTACGACTAGACGGAGCCAGGGCAGACTTGGCACGGGTGGGCCCCACAGCTGGCAGATTCAGTCACCCTGGCCATGAGGGCATGAGGCCTGCCCCTGGGGCCCGCTGCCACCCTCTGGCCTCACTCCCACCGCTGGCTGCCGTCACTGCCAGTGGAGAAGAGCCTCCCGTTGGGTCCCCAGACCCCTGGCCCTGACCTTTGGTCCTCCCTGGGGGACTGTCCCTGATAGGGCCTCTTCCTGTTCCAGGCTGTTACGTGGCCCCACAGGCTAGGGGTAGAGAGTAGGGGGTGGGGCAGTGGCAAGGAATGAGGGAGGCTGCTAAGCTTGGCTGGTGTCTGTCAGCAGGAAGAGCAGGTGAGGCAGGCCTCATTTCTGGCCTTCAGATTGAGGCCCCAGTGGGCCTTTCTCTTCTTATCCCTCCAAAACTCTTCAGGGCCATTGGGTCTAGACCACCTCAGCAATGCCACCCTGAAGAGAGAGTGGAAAGGATTGTCAGGGGAGCCAACCTGAGGGCTTTCCTAAGTCTCTTTGCTAGGAAGCTATTCCTGTTGGTGATAGAAACAGGGCTTGGCTGGGTAGAAAGGAAATTCTTGGCTTTTTTTAAGTTGACTTCTAGCTCCCAGACTCTCCTCAGACACTCTCCCCCAGGCAATGAAGTAGAGTAGCAGCGCACGTGTCTCCTCAAGTTGACCCCTCATCCTATTCTGAGAAGGTCCACGGTCTCACAGTGTTGCTGAGCCAAGGTTTCGCTGGTTTGGCCTGACATTAGGGGAGACAGATCCCTCCACTGGACAGAGTCTCCAAATCTTAGGGGATGGTCAGTGCATCTCTCCTCGGAGAGGTCCCACTGAGGAGCAAAAACATGTGTTTTTCTAGAACTAGATTTTTCACTTTTCCATCACTCTGTTCTCAGAAGGAGTTTGCTATATGGAATAACTGCCCATCTGAGGGTGGGGAGACTATGGGGTCCACCAAGTGACACCAGCTCTAACCACACTGGAGAGTCAGGGTCTCCAAATCACGAGAGAAGACACAGTGACAAGTCACAAACAAAACTGGTCTGGACCAGGGATGAGAAATGTCCTGACATTTTGGACAAAAGGAGGAATGGGAGGAAGGAGAAGGATGAACTTTTTCTATATAAGAAATATGGTCATTTGATGGAGAAATAAAAATACGCACGATTCTCTTTTTCCTCCACTGTGCTTACTTTTTAAGTGTCCTTTAAGGACCTACAAAAATCACTTAGGTCGTTTAGGAACATAAAATGTGCTATGCATAGCTTGGCTCATAAAATTGTCACCTTTGTTATATGGACTTAGAGATGTGAAGGCCTGTTAAAAAGTTAAAAACGTGTTGTTAATGGAGAGTCTTTATTTTTCCCCATATTTTTTAAAACCAAAAGACTCCTGAGGGAGTGTGACTTTCCCCTCACTCCTGGACTTCACTTCTACAGCCTGGACTCATCTTTTTGGTGCTCGTTTACACAGGAGCTTGCAGGATTTCCACTCTGGACACCTCACACTTGGGGCTGGCTTCATGGGGACCCCACTGGAACCAGGTGCATAGGGACCTGAACTCACAAGGACCCTGCCCTTGGTTTCATATCTGCTGTTGCCATCTTTAAATTCTTCGTAATTTGGTTGGATGTCTGCCTTCAGCTCATATCATGGTCCTGGGGTCCAGAGATTGAGCCCCGCATCTGGCTTCCTGCTCAGAGGGGACCCTACTTCTCCCTCTCCCACTCCCCCTGCTTGTTCTGTCAAATAAATAAATGAAATCTTTTTTTTTTTAATGTATTTATTTGACAGAGATCACAAGCAGGCAGGCAGAGAGAGAGAGAGGAGCAAGCAGGCTCCCCGCTGAG
Source organism: Mustela putorius furo (assembly GCF_011764305.1). Classification (NCBI taxonomy): domain Eukaryota; kingdom Metazoa; phylum Chordata; class Mammalia; order Carnivora; family Mustelidae; genus Mustela; species Mustela putorius. The sequence continues at coordinate 7,137,433 of NW_025422047.1, forward strand.
GGGGGAGCCCGATGCGGGACTCGATCCCAGGACCCTGAGATCATGATCTGAGCCGAAGACAGAGGCTTTAACCCACTGAGCCACCCAGGCACCCCTGAAATCTTTTTTTTTTTAAAGTCTTCATCATTGAAGAATTGGTGCTGCATTTGCATTTTGCGCTGTGTCCCACAAATGACTTAGAGCATTCGGCTCACACCCCCCACCCCTCCAATCCCCCTTGCCTAGGCCAATGATGACCTTCCCAGTCCTAGTCCCTCTGGGCCATTACTGGGACTCACTGGCACAGTCTCTACAGGACCCAGGATGGCCCTTGTCCTTGCTTAACTCCCCTTTCTCTCTGCAGATGCCTGTGTTCCTCACCTGGTCCTTGCCTGATCTTCCCTGGTTCCCTGGGGGCAGGGGTGGGGGGTTAACTCATCAGCCTCTACTTTGCTTTGCATGCATCTTTGCTCTGGCTCTGGCTCTGGGGACTGTGGGGGAGTCTCCAAAAACACCACTGAGCCTGTTTCCAGTGTGGGGTCAGTAGGAGCAGCCAGGTTTGTGCCTCACTGCAGCTGGTGTTCCCTTCCAGAAGCTGTACCTCATGCAGAGCGGGAAACCTTCAAAGGAGCCATGGCTTCCTGGTTGCTCCCTTGCATCCTGATCCAGTCTGATGGTGTTTTTGCAATTTTCCCGTCAGCTCGGTGGGAGAAGTTCAAAGAGACTCAGTCTTCCTTTCTGGCTTCCTTTCCAGACAGAGAGCTTTCTCTCGGCTGCTCCCCTACCCCAGCTCTCTCGAAGAAATTGGTGTCTTTCCTTTTCCCTCCCCCACCCCCAGCCAAAAAAAGTTCCTGAGGGTTGTCCTGAAAGCAGGTGGGGGAGTATCTGAAGTATGAAGCAGGTCAGAAATCAGCCAAGCCCTAGCTGTGGCATCTCTTTGCCAATGCCCTGCGTGAAGTTAGACTCTCAGAGGCTTTTCCAAGGGAGAAGCTCAGAAAGGGAGGGACTGGAAGAATGTTAGCATCTCTCCTTAGAGCAACTGCAAGTGGCCAATTCTGAGAGAAAGTGACAGATTTTTCACAACTTGCTCCCGGGTACACTTCCTGGCGGCCAGTGACCAAGTGGAACTTGCTCACCTGCGGCCTTCCTGTGGGTGAAGCTTAGTAGCTTCCCTGGGAAGAGCCCTGGATCCCAGGGGTCTTGGAAGAGGTCTTCAAGCTGAGAATGTGGGGCAATCCCTTGTGGCCCAAATCAGGAGTTTTCCAGTTCTCCCAAGGCATTTGCGCTGCTCCGCACTGTCCTCCGTCAATTCTAACTACCCCAGAAAACCTAGTGCAGGGCCCAGGACAGTGCACAGACACAGGTAACATGACCCCTGTGTCCCTGCTCTCCCTCTTTCCTCTCTACTAAAATGAGTCAACAAGACCTGGGGTTGGGGCTGCGTGGCTAGAAGTACCAGGTCAGACACAACCACTTACTTTAGCAGCACCTGGCAGGCCCAAGGATGAGCTCTGAGCTCCAAGTCTTCCTTTTAAGATCAGCACTGAAGCTGCCAAAGACAGAATGTGCAACCATCCCTGGATCTGGGGATAGGACTAAATAAGTGAAACCATACAGGAGACAAGGTGAACTGTAGGCCCAGAGCCAGCAGGAACACGCTCTGAAAATTGAAATCCCAAAGGATTGCGAAGGGGATGGTTTCCAGGGAGGTCCCAAAGCATAATCCCTGTAGAGAAGGCTCAAATGGCAGAGGGTTATCTGCTCAGCTTCTGGAGAAAGGGGGAAGGTACCCTGGAGCAGGAGAAGGACAGAACTGCAAATGAGAGCAGTCAGCAAAAATTACTTCTTGTCCCGCAAAAGGGAGGAGGAGTCAGGATGGAAATTTCCACTAAGCAAGACTGTCAAGACACTGGGTAAAAGTGGAAGGGGAAAGATGTTCACAGGGCAGGAATTCACACCATCGGAATCAAAGTGATTCACTTTGAGCCTAGTGATGGGAGAAGGAAGGGAATCAAGTAAGTGGTGAAACTGTGACCACATTAGTCAATCGCGTGACCTAAAAGTGTGTGGGACTTTCCTTGCAGAATTAATACACAAGGACTTGGAAGGCCTTTTGTGGCCAGAGATGGTTAGCTGAGCAACAATTCTGTGCCCTTCCATAGGGTGTGGATGATGCTGGGGAGTGTCCACTCAGCCAGGGACTCTATTCCCCAGGTCCCCTAACAGTAAGCACAGTCCCGTGTGACAAGGACTCACTCATGGGAAATGAATGGGGGTGGTGTGTATCATTTCCAAGCAGACGTGCTTTCTCCACCCTCTTTTCCCCCCATTTGTAATGACTTTGAAGGTACATGCTAAAGTTGGCCAAGTGACAAATTAGAAGGAACCTGGGTTCCTGAATCACCATGTTGAAGGCCACTCCACCAAACATTCACATTAGACAGATGTGTGAGTGAGAAAACTTTTTTGTGTTAAACCTTTGAGATTTGGATGGGGTGGGCGGGTTTTAATATACTAGTTATCATTCCTTCCATCTCCAACCCAGAAATTGAACTTCTAGGAAGGTTTCCTTAAAAAAAAAAAAAAGAAAAAAAAATCAGAGATGCAAAGATTTATCGAACCTAAGAACAAGGAGCAAAACCTTAAATGGCTACGATCACTGTGAATGTTGCACAGGCCTCAGAAGTATGGGGATGGGCAGTGGCCCAGGCAGAGGGAGAATAGATTGGGCAATTGCACAGTAGTGCAAATATTCATTGTTGTGGTGGGAAGAAGGAAGAATAGCAGTTGAGAAGAAAAGCAAAAAATGTATCAATAAGTCCTGTGTTTAAAAAGTATATAAACCAAACCATCTGAAAAAACATTCTGGCAAAGTTTGGTGAATAGATCCTGGCATGGAAATACTTTGTTAATTGTGATTGAGGATAATCGGCACTTTTCCCTAAGATATCCTTCAACATAAGGTTAAATTGCCATGGTCTCTTTTACCTTTTCTATCTAGATTTCTCCAGCCCTAGTACCCTAGTACCCTAGTACCCTAACATGAGCGTTAGGGTACTGGGGCTATCATCTGAAGCCTTTTTTCCTTCTTTCTGCAATTGATCCTTCTGGCCATCCCATCTGGCCCCAGGTGGTCATACTGGTGTAGTAAGTACCAGTACTGGAAGTTATGTTTAAAATATACTATATTTGGGGATGCCTGGGTGGCTCTGTGGGTTAAAGCCTCTGCCTTTGGCTCAGGTCATGATGCCAGGATCCTGGGATCGAGCCCCACATCAGGCTCTCTGCTCAGCAGGGAGCCTGCTACCTCCTCTCTCTCCCTTCCTGCCTCTCTGCCTACTTGTGATCTCTGTCTGTCAAATAAATAAATAAAATAAACAAAAATAAATAAAATATACTATATTTATATTTTGTTTATGTGTTCAAATTACTTTCACTATTTTGCAGAATTTGAATCCCTATTTCACAACTGGTGTCTTTTGGACTGGCGACTCTCACATATGCCAGAGTTGATTTTCAAGGTGTTTTTGCTTTTCTTTTGTTTTTTAAGATTTTTTTTTATTTATTCATTTGACACAGAGAGATCACAAGTAAGCAGAGAGGCAGGCAGAGAGGGAGGAAGGGAAACAGGCTCCCTGCTGAGCAGAGAGCCCGACACGGGACTCGATCCCAGGACCCTGAGATCATGACCTGAGCCGAAGGCAGCGGCTTAACCCACTGAGCCACCCAGGCGCCCCTGTTTTGTTTTGTTTTAAATAGTGATCTCCAGTATGGGGAGGAAAAAAAAGAGAGAGAGAAAGAAGGGCACCTGGGTGGCTCAGTGTGTTAAAGCCTCTGCCTTTGACTCAGGTAGTGATCCTGGGGTCCTGGGATTGCACTCCCGCATCAGGCTCTTTGCTCAGCAGGGAGTCTGCTTCCTCCTCTCTCTGCCGGCCTCTTTGCCTACTTGTGATTTCCGTCCGTCAAATAAATAAATAAATCTTAAAAGAAAAAGAGAGAAAGAAAAGAAAAAACTGTCCTCTCTGGTAGGTATGTTAGCGGGGATAGGGCAGCGTATCCTGCAGTAATATAGTAACTCTAAAATTCCAGTGGACACAAAAAAGGTTTATTTCTCTCTTAGGTGGGGTGTTCATTTCAGGTTGGCCAAGGGCTCTACTCCACATAGTCCTCAGAGACCCGAGGTGACAGTTGACACCATGCTGTAGCTGTCCTATCTGGAGCAAGGTGCCTCCCCAATCACAGAACACGGAAAAAGAGAGTAAAGAATGGCACAAGGGCATTTTCTGCCCCTGCCTGGAGGTGACACACATCATTTCTGCTTTTATTTCATTGCTCTTTCGTATTTTATTGTCACATGGCCCACCTACTATGCAGGACCACATATAATGTTTTACAAGCATCACTGTTTCTGCCATAGCTATGTCTTCTCTCATCTTACCATCTCCTCCTGCGCGGTTTGCTACTTATCTTTATGTATATACCATAATCTAACTTTCCAAGAGGGCACTAGGAAGGACAGAGGTAGCAGATGTATACTGTTAATTCCTCTTCCCATGCCCAGCAGACATTGTTCATTAGTCATGGTGCTCTTTTTTGCTAAGCCTAGATAGAGCATCAGAATCCTTCTTAACACTGCTGGCTGCCGGTTTCTCACTCCAGATGATACTCATTTGCCATTCCCTGCCTAGTGAATTTCATTGACCCCGAGGATGAGGACGAGTCAGTGAAACTGGCTTGCTCGGCCCCACCCCCGCTCCCTAATCTGGAGTCTCCAATGTTACCAGCATTTTTGGGCTCTGGTGTTTTCCCTTCAACTTCTACCACTTTGATTGGGGATAAGAACAATCAAAGGAAACTTGACTTCCTTCACAACTCACATGGGCTACCACATAGACTGAAAGAAAAGGAATCTTCAGGGGAAAACAGAAAAGCAAGTTCTTCTGACCCAAAACTTTGAAGTGGATCAGTCCAGACCTCCTCTCCAGAGCCTCCAGAGCTTCACAGGTTACTCCTCAAAATCAAGGAAGGAAATTTTTCTTTCATATCTCCAGTGACATGGAACAAAGAGAAAAAAGCCTTTTTTCATAAAAATATCCTCCTTAAGGGTTAAACAAAGTAGGATCTCAATGAGAAAATCTGGACGGTTTTCCCCCTCAGCCGTGAAAACCCTGCTCACCATTTTCTGTTTATTTCGAGCTTTATCCTGCACCCGCTTCTCCCTCCCCCTCTCACCCAGGTCTCTGGTAAGAGACACTCTAAAAAACAGAGGAGTTGGGGCGGGCTGCTGGCTTTCTCTCTCTCTCTCTCTCTCCCTTTTTTTTTTTTCCCTTCTAAGTCATTTCCCAAAACTTCTTAAAGACCTCACATTATACAAAGTGAAGATTTGCTTTCTCACACCAAGAGCCGAGAAGTTTCTCCTGACAGAAGTTTTCCCTACTGTTGCTGTTTGCCATTGGCTCAGCAGACGTAAACAGGGTCATCTGGGGCCAAAGAGGGTGGGTGTTTAGTTTTAAAGCTCTGGGGTTAAGAGTGAAAGCATGTGACTCCAGCCTGGCCCGAAACAGAGAAGCCTTTGTGCGCAGGGAGCCAGCGACTGGCAGTCCCGAGGCGACACGCAGGGGGAGCGGGAAGGAGCGCTGACACAGGTTTCAAGGGTCTGAGAGGAGACCACTGGAGAGAGGCTACCTCTTTGTGTCAGGCTCCCAGGAGGCTCCCAATGAGGGGAGCTTCTGGCTGGGGCTCATGGTGGAGCAGAGAACTTCTAAATAAATAAATAAATAAATAAATACAAATTTTTTAAAAACAGAGCTGCCGTGGTTTGCGAAGGGACACATGTGCTCCTGGGCCAGTGCTGGGAAGAGGCAGACGGAAGACACTGGAAGCAAGAGCAGTGTCCAAGGGGGAGTTTATTGGACAGAACTTCCTTGGACTCCCAACATCGAAACACTGCAGGCTGTTTCTGTGTCAGTGCTCTCTGAAGCCCCTCCCCTTCTCATCCCAGATTGTGGAGGTGGGCGGTAAGCAGGAGAAAAGACCAGAGCAGCCTAGACCACATCTCCCCCTCATGGCCCCTGTTCAGGAAAGGGAGGGTTGTGGCTGGCAGAGCAGTGCCAGAGGGAAGCTGGCAGGCTGCTGACTCAGCCCACCCTGGTTGCACCCTCAGGCACCCACAGCCGTTGGCAGCACCTTCACCACGGTGCTGGGGACCCACAGATGTTTGGGGAGCTTGAGCTCCCCTCAAGGCCAACACTCAGTAAGGCAGGTGGCCCTCAGCCCGGTCCACTGTGCTAAACTGCTCCCCACCGACCTGTTATAATGCGGGCATGGGGTGGGGGTCGGGGTGTTGTCTTTTCCCCAATCCCGCCCCCAAACTGCTGCTTTGAATCTCACTGAAGTGAGCAAATTTCTCGAAAGTATGCAGAATCTGACTTCCAGACTTTGGCTGGGGGAGAAAAAGGAAACAAGGTTGATTTTACCATTCAAAGCCTGGGTCCACTGGGACTCCTCAGGGGGAGTTCAGAGATGAATATGGTGGCAGAGAGCCTATCTGGCTGAACATCCCATCGATACTCACCTCATTCCTCTGCGATTCTCCACTCCTTCCTTCTACAAAGCTTTCTGGGCATCTCGCAAATGTCAGGTTATTTGCTGGATAGTGAGGATCTTCTGGGGAATGGGACAGATCAGTTCCTACCACCGGGAGGAAGCATGTGGTCTATCTAGACGTGCACAGAGACATTCACGTACCATTGCCCATTGGTGGTCAGGGCAATGAGTATGAGGTGATTGCCAGTGATGAGAGGTGGTACTGAGGGTGTGAGATCCAATCTTCCAGGTGGATTTCAGTTTCTCTAGTCAATGAAATGTCACTGGCTCTTCTCTGCATTTCAAGGAGGGATCTGAAGTTATGTATCTGGATTGGCAATAAACAACAACACATTGAGGTGGTACCAAGCCCTACGGCTCAGGCAAGGGGACCCTGGACCCCTTGATCTATCAGACTTGGGGGCTCACGGGTTTTTCTGTGGTCACTGTTTAAAGCAGTGCCCAGGCCACCTGAGCCTGTGTGTGTGTGTGTGTGTGTACATTGTCTATGAAGTTTGCACCCTGTGCTCAAGGGCACTTGGCAAATGTAATGATGTATTAGAAATGAGGTTGCCACCAGCCACTGAACCCTCTCCACTTCAAAGATAGAATCACTGAGCAGAACCCTGGGCTCACTCAGGTGAAAAACAAGAACCTTTTATCTGGGGTGCACAGAGCTCTCAGGCCTTTGCCCTTGACAGCTTCTGGGTCTCCCACAGCCACAGGCCATGTTCTCCTTCACCTTCAACGTCTGATTGCTTCCTACCAGCTCATTCAACATGGACATCTGAGCCAGAAGCCCCTTTCCTCCCTGAGTTTATAGAAAGGCACCAGGCTCGGGACGCCTGGGTGGCTCAGTTGGTTAAGCAGCTGCCTTCGGCTCAGGTCATGATCCCAGCGTCCTGGGATTGAGTCCCACATCGGGCTCCTTGCTCAGCAGGGAGCCTGCTTCTCCCTCTGCCTCTGCCTGCCATTCTGTCTGCCTGTGCTCGCTCTCTCCCCCCACCCTCTCTGATAAATAAATAAAATCTTTAAAAAAAATAATAAAATAAAATAATTAAAAAAAAAAAAAAAGAAAGGCACCAGGCTCATCGCCCCCACTTCAAGGTAGATAAGCTAGACAGTGTGCAAAGACAGCTGTGGCCACAGATACCCTGTCTGGGCTGGGCTGGGGTGGTGGTCTCCCAAAGGCCAGACCGTGGTCACAGCTTTAGTCTCTGGGTGTGTTGACAATGGAGAAGGGTGCATCTCTGGAATCAAGCATGTGGCACAAGGAACACAAGTGCCTCCAGGAACTGTGTCACCCTCCTTCATGGTATAGGCGAGGATGAGCTGTGCAGGAGGGAGACGTACCCTTGGGTATTACCCAAGAAATACCACTTCCTGTGGTAGGAGCAAAGTCAGGGACAGAATGAGGAAAGGGCTGGCTTTGGTTTCTAAGTTTCTGCCGTACTCATTCTTTTGTTTTTCCTTTACGACGAAATTAAGAGTTCCTAAACCTGGGGACCAAGTGACAGATAAAGAGACTCAGTAAATTTCCTGGAATCCCAGATTCTTAGAAATTCTATATTCTGTGTCATCTCCCGAGGAGAAGATTCCTAGATGGTTTCCAGCAGAATCTCAAGAGTTCAAGACCCAACACAGAAACTGCTGAATAAAAATGCTGGGTGGGTCATAGATATGCAGTCTGGTTCCACCCCAATTTATAGATGAGGAAGGACACCAAGGACCAAGTGAAGTCAGGTCCCTGCCCAAAGTCATTGAGGCAGTTAGGGACAAAGTTAGCTTAAAAACCTAGTCTCCTTAATCCTAGTCAAGTAGGGTTTCCACTGCTTCATAGCAACTGGATTTCTTTTGAGACCTAATTTTGAGGGCAGGGATCACGTGGCCTGTTTCTTTTAAAGCTGTGCATGGGCTTGAAGTGGGTTGTCACTCATGGTGAGGGCCTCAGGCAGTACCATGGACTTGCTCAGCTGATCTCGTCTTCTCCAGTGAGCAGGGCTTGACCTGAGTTCAAATGCTAGTGACAGACCCACCTGCAGAGGAGAATGGAAGCCGAGGACTTTGAATGGCAGGAAAAGCAGCAGCTGGACAGGACACCACTTCCATCATTCTCCTCTCGCTCTTCAGGGCAATCGCAATTCCAGCTCCAAGTTGAGTCTGCCCATTCTAGAGGGCAAAAACTTCTCCTGGGAAGCAGGGGATGAAGGGCAGGGTAGCCGGGTTGAGTGGTCAGATTGAGTCTCATTTTCTATTTTCAAGATTTTTATTTACTATTTATTTATTTATTTGGGAGAGAGAGAGAGAAAGCAAGAGACAGAACACAGAGGGAGAGGGAGAAGCAGACCCCCTGCTGAGCAGGGCGCACGATCCCAGCCCCCAGGATCATGACCCAAGCCAAAGGCAGATGCTTAACCAACTGAGCCACCCAGGTCCCCCTCTTTTTTTTTTTTTTTTTAATTTCTATAGTCTCATTTTCCACAGGAACCGGCCGTAAGACCTCCCGTAAGGCAAAAAACACATGAAGCAGAAAGTGCCCTTGGAAATCCATTCTGACACCTGTGAAGGGCCACAAGCAGACACATCACTTCTCAGGAAATTCCAGCCAGCCAGCCTCTCCTTCAGGTTGGAAGACAGTTCTGTTGCTTCCGTGGAGCGGTGGAGGAAACCACTGACATTTAGGGCTATCCTGAACCAGGAAAACGTATCTCTGGGTATGATAAGATGCTGGTGTGATATGAGGCCAGGAAAAGGCTGCCATGCATTTTCCTGTGTCACACTCAGTCCAGGCACATGCTCGCTGATTGGAGGGTAGGAGACCCACCTGCTGCACTGTATCCTTACTACATTTCCCTTTGCCTCCCCATGCCCCGCCGCTGGGCTTGTACAGTTGACTTCATGGAAATTAAAGGGGTGCTCTGGAATCTGGGAATCCCCACCTTAATATTAGCCTCTCAACACAAAGCTGTCACTTTGAGTGTTGAAGCCCTGACCCGCAAAAGCTGTGAAATAATATGTTAGTGGTTAAGCTGCTGACTGTTAGGATAATTTGTTGTGCAGAATGCAAATACAAGAAGACAAATACAGAATATTAATACAAGGGAGTAGCTGGAGAGGCAGTCTAAGGAATGTGGACTTGATCCCTTACGGCAGCTTTTCCAGTGGGGAGCGGTAGGATTGGGTCTGTCTTGTAGAAAGTTCTCCTGGTAGCCGAGGACATGCTGTGGGAGGGACGGGGTTGGCAAAGAGACCCGTTAGGGGACTCTGAAGTTGTCCAGGTGAAGAGGTATGTGAAGATGATGTGGAGAGATGGTAAGAGGATTGGTGCAAAAGACCATTCTGAGGGGCATTTGGTGGCTCAGTCCATTGAGCTTCTTCTGCCTTTGCCTCAGGTCATGATCTTGGGGGCCTGGGATCGAGCCCCACATTGGGCTCCCTGCACAGTGGGAAGTCTGTTTCTCCCTCTCTACCAGTTGTGCTCACACACACACACACACACTCTTTCTCTCAAACAAACAAATAAATAAAAATTTTTTAAAAATAGAGAGACCCTTCTAAGTAGAATGCTCGAAGCTTATGGATCAACTGCCTACAGATAAAAATAATAAAAGCAATAATATTATTAGTAAGATTCACAGTGAACATTTATGGAAAACTCAATATGTACCAAGCACTACCGCAAGCCCCCTATATGTAGTCACACGTTTAATGCTCACAGCAACCTGATGAGGTAGGTACTAATCTCCTTTTACAGATGAGGAAACTGAGGCACAGGGAGACTATGACCTGCCCAGTGCCACTTAGCCGGTAAGCTGCGGAGTTCAGCCGGTAAGCTGGGTTCAGACTTAGGCAGTTGTGCCTTTACCATCTCAAGGGACTTCCTCTGGAGGGATCAGAGAGGGACAGAGGGAGGGAGAGGTGGGACAAGGGTGAGCTCTGAGGTTTCTAACCTGGGCAACTGAGTGCAGCCTTGCCCTAAGTAGCGGCGGATGACTTGAAAGACATTCCTCTCACCAATTACCTACTAATTCCCCACGTACCTCAGAGGAGCTGCTTAATGGGCTCGACTACAACCCAGCACGTGCAATGTACAATAACACCCGGATGTGGCACCAGGCCCCGCTTCTACCGCACTCCAGTAAAAATAAATCTCTCTGTCCAAATATAGAGTGGTCAGAAGTGCCATGTTTTACAGGACAAGAGGCAGTTATTTGGCATTAAAAATAGACAAGTTTTGGCTTCCCTGCAGATCTGGGCAAGAGCACTGCTATTTCCAGATGGAAACCTAGGCGGATGGAGTTAGCCCCCCTCTGACTGACTCAGCTATTTAAAAATCCTGAAGAGAAAATTACATCCCCTCTCTGGGCCTCAGTTTACTCATGCATAAAATGAAGTGGTAAGGGGCACCTGGGTGGCTCAGTCGGTTAAGCATCTGCCCTCTGCTCAGGTCATGATCCTGGGGTCCTGGATTGTTCCCTACTCAGGGGTGAGCCTGCTTCTCCCTCTCCCTCTGCCACCCCGCAACTCACACACACACACACACTCTCTCTCTCTCTCTCAAATCAATAAAATCAATAAACTATTTTAAAAAATGAAGAGGCCAGGCACAGCAATTGACATGAAAGCTCCCACTATCTGTGAGGGTAGGAACTGGAGTCCAAAGCTGGCCCTTGGAGAGCAGAAGGCCTCCTAAATCACAGGAAACCCACATGGATAAGGTGACCTGGCCCTTCAGCTCGCAGTTCACTGCTCATAGGACCAGAAGTGGGGCTTTTTCCAAGGATTTTCAGAATTCTGTCAAGGGATTTTAATGACCCTTTTGAGTCAGACACCTTGTTAATCCACAAGGAAATTCAAGTCCCCCTCCAACCAGCACACCTCCTGAGATGCTGCCTTGATAAAAGAAATCAAAGACCAGCTAGACACAGGACAGGAGAGGGGTAGAGGGCGGTAGAGGGGCTCCTAGGCATTTTGGGGGTCACCAAGCCTGCTCCCACTGAGGGCCTCTGCCCTTCCCCTCTGTTCTGCAGACCAGCGTTGCTTACACATCCTCATGGAAAAGCAGTAGGCTCAGAGAGGGGACATCATTTGCCCAAGATTGTTCAGCTGGTGGACACTGAAACCGGATCCAAATCCAAGTCTGGATTCAAAGCCCCAGTCTTTCCACCTCATGGAGCCTCTCCGGTGCTGCTAACTGTGAGGTCAGCACAGCTCCTCTCCACTCCCAGAGGGGACAGGAAGTCCCGACAAAAGCAGGGAGCCTGGGGCTAACTCAGAACAGCAGCCAGAAACAAGTGAGGAGTCTCTAATTCCCTAAGGGATCCCCTTGGAGTTTTATCACACCTTGAAAAAGAAAGACCAGCTTTGCTTAAAAAGTTTTTTTAAAAATTGTACCAATCGATGGGGGAGAGTATACACACACATACATGCATGTGAAGAACAGAAAGCCAAATATTCTATACAGGTTAATGGATCCCCACTCCCCTCCCTCTCTTTCCCTGTCTCTCTCCAGAGGCAGTGCCTAGAACCCAGGACAGCTAATCTGGGCTGAACAAAATGCTACATTCTCACTGGGTCTCCCCCTGACAGTCCCTGTGGACCCAGGGAGGGGGTGGCCCGCTGGGCAATGCTCACAGAGCAGGGAGAGGCACTGGCTACTTGTGCAGAGACGGGGTGGGGAAGACCCGGCTGCTGGCTCCCAGTTCCCATGGCCTGGGAGGCTTATCTGTGGAAGAGCTTGGCTTTCTGTGTTATTCCTGTGAAGCTCCAAGTCCCCACAGGCTGAGGTGCCCCCTGCCCACAGTGTGCCCAGGAGGCTTCGAAGGGCTGACAAGTTAACCCCTTCCTGGACCAAGTCCAGCCAAGGTCCAGCATCCCACCAAGGACCTGCCTGTACCCAGAGGGCCTTGCAGCTTCTTGCAGCCTAGGCTGAATGCTGATTCCCAAAAGCCCCGCAGAGTAGTGGAGGCAGAAGTCTTTTTGTTTTTGCTGCTCTCCACTCTCCATAGCCCCTCTTCATCAAGTCCACCAAATGACACAAGCTTGCCAGCTCAGTGTGCTTGCTCCTTGCTGACCGCGGCAGGCGCAGTGGCTCCCCAGCCCCCACTGGAGACGGTGGCTGGACCATCCCAAATAATACTGCCCCTCCCCCACCCGCCACTGCCTTCTATGCCCAGGCTGGAACCTGGATGAGCCTGGGCCACAGTGAGACAAGTCAGTTGGGCCCCTCTGAGCGTTTGGAGAACCCCTCTGGAAAAGGACTCACACCCCTCAGGGCTTGGGGAGGTCACTGGGAGGTGATCTTTCTCTCTCTTGCACTAAGCAAGGCCACAGGGACAGCTCTCCAGCAGCCCAACATCTGAAGCAGGCAAAGGCAAAGGCCACCCCAGGTCCTCCAACTCACTAAGGGAGTCAGATGTCTGGCCTGGGGGTGGGGGTTCTCTCCCCAGTTCTGTCTACCAGCTTCCAGAAACTCTAGGGTTCTGAGTTAGAAGGGCTGAATATCAGGCTTCCTCCCTCCAGGGCTTTTCTATAATGAGAGGGAGGTTTCCAGCCCCTCACCCACCCCTCACCCTCAGCAAACCACAAAAACTCCACAAGTCTTCAGCTGGTTACAGGTCAGGAGCTGGGTCAGAGTCTCCCTCCCTCCAAATCTGATTCTCCACCCCCTAACTAGAGACGGCCAAGCTCTGGGGGATGGGGGAATGGGGGGTGGGGGCTGGAGATGAGGGAAGGGGGCCCAGAGGGAGGGATGTGTCTCCTGAGGCTGGACTTGAGGAATGTTCAGACCAAGTCGCCAGGCAGAGGGGGAAGGGGCCAGTCTAGATCACTAGGCCAATTAAAACCAGCCAGCCAGGAGGAACCTCTCTCCTTCCAGGGGCTGTTTACCTCCTGTGTGTTTTGGGGGCAAGAGAGAAGGAGGGGGGTTTTAAATTGTGCCCCAGCTTGCTTAGGACAGTGAGTTAGTTCCTGGCTTCCCATAAGATGGAGACAGTGCAGTCAGATCACCGTCCACCTGGCCCCAGGCTCAGTGTTCAGGTGGGCTTGTCAAACTCTGGGCTCAGTTTCTTAGGGCAGGCCACAGGACATCTTACCTGGGCCTGCCAAGATCTCTGAAGCTGATGGCTTTGGCTTTGTCTCTGCCCTGAGGCCCCAGACCATATATTTGTTCTCTCACTCAGCTCCAGTGGGAAGTTTGCTAAGTGGGGTTCAAAGTGGCTAGCAGAAATCATCCTGGTTTTCTTGTGTGCCATTTGGAATACACCAGCAGCCTGCCTGTCACTGCCTTGGTCCAGGAGAGGGGAAAAATGGCACATGTCCAATGCACATCCAAAAACAGAGCGGAGACACGCAAAGAAGGCTGGATTTCACAACAGTCAGCGTGTCCCGGAGCTGGTCTTCACCTGTTCCCTGGGCTCCTCCTTGTAAGCAGGAACCCTTCTTCTTAGCAGACAAACCATGGTATACACCCTGAGAATAGAATTCTAGCCAAGAAGAGGTAATACCTCCAGAACATCCAAGCAAAAGAAAACAAAGGCTGATATACAGTCCGAGGTCCTGCACCTCAGGGCCACTGGGAGCCCATATGGCACCTTTGTGCAAATTAGGAAAGGCACCCCTTCTTCTGAGCAGACATAGCTCCAAACTAGGGCATATAGCCTGGAGGGTAGAGCATGAGCTGAATTTTAGCTTCCATTACCTTCTTCTGCAGGTGCCCTTATGCAGTGAACAACCTGCCCAACTGTACATCCAGTAGATGAATGCTTCCTGAAGACCTCTTCTCTGTAGAACTGGAGAAGCTTGGGCTTGTTTAGATTTGAGAGTCTACTTGGACTCCTCTGATTTCCTTGGGTAGCCCTGAGGTCTTCTCTGCCCACGGAAGCCACCTTTTCTTTGGGCCTTGCTTCATGTTAGCACCAATGTTACCTTTTTTTACATAGGCAAAAATTATAATTTAATTTCTACGTGTCTGGTTAACAGATTCCCTGTGTCTTTTCAGATTCCCCGCATCTGCTATCAGAGCTGCTGGCCTGGCTGCTTTCAATTCTCTCCATTAGTGCCACAGCAGGTTGAGAAGGGAAGTTCAGAGGCAGTTATGAGCCCACTGAGCTCCAGAGCACGCCCTTCTGGCCTCCCGGGAAGCTGAAGGAAGCCAGGAAACGTGTACCCAGCTTTGACGGTTCCACACTCTAACCATTGTCTGTTACTCTAAAAGACACATTTCAGCTGACAAAGCCATGGAGCTGGCTTCTTCCTGTATCCCACTAGGTGTGGAAAAGGAATGGGGAGAAGCGGGAGGAGGTATGTTGTTTCCAAGGAAACCAAGGGCTCTGGGTTCCTCTCGGGCTGGTTTTCACAGGTGGGATGGCCCCCACGTTCCCCAGCTCCACTGTAATCCTGCCCTTCGTGCCCCAGAGTGCGCAGATAGAGGGGAGAAAACCAGTTTGTTGGCTGGGTCTTTTGAAAGAAGAGCTGACGAAGGCACAAGCTGCTAGTTATGGCACGTTCCTTGGCTATTTGGCTCATCCGTGGTGGACACCCAACCATCCTCAGGCAGCCAGAGGTAGCAGGGGTCCAGCACCTCGGGCCCAACGCTGGGCCTCTGAGCGGGAGCAAGTAAGACTCGAGGCCTACCCAGAAGTGTGGTTCATTTTGCGGCACGTTTGAGGGGTCCTTGGAGAAACCCAACCCTCCCTGAGGTCTGCTGGAGATGACAGGGGCTGGGCCAGAATCCCTGAGCCCTTGGGGCTGGCACTGGCTGGGCCAAAGGAGAACCCAGATATGGAGCTGGCTGACTGGCCTCGTGGAAGTTGCCATGCTCAGCTGGAAAGCCCCTGGCCGAGGCCCTGGGGAATGAAAGCAGTGTGACTGGCAGATCTCGGGCCTGTCCATGGTGGAAGGCTGATAGCATTAGACCAGGAGTCTAATCCAGTCTCCTATTTCTTAACCAAGCCCCTGTAGGAAAAGTACATCCACTGGCTGGAGAACATCACTACCTGGTTATCTTTAACAACCGCTCACTGAAGACGTGACTTGTCAGAGCCCTTGGGAGGTCCCACACTACAGACCCATCAGCCTCCGCTTCAACAGTGTTTGACAAAGGCCCTCATTCCTGGTCGAGGTCCTGAACGGGGAAAGAAGTCCCGTGTAGGGTATGTCTTATGTACACGGAAGAGAAACTTGGCAAATGCAAATGCAAAACATCAACAATCAACTTCACATGACACAGTGTCAGTCCTTGCTGAAGTCCTTCCTGTGGTGCCCCGGACAAAGAGGGCGGCCCAGCCTCACCTGGGACCCGCCCCATTCCTGTTCTCGTCTGCGTTCAAAGCAAGGTTGTGTAGGAAGAGAAGGATCTGCCACCACACCCGATTTTGGTTTTGCTGGTGCTGAAAAGGCAAAAAAAAAAAAAAAAAGAAGTTAATTCCTAAAAGTAGCCTGTAGCCTCCACAACTCCCAAGTCCTTATCATTCCCAATAAAAGTTTAGATCGAGGTTGTCTGGGGGCAGCACTTTAATCCTATCAGGACAGCAACCTGGGGAGAGGAGGGGGGAATTGGAGTAGGAGGGTGATGAGAAGAGTGGCGATGAGGGAGAGATAGTTGAGTTCTCCAAAAACAATGGCAGTTTTAACATTAAAAAGAAAAGACCAAGCTCTTTATGCACTGTGCACAAGAGGATTAAACTTTTTCCCCTGCTTGCTGGATTTTCCAGAGTTTAGCCAAGTGCTGCTTTTAATCAGATTGGCTCCTGAGCCCCTCAAACCTCAGCTGCATGAACAACAAACTTTCTTCAGAAAGAAAGAGAAGAGGTGCCCCCCTCGCTCCCCCAACTCCAAAGTAACACAGAGAACAAGGGGGAAAGGGGGGGAGCCTCCATCTGCAAGTGATTTGACACTGTGAAGGTCAAAGGGTTAATCTTCAATTTAAACCACACTGCTGAGGCAGCAAAAATCTGATTTCATCCAGTGCAAACACGCGCATACACAGACACACACACACACACACACTTGTGCGCCCGCCCTCTCTCCCTTCCCAGCATCTCCAGCTTGCTGCTGCCCTTTTTATAGCTGCTCTTGACAGTAAGCCATAAATAATCCCTCTTGGAGCACTTTCCTACTGACTGGAGCCAATTAAACGTTAAGCAAGAACATACTTGAAAACAAAACAAAAACAAAGAATGCACACTACTCTCTGGAGGTTATCCCAGGTCCTACTGTCAGGCAGGGAAGCTGGGGGCAAAGGTCAGGGGTCAGGGGCTCACAGGATTGGGGCTGGGGCCCCGCCCACACAGGTACCCTTTCCCAGGGGCCAGTGGAGCCCCTCCCCCCCCACCAGAGAGGACTGGGGTGCTGGAAGAGGCGGTCTTTGTTCTCTCTTTGTCTGCCAGGGCAGGAGGACTGGATTGGGGCCCTCTCCACGGGGTCCTCAGTGGATAGGGGAATAAAAAGCCAGCATGCCAGAAGAAGCCAGCACAGGCTGGACCGGGCTCATTGCAGCTTCCCGGTGAACTGACAGCAGAGCCGGGCCCTCTTTGTGCTCTCTTTAACCACTGCCCCAGCCCTTGCCTCTCCGATGAAGAGGACAGGCTAAGTCAGGGGCAGAATGAAAGTGAGCCCAGGTCACCTGCACCCTTGGAGCTTTGTGGGGGCAGCTGGCCTTGGCCTCCTGGACTTTGCCCCAGGCAACCATGCAGGTTCTGTGTTCCTGCCACCCCCACCCCAATCCCCAGCTGGACTTGGGCCACTAAGTGGGGAGAGGTGACCTGCAGACTGAGGCTGACGTCAGGGCCATGCTGAGGCAGGTGAACAGAATGCCCTTCTCTGTCTGGGGCAATATCGAGCCTCTGACCCCTGAGGAAGGGAGGCTGGAAAACCACCCAGAAAGCTGGAGCCCAGGCCACTGCCAGGAGGGGAAATCGGGGTGTGCCACAGAGGAGTCCTGGCAGACTGCAGCAGGAGACTGATGGCTTCCTTGTGTTTTGTAAACAAAGATGAGTAAAAAGAGGAAACACAGCCGGCTTAACAAAATCTGGTTAGAGTAAAGCAGCGTGAAAAAGGACTCAGCTGCAAAACCTGAAGGCTCTCAGGCCTGCCTGCAGCAGCTGAGCAGGGCACCCCTCCTCCTGCTTCCCACCCCCAGCTGCTGCCCAGGACAGGTGGAAAGGTCATGTGGCGGAAAATCCAGGAAAAGACTGGTCCCCCGAGAGGCCCGTCTGCTGGAATTCCAAGTCTTCTCAGGTGCCTGTTTGAAAAGACCAAGCAACAATAACAACCACAATCATACAAGAATAGTAACACTGAGTTACTATTCTGCCAGGCTCTGTTCTGTTCTACATCCTTGCTTCTCAAAGTGGGGTCCGTGGACCAGTAGCCTCGCCATCCCCAGGGAATTTACTAGAAATGAGGATCTACTGAATTGGAATGTGCATTTTTAACAAGATCCCAAAATGACTTGGAGACATATTAAACTCGTTTGGCCATTCTCAACAGCCCTATGAGATTGTTCTATACCATCATCCCCATTTTACAATGAGAACATTGAAAGAGTTCAATAACTCAGCTACAAGGCTACCAAGTGGCCAGGACTGGAAGAATTCCAACCTGGCCCTAGAGCAATGGCTTTACCCATTATCATTATTCTCTGAGTACCACCATACACCTTTCTTTATGCCAAAGCAGACCCTCTCCCCTCCCCTTCTCTAAATTGCATCAAAATGGCCCAATAGCCAAGGAAGGGAGATCATAATTCTATGATTTGTGGCCTGGGCCAATCCCACTTCTGGTCTTGTTGGGAGACAAAGGCAGGCCACATAGGCCCACCGTTGGGAAGGACCCAAGCCCCATGCATCTGTCTGTGACAGGCCTTCGGGTACATGGATCAGCAAGGAAGGCTCCCTGTGCCAGGAATCAGAGTACCTGGCTGTAGGCAGGGGCTTCCCACCAGCCTGTTAGTGAGTCCTCACTTCCCTTATAGGAGAAATGCAGGCACGGTATGAGATCAGTTGTTCCCAAACCTGACCGCGTCACAGAATCTGCGGACATGCTATTATAAATATGGAGTCCCAGGGTTCCACCCAGACCAACTGGGCCAGAATCTCCGGGGAAGCAGCCCAGGAATTTGTACGTTGAACAAGTGCTCTGGGTGACATTTAAAAATTTTATCTGTTTATTTATTTTTAAGGTTTTTTTTTTTTTTAAAGTAATTTCTACACCTACAATGGGGCTCGAACTCACAATCCAGAGATCAAGAGTCACACGCTCCACTGACTGAGACAGCCAGGCGCCCCACGGTGCCATTTTAAAAATCAGAAGTAACATTTATGGTATATTTTAGTCATCAAAGTAATACATGTTAACAGTAGAAAAAACTGGAAAACACAAGAAATGAGAGAGAAGAAAATAAAATCACTTGTGAGCCTAGAGGAAAATATTTTGTGACTGGGTCTTTTTTTTTTTCCTCAGTCTCTTTCGATCTCTTCCCAACAGAATGATGACTTGGCCAAGCCCGAGGTAAACCCTGCCCAGGTGGTTCTGAAGCAGCCAGGCCACAGACAGGTATTTGGAAACCACTGAGGTGCTT
This sequence comes from Mustela putorius furo, assembly GCF_011764305.1. Classification (NCBI taxonomy): domain Eukaryota; kingdom Metazoa; phylum Chordata; class Mammalia; order Carnivora; family Mustelidae; genus Mustela; species Mustela putorius. The sequence continues at coordinate 7,156,577 of NW_025422047.1, forward strand.
CCCAACCTTATGGTTTGTGATGTGAAGTCTGTCATCCACAATTACCCTCAGGATTACAACTCCGAGCTCCAATGGCTGAATCCAGCCAGCCTACTGGAGGGTCTGGCTGGGCTGGGAGACCAGGCTGTCCCATCAGGAGTCAAGCTGGCTGTGCGGCAGCCACGAGACCAGCAAGCACACAGCCTGGTAACCGGTCCTCAGCCTTAGGAGCCCCTGCTCTGGGCACAAGCAGATGCCACACAAATTCCACTCAGCCTTCTCTTGCCACAGGACAGCCCCCAAAAGGCCCTCTTTCTCAACCGAGGTGCCTCATACCAAAACTATCAACAAATGCCCTGATTACGAGAAACAACAATAAATACAATACTGAAAAAAAAAAAAATTAAACAAAAGGGCCTGACCAGAAAGGAAAGAAAAAGGACATGAAGGGAGGCCTATGAGAGAAACAGTAAGGAGGAAGGAAATCAACATTCAGTGAACAGGATGAGGTACACAAAGACACCCAATCGCCATGGAACATGGATGCTTCTAGCAGAAGGTGCAGAGGAACAGGGGAGGAGAAGGGAAGCGGAAAAGAGTAGGCTTGGCCTCGATCTTAGGTGCTTGGCAAAGCACAGGGCACAGAACCTGAGCTGAGGGAGTGCAAACCCCCAGAGCAGTGCCCAGCTCTCCTAGACTCAGCTTGAGCAGACTTCTAAGTCTGGGAACCTGCAAAAAGTGGGGGTTCTAGGAATGCAGAGTCAGGGTGCCCTTCGGGATCAGGAGGTTGAGGTACAGGGGATGGGAAATTGCTGGGAATTGAAGGTTACACCAGAAGGCCTCCAACTGAGAGTTGAGAGGGTAGGACCAAGGCATGGGGGAAAAATAGAGGTGAATGCCCCAAGAGAATGGGATCCAACATGGTGGATAAGAATATCCTCTTCATGGGCACCTGGGTGCCTCAGTCATTAAGCGTCTGCCTTCAGCTCAGGTCATGACCTCGGGATGTTGGGATCAAGCCCCGAGGAGGGCTCTCTGCTCAGCAGGAGACCTGCTTCTCCCTCTCCCACTTCCCCTGCTTGTGTTCCCTCTCTCGCTGATTCTGTCAAACAAAAAAATAAAATCTTCAAAAAAAAAAAAAAGTATCCTCTTCAGTTAAGAGAGCACAGACAGGCATTGGAGACCTCAGGCTCTTCTTTCTCCATCTCACTTTCTTGCTATGGTCAGGGCACAAAGGTGATCCAGCTAACAAGGGCTCGAGTCACCCCCACTGTGTACAAGGCATGGCAACTGAATAGACAGCCACACGTCCTGTGTAACAGGGAGCATGCAGGGGCACACAGTAGGTACTCATCAAGTGTACACTGGGCCAACTACAGAAAACTCAGCCCTGCAAGATAACCCACTTGTCTGAGGCCAGCAACGACTGATGTCTGGCCAGGTCTAAAGATGTACTTGATGTGATAGGATCAGCCTCTTGCCTAGGGAGAGGCCCAACTAGTAAAAGGCTTTTTTTCTTCTTCTTTTTCTTTTCTTTTCTTTTTCTTCTTTTTTCTTTTTTCTTTCTTTTTTTTTTTGTTTTAAAGAGCTGGCTGTGGTGTCTGACAAGGTTGGATTACACAAATCAAACTCTGTTTCATCCCACATGGCCTCTACCCTCAGCACAAAGACTGTTCCCTCCCTTCACTGGATAAGAATCTCCCTCTGCCTCTCTCCCCTTGGATCCAATTCACACCTTCTGGGGGCTTTTGTGTGTCACCCGTGTTCCAGATGCTCCAGCGAAAGCTAATTCACCCCCGAAGAACTAGAGCAAAGAGCAAGCCTACACTGTGGCCAGGCTTAAAAAGAACCCTGCCAGTTTACCAAAAACAGGCAGCAATTTACAATATTTCATACCTTCCTATCTTCCTATTTCCCTTCACAAAGATCTGGAACCCAGGAAGTACACGTTCTGTCGATCCCATTGTACAGATGGGGAGGTGAAGGCTCAGAAACATTCCCCCAAGCACGTTAGATGGGGGGGAGGTTATTCTGACTTCTGACTCCAGAGTTAGGTTTTTCCAGTAAAGTGTTACAGTGTGTTCATTCACATCAAGGCAAGTAGCTCTAACTCTTCAAAGAGAATAGTCACTGAGCCACTCCCCCAATATGTTTAAAGACATTGTTTCCAGATCATTAACTATTTAGTAAGGATGCTATGGACCAGAAAAAAATAAACTTTCCAGAGGCAGAGCTAACTGAAAATCAAACAGAAATAAAGCAGAAACTGCTCTAAAATTATAACTTCAGATCATGTTCTGAAACTACACTTGGTTTCTTTCAAATGAAGAATTTCCTATCCCCTGTTTTGCACCGGAGTTGTTTTCCCGCCCCTTTCCCTTAGCCATCATAGTCCAAAACCACCCTGGCCGAGGCTGAGGGAGAAAGTCTCACCACCGAGAACAGGAACACAGAGATAAGAGAGACGTCAGGAAAATTCCACTTGAAAGAAGTTGAGAAGATGTTTTTGTTCAATTCAGCAAGCTCTTATCAAGCACCCAAATAAGCACTTTTATCAAGGACCCAAGCTAAGACTCACGAAGAATACAAAGAGGAGCAAGATGTCAACTGTCCTCAATTATCGTACAGTCTGAACGGAAGGCAACAAGAGCACAGAAGTAAGTTTTATGGGAGACAGAGGCAGGTCAGGGCAGTGAGTGGGTGCTCCCTCATGCTCCTATCTTCCAGGGGGTGCCTGGAAGCAGAGACAGGTTGTGGGAAAACCAAAGTCTGAGGATCAGTCAGATCCGCATGGCTCTTAGCATAGCCACTTAGAGCATAACTTGGGCATGGTGTCTCCTCTGTGTGCCTCAGTGTCCTACAAAATGGGGATAACAGGATCCAGAGGCATGAGATTACTGTGGTGATCTAATGAGAGACATCCACGTAAAGCAATGTGCCTGGTTACTGCTAGGAGCAGATCACTTCCCATGGGGAGGACAAGGAAACCTGTGCTCCACTTAACCTCGCTGAGAGATTCCCTCAACATCTTCTCCCTCAGAGCGCCTGCCCCAGGAGTGCTAACTTCTAAACAGACTTATGAAGTCCTAGGGAAATCCCTGACTTTTCACTCTGAGATGGGCCAAGACAGCTAGAGGTTGCTGGGCTTAGAATTCCAGGCTGCCAAGCAGAGCAAGGGATTCTGAAACTCACAGGGCAGCCTCTTGATTTCAGTGGCCCACTGAAAGGCTTCTGACCCAGATGCTAGAGGAACAAGTGATATGGCAAAATGGAAAAGAAAAAAAATATCCCTGGCCAAGAGCTTCCTCAGGGCAGCCAGCAGTGCTAACAGAATCTGGAGGCCACTGGCTGCCATGATGGTAACACCCATCTCTTTCTCACGGAAGAAAGGGTAGCTCAGGGCCGGCTGGGTGTCAGTGGAAGACAGGACAGTTTCCTCTAATGCAACTGCAGGCCACTGGCTCCAGCCACGGGGGGCTGGGAGACAGGGCTGTGTGCACCAACCATATCTTCAGAGCCTCTGGAGGCTAGAACTCCTGGGGCCCTTCCCCAACCTTCCACAGGGATGGCTCTGGCTCCATCAGCCTGACAATTGCTCCACCGAGCTACTAGACAACTTCTTCAGAACTCAGGAAGGAATCCTGGTGTGTGTGCTCTGGTGGAAGGTAAAGGAGACCGGAGATTGAGGAGCAGCAGATCTGCCATGGGGCTCCAAGACTGTGGAAAAGGAGCCCCCAAAACTCTGACTCCCAAATCGGGGCCTTGGCAGCTGGTTGTTCTTGTCCTGCCCAGGGCCAGGACAAGGTAAGCTAAGCATGGACGAAGGCTGGACCCTCCTTCCTACCACATATACTGACTGCTCTCATTCTGGTCATGGAACATGCCCTCTCAGTTACCAGACACGATCAAAAGACAAACAAGAAGGCTTTCTTCATCCTTCTTTTCTAGTGCCTCTCTCAACTCCTCCTCCCATCACCCCCCTTCTCCCCTAAGGAGAAAAAAACAAAACAAAACAAAACCCACTCCCATCCCCAAGGCCTAGCTTGGTGAGGAGGGAATGAACTATCCGGAACTACAAGGCCCTTCTCCTGGAAGAGAGAGTAGTCAGGTGCAAAGTTGTGTGGGGAACTCGGCCTCCAGTCAGCCACGCTGATGACTCAGAAGCTAAATATAGTGAGCGATATAAACAGAGCCAGCCACAGAGCAAACACAGGGCCCCCAAGCCCAGGCCTGGCTCTCACGCACAGCGGCCCTCCACAACCCCGCCCCCAGCCTCACTCTTCCCCAGGCACCCTCCTAGGTAGATCTCCCACTGCTGGAACAGAGGCTGGCCCCACAGGGACCTTCTCACTCTGAGGTGAATCTCTGGGGCTCCTGCCCAGGGCTGCCACTTCTAGGGCCTCAACAACCTCATTAGCCACAGTCTGAGCCCCCAAAACCACTCAGCAACAAGGAAGGGAGCCCAAAGGGTCAGGAAGCAGTCAAGGGCCCCCTAAACAAAGGATCCAGGCTGTTGGCAGATGTAAACACCACTCTGGGTACAACTTCCAAGCAAGCTCCCTAAGAACTATAAAGGCAGGTCCAAGCAAAATCCTAAAATCATCTTTTGGCACATTTCTCCAAGTGTTAAGCTGCCCACACCTTAATAGTTATATATGTTATAATCTCCACTGGGCTTTTATATCTGCTCTGCTAGGTAACTATTAGAAATTGAGGCTCAGAGAAGTTAAATGATTTGCCTGTAGACAGAGAACTCGTAAGTGACAAAGGTGGAAATTTGAACCCAGATCTGCCTTTAAGTCTAGGATCCTTTCTGTGATATTGCCACAAAAAATAGTTTTTAGTGAGTGGCTAACGTTTTCCTCAGATTTCATTTTCCAGAAAGTCTAATTACTACTCAGGGAATTTCCAAATCTGACTATTCAGAATGAAGCCACTCCTGGTCCAAGTGAAAAAGTCATTTCCAACTCAAAGAATTCCAATGTTCTTGTGGCATTTTTTTTTTTTTTTTTGACGATTCTTGGCTTCTTAACATTGCCCCATCAATTTCAAGATGGTGCCATTGGGATAGGAGACATTTCTAAGAGAAGGGGATAGCAGCTACTGTCCATTCTTAGGCCCATGTTGGAGGAGACCCTGGCAAGGGGAATGGAGTTTCTCGAACCCACACCTTCTGACCCGAGCAACCCAGAAACACAGTGAGAAAGCAAACTTGCACCTGCTCTTCACTGTAGAAGCTGGACAGACACAGAAATACCAGGGTGCCTTCACAGAGCCTGAGTGAAGGTAGGCTGTGATCAGCAGATCACCACAGATCACCCGCTGCAGAGGAACCAAGAGGAGAACATTCCAGGGGCATCTGGGTGGCTCAGTCAGTTGAGTGTCCGACTCTTGATTTCGGCTCAGGTCATGATCTCGGGTCATGAGAGATCTGAGAGAGACTGAGCCCTACATTGGGCTTGGTGCCCAGAGCAGAGTCTGCTTGTCCCTCTCCCTCCACCACTGCCCCTCCACTCTTTCTCTCTCTAAAATAAACAAATAAAATGTATGTATTAAAAAAAAGAGGGGAACATTCCATTCCCAACCCCATCAAGGGAAGATGGGTTGGGAAGGGCTTTCATCTCAAAGCGCTCAGCCTCTGACTCTCTTGCTGCTTTGGAGACCCACAGAACCAACAAAAAGCACCTCACGGACATTGATCTTCTTCCTTCAAATTCTTGCCTTTCCACCCAGAGGAGCCAGCCTGAACTGATCACTAAGTATGTGGTTGGCAAAAAATTGAGGTCCAACATCCAGTGGTATCTGCAACATTTTGAATTAAGGGTCATGCTGGTGTACTCGGTTTGCTATAATGCCATCCTACAATGCACTACCCCATCACAGTACCCCACACCCCCTTGGCTCCTCATCTCCTAGGAAGAAGTTTTCCCCTGACACAGAAAAAGAGTAACTGAGGTCCATAACTAGGGACCAAAAGCAGACACTCACAATCCCTACAGGACTCAGGGACCAATGGCCATTGTCTGGCCCTGGGACACCATCCCAGGTCTGAAGAGAAAGGAAATAGCCAAGCCCTCTCAACACCTTACTGGCTCTTGGGTTGTGTTTCCTGGCTCCCTAAACTCGGCCTCTAACGATAGGGGATGACCGTCCTTCTTTAAGGAGAAATATACAAGGCCAAGGCCCACAAGTGAACAGCTTGGACACTGATTTCTCTGTGCAGGGCAGGTGGAGGGGAGCTCAGGCAAGGCAGTGCTGCTAAGGAGCAGCCTGACGGGAAGCATGGGAAATGCACAGTGAACCGATAAGAACAAATATGAGGGATGATCAGGCTTCCAAACAGACAACAGGAGACCCACATTAAAGAATACCTACTGTGTTACACCTGGAACTTTCAGTGGTATTTTCTCACTTAATCTTCACGATAATGTTCCGGGGTGTTAGCTCAAATTTACAGAGAAGGAGTTAGATAGAGTTCACAAGGCCAAGGGCCTTCCTGATGGCTAGTGGGTGGTAGAGCTGGTGTTTAAAACTGGGCTTTGGGATTTTGGACTCAAAGCCTAGAGACTTCATCCTAAACCACTTTCTTCCTAGCACCTTGGTGTCCCTGCCTACAGAGGAAGGGACTAGGAAAAGAAAAAAAAAGGATATAGGAGCCACAACAATACTTTCTAGATATGAAATATTAGACTGTGGTTTATGTCATAATCAGGGTCAGAAAATGACTCACTTCTTAAAGCTAGCTGCTGAAAGTTCCTCTGCGTGCCAGTAACCTGTGGCCATTATCCTAGCCCTTCCTGCAGGATGAGCTCCTGGAGAAGGTCTGTGAGCAGGGTTAGTGGGGAGGATAGGGTTAAAAGCCAGAGGATTCCACAGACAAAAAGCCTGGTTCTCTGTAATGGAAAATTTGGTAAAACTGGCTCTGGGCTCGAAAGGCTTAGCCAACAGGCCTCCTGAGACTGTGAGACAGGAGTAGACAGCAGGCAGGAGGGTAAGGGACATAGGGACACAGGGAACTCAGGAGCCAGCAGGGGGGAGGTGTAGACCACCACAGGGGAGATTCTCTGTGCTTCTCCTTTGGTTGCTGTTCTGCCCCTCCTCCCAGGCTGGGATAGCTCTAGCTGATAGCTTGAAAGATACCCTCAAAAAGGGAGCCCGGGACTGGGGGAAATGGTGCCAAGCAGCAAAGAGCAGGTCAGCTCTTCAAATGAGGGCTGCCTCCTCCTCTTCAGGACTGAGTCATCAAGAAAGGGCGCTGGGCTATGTTCTAGTCCTGTCTTCCCAGCCTGCTCCCAAGCCTATGGAGGGCTCACCAATGGATGTACGAATATTCTGAGAAACAACTGTTGAGAGACATCAGGTCTACTGGGAATGACAGCCCTCTAGATGGATCTGGGAGAACCACAGCCGTGCCCTCCAGCAGCTCCAGCATGGGGACTGGAAGCTTTGAGCTGGTCTCAACCATAGGCCTGTACAACCAGGCTAGAGTGAAAGGGGGAGGGAGGAGGCCAAGAGACGGAAATCTAGAATCAGTGAGCCCACACATGGAATGCAGAGGAGATCTGAAGCCATGTTTCCAGAAAACAATCAAAGGAGGGACTAGGGACTGGAGAGAGGGGCGAACGGAGGAAGCCAGGCTGCCTTATCACCTAAGCATAGGGCCCCCCTCTCTTCCAGATCACTAAGGGACTGGGAGTGCCAGCCAGGACCAGGTCTAGCCCCAGATTTCCCTCAGAACTCCTTGGCAGAAGGCGTTAATCATATGTAACCCCCAATGGTCTGTTCTCAGGTGGTCAAAAGATAACTCTCCCTTGGCGTTGGCAATGGTTTGGCCTTTTAGTCAAACCCACTCTGATCGCCTGAAGTTACCCATCTAAACTCAGGGTCTGCCCAATCGTGATGAGTTATTCATTCTCTTGACTCCAGACACATACACACAAACACACAACCCGCTAGCCAGGACGGCTGCCGAGGCAGGGATTGTGTTCCTCTCCAGGTGGCGTGCCTTTGCTTCTGTGGTGGTTGTCCAAGCACGGATTCAGCCTTGGGCCCCCTCCCTGCCTTGGCAGCCATCCAGAAAGCCAGCCCAGAGAGGAAGGGTTAAGTGCCCAGAGGCTGGCCCAGACAGCGGCTGGCTGCAGAGTGGGGCAGCCTCCAGCCGTGGCACGGAGGGCTCCCCCAGCACGAGCCTGCCAGCCGCCGCCTTTGTTGATGGACTGCCACATGCTTTGCAGACACGCGATGCTCCACCCCGGCGGGGCCAGTGCCAGGCTGCCGGCCAAGTGCCCCGGCCGCCAATCTGGAGAGACTCTCCGAGGTACTGCTCTCCAGAGTCCCAGGTCCCCGTTCCCAGACAGAGACAATGAGGAGCAGCCTCCCCAGCTGGAAAGTGTCAGGTTACAACCGGTTCCACCACTTTCCCCCTTTCAAGCCCATCCCTCAGCCTTAGTTGGCCTTGGTTACCCGGTTCCCACCGCACCTCAAGTCAGGCACCACCCCCCACCAACTGTCCGACTGTCTGTCTGCACTGCAGCAGCCTGAAAATCTTCCCCTTGGGTCTGGGAGGGACAGTCTCCCAACCTGGCCTCCAGCAGACACACTGCGTCACACAAGGCTGGCTGTAGCAAGCCACCCCATTTCCCCAGGAGAGATGGTAGCGCTTCCTGACAAACCGCTGGACAAACCGCTCTTAGGAAAGCCTGAGCTCAGAGAGGACAGAGAACCAACCTGGAGCTCAGAGATGGCAAGAGTGCTCAGCCCATTGGGCCCAGCTGGTTCATGGGACTCACAGTGGCCAAGGCCAAAACTCTGGCACCATCTCCATGGGGCCTGGCAGAGATGAGTTGTTGAGGCAGGTCCTAGCCCCCAGCCCCAGCAGACTCTCCTCCCAACCCCGCCCCAAGGCCCCATGCCTACTTGCTGCATGTGAAGTCGATGGAACTGGTCTGCAATGCACTGAAGCTTTCGGGCAATCTGTACCTCTGCTCGATGCTGCCACTGCCCTTCAGGGGGCTGGTCCCCGAGAGGCAAGCCTGCAGGGAAGCTGGCAGGGAGAGGGAGCCGGTAGCCAGCGTTGCCTGCAAAGACAGAGGGCCCACATCTCAGCATTCTCCACAACTGCACCATCCACCCCGTGCCTACCACTCCTGACTGAGGCTTGGGGCGGAGGGCCTGAGGCCTTGATCAGACACACTTCCAGACGTGGACAGCCCAACCTGCCTGCTGCCCAAGCATCTAAAAGCCGATGCTCAGAGGGAGGGAAAGGTCCTAGCTTTCTCCACTCCCAGGAAGTGCCAGGGCAAAAGGACTATGTGTGTGGGAGCCCGCCAGCCTTCTGTCTTTATTTACCAAACTATGCTGGACCACAATTTATTTTTCATGCAGTAGCAGGTTGAAGCTCTTCTCTGGAAAAGCTCCGGAGGCAGCTCTCCAGAGTTCCTGGGTTGAGCAAAGCAAGGCAGGAGAAAGAGAAAACCAAAATGTGCCTTCACTTTTTCCTCCTGGCTGGTCCCAGGTCCTGAAGCTCTGGGCAGTGGTGCTAAAACTACGGAGAGAAAACTCCTCGGACCCACTGGATAGCCAAGTTCCTCTCTGGAGGAGCCCCAGGCCAGACCGCAAGACCTCGAGACCAGTGCTGCGCCCTACCCAAATGCTGGCAAGCGAGCTGCCGCTAGGGGTGCCCGCCCGCCTCCTCCCTCTGTTCCCTCTTCCCCGCAGCCCGCTGTATCCATCTTCCCCGCCTCCCCAAAGTACTACTGGGCAGCTCCCTTGGGAATAACTGCAGCGTCTTCTTGATAGGCTCCCTCAGACCTAGCAAGGCAGCCTCCGAACCTTTCCCCTCCCTCCGTAAGCTATTGTGCTAAAAGAAGAAAGCGGACTGAGTGTCTGACCCTATTCCTTCACCAGAGGAGGGCACGTTACTCATAAAACAAACCACTTAAGCCCACAAATGAAGGGGTCTTGTCTGATTGAGCCTTGCAAACTGTTCTTGTGCTGGCACTGAGCCCCAGCAAGCCCAACCTCTTTCTCTAGTTCCCCTTCCAAGCACAGAAAGTCCCAAGTGACACCTTCTGCCTTCAGGAACCTTCCCTTCCAGAAAGGGCTGGGTTTTTCCCTTCAGTGTCATCAGCGAGTCACAGATCCCCCAACCTTCTCTGGGGTCACATTGGCCAATGTATGGAAGACATATCACTCCCAGGAACACAAAAGGATGTCAAGCCCAAGGCCTAGGTACCCTCTCTCCAACCCCAAAAGACACCATGGCCCCAAAGATCCCTGCAGAAAGGGACATAAAGGCAGAAATGATGGCATTGCCACTTGCCTTTCTTGGTGCCCGAGGAGCACAAGTGAAAAGCAATACCAAGCAGAGAAGCAGAGTGACAAGAGTCGAGGAATCCATAGCCCCTGTTGTTCAATTTGGGGAAGGAAATAACAAAGTGCAGGTCTGAGGAGGGGAAGTCCCCTCTTTTCCCCCAATCTCTATGGGAGGAGTCTTGAGGCTAAGAGCACTTACCATAAAAGAGTCGCTGGGGTTCTTCGGTCACCCCACAAGGCAGCATGACACCCTGACTCGGGGAGGCTGGACTGAGGGTCTGGGTGGCCTTGTCCTCCTGGCTGGTGGGTCGAAGCCCAGGGCCACAGCAGTGGGTGAGAGGGAAGAGATGCAGACGGCTAAGAGGGCAGTCCAGCTGGCTCTGGGCAAACAGGTCAGCAGAGAGCAAGCTCCCAGGCTGGGTCCCCGGCTCCCCATCCTCTGGCTGGAACACGTCATCCTCCAGCTCCTCCACACACTGAGGCGGCTCCATCTCCCCTGTTAGGGTGCAAGGCAGGCCTCTGGGATGCTGCTCCTCCCTGGGCCAAGCCTGAAGGATTCTCCTCCCCTTTCTTCTTTCCTGCTTCCCCTTCTTATCTGGGGAAGTGGGGCCAGGTACTGAGGACAGACAACCGGTAATAAAGTACTACCATGGTCTCATGTCCAAGGGTGTGGCCTCATGTCCAAGGGTGCGCCATACCTCAGCCCTGGGCCCTCCCAGAGCCACCACCACCCCCCCCCCCCGCCCGGGGCCTTTTCTTCTGACCCAGGCTGGTTCGGGTCACGAAGTCTAACTGCTGTTGACTCTGAGCAATAGCAGGGGTATGATCAACTGCTCCAAGCATGCAGGACACCTGGGGAAATGTCAACAAGACTAGACCCTGTGAGTGGCTGTGGGAGGGCAGAGGGTGCTGCGACGGGCAGTACACACCACGCTCACAACACACACACACACACACACACACACTCTCTCTCTCTCTCTCTCTCTCTCACTCACTCACTTCCCTGAAGAGTAACCACCCAAGCACTCATCTCAGTCTGAGCTGAGCTCTGGCTGGGCAGCAAAAAAACAAAAGCCAGCAATCCTAGGGCTGTCCCGGGTTCCCTCCAAACCCACTAAGCCCCGCCCACCTGCCCATCTACTCTGGTCTCCACCCCCTGCTTGCTCAACACAACAAACAGGCTCCACGGTGTGGTAAGCCTGTGTCCTGGGAGAGAGGGCAGAAAGACCCAAGTTAGTCACTGCCCTCCCAGCATAGCAGCAGCTTGGCCTAGAGGGGAGGTCCAACACCCGGCAGTGAGGCCAGCCTCCCCAGCTCAGCCTACTCACTAGGACCCATGACTTCAATCTTCTTTCCCTACAGCCTACCATTCCTGTCAGCGCTGAACCTGAGACTGGTATAACCTTCCTCACAGAAGGAAGTGAAATTCACCCCTCTTTCTGTGACCTCACTCACTGCCTCTATACTACTCAGGTTGTCGAGAGGGGTTTCTTGGTGATAAAGAAGTTCCTCTTGCTCCACCTGACGGCTTTTGGAAATATGAGCTGGGAGCCACCCAGCATCTTGAGCTCCCAACACAGCTATACACACACACACACACACACACACACACACTCTGTTATGGTCCCTGGGGCAACAGAAGCAGCAGCTACCTGAATGGTTAAGGATATAGAGATACTGTTTGTCGCTGCCAGATTCAATTAGAGAGCCCATGGGAATTCTGTCTCCCAGTCCCTTGCCTTTGAAGAACAAGCCAAATGGTCTGTGGGTTGGTAAAGTACTTAAAGGAATCTCACTTAAATTCAGAATCTTGGCTTCCCTAAATTCGAGCGGTCTCTGAGGTGCTTGCTTCAACCCTCTCTCCATCCCAACAAGCCCGTTAGCTATCTCTGATCCCATCTCTCCCCTCTTCCCTGGTGAGTGAGGAGACGCTGGCTGGGATGGCAAAACAGGCACATGGTGTTCTTTGGAAAGTGTTTCCCAAAAGAGGGGAGGAGATCTTCAGCTCATCAGCACCAGGAAACGAAGTTTCCGGTTAAAAGGACCAAGAGCTGTCTTGCCAGTTACCTGGCAGGGGCTCCCCTCCTGCCCTTCAGCCTTTTCTCTGCAAGCTGGCAATCCCAGCCTAAAAAGGGGCCCACCAAAGCAAATCACAAGCAGCAGTCATTGTCTTGGTTTTTCCTTTGAAGCCTGTCACCTCCCCCTCCCCCTCCCAGCAAAGCCCCAAAGTTCAGCCCTTGCCTGGACTGGACTGGACTGGACTGTGGGGGACATGTAGCCATAGGGTGTGTCTCTGCAAGCCCTGGGACCCTACCCATTCTCCACAGGAACTGCAGGTGGCTCTTCTGTAGGTGGGAGCCTCCCAAAGGGTCCGGGGCAAAGTCAAAGGTAAACTGGGGTAAGGCAAGGAGACCCACTTCTCCCCTTTGCCTGAGCTGAGGCGGTCATGTCCAAACTGGTAGGAGGAGCACACTTCTTGAGAGCACAGCCTGGGAGGGCTTTATTCCTAGCAAGGGGAACCAAAGCCCGCTGGAGCCATTCCAGCCCCCAACGGCTGTAACAAGGATGCTGAACTTAAGACTCCTCCTCCCAGGAGAAGACAGGAGCCAGGCACTCTGAACCTCTATAGGAGTTAAAATCTGGGAACGCACACATACATGCATACACACGCACCCACACGACACACAGCAGACCTGGGTGACTCCAGGAGAGAGTCTCAGCCTCCGAATCGTGATGCCAGGGCTCCGCGCCAGGGTCCAGCGTGACGAGCACTCAGGGGCTTGGCGCCCAGACGCAATTGGGAAGGAGGGAAAGAGCCCAGCTGATAAGGAGAAGAGCCTTCAGACTCCGCACGGAGGCTGGCCGCCCCACAACTCCCTGTCCTACCCCAAAGTCAGATCCAGAGGCCCGGCCGTTCTCCGGAGCCCAGGTCTGCTCAGCAGTGAACCGCAGGTTCCCCTGCCCACCTGGACCCAACTCCTTGCTGTCTGAAATGCTGCTACCCCCAAGTTCCCTCGTGGAGCACTGCACCTAGATGAGGGTTCTGCACCCCGTTCCCGCACCCCAGCGCTCCAGTCCTTCATGGTCACCCCAGACGCCTGCAGCCCAACCCTTCCCGGGCCCCCATGCGCAGCACGACTCCTCTCCCCACTTCCCCGAGGAGGTGCGATCCAACTCCGCCCGGTCCCCGGCCTCCCGCGCGCTCACCGGGCTGAGGCGGGTGGCGGGAGGCGCGGGCAGGGGCGGCGGCGGCAGCTGGCTGGCTGGCGCGGGAGGAGGCCACTGCGCACCGCGCGGTATTGTTTCCAAAATACGCCCGCTCGGGGCATCCCGCAAACAGCTGATGAGGCCCCGCCTCCTGCGCGTCACGCCCACGGCTGGCCAATGGCGAGTGGAGCCCCAAGTCCCGGGCTGGGCGGCTGCCAGGGACTGTCACGAATGTACGAACCTTCCCTTGGAAACGTTGCAAGGGGCCGAGCGAAATTCCGGCTTCCGTCAGAAACGCAATTGGAGCGCCGTAGTCCGCGCAGATTCTGTTCCAATTGCAAGCTCGGGAAGCGGCCGAGAGTCCCTGAGTCCTAATAGAAGGTAGAGAGGGGGCGCCAAAGTGACTTTTGTCTTCTCTTTCTCCGGAATGGACCGAATAATTACGGAGCGTCCAGAAAGGGAGGGGAGGAGGAGCCCGGAAGCATTAGACGCGGCTGGCGGCGTCCAACGAGTGCAAGGTGCGGGCCCTTGGGGATCCTGGCCTGGTGGCAAAGCACCCTCCCGCCTGCTTAGCGCGTCAGAAATAAACTCCAGGCGCAAATCTGTAGGAAGCGTGAGAACACGTGCGTCTGGCGCCGTTGATGAGTGACAATCAGATCAAACACATCCGAAGGGAATCTCATGTCCTCTTCTTGAGTGGGCGTGGACACTTACAGATTAAGTATCTGGCTGAGGAGAGGAAAGATAAAAAATACAGGGGCTGCTTGAGCAGCTGACACCCATCCTGTTTATGGCAGCATCCAGAGATGTGTCCCGAAGATCGCGTACTATCAGTAAAGGAGTCTCCAGGCCATTTCACAAACATTTACTGAATACCTACATTGTGCCAGATAACTGGGTTAGAAGCCCAAAACCCGGTGCCTGTCCTCAGAAAGCTTACAGTTTCCTCCCGGAGGAAGACTTGAAAATAACCGAATGCTTGCCGAATGCCGCATGAAATGTGTTAATTCTTAGGAACAATGACCGCTGGAAGGTGGAGAAAAATTGAGAAAGCATTCCATTGGGGAAAGCTTCAGGGAGATCGCTTTTGAGTTGGGCCTTGAAGGATGGGGGAATTTTTCAATAAGGAAGACCAGATAAAGCAGCCCAGGCCAGAGGCAGCAGAATAAAGAGCTGAACTGGACAATCTGTCTTGGGAGCAGGGCAGGCTGGAGGAGGGGTGTTTGGGTGCACCCCAGGATTCAGGTGGATTCAGGTCTGAATACATAGGTGTCCCTGCAATGCCAGGCTGGAGAATCCGTACTGGAGGCAAAAGGGAGCCAGCAAAGATTTTTATAGAGGATGAGCGACTTGACCAAGTCTGCATTTTAGGAAAGATAAAAGAAGCCAGAAATCAATGAGAGCAAGCCAGTCCCTGTAACAGACTAGGTGGTCAATGATGGGCCTGACCCCAGGGATTGTAGAGACAGACATTCCTCTGACCACCAAACTGCTCTCTCTGGTTGTAAACTCAGACAGATTTAAGTTAAGTGGGCCTGGGACTCTTACCCCAGAGGAGCCTGAAATCTCCTTGCACCTTTCCCCCTACCCATTCTTTCCTTAGCTCCCTCAAAGTGCACCTGAAAGAGAGCCAACCAGGCATATAGAGGGTTGGGATTAGTAGGGCAGGAAAACACTATCTCCGAAGTCCAGAGAAGAGGGAAAAGGGAAAGAGGGGAGAGTCAAGGTTGGCCAGCAGCCCAGTTCCCCAGGAGTTGACGGATGTCCAGAAAGGAGGTATATTATTTTACCAGGAGACTTGGCCAAGAGGGAGTGTCACCAGGTCAGGGTGACCTCACATTCATGCCACATGTGGGGAAATGAGGAAACCAAGCCCAGCCTCCCTACAGGGCACTGGGGAGCCCTCACCACATTCACCATGCACAGACCTCTTTCCCCACCTTCCTACCATCCTTCTCTTCCTAATGGCTTTCCTCCTTGGCCAATATCTCAAGCTAGCCGGTGATGACTATGGGTATTACCTAGGCTCAAGAATGGAACTGAAGGACAGAGCAGCTCTGAACCTCTCTTCTCAGGCAGCACAGGCCCTAGAGGACAGTTGTCATACTCATTTTCTTTACCCACCCCAATCCCCACCTCTCCATCCCCATGTCTCCACCCCCGAGTCCCCACCCCCACTCCAAGCTGCTATTGCTCTGTCTGCTTCATCACAGCAGAATTAGGTCCACAAGGCAAGGATGATGGTAGAGCAGAATTTTTACCTGGGATCCATGTACTTGCCAGACTCACCAGAGTGTCTTCAGTTTTAGGGGCTATGAACCCCTGAAACTGGCTGAACTGTGTACATGGGCTCACACAAACATTTTGAGGGGTGACTCCATAGCTTACTTACAACAGTTTCCCAAAGGGGCCCGTGACCCTATAAAGGGTTAAAAATCACCAGTGTAGGGGAATGGGGCATCTTGGTGGGTCTGAATAGCTGGGAGGAAGGTCACACCCTCCAGTGACATTTCTTCTAAGACCTCTCTCCCAGGCCTTCCCAGCCTCTCTCTCAGGCTGGTTCTGAAGGACACCCAGTGGCCTGGCCTCCTGCGCTATTGGCCTCTAAGGTCAAGCAGCAGGGGCCCAGCCTCCTGAGCTGCAGGGACCAGAAAAGACTGTCTGGGATAAAGGGGTCAGAGAGGTCAGGAACCTCACTCCCCACCTCTCATCACTGTCAAAGCAGACCCTTCCCTCTGTACCGTTCCTCCCCTTCTAGTACAGGCTATCAGGACCTGCTTGGCTGGAGATCTGGGCTCTGAACCCGGTGACCAACTGACTAACAGCGGCACTCTAGTTGAGGCAGCAGAAATCTATTTTGGAGAATTTTCTCTCTCTCTCTCTTCCCACCCCTTTAGGCCATTTGTTTTCTCCTCTGCTGACTGATGCTGGCTGTAGGAGGAGGGTCCCTGGAGAAAGGCAAAGTTGCTCGGAAAGGGGCCAGCCAACAATCTGGGAGGGATGCAAAGAGTTAAGGGGAGGCTGCTTTCAACAGAAGAGAAAACCCAGCTCCCTATAGAAAGCAGGCAGCGGCCCTCTCCATTGTTTTACCTGGCTATAGGATTTCTCTCTAAGACAAGGAATGGGCTCTAAAACTCTGGTAACTGGATCACTGGGAAGGGAGGTTTTTAAAAAACCAGCTGACAGCTGAATAATAGGAATTACCAGGCAGACTGCCCTGGGGTTGCTGAGGTTTGTAACTCAACCCCCAAGGAGGGGTTCGATTGGAAACTGATTTATGGGTATGGTGGGGGTCTTGGTGGGGGTAGTGCTTGACCCCCCCCCTTGCCTCTTACCTCCCTCCAGGAGGTATCGTACCCATAAGAAAGACCAGGGACCCAGAAGATTTGAGTGTCCTTCTCTTGCTGGAATGGCTCTAACAATGAATTTATCTCTCAGAGCATCATTCCATCTGTCTGCAAAGGAACAGTTGCTCTCTTCTGAGTTGCAATGTGTGTGTGTGTGTGTGTGTGTGTGTGTGTGTGTGTGTGTGTGTGTGAAAGAGAGAAAGACAGAGAGAGAGAGAGAGAGAGAGAGAGGAGAATATATTTGAATAGACAGACTGGTTTCTGCTAATTAGGTAAGCAAGTGGAGAGACTTGATTTCCCAGTCAATGAGCTCACTTCTTGCTCATCTCTGGTTCAGTGGGATGCAAAGAGAAAAAGCAGGTGCTAAAGAGAAAACATTTAGAGCTCCAGACGTGGGTGGAAAGGAAGAGGCAGAGCGAGGCTGCCATGCGAAAGCTCAGTGGAACCTAAAAGACAAGGTGAAGTCCAGGATCCCATGATTTATGACATTTAGCACACATTCAGTTTCAGTTTGCAGTGAATGAATAAATATACACTTCCAGATTTAAAAAATATGAATAGTGTCATGTTGGGGAGTGGGGAAAAAAAAACCCTGCAGTGGAGGATTTCCATAAATGTCCTCTCTCCATTGTGTTTGTCACTAGGGATGGCTGACCTTCCCTGAGTCTCACCTCACCAGCTGAGCCTCCTCCTAGAAGACAAAGGTGATGCTGCCAGGTCTTTGGTACCCTCAGACCACCCTCCTCCTGGCTGAACCTGACAGAACATCTGTGGAGACACATTTATAGGAAAGCTAGAAGCATGGCCCTCAGGGCAGTGTCCTCAGCTCCCCTCCCCAACCCCCAAACTGCTCCCCAGCTCACCGAAAAGATGTAGGCTTTATCTTGCCAAGGAATGAAGAAGTCCAATCAAAATACTCTCCTTTTACTCTACTTCACCCAGGACACCCCCATTTTCCTGGGCAAAGGTACACCAGGACATTAGTACATTCTACTCCTTGGGCTTGTCAGGGAAACCTCAGAAATGTTCGGCTGAGGCTAGAATGTTCTGCTGATTGCTATCAAGGAAACCTGCCACCTGGAAGAGCTGGGAAGCAGTCTTCTCTGGGTCTAGAGCCTCCTGGGTTTTGAATCTGGTGCTCGAAAGGATCAGGACCAAGAAGATGAGTTGGATCATCTCTTTCCCAGCCAAGCCCTTAGTCCTACTATCCTGGAGTGGGAGAAAAGTCACTATCAGGCAATGACAGAGGGGTTCCATCTCCCAGGTGTGAGTTCATCACACACCTACTGAGCATACACCCTGTTCTAGGCTCCACATCAGAGGCTGGAAATACAGATATCCCTGGGGGAATCCTTGAGCCCATCTGTACCCTCCCTCCCAAACACAAACCCTCATATATACATCTCAAAGGGAAACTGGGGACAGGAGGAAGGTCTTTCAGGGAGTGCTGCAACTGAAAAAGCTAAAGGTAGACAGATTTCCCAGGGAGCCTCAGCCTCCCCGGAAGCAGTCCTGCCTTCTTTCACACAGAGTTATCCTGGAAATGTCCGAGGCCCCATTTCTTCCCTGTTTCCAAGGCTCACCTGTCCTCAGGTGGAGTAGAAAGATGCAAGGAGATTTGAGCTCTGTTCCCAGCTCTACCATCAATAGGTGCCCTCCACCACTCTTGTGTCCTCATTCAGAGGGACATGCCTTCCGTAAACAGGCTGGCTTGGTGGGGCTTAGGACTTTGGGGTCAACATGAGCCTCTTATCCTAATTCTGCCAGAGGTCCCTGAGTTATAACCCAAACAAGTCCCACTGGGTAAGCACCTATGGAATGCTAGAGACTAGACAAAAGGCAGCTCATTTAATCCTGAACGAACCCAAGAGGGAGCTGTTGCCATCCGTGCCATTTTACACTCAAGGAAACTAAGGTCCCTTCTCCACAAAGACAGGCAGGAAACAGCACAATGATCGGAGGCCCACCTGTGATACCTTGAAAGCCAGGGCTCCAGTCCCCTATATCTATTGCCTTAAAGGCACATCCAGTCCTTCCCCCAAAGATGGAATTCACTCCCCTTCCCCATCAATAGCACCCTGGCCCCTGTGCCCCCAGAACAGGAAGGCCAAGCCTGAGGCAGTCAGTCTAGCAAGGTAAATTCCAGCCTCTCTCAGTTGCTACCACTCCCACCACCACCTGCGGCAGAAGCGATTGCATCACCCTGCAGGAAGTGGTCCAGTAGCGGGCATGGGCCCTGGGGCACATTTTCAGTTCCTACTTCTATCCTTGCCTACACTCAGCACAGGGCCTTATCTTTTGCCCCCTACACCGGCCCTGTGGGTTAAGGCTAAGGTGCGTGCCTGGATGGAGAACTATGGTCTGTTGCTTGGATAGGATTTGTACCGGACCAACGGGAGCCCCTTGTCTCATTTCCAAATGCTGCCCGATGGGGGAGGGAAGCCCTGCCAGCCAAAGCGATCAACCAGAGATCCCAGGGCTCAGACAAAAAGTCCTCTTGGATGCAGGAGACAAGTCCCCCCGCAGCCACCATTACCCTGCACCTGCCTTTCAAAGACAAGTACCTGCGTGTCTGGGCCAAGGTGCCAAAGAGCCTGCCAGCACAGCCAGGATGTCTGTTGTGGTGTCTCGAGCCTATTAGATTGGCAGACACATTGCACTTGGCTTGGTTTCCCTTCCTACATTCACCATGAGATCTTCTGGAACGGGGGATAGATCCTCAGCCCTGAACTTCTGCTCCCGCTCGTCCTGGACTTCCTGTCCCTCTCTGCCAACTTCCTTCTCTCTCTCTCTCCCCCTTGCAGCACTATTCCTTTATTTCCTTAATCTCTCTTCCTACCCTGGTTTCCTCCTGCACTGGGCACTTCTGTCTGGCCTCTCTCTTCTGAAGCAGCCACCTGCAGCTCAGAAAAGAGAGAGAGAGAGAGAGAGCGCGTGCGAGCGGACTGTGCCAAATGGATCTCTCCAGCTCTCAGATGCTCTTTGCACCACCAACCTGACTTACTCCTTGGCAGGGGTTAGGGCACCTGAAACAATGCTTTAGATAAATGCCAAGCTGTTTTGGGACCAGCTTGGCCTGAAATGACCAATACTGGTTTACTTTGTTTAAAAAAAAAAAAGGTCAAACTGCAACGTGGAAGGGTGTAATGATAGGGCCAGTCAGGCTCTCTCTCCCAAGGCTTGGTGTGTGCATGTGTGTGGGGGGGGTAGTTCACTAAACCTGTTCTAGATGTAATTCACCTCTAAGAAATGAAGGAGGACCTCTACTCTGAGCTCTCCCCGCAGATCAGACCTGGTTATGGAGACTATTCCAGGTTTCATAGACTCCTAAGCATTATCTAGGGCTATGTAAACACTTCATGGAGAAATTAAATGTCACGATCAATCCTGGACTTCACAGCTTGAGAAAAATATCAAAAATTCCCAGATGCTTCAGAGTAGAATCAGTTTTCAATCCTAACCCCTCTTACGAAACTGACCTCTGTATAAGCCCCTGGCATAAATTCTTATTAACTTCAGGGAGAAACTATTTCCCCAGCTTATATCCACTCTGAGACAGGGTCATAGACTACGAACTTCACTGCCCCTTGGACTAAGTAAACTCTCAGAAGGGAGGAAAAAAAAAAGAATCTCAATGTGGCTTTGGGTTTAGAATGTAGTTCCCTGAAAAGCAGTCTACCACTTTCCTTGTCTGCAGGAAGGAAGTTTTTGCTTAAATGTTTATTGCTCAAATATTCCTTGAAGGCAGAGACCTTCTGTATTCCATTTCTTTGGTACTGAAACAAAAGAGTGTGTGTCATTATCTTTGAAATGTGATTTCTTTTTTTTTTTTAAGATTTTATTTATTTGACAGACAGAGATCACAAGTAGGTAGAGAGGCAGGCAGAGAGAGAGAAAGGGAAAGCAGGCTCCCTGCTGAGCAGAGAGCCCGATGCGGGACTCGATCTCAGGACCCCGAGATCATGACCTGAGCCGAAGGCAGCGGCTTAACCCACTGAGCCACCCAGGTGCCCCGAAATGTGATTTCTAAGAAATAATTTAGTCTTATATTTGGGGCACATCATTTTATTTGATCTTTTTTGGTTCCTTGGCAATGGGGATCTCTTGCTATTTCTACATGTCTCCAGTAAGTTTAACCAAAATCATGATTACTTCTTCTCTGAAAAGAAACTATTTACTTTACACTATTAATTGAGCACATACTATGTGCCCCAAGCTATAATAGGAGTATTAAGAAGCCAAGACGTATAATCTCCTGTCTATCTTTCCCACTGCCTGCCATGTAATTTGCTTACTATAAAATGCGCCTATTTGAAGTATGCAAACTTGGGGTGCCTGGGTGGCTCAGTGGGTTAAAGCCTCTGCCTTTGGGTTAAGCATCTGCCTTCAGCTCAGATCATGATTCCAGGGTCCTGGGATCAAGCCCCACATTGGGCTCCCTGCTCAGCAGAGAGTCTGCTTCTCTCTCTGCCTACCTCTCTAGTTAGTTATGCTCTCTCTCTATCTCTCTGTCAAATAAATAAATAAAATCTTAAAAAAAAAAAAAAAGCATGGGGGGGCGCCTGGGTGGCTCAGTGGGTTAAGCCGCTGCCTTCGGCTCAGGTCATGATCTCAGGGTCCTGGGATCGAGTCCCGCATCGGGCTCTCTGCTTAGCACGGGGCCTGCTTCCCTTCTTCTCTCTCTGCCTGCCTCTCTGCCTACTTGTGATCTCTCTCTGTCAAATAAATAAATAAAATCTTAAAAAAAAAAAAAGCATGGGAAACATGCTTAAACAAAAACTTAAACACAAATGTTCGGGGGCTCGATCCCAGGACCCTGGGACCATGACCTGAGTTGAAGGCAGAGGCTTTAACCCACTGAGCCACCCAGGTGCCCCAAAATAAGTCATTTTAAAATAATAAATTAAATTAAATAAATATTTATTGTGCATCAACTATGTGCCAAGTATTTTGGTTTGGGGAAATAAAAACTGCAGAGGTCAAGGTGTCTTGTTTAGCGCCCTCCCCCTCCATTCTAGCCAGCATCATCAAGTCATCAAGACACCTCCCTCCACCCCTGCAAACACCTCTCCATTCGCACCCAGGGGCCATTGAAAAAGGAGCCAGGATTCCTTGGGGATTTAATTAGATGGCCAGACATAATGCTGTGAATCAGTTAAGAAGCCAGAATAACAGGATCAGAACAGGGCTTCGGAGACAGACAAATGGGGATTCAAATCCCAGCATTGACACCTACCAGTAATTTGGGAATAATAAATTAATTTCTTTGAACTTAGTTACAGTAACTGTCAGGTGGAAATAATTATAGTACCCTCTTCACATGGTTGCCGGGGAGTAGAAATTGCAAAACACTATACAAGTCACCCTAGTAGAGTGCTTTGGAACATAACAGATGCTCAATAAGCTATAGCTATTACTATGTGTTCAGCACTGTGTGGCAGCCACGGGATAAGGAAAGAAAGTCCAAAAAAAGAATGAAAAAACAGGGGCACCGAGTGGCTCAGTCGGTTGAGCATCAGCCTTTGACTCAGGTCATACATGATCCCAGGGTCCTGGGATGGAGCCCCTAGCAAGGCTCCCTGCTTCTCCCTCTGCCCCTCCCCCCAACTCTCTTTCTCTGTCTCTCTCTCAAATAAATAAATAAAATCTTACAAAATATATTTAAAAAAAAGAATGACTCCTGCTCAGCGGAAAGCCTGCTTCCCCCCTACTTGCCTCTGCTCCCCCTGCTCATGCTCTCTCTCTCTCTCTCTCTCAGACAAATAAATAAATAAAAACTTTAAAACCAATAAAAAAAAATGGAAAAAAAAAAGTTGGCCAAATTTTCAGAATGTTCATGTTCTAGTTGGTGAATCAAACCTAACACATATAAAATATCTGTAGCATTATAAAAAGTAGCATGTAATTTGTCTAAAAATCATATACAGAATATGGTTACTATAGGAATAAATAAAACTATAACATATAAATGTTTGACACCAAAGTGCCTGACATATAGTGAGCACTTGATAAATGCTAGTAGTTATTATTAACGGTTGCTTTTGCCTCAGGAGTCTTTCTAAACAGTGGTTTTCAAAGTGTGGTTCCTGATCCAACAGTTTAGCAAAGTATGAAGTCAAATGGAAGCCACGGTGACCTAGTGCCTATATGCCACCCTGTATAAGTGGTTGTACAAAATGAGACCTTTGGAAGAAGTAGATTTTCACCCCTAACCCTGCCTGCAATTAGGGAAAAGAGCCAGCAGGCTCCTCAGTTGGGCTTGCTGGTAAAGCAGGAGCTTCCTCTGCTATAGGCTGTTTCAAGGAAGTAGTTAGTAGTGAAAGAAGGGTGAGGTTTGGAATCCTTCCGCACAGAAATCCTGCTGTGCCCCCTTGTCAATTACTTAACTTGTTAGAGTCCCAGTTTCTTCATCTGTTTATAAAAAACAGGGATTAAACAAGAGGACAAACATGCAAGTCCTTAGCATGTTGCCAACCACATAGATGCTCAGGAAATGTTTGTTTCCCTTCCCTTTCCCAGAAAAGGGAAGGAATGGCAGGGGTATGAACGGTCAGCTGTCCGAGTCTCCTCTGTGACCCCCCAGAACCAGTGTCCCTCTGACTCAGTGTCTGTATCTTTCAGAGCTTTTACTAATTAAGAACAGAGTAAGATTTACATGTTAAGTAAATCTTCTCTGATAATTCCCCAGCGGGGGGGCTGCAGCAAACTGGTGGTTTAACTCACTTTCAAATACAATCTACAGTCCCAGTCCATAACTTAGAATTTTAAGTAACAGAACATAAGTTTTGTCGTTGGTTTTTTTTTTTTTTTTGAGATTTTATTTATTTATTTGACAGACACAGTGAGAGAGGGAACACAAGCGGGGGCCGGGGGGCGGGCAGGGAGTGGGAGAGGGAAAGGCAGGCTCCCTGCTGAGCAGGGAGCCTAACGCAGGGCTCCATCCCAGGACCCTGGGATCATGACCTGAGCTGAAGGCAGAAACTTAATGACTGAGCCACCCAGGTGCCCCCGAACATGAAATTTATTTTAATTCTAGAATTATTAATGTAAAAAATAATATGACAGTCTTGTGATACTGTTGCTTCACAGGGGAGACAGTGCCTCCCAGGCTGGACCCATTCCCATGTGAGGTTGGGGCTTTCTTCTGTGCTTTCATTTTTGGGTTTGGGTTCACATTTCTCCATTCTCTCACAGAGTCTAGAGCTGAATTTCTAAAACAAAGAAGAAAAGGAAGTAGAAGGAAAATGAGCTGTTTTCTTTTAAAAAAGGAAACGGTCCCATCTTTTAAATCCCCCTAGCCCACACGGATGCCCACATGAACCCCACATTCCCAGCCTGGGAATCTGAACAAAAATAACACCAGGACTCTTGGGATCGCCACATATGTTGCACTTATTTGCATACACTTAGATGCAAACATACACAACGAATTAACTGGGGTGCCCAGTGGTGATTGCAATCAACCCCAATATTAAAAACTGGCCTGTGGGAAACAGGTGACATGACCACAGGCAGACCATGCTGCTGGCTGTGCTCCAGGGAGGACCAGAATCCTAGTGCAAGAGAGACCTAGTGTCCTCCCTTGATCTCTCTGCTCTCCCAACTTTCTCCCCTTTTCTCCCCTTCCAGATCCAGATCCAACTGCCCTTCCTTCTCCCTTAAGATCCAGGGGAAACCATGGCTCAATGATTCCCTCTTAAGAGCATGGAGTTAAGGTGGGCCTGAGCCCCACAGGATTCCCAGGCTGCAGAGAGCACACCAGTGTGGGAAGAGGGGGCACCCCATAGGCAGTGCCCACCCCCCAAGAGAATCTGCATGACAGTTACACTGGTGGCATGCAAGAGCATGTCAACAGCATGGGACCTTGCAAGGAAATCTCCACGGAGGTGGGCAGAGGCCCAGATTTGGGAATGTGGGGAAATCTGGCCCTGATCTAGAACACCAACCTTTACAGCACACCGTTGAAGTTTCACACTGTCTCCCAGAGCCGCAGAGCCCTTTCTTCTCTGGCCATTGCTGACCAGTGTGACTCCTGGAAAGAGCCAGACAGATAGTTCTAAAGTCTAGATTTCTACTGGCTCCCTGCATCCAATAGGCTGTCACTCAGAACCCTGCCCCACAAGCCTGGAGGAAGTGGGAGGGGACAGCATGTAAGGCAGGATCCACAGCTGGGCCTGTGCTTCCCCTGGGTTACGGGGAAATCTTGACTGCCCTGAACTCTCGCCCCAAATTTCACTTTCAAGGAACTCAGTGCCTTTAAACTTTGAGTTACTTGGTCTTCCCAGGGCAGAGCCCTGGGGGCAAGGTCTCCAGATCCTGTGTGATCCTCAGGCCAGCATCACCCACATGGCGTTGCTACAGGTGCCTTCTCTCCTCACAGGATTGCCCACACTGGGCCCAAGATGGCAGCTGCCAATCTGGAATGCTATGGAAAGGTCCTTTTCCCTCTGGGTTCCTACAGCTTGCCCTGAGGCCTGCAGGTCCACACCTGGAAACCTTTTGGCGTAACCAGAAGGCCCTGTTAGGATCAGCTGTTGATTCGAGAAAGGAGCTGTGGCCTTCCCTACAGGAGGAGCTCCAGCTTCTCTGGGGTAACATTCAACCACAACCTCTTCCCAAGGACCAAGGGGCTTTTCCTCCTATAACCAAAGCCATGGGCCCAAAGCTCTCTCTTTACTGCCCTTCATCCCCTCTCCTGCAAGGGGCTTCACACAGCACATGTTTGGTTGGCCATCGTGGGAAATACTGCTTCAGTGGAGTGCAGCTCCTAAGTGATTAAGTACAATTGGCAAATAGAACATAAAACCGAAGGACAGTTACAGCCACAGGGAAGAGAACTCTAGGCGCATGTCCATAATCTCTTATCTGAAATCCAAAGGCCAAAATCTAAGCAATAAAAACAAAAACAAAACCCAAGAACAAAAAACAAAACAAAACCAAAAATTGCCACATGTGTAACGTATTTGGCATCAAAGCCTATGAAAATGATGTGACGCTATCTGTGATTTCTATCTCATTTGGGTGATTATTACTACGTTTTCCTGCCAGATCAGTACTTGCTTATGGAGTGCTGGCCCAGATCCTGCTGAAGGCGGTAGCAAAATAACATGGAATGTGACCCATAGTATATGTCTCTGACGGTTCAGATAAGGGATTGGAAACACACAGAGTAGGCTATTACGGGCGAAGAATAAATTATACCAAGGTATGAACAGCATTGCTCAGGAGACTATTTAGACTGTGTGGAGTAAGTTGGCTACGAGTCAGACCTGCTGAATTCAGATCCTAGTTCCAACATTGACCAGCTGACCTTGTAAACATTGCCCAATCTCTCTATACCTCCTATTATGAACTGAATTGTTTCCACCCTCAAATTCCTACATCGATGCCCTAACTCCCAGCACCCCAGAATATGACTGTAAGTGGAAAGAGGTAATTAAATTAAAGCGAGGTCATTCGGATGACCCTCTAATCCCATCTGACCCGTGTCCCTGTATAAAGAGGGGATTAAGACATACGGAAGACACTGGGAATGCACGTGTATGAAGAAAAAGCCATCTGCATCCAAGTGGAGAAGCCTCAGAGGAACCAAAGTGACAGCCAGCGAATTGCTTGACTGACACCTCGGTCTTGGACTTCCAACCTCTAAAAGCGTGAGAAAAGAGTTTCTCTTGTCTAAGGCACTCGGTCTGTGGCATTTTATAAGACAGCCCTAGTGGACTGACTAATACACCTCCTTTTTGTGGATGATAGTAATAGAACCCAACTGTAAGGGTTGTTATGAGGATTGAATGAGTAAGAATGTAAGAATTATGTCCAATGCCTGGCAAAGTAAATATCATCTATTATTACGTTGAAACAAAGACGTGTCACATTTACTCATTCACTTATACAAAAAAAAAAAAAAAAAAAAAAAGTATAAGCCCAGCCCATTTCTTGTCCGTGAACTGTAGACCAAAGGCCTACTCAGCATCTCTGTTTAGATGATGAAAGGGTACTTCCCACAGACCGGCCCCTCCTCAATCTTCCCCATTGCAACCGGCCACTCCATCCTTCTGGTCTCTCAGGCCAAAACTTTGATGTCATCCTCACCTCCTCTTTTTCTCATATTTCACATCCAATCTGTCAGTAAACCCCATTGGCCGTGCCTTCAAAATGTATCCAGATTTTGGAACTTCTCACTATATCACTGCTACCCCCCAAACCACCATTATCCCTTGCCTGGGTTGTTGCAACAACCGGCCTCCCAATTCCCTCTCTTGCCCCTTTTGGTCTATTCTCGTCCCAGCAGCCAGAGCAATCCTGTGAACACCCACACCAGATGGTGTCATTGCCCTGCTCAAAACCATGCAACTGTTTCCCATCTCACTCAAATTAAAAGCCAAAGCCTGCAGTGGCCTACAACAGTGAGTGTAAGTGACTCCTGATTACCTCGAGAATCCATCTCCTCCTTCTCTCCTCATTCCCTCTGCTTCAGCCCAGTCAGCCTCCTTGCTGTTCTTCTAAACTGTATTTCAAGAAATACTAAAGGAAGTTCTTCAGGCTGAAGAGAAGTGATATCAGTTGGAAACTTAGATCTACCAGAAGGAATGAAGAGCACTAGAAATGGTAAATACCATGGGTAAATAGAAAAGATCATTTTCTTAATTTATTTAAGAAGAAAATAATAACCATGTATTATGGGACTTTTTTTTCAAATTCACAGAAGTAAAGTAGATGAGAGGAATAGCCAAAAGATGGGAAAGGGTGAATGGAAGGTATAGTAAGTTTCTCACATTATTTGTGAAGTGATATAATGTAAACCCAAAGTAGCCTGTACGAAGTTAAAGATGCACATCGTGATCCATAGAGAAATCATTAAAGATAAAACAGATATCCAGCTACAAAGTAAAAAAAGCAACAAAATGAGATAGTACCAAGTAATCAGTCCAGAAGCAAGCATAAAAGGAGGAACAAAGAAACAATGAACATATGGGACAAGTAAAAATTAATAGCAAAATGGGAGACATGAAACTAACCATATGAATAACTGCATTAAATAAAGATGGACTAAGCATGCCACAGAAAAGGCAGAACTTGTCTAACTAGTCTAAAATGTAAGATGTAACCAAGTTTGTTTACAAGAGATGTACTTTAAACAGTGGACAAAGTAAAGGCCATGACAGTAAAAGGATGGAAAAAAAGATGCTACACAAACACTAATCGTGAATAACCTGATTGTATTAATATCAAATAAAGTAGACTTTAGAACAAGGAGTATTGCCAAAGGTAAATAGGAATATTTCATAAAGATGAAAGGATCGGGCCACTTGGGGGACTCAATGCAGAGTCTGCTTAAACTCTGTCCGCTTCTCCCCACACTTTTGTGCACTGGCTTTCTCTCTTCCTCTCAAATTAAAAAATCTTAAAAAAAGGATGAAAGTATCAGTTCATCAAAAGAAATAACTATCAAAAATGTGTATGCACCTAAATAACAGGGATTCAAAATACACGAAGCAAAAGTTGACAGAACTAAAGGGAAAAATAAACAAATCCATAATTATAGTAGGAGATTTTAACACCCGGTAGAACCAACAGACAAAACTCAGTAAGGATGTAGAATATTTGAACAATAGTATCAGCCAACCTAATCTTTCTGACATTTATTGATCACTATATAGAAAATATATTCTTTTCAAGTATACATGGAATACACATCAAGATAATCTATATGCTGGACCTCTAATATCTAGACATGCTCAGGACCTTTGTACTTGCTATTTCCTAGCACTGGAATAATTTTCCTTTCAGCTATCTACATGGCTTATTTCCTCACAACCTTTATGTCTTTACTCAAATGTTACTTTCTTAGGGGATCTTACTTTATTTTCTACCTTCTCTCCAGAGCAACTCCTATTTTCCTTTATTGTGGCCTCAATGCCATTGTCCATCCTTGCATGCCAGATCTGGGATGTGCTTACTCTTCCCTGGCTTGAGCCTGAGGCCCAAGACCTCTGGAAGGCCTTTGCCCAAACAGTGCATCTTGTCGAGAGCAGTAACAAAACCAAGTGCTAGTTGGTGCCTTATCATGGTCCTTTCTATTTACTAAAAAGCCACAACTAGTATGGAATGTGTAATGAAGGGTTCAGGTGTCACCAAGAACTTGACCATGTAGCCAGCAGAGCTGGTGAGTAAAAGAGGAGAAGATGGATGATGGACAGAGACTAGGAAGGAGAGGAGTAGGAGCTACCATCTCTATAAATTATCATAAAGATTCTTCCTGAACTGAGCTCCCCTGCTTCTGGGGGCTGTTGGTCCTCCGTGTCACCTGTATCTCTCTCCTCCTCTGCTGGTCACCTACTAGAGGCAGAAGACAAGGTCACTGGAGCCAAACAGGTTCCCGAGGCCACATACCAGCCCCCGTCCTCCCTGGGTAATGGCCACTGAATATGAGCTGAGAGAAATGTGTGGAATCCAGAGAGTCCCCACCCTGAAGACTTTATGGTAAAACAGTAAAACTGGCCCACAGTAAAACAGTATGGGGGGCAGTAAAACAGGCCCACAAAATATGTCATTTCAAAAGTTCATTGCTTCTAGCCACTATAGCTGTACATGCCCACTTCTTGGCTCAAGCCAACAGTTAAAGAGTACTGGGCTGGGTGTCTAGGATGGTGCTGCTCGAACCTTACGGAGTCTCCTGGACTTCTTATTACAGTGCAAACCACACTCTGATTAGCAAAGCTGCAGAGGATTCAAAGATGAAGAAGTCAAGGCTCTTGCCCTCGCTTTACTTAAAATCCAGACAACACAGCATGGTTGGGGGGTGGGGGGCAGAAGTGCCATGATAGAAGCATAGCAGAGAGGACAGCAGAACGATGATTTCATGGGTTTCCACCAAAAAGTGCAAGGTTAGGGTAGATAGCAAATCTCAAGCTACTAGACAGATTTAACGTCTAAGAGCTTTTGGCAAGAGAGAGCTGGGGGTACACAAAAACTTGGAATAGTATGACTGAAACCAACTTCTGTATGACCAGGGCGAATACACTGATGGGCTCCTCACTTCTGTCCACTCTGATGGAAATTGCTGGAGGAGAAGAGACCACCATTGTGACGTGGCCAGTGTGAATGTCTTCCCATAGGTAAAGAAGGCTCAGGATTAGCTGTGGGGAGCTTCTAGGAAATGAGCCAGAAGTACATCAGAAGGGAGACGCAAGCAGAGAGGACAGGCAGGGAGAGTATAGCCCATTGTGGGCTGGTCCTGAATTCTTGTCATTTCTAAACATGGAGCCCTGCCTGCTTCTTTCAGATTGGCCCTGCTTGGAGGGGTGCGTACTTGGGTAAAGCCTGAAGTTTAATACCCACAGTGGCCACATAGGGCTAAGCCTGCCTCAGACTCTTCACTCAGGCTTATCTAGGCAAGGCAGGAACCTTCACAGAATCGTGGGATTTTAGAGCTGGAAGTTCTTCCCTCAGGCCCAACGCTTTCCCTTTAACACCAAACTCACAAGCAGACCAGGTACTTCTTAGAATAGCCCATGGTTCTACCTTTTCCCTGGAGCTGAGATTCTTACCCCCCACCCCACCCCCATCAGGATAGCCCCACAGTTCCCATAGAATCCTCCCTGGGCCCCTCAGCAAAGCATGAGGAATGCAGAGAAATGGGGCTTGTCCTCTGCCTGGGGTGGAAGGTCAGGAGGGAGGAAGGCCAGTTTGTCAGCTTTGGAGCCATCATCAGGGACCAGCTGGCAAGACTGCATGCTTGCTGATTCAGCCCCAAGAGGCAGAACAAGCAGGAGGACCCACCACTTGGCTGCTGAGGACAGTGGCTGTTAACACAGCAGTCTGGAGGGCCAGTGGGAGGAGGATTCCAACTGGTACTATGCTCAAAGTTAGAAAGGCTTTTGTGCAGATTTGACCAGGACAGTCCCAGCACATAATATATGACTGCCATGCAAGCAAAATTTTTAAAATTACCCCCTTTCACTACCCATCACTACTACTCTTTTAGATACCAATTTCTGTGGTTACCTGGTATATATAGTTCCTAGTCTGACAGCAAAGGCTGAAGGGTGGGGTTTCTGAGGCACTGCCCTGGCCCTATGGGGCCTTCCTTCTCTGCCCCTGCTCCCCGCTGATTGATCTGGACACACCTCTAGTACCCAGCACAGGAAAGAGTAGGGGTCTGGGCTCTGGACTCTTTGGGGAACCTGGGAGGCTCAGCCTGGCCTCTAGATACCTCCAGAAGGGTAGCGAGAGGGCCAGGAAGCCCCCTGGGGCTGATCCAAGTTAAAAGACAATGCCAAGCCCCAGCCAGGCCTGTCCTAAAGCAGACTTGAAGCTGCTTGCTGGGTAAGAGCCGGCCTTGGGACAGGGCACACACTTCTTAAATAGTTGCCGTGTAGTATTGAACTTTCCCCTCTTAGGTGGGCCAGGGAGACAGCAGGGACTGTAGAGTGGAGAATCCAGGAAGCAGGACATACGCCAAGGCAAGGTAACTCATTAATAATCATTAAAACTACAACGACACTGTTCATCAACTACTAATATCATTGCGGGCTGTCTCCTTACACGTGGGGACTGGCTCCAGCACAATCCAGCTACAGTCCTCTGAGGATGTTACATTCCAAGGAATGACATACCAGACTTGCCTTCCCCTGGGAGCCAAAGGACCCCCAAAAAAGGTCCAAAGACCTTTGCCTTTGAAGGAGCCCTCCTTCCATGGCGGCTAATGGGGACCCTGATTCAACTCTCTCCTCCCTTCCTCTACTATCACATGCTATTCCCCACGGTAGAATGCAAACTCCATGCAAGCCCCAAGAGTTCCTGGAGCCCAGGTGTCCAGAGGGTTCCTGGGCCAAGGGGCGGGACCTCTCTAGAGCCTGGGCAGTGGAGCCCGAGTGAGGATTAGCTAAGGGGTTGAAGCCTGGAGCTGGTGCCTCCACTCCACTGAAGGGCCCTTCATCTAGTTCCTGGCAAATGATTAACAGAAAGGCCCAGCAGCCAAGCACCCTAGGCCTGTGCTCCTGAGAACTTTGTGGAGTAGAGCCACCATGCCCAACCCCCAGGCCGATCCTTTAGAGAACAATAGCCTCCATCTTGTTCAAGCCATGCTTATTTTGAATATCTGTCACCCACAACCAAACCCAATCTCCACCGGTAGAAGTATGTGAATACTTCTTGTTGCCGCTCCACTTACTTCCAAAAGTAATTTGAGACAACTTATGGTCAATGACAAATAAATGATGGAAGCATGCAGGCAAGGATAAAGAAATCAGAGGCATATCATAAAAACAGGGTAACAGTTTTTCCAGAAAATATGCACTGAAGGAAATTATTATACCTGCATACATTATTTTGCATCTAACTTCTGCGCTGCGGAGTCAAATAAGGACCACCTGCTGACTTAATGTACCTCTCATCATCAGTGTGGGTGGTTGGGAGAGGAGGGGTCCACCAGGGTTGCCACTGGTAGATTACAAAGCAAACTCTTTGTTTCCAACAGCATTATCCCACAAGGACCAAGTAAATCACAAACCTGCCTTGGAGGGGCAGCAGGCTGGCTCAGTCGTTAGAGTATGCAACTCCCGATTTCTGGGTTGTGAGTTTGAGCCCCGTGCTGGGAGTAGAGATCACCTAAAAATAAAATCAGGGGGCATCTGGGGGGCCCAGTCACTTAAGTGTCTGACTTTTGCTTTCAGTTCAGGTCGTGATCGCAGGGTCGTGGGATTGAGCCACAGAGGGCTCTGCGCTCAGTAGGGAGTCTGCTTGTCTCTCTCCTTCTCCCTCTGCCCCTCCCCCTGCTCACACACACTCTCTTTCTCAGATAAATAAATAAATCTTTAAAACATAAAAGAAAACGGAAAAACTGGTAAAAACCCCCAAACAAACCTGCATGGGATTACATGCTCTATATGGCCCACTTATCCCATCTTCTCTCTCTACTGTTTTCCCAGCAGTGTCCTAGAGGGACTGTATCCTACAGTGCTCTTGAACTCTGCCTGCCAGTGGGTTTGGCTATTGGGAGGCCCTAGTTAGGGGGCCATGAGGTGAGAAGAGAGAGATGCTAGAGTATTTATTCTTCAATACCATCATGGAGGTCAGTGGTTACATCCCTTTATCTTCAGCCCCATTTCCTGTCAGGCTCTCTCATTGCTGTAATTCTCGATGGGCTCCAGGAACAAATCCAATCCCCATCCCATCAGAAGCAGGGATAACAGCTTTCCCACGATTGCTGGTCCTTGAGTACTTCACCATCCTATATCGGTCCCTTTTAATCCTGTCCCTGCCATCATAAATTATCCCTCCATTAAGTCTCATTTACGGTCACTGGTCTCCTGCTAGGAACCCAACTGATTAACAGATGATATCTCTGTTAGGAATGAACTTTGCTTCAAGTAACAGAAAGCCTGACAAACAGTGGCTTAAACAAGACAGGGATTTTTGTTTGTTTGTTTGTTTGTTTCACATAATGAGAATTCTGGGGGTAGCAGTTCCAGGTTGGTGAGGTCATTTTTCCCCCTTTTTTAACGAAACCATCATTTTCCTTTATTTAACCTCTCCCAAGCAAAAATAAAACAAAACTGTGTGTTCTTTACATTTTTCTTAAGTCAAATCAAGCTTTTAACAGGGTGAAGAGTCAATGTACAAAGTATTCAGTGAAAATTATATGAAGCCACTCTAAAAATATCATTAGTGTGAATCCATTTGGAGTCACGTTCTTAAGAACAAATAGCTGGTGAAACTCAAAGATCAGCTCTTCAGTCACCTTCAGCTTCCTCACAACCATAGTAAGATTAGAATTTTGGGGAGCTGGTTGATGATCATGAGATGTGATAATATGGTGGATTTTTGGAATGGTATAGTCACCAGCTTCCCCATGATGGCTGCTTTTCCTTGGAACTGTTTTCCCTCCCAGGAAAAAACTGTGTATGATGCTGTCATACAGCCAGGCTCTTCTTGCATTTCTGTTCTGCTTTCCCTTAGCATATTAACTCTTATCTTTCTGTTTTCACTTCATGGTCACAGGAGGCTGCCCAGATCCAGACATCACATCTATCTCTAACTTAGGAAGCAAGGCAAAAGGCCTAGGCCAACTGTGTCTCTCCCACCTCCATCTTCTCTAGACTTCTGTTTGGGTCACGACCAGATCAAATGACCACTCTCAGATGCAAGGGAAGCTGTCATGACTGGGCTGAGAAAAGTGTGAGGCACTGCTTGGGGCAGGGCACATAGCCATCGCAGGAAATCATCTTGTTAGCAAAGGAAAGCAGGAGTCATTAGCATTCGGTAAGCCATGAGTCCTGATGGCTGCAGTGAAGTTAATTCGGCCTGAAATTCCCCAGCCCAAGATGACTGGTAACAGGTAACTGAGACAAGCTGGCCCACAGTAGTTTCTGCAATTAAAGGTGAGGATATGGATGGAAGATAGTTAAAAACCCAGTGTCCCTAAGACGGCCTGGGGCCCTGTTTCCCCCTTCAGTGAGAGTCATGGGGAAAAGCCCTAGATACAGTCAGAAAACTGCTCTGGAAATTTGGAAATTTCTTGATGGCCCTCTCAAAGCTTCCCCCCGCCTCCGTGTGGCCAAGCTGCACTTAGTACTTCTGTGGACCCACTCAGTCCCACTGTGGGTACTGCCGTTTTCTTTCCCTCCCAGCTGTCTTCACCCACTTGGTGGGGGATGACTGGGGACAAGAATCTCATCTTATTTGTGACCCCACTGACCAGTTAGTGCCTGGCTTATAATAGCAAACACTCAATAAAGGTTTATTGGCTGAGTCACTATGTGAAGGACTAAAATAGAGACGAAGGGCTGGAGTAGTGTTCTCTCTCAATCTTCCCCCAGTCTCCCTCCCAGGACGCTGTGTGACTCTGGGCAAAGAACTTCTCTGAACCTTGGTTCCTGGTCTGTCACCTGAGGAGCTGCCCTGGAAGATCTCCAAGATGTCTTCTCATTCTGACATTCAGTGATTCATTTTTTTTAAATGATTTTATTTATTAATTTGACAGAGAGAGACACAGCAAGAGAGGGAACACAAGCAAAAGGAGTGGGAGAGGGAGAAGCAGGCTTTCTGCAGAGCAGAGAGCCGGATGTGGGTCTCAATCCCAGGACTCTGGGATCATGACCTGAGCCGAAGGCAGACGCCTAACAACTGAGCCACCCAGGTGCCCCAGCATCGGTGATTCTTAACTCCCACCACAGACGAAGGAACACCTCTGGACTTATTTCTTTGGACTGAGACATTAGCTATCTAGATCTCTCCCGTCAAAGTGCATAGACAGCAGATGGGGAAGTTACCATAATAAAAAACCCACTGGCATTACTGAGGAAAGTTCTCTGATGTTTACAATTAGCTGCTCTCTGAGAGAAGTTTCTGGGGAGGGGGCACACAGGACAGGTAGGAAAGAAAGTCTGAAACAGAGCATACAGTCCAGGTACTTTGGGACTGCTTGAGATTCTACGAGAAATAGAGAGGGGGCGAGGAGTCTGGATAACTGGGAGAGAGGGGACATAGAGACAGTGAGGAATTATGGGGACACAGAAAGCCACCAGAGAATATATCAGTTGCCCTTGGGGGTCTAGCAGAATAACTGAGCAAGAGGAGCCAGACTGTGGATTGCAGAGAGAAAGAGGGGCAGGGATGGGGTCAGCACCCTGACTAGTGGCCTGATGGGAGGTGGCTCTGCACAGCAGCTTGTCAGTATCCTACCTGGAGCCATTGGCCTTCGGCTGTGACACCCAAGGGGATGGTCTTCAGGGTCCCTGCACGACTGAAGCTGAACAGAAGAGAAAAGGGCCTATCCTCTCCATGCTTTCCAAATCCCCCCTCCACTAGACCTGTGCAGAGAGTCAGACCCGAGGCAAGTGGCATTCTTCCCAAGATGCCTACTTTTGTCTTTTTGCATAATCTGTCATGTTCTCTCCCCCTCACAGATATTTTTGCTCTGAGTATAATGGCATTACTTTATTATTAGTCACCCTTCCTAAGTGATCCACTTTTTTTTTAACCCCAGGTACATTGGATTAATCACAATCCTGGGTCTATAGCCCTCTCTCCTCTTTGATCCAGGCAGGGCCCACCTTTGTGGCTATTTGTGTTTAGTTAATTATTTATTTCAAAACAATATAAGTAACGCCCATGAACACCCAGGGCTAAGAAATGAAATACAGGCAGACCCATATTCACCTATGAGTTCTTCCTATGTCCTATCCCTCACCTGCCACCCCACTACCTGCCCTTGATTTTCTAAAATTTGATCTCCAAGTCTTCTAAAGTATCACGACAACGACCAGAGTGGGTTCTCCGGGAGCACACCCAGCCAGTCCTTCTGATGCATTCATGCTCACAGAGGCCTGAGTCTCAGGCAATGACATGTGTTTATGGCACTGTGGCCGGGGCCACCCACTTGCAGTGAAGTCACGTAACACACACATATATTTCACATTGTTTTAAAATTTTGTCTAAGCCAGGATTTCCCAACCTTGGCACTACTGACACTTTGGGCTGGATCCTTCTTTGTTGTGAGGGGGCTGTCCTGTCTGTTGTAGGATATTTAGTGGTGTACCTCTACCAACCAGATGCCGGGAGCTGCCCTGTCCCTGCCCCCCAACCCCCCATTGTGACAGTCAAAAATGTCTCCTGGGGGAGGAGACAAAAACCACTCCTGCTTGAAAGCCACCAGTCTGAGCAAATATTTGGCAATACTCAGTTGAACAAATTCTGCAGCTCAAATGCCCTAAGACAACACCCATGCCCATTTGTGCTGTGCGCCTGGCTGCGCGGTGTGGTCCTGAAGCCAGCAACCTGCACACCTGGAAGCCCGTTAGAAATGCTGAATCTCAGGCGCCTGGGTGGCTCAGTGGGTTAAGCCGCTGCCTTCGGCTCGGGTCATGATCTCAGGGTCCTGGGGTCGAGTTCTGCATCGGGCTCTCTGCTCAGCAGGGAGTCTGCTTCCTCTTCTCTCTCTCTCTGCCTGCCTCTCTGCCTGCTTGTGATCTCTCTCTGTCAAATAAATGAATAAAATCTTAAAAAAAAAAAAAATGCTGAATCTCAGGCCCCACCCTGGTCCTGCTGAATTGGGATCTGCATTTCAACAAGATCCCCAGACCATTCCTAAAATTTGAGAAACTGACACAGAGATGACACAAATTCTGCTTCTCTGAAGAAAGTCACCCAGATGCAGTGTCTCTCAGTGGGGAGTTTTGGGTTGGGACAATCCTATTGTTGTGTGGGGTTGTCCTTCGTTTTGCAGGACATCCCTGCCCCATCCTTATTAAATGTCCACAGCACTCCCAGAGTGCTCCCCAGACAATCAGCAATACGCTCATCTTCCAGACACCCTCTGGGGAGCAGGAGAGTGTTTTCTTACAGTGAGAGCACTTTGACAGTGGCGCTGCCTCAGTCTGCAGACATCCAGGAGGCAAGGAGAGAGGCAGAAGTGAAAACAGCTCCAGGGCCTTTCCGTCACATCTTCAAGGTGGGAGGGCTATGGTGCCAAGGGCTGAGCACTGGCCCCCTGGGGCCAAGAGGAAAGCGTCAGAGCTGGGCACAGGGAGGGGAGCAGGGAAGCCAGAGCTGTGACCCGCAGCCCAACCAGTTAGACCAGCCAGGGCAGTTCCCCCTGGTCCTGGCAGCCTTGATAGATAGCCTCATCAGGATAAAGCAAATGAGTGAAAATAGCTTGGCATCTGAGAGGTGTGTCTGAGGTACTGAAGGGAATGCATCCAGGTGGGATGAGGGAGGTACCCATTCTGAGCCCTGCCCCCTTCTCACCTGGGACAATCTTCAGGATTTCCCCCAGCCCAGAAGATAGCTAACTCCATGCACGTCTGGGAAACTTGAGACCCCAGTGGGGAGAGACCTAGCTTCCAGGCTGCAGCTGGACACTGACCTACACTGGGAGCAGAAGGAGCTGGGCTTGCCCTCCAACCTTCCTGTTGGCCAGGCACTTGAATCAGGGGCTCCCCGGCCCTCCCCCAAACTTCTACCATTATGACTCTCTGCAGCCCCACAGACCCCAAGAATACTTACTCTCTTGCCCACCTGCATTAGAAGTGCTGTTCCTTCTGGCTAGAAAGCCCTTCCTTACCTTCCAGTAACTCCCAGTCATTTTCCAAGACCTCTCTTGGAAGCACTTTCTGACAAGGTCATGAGTTGGCTGTTCTCTTTTCCACATTTCAGTCAGTCAGTCAGTCAGTCAGCTAACCGGTGTTTGTTGAGCACCTGCCTTGGGCCAGGTCCTGAGAATTTTTTTTTTAAGACTTTATTTATTTATTTGACAGAGAGAGAGACACAGCAAAAGAGAGAACACAAGCAGGGGTAGAGGGAGAGGGAGAAGCAGGCTCCCCACTGAGTGGAGAGCCCAGTGTGGGACTCCATCCCAACATCCTGGGATCAGACGCTTAATAGACAATAATGCCCCAAGTACTGAGAATCTGATGAGGAGCAAGAACTGCCACATCTAGCCTTGTGGCTCTTACACATTCCTGGGAGGAACTCAGTGGATGGTGGGAG
Organism: Mustela putorius furo; assembly: GCF_011764305.1. Lineage (NCBI taxonomy): Eukaryota > Metazoa > Chordata > Mammalia > Carnivora > Mustelidae > Mustela > Mustela putorius. The sequence continues at coordinate 7,194,916 of NW_025422047.1, forward strand.
GCAGAGAAGGCAGATGTGATCTCTTTGTTTGCAGCTGAGGAGGAAACTGCAGCCTGTAGACTGGAGGGATAAACCTCTCTCAGACCTGTGTGATCGGTCTGCCCCATGACAGCCCTGTAGCTAATGCTGTGCACTGTCCGTCCCCTGCAAACACCTCCTCCCCACCTCCACCCCTGCCACCCCTCAAATGCCACAGCTGGTGAAAGAGACCACCCATAGCACATCTCCCTGTCTCCATCCTGAGGATGCCCATCACCTTCCCTAATTCCTCCCAAGGGGCCTGGATGGAGACTCAGAAACAGGATCAGGTTGATCCACATCTGTCTTTTGGCTTTTAGGGGAAGATGTTTTTCTAACTTGGCTGTTTCTGGACTCTCTTCTCCCTGCCTCAGTTTGGAAGCCTGTGTTGGAAGAAAGGCCCTGAAACTTCCTAGAGGCAATGTGTCCTGAAGTCCTCTGTGAAGAAGGGAAGCTTGTGTGGTTTTGTCCTGGCCCAAGAGACTGGGCTTCGCATCACGGGCAAGTTCAAGTCCAGCAGTGAGTCTCGGATTCGGAAATGGGAAGAATTCTTCCAATGTTGCTCGAGAAGGGTCCCAAATTCATATCTCCTGCTGGCTCTCAGGTTCAGAACTGTTTTAAGAAAGGAAAAATGTTGGCCAATTCTAGGGAGGACCCACACCTTCAGACAAGGTCAACAACAACAACAAAAAGCTGGAAGGGAGGAGGGTAGAGTTGGGAACAGAGGCCTCGCTTAGCTCTTCTCTGAATCATCCCACTTCTGGCCACAGTCAGCTTCTCACGGTGCGATCCAAACAGCTCCATGTTGGCTCCCACATCTAGCCAAACTAAGTTGTTTCCCAACATCCCATCCTCTCCCAGCCGGAGCCTGTGGGCCCCTGACCTCTGGCCTTTCCTTGGAAGAGCCTTGCAGAGCCCAGGAATGCCTCCCATGGCTGGGCCCCTCAGAATGTCAGAAGGGAACTTTCTATAGTCTGCCCTAGGACCCAGGAGGCAAATCTGGGAGAGGGAGCAAGGAAGCCTGACTGGCAGAGAACCAATGAGAGCAGGAACATACCCACCCGCAGCCATGCCGTCGCCCTGTCAGCTTTCCCACATTGCTTGACCCAGCCAAGAACCATCCCAAATATTGTTCTCCTATCATGGGATCACCTCCTCCTCGCATAAGGACAAAGAGGCCTCACCGCTGTGGGGCCTCATGAACACAAGTGATGGAGACTCTACCCGCTCCTCCATCAAAACCTCTAGGCCCAGGGCCACAGCCAGCAGACACCGTGCTTTCTGTGACTTAGAAAAAGGAGGCTCCTCTGAACAGAAGGACTTTAGAAGGATCTCCCCTGAGTGATCCAAGCAGGAAAAAGTGTCCCATCTGTGCCTCTGGACTGGCTCTCTTGGGCATAGCATAATTTGTTCAACTATATATGTGGCCCTGGTTCAGCACCCCCTTCCAAAGCCTCCCCTAGGTGGTCTGGGAATCTTCCAGAGTGCTTGTACTCACCAATGAGTCTTACCCACAGCTACCCCCCAGCCTCCACCACGCTCTTCCTTTCCTGCTTCAGTTCCCTGATTGATGGCTCTACCTCTGAGGCCACTGGAGGATATTTCCCCTCTGCTGGAGCTTGCTGGGAGGGTGCTGATGTCCAGGCACAGAGTAGCCCCAAGGCCTTCCTAGAGCACAAAACTCTGGTCAGGATAATGGCAGGGCAAAACAGCCCAAATGTGTTCTTAATAGCTACAGTTTATTTAGCTCTGTGTCTACCCAGTTTCTCAACAGCACTGCCATATGATTACTTCTGTTCTCAGCTTGTGGTCCATTCTGAACTTTTGTTTTTGTTGTTGTTTCTTCGTTTTTTTTTTTTTTTTTCCTGCCTGATGCATTGAAGTTGATAACTGGTATTGTTTTATTCAGCATGTATTTTTTTGCATATATCAGCATGGAAATTCGGGGTCAGGAAATTTCTAATGGTTTGAGAAGACCTATGAAAAGTAAGGTAGTTCTGCAGAAGAGCAGAAACATCATTCAGAAAAGAATTTCCACGGAATTGAAGAGAGAGAAGTCCTGCTCCTTGGAGCTTTCCCTAATACCCTGTCAGCAACAGCTACTGTGAGATGCAACTGGGTAGCAGCCAGTAGTCTCCAGCCCTGGGCTAATGCATCTTTTCACCCTTCACCTCCCTTCCTCCTGCAAACACAAGATGGTTTGGATTAATATGCTCCCTTCTCATTGGCCCTTCTACCTCAAGACACCTCATCACTGGTAAAGACAAGATGCAGCTGCTGCCCTGATTGGCTGATCTGTTGCTGGGGTAAAGGCCAGCAGGGTGATTCTGCTTTCCCAGATGTGGTCTCCTTCAGGCCCTGAAGATACACACCCCCATTCAGTCTCTCTTGACCTTCCTCCTACCCCCAGATAGTCCCTCCTTCCTCTTGTGGTTGCACAGTAAACAATCACGCCATCCAAGGGTTCCCTGGGGAGATCCAGAGGTTTTCGTCTTTGCAGTGGTTAGTGTGCAAAAGTAGGATTTCATATAATCCATGAAGGCAAAATTGGGGGAAATCAGCCTTTGATAATCAAGAACACATACACTTCCACAATACCAAACAAGAGGTCATAGATTTTCTGACAACTAAATACCTCTGACAGCCACTAACGCAGATTAAGTAGGGCTTTTGCACGTAAAGCGAATGTGTAAAAACACAGGGCATCCTAGTCCCCAGCTGCTACCAGTAGCCACTGTGCCTGAAATTCCACCACTAAGACTTATTCCTTTATAAATTTTCTTCTCCTGGGGCCAACTGTTAAAATACAAAGAGCCCAAAGTCTTTTCTGAAAGATGTGTGAAAAGCATGAACTCAAGTGAGTTCAAAGACACCAATATGTTTTAGGACCCCCTGTGATAGGCAGAATTGGGGCCCCTAAAGATGTCCATATCCTAATCCATGGAACCGGTGGCAAAAGGGACATGGCAGATGTGATTAACATTCAGGACTTTGGGATAGAAAGGTTAGACTGGATTATCTGGATGGGTCCAAAATAATTACATGAACCCTTAAAGGCAGAAAGATTTTCCTGACGGTGGTCAGAGAAAGAGACATGGTAATATAGAAGCCAAATCAGACTGATGCTTTGTTGCTAGCTTGAAGATGTAGGAAGGGGGCTACCAGTGAAGGAATACTTGTGAATGCTTCTAAAAATAGGAAAAAAAGGAAACAAATTCTCCCAAAGGGCTTCTAGAAACACAGTCCTACCAACACCTTGTTTAACCCAGTGAGGCTTGAGGCAGACTTCTGACCTGCCAAACTGTAAGATGATAAATTTGTGTTGTTTTAAGCTACTAAGTTTATGGTATTTTGCAGCAATAGGAAATGAAAATAACCCTTCCTTAGAGATTCAAAATACACGTTGGCATATTAAAGAGACGAGGGAGACTTTCAGTAAAGATACCAGTTTAAGTCGGCATTTCAGAAACTTATTTGAAAACCTGGGGAGATCCAGAGGTTTTCATCTTTGCAGTGGTTAGTGTGCGAAAGTAGGATTTCATATAAATCCTGGGATGCCTGGGTGGCTCAGTCAGTTAAGCATCTGCCTTCAGCTCAGGTCATGGTCCCTTGGTCCTGGGATGGAGTCCCACGTCGGGCTCCTTGCTCCTCAGGGAACCTGCTTCTCCCTCTGCCTGCTGCTCCCCCTGCTTATGCTCTCCCTCTCTTTCTCTCTCTGACAAAGAAATAAATAAAATATTTTAAAAAAAAATAAAAGGAAACTACACCTTTAGTCCCCTGTAACATCTACTAAGCATCTTAGAACATGATATGGAAAATACTGCTGTAAAGCATTAACTGTTACTAACATCTTAGTGTGACTTAGTTCCTGTTTTCAGTGTGATAGCTAGGTGAGAGAGAACAGGACACAGGACAGGCAAGTTTTAGCAAGCCGACATGGAGCCCTAAAGGGGTGAACTCTGGTACAGGAAGTCAAGGGAGAGAGTGGGGAATAAAAAGGAAGTGGACACAGACTAGAGAGAAACTTCAGCTATGACAAGCCTGTGTTGACATGCTCAATAGTTTGTGCCAAATCTTCCCTACCTTTCAGGTTGACCATCTTCGCTACAAAATCTGCCCTGACTTCCTCCTCTCCCCCAGGCCTGGGCTGGAAGGTCCTTCATGAGCCTCCATGGCCCCCTGTGTTTGTTCAGCTCTGGCCGTGGCAGCCATATAGTGAAATTGCCTGTTTATTTGTCTGTCTCTCCCACTAGCCTAAAGTTGCTGGAAGACAAAGGCTGTGTCTGGTTCACTGTTCACATCTTCTGTGTCCCACTCATGCTCGGCACATGGAAGTACTCAGGCTGAGCCTCTGTCCTCCCCTTTTTGGACCAGAACTGTATATGAGATTATTCCTTTCTTTATGACCAGTGAGTACTGTTGAGACCTGTATCACCACTCAGTCACAGTCCAGCCCAACAAGAACTAACCTTCCCAGTAAGACCACAGAGCACCTTCTGTCATACCTTTTTAAAAAAAAAAAAAAAAGAAAACCTGTCTCCCTTCTCTGGTGAAACAGAGTTTAGTCTGAAAGTGTTCCACGTTGGACCACAGTTTGTGGAGCTTCTGTAGAGGCTATAAGGAAGGCAGGTCAAAAGAGCACATGCTACATCTTCCAAGATGGTTTATAGGAAGCAAACGGAATTAAGGGTTGTATGTGTTGAACAGGACACTCCGGGGAAAGGAAACAAGGGCTAGGTCAGTACTGGTGTGAGGTGAGAGATAAAGCAAGCCAGAGAGAGAATCCCCTACACCACCTCTCCCACAATCCCGGAAGTCTTCTTGGACGTGAAACACTTAGAAGTAAAGAGAAACCAAAATTTCCTGTGGGGAACCACGCCTTCCCCTCTCCCCCCACCAAGAAGAAACACATGATTTGGGCCTGGATGGTTAGAGCCCTGAATCTGCTAGTTCCAGGAAGGGGGCGGGTTGGAGGGATAGAGGGAAGTAGGCAGATGAGAGTGACTTCTGAGTCTGAACTTGAACCTGGAAGGACAAAGTCCTGTAGCTGTCACTCAGTGGAGAATGACAATAAACTACCATAAAGAAGAGCAGAGGTGAGAAACAGAAAGGGTCCCAGTTCTGGTGCCACCACATGAGTCCTGGGTTAAGTGTCATCTGAAGTCTTTTATATATGAGTCAATAAACTCCCCCCCCCCTTTTAGATTTTATTTATTTGAGAGAGAGAGAAAGAGAGAGCGCGAGCACACAAGCAGGGGGAATGGCAGTTAGAAGGAGAGGCATAGGAAGAACTGGCTCCCCACAGATATGGAGCCTGATGAGGGACTCCGTCCCAGGATCCCAGGGATCATGACCTGAGCCAAAAGCAGATCTTAACCAACTGAGCCACCCAGGTGCCCCTAAACTCCCTTTTCTGAGGAAGTCAGTTTAAGTTGGATTCCCATTCCATTGCAATCAAGAGTCCTGATGATGTAGAAGAAAGAAGAGCTTACATAGTATGAGAAAATAGTGGAAGGGCACTCAGGTGGCTCAGTCGGTAAAGCCTGCAACTCGGGGTTTTACGTTTGAGCCCCATGTTGGGTGTAGAGATTACTTAAAAATAAAATCTTTTTTAAAAATGGTGAAGAAACCTGAAAACCAAGAGGCAAGGGGTAGTGAACACCTACTTCCAGCTCTCCTCTCTGGGAACTGCCACCTCTCCCCACCCCCAAGTTCACAGGAGGAGGGCTCCCTTGTAACTGGGTTTTGTTCAAAAGACCCTGCTCCCCCGACCTCAACTGAGCCCACCATATTTTCTTTCTCAGGAAACTGGAGCTGGGACTTAGAGTGCAGTGCCAATGGAGGCTGGTATCCCGAAGATGAAAAGACGCCAGGCATAGCTGGGACGCGAGGCATAGCTGTATTTTCTGCCTGTGGACTGTGCAGTAGAGAGAAAGGCAATACATCACATTACAGATGAGAAATTTGAAAAGTCAGAGAGTCTATATAGCTTTGCCTAAGGTTGCACACTTGGTACGTTTTTCACAGAACTAGAGTCTAGCTTTTCTGATTCAAAAGTTAGGCAGGGGGGCGCCTGAGTGGCTCAGTGGGTTAAAGACTCTGCCTTCAGCTCAGGTCATGATCCCAGGGTCCTGGGATCTAGCCCCGCATCGCGCTCTCTGCTCAGCAGGGAGCCTGCTTCCTCCTCTCTCTCTGCCTGCCTCTCTGTCTACTTGTGATCTCTGAGTGTCAAATAAATAAATAAAATCTTAAAAAAAAAAAAAAGTTAGGCAGGAAACAGCGGGATGGGGGCGCCCCAAGAACTCTAGACCTGTGAGCAACTTGCCTTGCTTTACAGAACTTCCCGAGAATTTACACCGCCTCAACCTCAGCGGTCCGAGCAGCCACTAACTCCCCGAAACTCCAACTCCCGTTATGCATCGCGACTGCACGGACTAAACCCGGGATAAACTACAAGCCCCAGAATTCTTTGGGAGAGAGCTACGCTAGAACGAAGGGGCGGAGGCGCGTATTCACGTCGGCCGCGCGGGACCGTTAAATTTGAAACTTGGAGGGTTTGAGGTGGCTGGTTTGCCAAGGAGTCGGTGCAAACTTTTGTCCCTCTGGTCGCTTTGTTACTTCTAAGGGCAGGTTGCGGAAGGAATTCCAGGCGGTCTGCGGCCCTGAAGAAAGGCCTGCGGCAGGAAGAGGGCTTGAACCGGGAATGCAGGATGGCGGCGACGAAGAAGGAAGGGGGTGCTCTGAGGTGGGTACCGGAGAAAGGCTGCCGGGAACTGTGCCTGGGAGACCCGAGGATGTAGCCGGTGACAGTCTCTGCTCAGTGCAGTCCAGAGGAACACGGTCGGGAGAAGAGTGGGCCTGGCTGGAGCCTCCTTCCTGCTGGAGTCGGGGGCGCAAGTGTTGGAGGTGAAGACAGGGTTAGTTAGCATCGACCTCACTGGGGTGAGGGCACGGGAGAACGCAGCTGCATCAAAGCAAAGGAGGCTGTGCGATCCCAATGTACAAAGAACTGGGAATTTGTAGTGTGGTCTATGTATCTCCGCTCAGCCATTTTCTAGCTCTTTGATCTTGGACTCACTCGTCTTAGGATGGAAAATGCTGGTGGGTGGGGGACGGCCCTAACGGGGTGATGGGCATTAAGGAGAGCACTTGAGGTAGTGAGCACTGGGTGTTATATGCAACGGATGAATCACTGAATTCTACCTCTGAAAGTAGTAATACTGTGTATGTTAAGTGACTCTAGATAAAAAAAGGATAGCCGAGATATAATAAATTGCTACTTAAATATGAAAATCATACTGTAATCTTATAAATAAAATCACACTGTTATCTTTTTAAAAAATATGGAAAATGCTGATGAATTCAAAGTATGTGTAAGGTAAATGCCTCCAAATAAGTGCCAAATGGTAGGTGTTTCCATGTCAATGGCATAATTAAAAATATAAAAAGCCCTTCTCTGCATGCTTGCTGCTTTTCTATATATATATATATATATATATATATATATATATATATATATATCAGTTCTTCTAGGTTGGAAATCTGTATGCATTTTCTTTTTAAAGATTTATTTATTTATTTGACAGAGAGAGATTACAAGTAGGCAGAGAGGCAGGCAGAGAGAGAGAGGAGGAAGCAGGCTCCCTGCTGAGCAGAGAGCCCGATGCGGGACTCGATCCCAGGACCCTGAGATCATGACCTGAGCCGAAGGCAGCAGCTTAACCCACTGAGCCACCCAGGCGCCCTGTATGCATTTTTTAAAAAGATTTTATTTATTTATTTGAGAGACAGTGAGATAGAGCATGAGAAGGGGGAGGGGCAGAGGGACAAACAGACTCCTCGCTGAGTGGGGCACCCTAGGTGGGGCTCCACCCCAGCACCCTGAGATCATGACCTGAGCCAAGTCAGATGCTTAAACTACTGAGCTACTCAGGTGCCCTAAGATATGCATTTTCATTATGGGGTACACCATACTTAGATAAATGCTATATGGAGAACTCTTTAGCTTATGCAACAAATATTTATTGATTACCTACTAAGTGCTAAATATGGCAAATAAAAGACACAAAAATCCCTACCCTTGTGAAATTTAAGTTCTGGAGTGGGGTGAGGGTGGGTGCAGCAGACAAGAAACAAGATCAATAAACTTAAGTTAAATGGTCAGTACGAAAAGAACTAAAACAGTGGGGATTAGGGGCATTGATGCAATTTTAGATATTTTTGAACAGGGGGCCTCACTGAGAAGGTGTCTTTTGGGTCAAGACTTGAAGGAAACTGCTCTGAGTTGGATTCCCTGCTCACCATGGAGTCTGCTTCTCCCTCTCCCTCTGCTGGGCCCCCTGCTTCTCTCTCTCTCTCTCAAATAAATAAAATCTTTAAAAAAAAGACTTGAAGGAAACTCAAGAGTCAGTCAAGCACATATCTGGGGGAAGTACAGAGATTTGAAGGGTGAGGGTTGGGGGAGGGAGCTGCATCTGGCAAGTAGTTGGAGTCAAGTGAACCAGAAGAGCAAAAGGAAATGAAGGATGAGGTAGAGGTGAGGATGCAAAGATTGTAAGGACTTGGCTTTTACTCTGGTTCAAAAGTCAGTGGAAGGTTTTGAGCAGAGGAAAGACAGGATCTGATATTAGTTTCAATAGGATCACTAGCTGCAGTGTTGAAAAGACTAAGGCAGAAGAGGATGAAAGCAGTTATGAGGTTACTGAAATAATCCAGGCAAGAGAAGATGGTAGCTTGAGCCAGACTAGAAACAATGGAGATGATAGAAGGTTGATTTCTGAATCTGTTTTGAAGGTAGAGCCGACAGAATTTGCCAGGTAACTGGAGGTGGGGGATAAGGAAAGGGGTGTCAAGGTTGGCACTGAAGATTTTTGGCTTGAGCAACTGGAAAAATGAAATTGCCATTTATTTGAGATGGAGGAACACTGGGAGGAGCAGGTCTGGAAGGAGACCAGACAAGCAAGGAGGGAGGGGAGCAGTCCCAGCTCAGTTTGGGACATTAGGTGAGGTAGTTTAATTGCTATTTCAAGATTAAGAAAAGAAATTCAGATGAACTCAGCAGACATTTATTCAGTGCTTCCTGGAGACAGAGTCTATAATATTAGACCATGAGGTTGTAAAAATAAATGACATGGCCCTTACATTTATAAGATTCACACATATAGTTAAAAAGATGTGAGTAGTTACAACCTAAATTATTAATCACTTATAGTTAATCTTGAGAGTTTTCAGCTCTCATCTAAACTAAGGTCACATGTAACTTTCACTTTATTTCAAAGATTAGTGCCTATCTGTTTCTCTGTTTTAAACCCAGAGATGGTGTCTCTCATAGTTACAGAGCTCTGAAGTTCAGAGCACATACCCCATAAGGTATGGGGTGCCTCCAAAAAACTTGTGGGAATTTCCCCATCCACAGGCTGGGGGCAGTTGTAACCAATAAATCGTATTTTTGTCTGCTTGTGCTCTGGGCTACCTGTATATACATATAAACTTCAGTTTTAAGTCATCAGTTGAAGCATGGTGTGTTGGTCTGACAAACTGCTAATTTTTTTTTTTTTTAAGATTTTATTTATTTATTTATTTATTTGAGCCTAAGAGAGAGAGAAAGCACACACAAGCAAAGGGAGGAGCAGAGGGAGAGGGTTAAGCAGACTCCATACTGAGCGCAGAGCCCAACGTGGGGCTCAATCCCACAACTCTGAGCTGAAATCAAGAGTCAAATGCTTAACCAACTCAGCCACCCAAGTGCCCCTGTTTGCTAATTTAAAACTAAATGAGATGATGCATTTAGTGCTTTTTATCTACTTTGCCAAATTTATAATTTTTCTCCTTCTTTTCTTCCTTAAATTTTATTCTTATAACTGTCTTCAGTACCCTAGTTACATTCTCTCTTCTGTTAGGCAATACTACAGCCATAAACTTGGAAACCAGGTTACAGAAAGGCCCAGACACTTAGGAGTATAAGAACACTACTAATGTGCCAGCCCACCATATTCAGCCCAAAGATCATGAATAATCACTTATTTGAAAACATTTGTAATAATCTATATATACATAGAAGTATGAAACTTACTTTCATTTCTCTTCACAGTGAAGCCATGTCCTTGGAAGGAGATGAGTGGGAACTGAGTAAAGAAAATGTCCAACCGTTACGGCAAGGGCGGATCATGTCCACACTTCAGGGAGCATTGGCACAGCAAGAATCTGCCTCTAACACTACTCTTCAGCAACAGAAACGGTGTGTAGAATGGTGGGGGGTGAACCTGTCATCATTCATCTCCAACTGTAGTTGGTAATGAAGATGTGGATCCATGCCTACTGGCATTAAGAAGTACTTTTCAAAATTTGATAGTGTGAGAATCTGTTCCCCACCTGCTTTTTCATCACACAACAGCTACTTAAAGATCTGCTCAGGGGCGCCTGGGTGGCTCAGTGGGTTAAGCCGCTGCCTTCGGCTCAGGTCATGATCTCAGGGTCCTGGGATCGAGCCCCACATCGGGCTCTCTGCTCAGCAGGGAGTCTGCTTCCCTCTCTCTCTCTCTCTGCCTGCCTCTCCATCTACTTGTGATTTCTCTCTGTAAAATAAATAAATAAAATCTTTAAAAAAAAAAAAAAAAAAAAAAGATCTGCTCAAGTATGATTAAGAACAAGAGCTATAGGATTTCATTTAATTATGGAGCAGTCAAACTCTTGTATCAATAGAAATAGATCTTATACAGAACAGTGAGAAACAAGGGAAAGTAAGTATCATATTAAACAATATTTATCAAAAGTGTTATATCATGCTGGATCCCTAAATAGAATTAACTCTTGAATAGTAATCAGTTAAAAGAAATTGCTTCCTTGGATTCTGAGTACTGAGAGAGTAAAATCTTCTTTTTTTTTTTAAGATTTTATTTATTTAGGCAAAGAGGCCAGCAGAGAGAGAGGGGGAAGCAGGCTCCTTGCTGAGCAGAGAACCCAATGTGGGGCTCAATCCCAGGACCCTGGGATCACGACCTGAGCTAAAGGCAGAGGCTTTAACCCACTGAGCCACCCAGGTGCCCCTGAAATCTTCTATCTTGTGTATGCATTCAATTTTTAACTTTCCAGGAAAGCATTTTTGAGAGTACGCCAAAAAGAAATAGTGATCTCTAAAGAAAATATAAACCTGAGAGAAATTAACCCACTGAGCCACCCAGGCGCCCCAAGGACTGCTGATTTTTTTTTTTTAAGATTTTATTTATTTATTTGACAAGAGATCACAAGTAGGCAGAGAGGCAGACAGAGAGAGAGGAGGAAGCAGGCCCCCTGCTGAGTAGAGAGCCTGATGAGGGGCTTGATCCCAGGGTCCTGGGATCATGACCTGAGCCGAAGGCAGAGGCTTTAACCCACTGAGCCACCCAGCGCCCCGGACTGCTGATTTTTATCAGTAGTGTCTTAGATTTTAGTTTTCCACCATTTCTGCAGGTAATGGCCTCATTATCTCATACCTAAATCACCATATTAACTTCATAATGGTGTTTCCTTTTCTAATTTCTTTTATTCTTAAAATGTTACTTAATTGATCTTTTAAATCTTTACTTAACATATTCAAGATACTCTCCAATTAAAGAACCAGTAGTGGCTTGAGCAGATGGAATCCAAAGTCTTTTAGTTTAGTTATATTTCTTTTAAGTAATCTCTGTGCCCAGTGTGGAGCTTGAACTCATAACCCTGAAATAAAGAGATGCATGCTCCACAGACTAAGGCAGCCAGGCTCTCCAAGTTTTTAAATTTACATTTAAAACAAGCCCTTCTTCTCCAGTAGACATTCTAACGTAGTGTTAGACTACTACTGACTTCCTGACAATATGTCAGAAGGAAGATCTTTTGCTCCTAGACCATGGTTGTGTGTTTGTATGTATATCATGGTAAGGTTAATCCCTTACTCTGCCTATCTCCGTTTATTCCTGATACAGTTAGTGTCAGGAGCTAGTGTTAGTAACTCTCCCACTTTTACAACTTTATTCAACATTGATTTCTTGGAAATCTTGGAAAAATCCCCCCCTCCTTTTTATTTTCCCCAAATTTTATGGTTCCTTCAGAATCCCACCTTCTGAAGCTGCTTCTGTGATACCTCCTTTTGACTTATCAAAACCTTTATGATCCATTCTTGGCAACTGTGATATACTATCCTGCTTTGTATTGTTAGTTAATTTTCCCTTTGTATACTTTGTCTTTCTTATTATAGATGCCTTTGCATCAGTAATTATTGTATAGTTCTTTGTATCAGATATAACCTTTTATATGGTTTTTATAAATTTTTTATTTTAATTTTGCTTTATTAATTTCTATTAATGTAAATTGTTTATTACCTAGTACTTCCTATCATTTATGGAGTACTTATTATGTCTAAACACTTTATAGTAAGAGTAATCAACCTAAATAATTAGATGGGTACTACAGTAGTCCTGCCTGATCTGTGGTTTCACTTTCCTCAATTTCATTTACCTGCTGTCACCTGTGGTCCAGGAGCAGATGATAGTCCTTCTGACATTTTGTCAGGACGTCAGTAGTAGTCTAACTCTGTGCTAGAATGTCTACATCATTCACCTCATTTCATCTCATCATGTAGGCAATTTATCATCTCACATCATCACAAGAAAAAGATGAAAGATGAGTAGAGTACAATAAGATAGTTAGAGAGAGAGACCACATTCACATAACTCTTACTATAGTATATTGTTACAGTTTTTCTATTTTATTGTTGTAAATTCCTTACCATGCCTAATATATAAATTAAAGTTTATCATAGGTATGTATGTACAGGAATAAAACATAGTATATATAGGTTTAAGAAGTATCCTCAAATTCAGGCATCCATTGGGGATCTTGGAAATTATCTTCCTGCAGATAAAGGAGGGACTTCTTTATTTTTATTCCCAATTTACAGATGAGGAGACTGAAAACAGAATTTGAACTGGTTGTCTAATGTCACTGTGCTATTGATTAGTAGAACTGCTAATTTGAACCTAGGGAGTTTTTTTCCAGAGTTCTAAACTGCTGTGTAATTCTGTTTTTCTGTATGTTGTTTTGGAATTTATCTAATTTCCCCATGTTTTGTCCTTTCTGTTATATTATCAGGCAGAATCTTGATTATTTCTATTTTTCTTCCTGTTTAACAAACCCTCAAGCTCCAGTGAAGTTATTTGGATTGATGCTAAAAAATGAATAAAATTAAATGAATTATGAATGAATATGAATAAAATTCATATTAATAAAATTGAATAAATAAAAATAAATGAAATGAATAATAAATGAAATAAATAATAAATAATAATATAATAAATAAATATAATAATAATAAATGAAGTGAATAAATGAAAAATGAATAAAATTAAAAAATGAATAAAATGGAAGTGATGCTTGTTTATTTGGCTATTTATTTATTTTGCTAATGCTAACATTTTCTGTTTAAATTTCAGGGCATTTGAATCTGAAATTCGGTTTTACACTGGAAATGACCCTCTGGATGTTTGGGATAGGTACGTCTTTTATTTCACAAGGGCACTAGAAACTTTTTTTTTTTCTCATAAAATCAGTTTATTTACAGTTTGCCACCTTACTCTAAAAGGATATGATAAAGGACACAGATGAACATCCAGATGGATGAGATGCATAGGGCAAGGATTGTAGAGCTTCTGTCAGTCTCTTTGAGGGCCGTTCTCCCAGCACCTCCACCCACGTGCTCCAGCCACCTGGTGGAGGCTCTCTAGGCCTTGTACTTGTGGAGTCTTAGGGAGGTTTCATCGAGTTGGCATGACAGTCATTAACTCCATTTCTCCCCTCTCCCCTCTTCGGAGAGTGGGCTTAGGGCTGACTTCCAAGCTTCTAACCATGACCAGCTCCCATCCAGGAGTCACCACATTAGAACAAGAGACCTTGCTCTCATCCAGGAAGTAAGGGCACTAGAAACTTAACAGATGAGTCCTTAGGGCCATGCCTCTCAAATTAGGGTGTACGGAGCAGTGTGTCAGTATACAAAGTGGTATCTCCCTCTCTCTTTTCTTTTTTTTTTTTTAAGATTTTATTTATTTATTTATTTGACAGACAGAGATCACAGGCAGAGAGGCAGGCAGAGAGAAGGAGAAGCAGTCTCCCTGCTGAGCAGGGAGCTCAATGCAGGACTCAATCCCAGGACCCCAGGATAATGACCTGAGCTGAAGGCAGATGCCCAACCATCTGAGGCACCCAGGTGCCCTAAAGTGATATCTTTGAGAGAGACAGTGTTTCTTCCTGAGGTGTTCATAACTGAAGAAATTTCAAATTTGTGGCATGCAGCTGAGAGCTACACCCTTTTATCCCCATACCCATTATTTCCCAGAGGCACATGTTAGCAAAATTTAAGAAATATAGGCTTAGGACATGTCATTGAGGGCCTCTAAATAAACATACTTTCAAATTAGATATTTTTGCTTAAGAAAGTCAAGAATGGGTCTTGGTACAAGAATAAAAGTACACATTAAACTTTAAAATTCTTTTTGAGCGCCTGGGTTGCCCAAAAAGTGGCTCAATTGGTTGGGTGTCTGTCTTCAGCTCAGGTCATGATCCCGGAGTCACAGGATTGAGTCCCATGGCTAGCTCCCCGCCCAGTAGGAAGTCTGCTTCTCCCGCTCCCCCTGCTCTTTTTCTTGCTCACTCTCTCAAATAAAATCTTTAAAAATCAATCAATCAATAAATAAAACTTTTCTTTTCCATTCAGGTATATTAATTGGACAGAGCAGAACTATCCTCAGGGGGGGAAAGAGAGTAATATGTCAACATTATTAGAAAGAGCTGTTGAAGCACTACAAGGAGAAAAACGATACTATAACGATCCACGATTTCTTAGTCTTTGGCTCAAATTGGTAAGTCTTTCTCAAGTCTGTTTGAGTTTAAAGTATTACGCCAGGTGATTTTCTCTAGAGCTTTCTGGTACATACCAAAAAAAGAAAGGCAAAACCTGAGCTATTTAGTAGGTACTAAACTAAACAATTAATATATACTCAATATTTGTCAAATTGGCTCTATTTAAAGATGGATTTTAATGGAAGTTGGGTTTTTTTTGGCCCCTTTAAAAGTGATCATAAGGCCTGTATACCTCCTCATGGGAGTGGATTATTTATTTCAAATATAACTGGGCCATGCAACTGTACTGGGAGAGGATCTGTAGGAGCCAACACATGGCAGTAGTATGATTGTTAGTGAAAAAGTTTTCCAGGTGATTCTGGTATCCCTTTGTCCCCTTTCTGAGAATCAATACCATGAAAAGATAGTGTTTTTTATGTAGTATACTGCTACATCCAAAAATATCTGCCTGTCCACTTTATATTATCTCATTTGACATGTAGTTCTTTTATTTCTAGAACACTCTTTAGGCTTTTTTTTTTGAATGAAAATATCTTCAAATAAGATAATGACCAGAATTTCTTAGGTATTAATTTCATTGCCTTTATCCTAAAAGAGATAAGAAAAAGTAAGTGATTTAAAAAAAAGAGAGAGAAAAGAAAGATAAAGTAAGTGATAAATATTTAGAATAGAATGTTAGATAATAGATAATTAGATAATGGATAACTGGATACTTATAAAAATAAATTATTTTTATTAAAAAACCAATAAAAATAGATAATTTTATATTTTTAAATTATTCTAAATAATAGCATATTTACAATAGCCATTGTAATATAAAATATTGACATTTGAAATTGATAAAATTTTTGGCTAAAATATATCTCTTGAGACCTTATTTTAAACTTCAAATATCACTAATAAAGGGAATTAGGTGAGTCCTGAAGGCATAAGCTATCTTGGTTTCCATAGGACATTTGACATATCTTGGCATCATTATTGACAATTTGGAAAAATTATCTTTGGAGCATTAGTGGTAAGGATGTCAAAGGATGGTACCCAAGGAATGCTAAACAGATTTGTTAGCATGGAGACTATGGTCCCTGGTAGCTTACAAATAGATTTTTTTTCTTCATTCCATCCTATATAATATTCTTATCCTAAATAATGTTCTTATATGTGATTTACCTAACATTTGGACTAGATAAATCTCTAAAGTAATTCTTTATCTCAGGATTAGATGATAATATTTAGTTGGAACTATTGAAAGTAACAATTAATTGGAATAATTTTGCTGTTCACAAAAGCTGACCTGGTGCTGGTATTGAAGAATAGTGATATTATTATAACATAAAAAGCATAGTCTAGACCAAAACTACTGGAAGAATGGTCGGCAGACTGTTCAACATATGTAAAAGTTCAGAGCAAGCATTTCGAAGTTTTGTTAAGTTTTGTTAACAAATTTGACTTTCCCGCAACATCCAAACACATCATCGTATTTCTAGTAATTTGTTTTTATTATATTTTTTTAAAAATACCAATCAACAATAGGAAAAAAAAAAATACCAGTCAACAGGGTGCCTGGGTGGCTCGGTGGGTTAAGCCTCTGCCTTCAGCTCAGGTCATGATCTAAGGGTCCTGGGATTGAGCCCCACATTGGGCTCTTTGCTCAGCGGGCAGCCTGCTCTGCCTGCCTCTCTACCTACTTGTGATCTCTGTCTGTCAAATAAATACTTAAAATCTTTAAAAAACAAAACCAAAAAACAGTCAACAATGGAATGGAAACTTGAAACTCTCACACACCAAAACTAGCTTCTTTCCCATGGACAGTCTGAGAAGTGCTGTTCTAGACAACTCTCAGAGTCAAATGATCAGCCCTAGAATGATCAGCAATAATCTGAACTTTGTAGATGGTTAACAGGATGCATGATGAACTATTTTGCTGGTTTTTTTTTTTCTTTATGTAATGGTCAAGAAGAGTAACAGTTGGCTTCCTCACACTACTTTCTTTGCTTTGCAGAAAAATTTCTCTAAGAATTATTTTTGTAAGGGGTAACTACAATCTAGCTAAGGAAAAAATTGTTCTTAGGCAGTATCCAGGATTTCTAGTTAAAAGTGTAAAATAAAATTGTTGGGCGCCTGGGTGGCTCAGTGGGTTAAGCCGCTGCCTTCGGCTCAGGTCATGATCTCAGGGTCCTGGGATCGAGTCCCGCATCGGGCTCTCTGCTCAGCAGGGAGCCTGCTTCCTCCTCTCTCTCTGCCTATGTGTGATCTCTCTCTGTCAAATAAATAAATAAAATCTTTAAAAAAAAAAAAGTGTAAAATTGTTTTAGTTGGCTTGTTAGGGATTACCAGAAAGATTTGTTTAACTCTTGGATATATTAATCTAACCATGTGGTCCTTTTATTTATGTTATTTCTTAAGTAATCTCATTCAGCACTCTAGAATAACCTGATCTTTTTTGGCTTTTTCAGGTTGAACCAGAGCTATTTAGAAAGCCATTAACAAGTGCAGTCAATGTTAACCTTTATTTATATAGTAATAGATGTCGAGGACTATATCTGATACTGATAACATGTTCAGAATTAGAACTTGAATTGCTGTCACAAAGGGGAAAACATCACTCATTTGGATAAGCAGAAAACTCCATTTATTGTATTACTATACAATTAAATTATAAAATACTATTTGTTTTTGTTAAAGATAGAAATGGAGTATTTCATTTATTCAGTTTTCTACCAGACCCTATCTAGAGATTGGGATATAGTGGATAGTAATATTTTGTGCCTTTGTGGAGCTTACTTTATTGGGAAAGACAGATGTTAAGCATTTAATTGTCACAAAAGAGAAAGCAGGAAAGTATTGAGTTGTGTAGGAGTGAATACATACAAGGAGGACTTAACCTAGGCTAGACAATCAGGGACAGATATAGAGGAGAGAAAATGTATCAAGTAAATAAATAGGAGAAAATGTTAGTCTCCTTTGTGGTATAAGAACTCCTAATTAGAACACTGAAATGCCATTTTTGTATGAAATTAAAATTGGGTATTTTCTGTGAAATAAGTATTTGGGAATAACTACTAGCATTTTAAATTTGTACAACACTTAGAAAGCAAGTTGTTGCTTTTTAGAGTGATTTAGGGTGATTCAGTCCATTAGGCGTCTGCCTTAGGCTCAGGTCTTGATCCCTCGGTCCTGCGATTGAGCCCTGCATCAGGCTCCCTGCTTCTCCCTCTGCCCCCTGCTGCTCCTCCTGCTCATGCTCTTTCTCTCTTTCTCTCTCTCTCTCTGTCAAATAAATATATAAATAAAAATCTTCTAATAAAAGGGCAATTTTTTACTGTTTAACATAGTTCTATTTCTAGGACTTTATTTAAGGGAGTAATATGAAACATGAAAGGTTGTGTGCATGAAGATATTTGTTATAAAAATTATTGTAATGGGGCAAAGTAGAAGCTGTCTATCCAAAAAATAGGGAGTAGCTAAATGATGGAAGATTTCTGGGTGGAATATTTTTTACTTATCTAAAAATAATAACGAATAACCAGCAACATGGAAAAATGAATGATGGACAATTAAGTGGAATAAAAGCAAATTTTCTTGTGATTAAAACTTTATAAAATGATAAAAACCCCTTTATCTGTGTAAGATGATATATGTTCTTTTTTTTCCTTAAGGAAAAAATATATGTTGCACTGTTAATGATGTGGGATTTTTTTTTTTAAAGATTTTATTTATTTATTTGACAGAGAGAAAGATCAAGATAGGCAGAGAGGCAGGCGGGGGGGGGGTAGCAGGCTCCCTGCTGAGCAGAGAACCTGGTGCGGGGCTTGATCCCAGAACCCTGAGATCATGACCTGAGCCAAAGGCAGAGGCCCAACCCATTGGGCCACCCAGGTGCCCCTGATGTGGGATTTTTATTGAGCCATTCCCCTACCTTCTTACTACTAGAATTATCTACATTATATCTGGTCTTATAAGACCCTCCTAAAATACAAATACAGATTTGACCATGTCATTCCCTTGCTTACAGCTCTCCCACCCAACACACATACATTTACTATCAGGTAGATTTAAAATTAATTATCTTAACATTTAAGACCTGTTAAACCCTTTTTTCCAAGCTCCTGTCTTGTCTGCATCCCTATAAACTTTAAGTCTCTGTCTTTGCTTAAACCATTTTCTCTGTCTAGAATGTCCTTCCTTTCCCATTCTCTACCGGATATGTCTATTCCTCCTTCAACGCCACACTCAAATGTCATACTTTCTTGAGATCTTTCCTTCTCATCCCTTTTCCTTTTTTTTTTTTTTTTTAAAGATTTTATTTATTTGACAGAGAGAGAGAGAGATCACAAGTAGGCAGAGAGGCAGGCAGAGAGAGAGGGGAAGAAGCAGGCTCCCTGCGGAGCAAAGAACCTGATGCAGGGCTCAATCCCAGGACCCCGGGATCATGACCTGAGCCGAAGGCAGAGGCTTTAAACCACAGAGCCACCCAGGCGCCCCTCTCATCCCTTTTCTTACAAATTAATTTCTTTTGCTTACTTTTTAAGTCTTCCCAGTAAAGTCCTTATAACATTGTATTATAACAGATACATATTTTTTCAATGCAGAAACTACATAAAACTCCAGTGATTTTTCTGGCACATAAAAGACAGTAAGTGAATAGAAATTGGTTAACTGTTAATGCTTTTAATTTGTTACAGGGACATTTATGCAATGAGCCTTTGGATATGTACAGTTATTTACACAGCCAAGGGATTGGTGTTTCACTTGCTCAGTTCTATATCTCATGGGCTGAAGAATATGAAGCTAGAGAAAACTTTAAGAAGGCAGATAAGATATTTCAGGAAGGAATTCAACAGAAGGCGGAACCACTGGAACGACTACAGTCACAGCACCGGTAAACTTCTCTAGAGCTTATCTTCACTCTTTAAAACTAATAGATATAAATCATTGGTTTTGCATCTGAATAAAATGTTCTCCATGGATTGGCAAGTTTCCTTAGTTTTAATTTTTAATTTTTTTAAATTAAATTTTTTAAAAGACCAATTTATATTTAGCATATAGTAAAATCTACTCTTTGTTGTACAATTCTGTAAGTTTTCACAAATGAATGGAGACCTGTAACCATTACCATGATCAAGTTCCGTCACTCCATAGAATTTCCTTATGCTCTCTGCCTTTGTAGTTTAACACATACTCTCATTCCCAAACCTTGGCAACCATTGATCCTATTCTCCACCTCTATAGTTTTGCCTTTTCCATAATATCACATAAATAGCATCATTCACTGTAGCTTTTTGAATCTGACTGCTTTCATTTTAGCATAATGCATTTTGGTTGTTAAATTGATTCTGCTTTAAAGATAGATATTCTGAATTCAAGTCTTTGTCAGGTATGTGACTTGTAAATCTTCTCCCAGTTTCCCTATGGTCTATTTGTTCTATTAATAGTGTGATTATAGAACAAAATGTTTTAATTTCGCAGAAGTCTAACTTATTTACTTTTGCATGGATCATGAGAACTCTGTGTAGTGGAAGGTTGCCAAAAGTTTCTCCTATGTTTTTATCTTGAAATTTCAAGAAAAAAAATTTGAGTATAGTTTATACACAACATTGCATTAGTTTCAGGTGTATAGTATAAGGATTGGCTAAGTTGATAAATTAAGCTGTGCTCATCACAAGTGTAGCGCCCATCTGTCACCATACAAAGCCCTTACAGTATCAATAACTTTCTTATGCTATTATTCTTATGCTTTTATTCCCATGACTTATTAATTCCATAACTGGAAGCCTGTGTCTTCTCTTTTTCACTCATTTGTCCAGCCAACCCACCCCTGTCCTCTCTGGCAATCAACAGTTTGTTCTCTGTATTTATAGGTCTTATTCTGCTTTTTGTTTGTTTAAGTCTGACTTATTTCACTTAGCATAATAGGCTCTAGGTACATCCATGTTGTCACCAGTGGCACCAATTTATGCTTTTTTATAGCTGCATAATATTCCATCGTACACGTGTGTGTGTGTGTGTGTGTGTGTGAGAGAGAGAGAGAGAGAGAGAGAGAGAGACATACACACATAAGCACACAATATCTTCCTTATCTATTGAGAGGCACTTAGGTTGCTTCTATATCTTAGCTGTTGTAAATAATGCTGCAGTAAACATAGGTGTTAGGTGTGCATATATCTTTTTGAATTAGTGTTTTTGGGTTTTTTTGGGTAGATACCAGATAGTGGAATTATTGGATTATATGGTATTTCTATGTTTCTATGTTTAATTAAAAAAAAAAAAGATTTATTTATTTACTTTAGAGAGTATGGGTAGGGGCAGAGGGAGAGAATCTTTAAGCAGACTCCCCACTGAGCACGGAGTCCGATATGGGGCTCAGTCCCATGATCCATGAGGTCACAATCTGAGTTAAAACCAAGAGCTGGATGCCCAAACAACTGATCCACCCAGGCGCCCCAGTCTTCAAGTCTTTGTCGTTTTACTTTTATATTTAGCTCTCTGATCCACTTTGAGTTAATTTTTGTAGAAAGTATTGATCAAAGTTTTGTTTTTGTTTTTGCATACAAACTTCCATTTGTTCTTGTACCACTTGTTGAAAAGATTTTCTTCATTGAACTGACTTTGCACCTTTGTCGAAAATCATACTCGACATTAAAAAAAAGTATTTGTGTAGGTTTATTTCTGTTATTCTGTTCTTATCTGTATATCTGTTAATTAGTGTATATACCACAGTATCTAGATTACTGTAGCTTTATAGTGAGTCTAGAAATCAGGTAAATAGGAGGCCTCTAACTTTGTTCTTCTTTTTAGGTCTTCTAGTTCCTTGGACTTTCTGTAAAAGTTTTAGAATTAGCTTCTGGGATTTTGATTAGTATTGTGCATAAACTTGGTATATTTCTCCATTTATTTAGATCTTTGATTTCTTTGAGTATGCTTTTATAGTATTTGTCTTTTGAGGAATTGACTCATTTCATCTATGAGTTTAGGAGCATAGAGTTATTTATAGTGTTTATTTTCCTTTTAATGTCTGTATGTTATATAGGTACCTCTCCCCTTTCATTCCTGATATTCGTAATTTGTGTTTTCTCTTTTTTCCCTCAGTCTAGCTAAAAGTTTATTGATTTTATTCATCTTTTTTTTTAAGACTTTATTTATTTATTTGATAAAGACACAGTGAGAGAGGAAACACAAGCAGAGCGAGTGGGAGAGGGAGAAGCAGGATTCCAGCTGAGCAGGGAGCCCTATGTGGGGCTCGATCCCACAACCCTGGGATCATGAGTTGAGCCGAAGGCAGACGCTTAACGACTGAGCCACCCATTCGCCCAGATTTTATCGATCTTTTTAGAGAACCAGCTTTTGGTTTCATTGCTTTTTCTTAATTGACTTTTTCTTCTTATTTTTATTAATTTCTGCTCTTTATTATTTCCTTCTTTTAATTATTTTTTAATTATTATTTCCTTCTTTGTGTTTGCTTTAAGTTTAACTCTGGTATAATTTCCCTTTAGCCCGAAGAGGTTCGTTTAGCCATTCATTTAGAGTGAGCCTATGGCTAATAAACTGCCTTAGTTTTTCTTCTTCTTCTTCTTCTTTTTATTTTTATTTTTATTTATTTGACAGAGAGATCACAAATAGGCAGAGAGGCAGGCAGAGAGAGAGGAAGGGAAGCAGGCTCCCTGCTGAGCAGAGAGCCTGATTCGGGGCTTGATCCCAGGAATGACCTGAGCCAAAAGCAGAGGCTTAACCCACTGAGCCACCCTGGTGCCCCCTTAGTTTTTTTTCATCTGAGAATGTCTTCATTTCATCCTCATTCCTAAAGGATATTTTTGCTGGATGTAGAATTCTGGGTCCACAGTTCTTTTGTTGTTGTTGTTGTATTTTATATTAAATTTTATTTATTTGGGAGAGAGAGAGCACAAGTGGTGGGGAGGGGCAGAGGGAGAGGGAGAAGCAGATTCCCCAATGAGCAGAGAGCCTGACACAAGGCTCGATCCCAGGAGCCTGTGATCATGATCTGAGCTGAAGCCAGCTGCTTAACCGTCGGAGCCATCCAGGTGCCCCTCAACAGTTCTTTTCTTTCAGTACTTTAAAGATGTTGTACTGTTTTCTGGACTCTGTGATTTCTGATGAGAATGGTTCCTTCTCTATATGTAATATGTTGATTTTCTCTGGGTGCATTTAAGATTTTTTTTTAAGATTTTATTTATTTGACAGAGAGAGAGTGCATAAGCAGGGTGGAGGGGTAAAGGGAAAAGCAGACTCCCCGCTGAGCAGAGTGCCCTCCATGGGACTGGATCCCAGAACCCTGGAATCATGACCTGAGATGAAGCAGACATTTAACCGACTGAGCCACCCAGTCACCTCTAAGATTTTTTTCTTTAACATTATTATTCAGAAGTTTGATTATGATGTGTCTCTGTGTGATTACCTTTGCATTGAATCCATTTGGGGTTTACTGAGCTTTTTGAATTTGTAAATGTGTGCCTTTCCCAAAATTTGAGAAGTTTTCAGCCATTATTTATTTCTGCACTTATATGTCTTTTTCTGAGACTTCAGTTACACATGTTAGACTTTTTGATATTATTCCATAGGTCCTTGAAGCTCTTTTTTATTGTTTTCTTTTTGTTTTTATTTTTTTAATTTACTTTTTTTAAAAAAGATTTTTATTTATTTATTTGTCAGAGCACAACCAGGGCGAGCAGCAGGCAGAAGCAGAGGGAGAAGCAATCTCCCTGCTGAGCAAGGAGCCCAAAACGGGCTCGATCCTAAGACCCTGGGATCATGACCTGAGCTGAAGGCAGATGCTTAACCAACTGAGCCACCCAGGCACTGCCCTTGCTTTTTTTTTTTTTTTTTTTTTTTTTTTTTTTTTACTTTTTTAACTTTTCTTTTTTCTCTTCTTCAGAGTGACTAATTTTTGTTGATTTGTCCTGAGGTTTATTTACTCCTTCCTTAGCCATCTCCATTCTGATCCAGTAATTTTTTATTTCAGATTATGTGTCTTTCGGTCTAAATTTTCCATTTGATTCTTTTTTATAGTTTTTGTGTCTCTGCTGAGAACTTCTGTCTCTCTATTCATTTCAGATATTTTTACCTTTATCTCCTGGAGTGTAGTTATAATAGCTGCTTTTAAATTTCTGTCTGGAAATTCCCAATACCTAGCTCATCTTGATTTTGATATGTGTTGATAGCCTTTTTCTTTGAGAATTGATCACATTTTCCTGGCTCTTTTTCTGTCAAGTCGTTTTAGATTATATCCTGGACATTTATCCCGTTACTATGTTATTAGACTGAGTCCTGTTGGCTAATATTCTCTGGGGAATCTGATATTTTTGTCTTAGCAGGCAACCAACCTTCAGATATCATAAGTTCTTTTTCATGTGGGTGGTGGTTCCATTGGCAGTTCAATTTTCAAGACCTTTGGGTCTATCCCATGTGTAGGCTGCTCAGTGGTTAGTCTAGGACTTGGCCAATGGTTTATATCATAGTTCAGTTCTCAAAGCCTTTTCTGTGCTGCTTTGGGCCTGCCTTCTGTATGCATAGCTCAGGAGTGAGTCCAAGGCTTGTGCCCATTCATGCAGAGAGTTAGGAGATCCCCTGCTTCAGCTCATCCTCTCCAGTATCTTTCCCACATTGGTTGGCCCTCAGAGTCCCCTTTTCCCAGTACTCTGGCCAGAAAGATGAGGTTTTAGCTTCCCACACCATTGTTGCAACAATTTAAAACCACAACAGAAAAGAGAAGAAGAAAAAAAAAAACAGGAAACAACCCTGTGTGGGTTGTTTCTTCAAGTTTGACTCCTCTCTACAGTCTACTTGCTTTTGTTTACTTTTCAGAGGCCTCAGTTGCTTTTTTTGTATTTTGTTTAGAATTTTTAATTCTACCCAGTGAGAGAGAGGCGATCACAGGCTTACTTCTTGGCCAGCATTTGCAGTTTATTCTGCTTTTTTACCCTTTTGATAATATGTAAAACTTCAGCAGCAGCACAGAAAATTTAATCTTCAAACTTCTGCGAGCTTTGCTAAAGTAAAATGACATGTGGAATACAACTTCATTTCAGATGGGTTGGGAAAAAATGATATGGGGGTGAGCAATGTGCCTAAAGAGAACAAGAGACATAGGCGGTGATAGAATAGATGTGGCAAGACATTAACAGTTGCTGAATCTAGGTGAAGAGTATATGGATGCTCATTTACTCTTCCAACTTATTTTGTAAGTTTAAAAAGTTGGTGGGAACTCTGACCTTAATACATTCTTTAACCTTAGTCACCCCAGTCTGATCCTGAGATCAGCCTAATGGTGCTCTTCAGAGTATGCCAATTGGTTGAGCCTTGGATATTAAAGGGGAATTAAATCATCCTATTCCAAACTTTCTCTGAATTCAAGGTAGCTTTGTTTATTCCTGAGAGAATAAACACTTTCTTTGGGCTATTTGTCTATATTTCTTCTCCCTTGTTTTAATAAATCAGAAATTTTTATTCCAATGAGTAGTCTTCATCTCCTCCAAAAGTTAATTATCCATTCTCTTAGACAATTCCAAGCTCGAGTGTCTCGGCAAACTGTGTTGGCCCTTGAGAAAGAAGAGGAGGAGGAAGTTTTTGGATCTTCTGTACCACAACGAAGCACACTGGCAGAACTAAAGAGCAAAGGGAAAAGGACAGCAAGAGCTCCAATCAGCCGTGTAGGAGGTGCTCTTAAGGGTAAGTTTGTTAAGTGTTATTATGGGAAACTCTTAGTCGCAGGCGGTAGGCAAATTATGTAAAGAGATAATGTATAAATATATATGTGGACACTGTCCTAGTTTTCTGAATACTAGGTAGCAAAAAGAAGGAAGTCTTCAGAGAGCTGAGATTACAGTATGCAGTAAAAGCAAAACATGTCAGCAATTTTGTGTCTTAATTAAGAAAAACCTAATATATAGGGAGCATTGAGAGTTTCTGAGTTTGAGTTGTTCGGCTAATTTATCTTCTTTAAATTCAGCACATTTCAGCTGATATCCATTGAGAGAAAATTTTAAGTTGACAAATGAAGATTTAGGTTAGGGTAGTCTCTGAGAAAACTAGACAACGTTAGAATGATGATTGAAGGAAGATGTAGAATTTTTTTTTTCCTGAAGATTTTATTTATTTATTTGTCATAGAGAGATAGAGAGAGTAAGCACAAGCAGGGGGAGTGGCAGGCAGAGGGAAAAGCAGGTTCTCTGCTGAGCAAGGAGACCAATGTGGGGCTCTACCCTAGGACCTTGGGATCATGAACTGAGCTGAATGCAGACATTTAACCATCTGAGCCACCTAGGCGTCCCTCTTTTTTTTTTTTTAACATATCTATAAATAAAAGACTGTAGGTGAGAGAAAGGAGGGGGAGAGTATAACAAACGAATAGATTAAAAAGTTAGTAATTTGATTCATGTAAGGTTTTAAAAAAATTATTGTTTTAAAAAATCTCTTTGGGTGCCTGGGTGGCTCAGTGGGTTGAACCTCTGCCTTCAGCTCAGGTCATGATCTCAGGTTCCTAGGGTAGAGCCCCTCTGCTCAGCAGGGAGCCTGCTTCTCCCCACTCCCTCTCTGCCTGCCTCTCTGCGTACTTGTGATCTCTATCTGTCAAATAAATAAATAAATAAAATCTTAAAAAAAGAAAAACTTTGTTTCTATGGTAGTAGGGGTAATCTCCTTGGCTTTAGGAAGAATTAGGTATACCTTACTAGCACCGCAGTTGATAATTAAAGATTTTACATGAAGTTTTAATATTTTTCTCCTAGCTCCAAACCAGAACAGAGGACTCCAAAATCCAGTTCCTCAACAGAGGCAAAGTAATTCCAGAATTACTATTTTTGATGAAAATGCTGATGAGGCTTCTAGAACAGAGTTGTCTAAGCCTACAGTTCAGCCATGGATAGCACCCCCTGTGTCCAGGGCCAAAGAAAATGAGCTGCAGCCTGGCCCTTGGAACACAGGCAGACCTTTGGAATACAGGGTAAGGACTATTATAGCCAGTGTACTTGCCAACATAACAAAGACTTCAGATTTAGTGTAGAGGAGTATTTTTAGTGTCTCTTTTAATTCCTCCTGAATGATTAGGCATGGTCTGCATATACTTTGTCAGAATGGTAATTATCATTTTCTTCTTCATCGCCAGCCTCGTGGTGGTACAGCTTCTGTGACCACTGTACCCCCTCTGCTTCCCAGTTTTACTCCATATGTTGAAGAAACTGCACAACAGCCAGTTATGTGAGTTTAATTTCCTGATGTTTTGAGGGGGTAATTATTAAGAGTGAGCAGGGGCCCCTTTATTCTGGTTCCCAAAGGCATTTCCTTCTTTACAGTGATGAAAGTAACAAAGAGAGTGTGTGTGTGTGTGTGTGTGTGTGTTTTAATGTCTTTATTCTTTAGAGTATATTAGGACTAAAAGACCATTTGGTAAATTCTTTTTAAGAAATAAACTTTATAGGTTAAATTTAGATTGCTATAGTCAAAGATAATCCCTTTGATTTAAGTGAGATGTTCTATTTTTGTTTTGACAGTAATTAGAGATTATGATAGTTTTTCCTCTTACCCTGCTCTTTCCTTCTGAATATCTTTTTCTTTTTCTTCCTAACCCTTAGTATTTCTGTTATAGGAAAAAGAATGATAGGTGATACTTAAATCATTAGGCAGTGTGAGATCTAGTCTAATACACACTGCAGAGCTTATAATACTAGGTTCAGATTCTGTGTCCCAGTT